>NC_090922.1:264758141-265383141 GCF_040938575.1 Ambystoma mexicanum
GAGCGAGTCTGCGTTCAATTTCCAGGAAGGAGCGGAATAGTGAAAGTACCGGAAGGAAGGAACCAGGTTGGAACCAGGAGAAGGAATGGGAGAAGCTGTGCAACGGGCGAAGGTCCAGGATAAGGGGGAGCACGAAGGCTAGGAAGGGAAGGTCCCAAGGTCCTGAACAAGGGCAGTAAGAGCACGGAAAAATACGAGCACACTTGCCGAAGTTTGGAAAGACTAGCGTTGAGACGCGAAGCGCCGCAGGGGCGTGTCTCTTTTCAAGGAACTGGCAAACTCCTGGAAACGCTAGCGCGGTATTCGCGCACTAGCATCGGCCATGTTGGGTGTGCCCTAGAAGGGGTGTAGCGATGCCTTATGGACCAAGTAGTCAAGAAGGGGCTGGAACAGCGAATCATGACAGGTGGTTGGGGAAGAGGTCAGGTGACGTTTGTCCTCTTGCACCAACTCACCAACTGCAAAGGAAAAAAATGCTGACAGCTTAAGAAGGGAAAGAAAGAGTCCGGGCTAGAACAAAGAGCACCAAAAAGGACACCAAAAGATTAGCAGTGATTAGCAGATGGTTGGTGCAGATCTCAGATAATCTAGATCCACTTCCACCAGCAGACTAACTGCTCGTGACAGCAGGGCTTTTGTTCACAACAGTATTACAGGGAAGACAGGATTGGTGTATTTATTTACTTATTCATTTATATGTATATAATTGCTTTATTTATTCTTTTACTATTATGTGTACTTGTCAAGGAGATGAATTTGAGTATTATACATCATAGCAACATAAGGTTTTGAAAGAACATATGCTTAGACACTGATCATCTATGCCATTTACATTTGACAGCAAGCACTATGGCATGAACAGATGTTCCGAGTTATGAAAGGTGCAAAATCGGATATTTAAAGGTTCCTAGGACAAGATAGCAGAAGTGGTGATCAGAGGAAGGTGTGTAAGCTGTAGTGGAAATAAGCAGTCAGACAATTAAAAATCAAGGAGGAAGCAAAGTGTTCCTTATGTGAGCGTGGGCCATAGACATAGATCAGTGGGGTGGGAAAGCTGTTCCAAAAGAATGTAAATAGTTTGCTTATTCTTGAATCCGGGTAATTCCAGTCTTTTACTTTTTTGTTAAGTAAAATGCAGATGCACAAGACAACTGTGTAAGACTACTTTATCGAACCTCCGCTCATACTGTCCAGCAAAATGCCACTAGTAAGGTTTTCTTTTAGTAATACTCACGCCTATGTTTCTTGACACGAAGACTGCATTCGTTTGTGTCCTTACAGGTAACTTTATTAACCAAAACCTCTGAAGCAAAACAAATCCTTAATTCTCTTACCTCATTTATAAGGGTGCCTATGTATTTTTACACTTTCGTTACAAAATAATGATTCATCGTATGTCTACTTTCTACCATTCATGCACATTGTCTTACAAAAATATATGCTTTACTACAAAAGGAAATCATTAAAATCGCAATTTTTTTTCTTCTGTTTTTTCTTTCATTGAATTATCTTTGTGACAAAACCAATATACTCAATACAAATTTCTAGTATCCACTTTCAGACATAAAAACGTATATTTCGAAGCACACACGTCATACTTAAACACAACAATGCCTATTGGTATTATGACTGGCTTGCCATTTATAATGCCAACCTATATCCGGCTGTAAAAAAAGGCAGAAGCTACGGTGATGGTGGGTGGGGATTGCGGTTCAACCTCACTAGGTTTCCTTCGGTCTAGCTTCAGTTGGCTGCCAAGCGAACCACTCGAAGGGTGACTGCTACAAACGCAAGAACCACTCGAAGGGTGACTGCTACAAACGCAAAGCACAGCTTATCCTCTTTTTCTAGATCACAGGCACTTTGTGATCAGGAAACCTCTTCTGGTTGGTTGCTCGCCTAAAATATGAAGGGCCTCCAATTGTCTCTTTGGAGAGATGTTATTCTGCCTGTGGTTCAAAATCAGTTTCTTTGTTTTTGTTGCTTTTTATTTGTATGTGTAAAGAAAATGTATATTCGTATTAAAATTAATTGTTAGATTACCCCTTTTCTTTCTTTCCTTCTTTTTTCTAATATTCAAATAGATTGTAACCAAAATAAGGCAATTAACATGGAGTGATGATGTGTCTTTAAAATTCCAAAAATGTATTTAATAACATTTTTTCTTTATAACAAATATTCCATCAGTAGCAGTTTGTTTTTCCCTTCATGGTTTCAGGTACACTCATCTGCAATTTTTTTTTAGAACAAGTGGCACTGAAGTTATATATAATCTATTATTTGGGATACAAGATTAGTAAATGTACTGGTAATGGTAGCTTTGCGAAAAATATTACTTAATCAACAATGCAATTATCAAAATGCAAACTTGGATGAATACATGAAAAATTGGCTTACATACTAGATGCAGTTCCTAATGGAGCAACCGTATGCCTGCCAGCACTGTTTATTATTATACATTTTGTACATCTTGTAGAACAGGGACACTAATAGATCTTGTGTCACCACATTGTTTGAATTAGTAAAAATATGTGTTTCTAGTTAAAATAAGACCTTTATTCAAAAGTGACTCAACCAGTTATAAACAAACTAACATACAGGTAGCATCTGAAGTCAGCGCACCATAAAATTATAAATACACAACTTTATCTGAATTCAATCTAGGTTTGGGGAGAGGAGAGTGCCTTTAATGCCAGCCTTGGTATCCTTGATGGGTACAATTTGACATTTCATTTAGTAGTTTGTCAGCACCCACACTACAGAAAATGCTGCAGCATCACTGAATACATGAACTAGAGCTTTTCGAGCAGTGGGTTGGCAAAGACCACCTTCAGTTTGTAGAATTGGGCAGGTATTATGTGATTTTTTTTTTTAAACAAGCAAAGGGAAGTGATAATCTGAAGCATGTTTTAAAATCTTAACCTGTATTCTGAATGCACTTTCCTTGGTTCAGGAACAAATCTCTTACTAATCTGGACCATGTCTTTTCTTTCAGTGGACATAGTGGAAATTAAGGAAATTCGTCCAGGCAGAAATTGCAAGGACTTTGAGCGTGGGAGATCAGCAAAGCTGAAGGAGGAGTGCTGCTTCACAATCTGCTATGGCTGCCAGTTTGTGTTGAACACCCTAAGTTTAGAAGGTATTCTTTTTTCCAAAGCAAAAAAAATAACAACAGTGACATGAGATTTTTCAAGGATGACGTAATTATTAGGCTGACACATATGTTTGGTAGCTAGCTTTAAAGGGCACATGGATCTTTCTTAGGCTGTCCTAGTACAACCAAAGACCCCGTGAAGCACCAATCTTATTACATTTGACAAACCAAAGACCCCGTGAAGCACCAATCTTATTACATTTGACAATCTGCAAAGGGACATGCTAGATTGATAAAAACAGGAAATGAGAAATCACATTTATTTCAGTGTGTTGTTCTGAGGTGCCATTCATATGAATTCCAAGTGAAAGATGTCCCCAATATGCAAATTGCCCAGTTTTGGAACCCCTCGCAAGTGAATAGAAAGCTCTTGTTAGTAAAACAAAGAAATCACAAGATATTCAGAATGCAGCACTCTTCAGAGTGGTTTGCTTTTTTGAATAAAAAAAAACAGGAAGGTGGATAAGGACGATTTCCCTGTTTCTTGCAGATTTTGTGAAGGTTTATGTATTTGTGAGCTATAGATGCAAGGGTCCAGGTTGAGTAGTGAGATGTTCATCCACCCTCGCTGATCCATCCAGTTATTAGTGCACAAAATGTTACCCTCATTTTTATTTGCAAGACCTTCTGTCTATCTGTGTCTGTTTTTCCGGTGGAACATTTCCATACTCATGCCCTTATAGTTACAACATGGACCCGAAATATGATTCACACCACTTGTGTGACATTGCACCCCTTATTAGAACATCTTTATTTTAGTGCTGATGTTGGTTAGCTAACTGCCTGTCTGCCTTTGCGATCATAAAACCATATGTAGACCTCATTGGTAGAACTGTAGTGGTAGGTATCCTGATTTTATGGTTATTCTATCATGGGCAAATAGTCCTTGCAGTGTTTGTGTTTTCAAGAGCCGGGCCATTTTCTGTTGTGTGGCTTGTATATTTTTTTAAAACAAGGAATTGTTTCAATTTGTTTGTCTGAAGGGATGTATACTAATTGACCTTTTCACAATTGATTGCAGGAGAATTGACCTTCTGCACAGTTGATAGTGAAATGAAGGTCAATTAGGACATATATGCGGTGGGAAACCCCTCGCAACCCCCCACTCAATACAAAACCCCACACAACTTTATACCCAATCCCATTATATTATTTATTACCCCAAACCCACCCCACACACATATATATATAAAAAGTAAAATAAAGGTAAAGGTCAATTGTACAGAAGGTCAATTATACTGAAGGTCAATTAAGACCACTATTAGGTCAATTAGGACAAAAGGTCAATTGTAAAATGTCAATTTGGGTAATACCGTCTGAAGGCTAGCTGCAGAGTTTCTAATTTGTCTTCTGTCAGTCTTGTATGTTCCTAGGCTATCTATTACAGGTTCCAAGCAATCTTAAGTAGGCCTTTTAGCTGAGGATTGCAACTGACCATGTGGGGGTTTCAAAGATGGCCTTCTTTTGATTTGTATACAACCAGTTTATTTCTATGTGTTCTGGTTGGTTTGTCGATCTGGTCATTCACAGTTTGCTGGTTGTAGGCAAAGTGCAACATCTGAGGACATATGTTTTTGTCCTACTGCCTAGACATAGACCATTTATCAATTATAACATTTCGCTTGACCAAAAATGATGGCATGTTTTGTTGTTTAGGGAAGAAGGAAGAATTCACAATCTGGGTTGTTAGGCAGTCTGTTGGTTTGCATATTATGTACATCAATACTTCTTCTGTGTTTTCTGCTGTTGCTAGTGTCCATACAATCAACTGGCTGTGAGGATTGTGCAAGATTGTAATTTATTGATGAGTGTTCACTGGTGGTCGATATTAACTTTGGACACATTGCTCTTTAGTCACCTGAAACAGCTGTGTTATTGAGATATAGTACATTTCCCAAAGCCATCCCTCATATGCTGGGTAATGCAGACCTGCAAGGTGCTGCCGTTGGGTTCACCACTCAGTTTCTCCTTGTGATTCATCAGGGGCTATTATGCCTGGACATGCAAGCTCTGTCCTCAACGCCTATGTGTACATGACTAAAGGTCGATACATATCCCCTTAGGCTCAAATCCTTGTCAGATCCCTGGTGGACCACAGGTTACAATAATTGTATTGGAAGTGAGCAGCCGCAGGGGCTTGGTCTTGTGTCATCCGCATCAACTATCTTATTTATTGGTTCCATATATTTGTTCTGTTTACTGAAGTGGAACGCATTGGGCTTCAAGGAGAAGCAACTACATAAGGTACAGTAATCAGGGCAGTCCTGAGAGCAGACACCTCAAATAGCAACATGAGTAACAATGTTTCTGACCAGGGTAGGGTTTGAACCTGTGTCACATTGGTGCTGGTTCGGTTACGAGTTTACACTCGGTATTCTTTACTAAGTTTGTAAGAATTACAGAAACCTTCTGTTGTTTTATAGCATGTCGATTTTAATTGTACAGTTCAGTCGAGTATTAATGTGTAACCAGATTTCGAGGGGTAAAATGGTACAGTTACCAGGGAATAATAATACAATGAATGGTCAATAGGCAAGGGGATACTATACATGGCAATGGGTGTAATGCCATACTAGGGATGGAAGAGTGAATTCTGTGAAGCTAGAGATCACTCTAAAGAGATCAGGGTCATCTTCCAGGAGGAAGAAAAGGGGCGAATAAAGAGAAGGATTGAAGCAGGCAGGCAAGGCAGAGTGGACGTGAAGCAGAACAATTGAGAGTGATGCAGAAGTGGAGTCGCAGCAAAAGATAAGGGAGGACACATATGTCAGGCTATACCATTTAATGATGCAATGATTATAAGCAGGAATTTGAAGAGAAAGAGTTTCTGCGTTGTGAGAGCAAGCCAGCTTGAAGATGGTGAGGGAGGAGTATGGTAGATAGTGCAGTTAGCAATTCTAAGCATTCTGCCAATAGGTGAAAAAGAGCGGAGAGGCAGGCTTAGTAGGAGCCTGTAGCAGTAGTCATGGTGACTGCATGCGATAGTGGATTTGAGGGATTTGGTTCAGTGGTACATAAGGAAGTGCTGGATGTTGTGAATTTTTTGTTGGTCGAGTCTGACTGTACTACCAGTCGAGGTTTTAAACTACTTCAGTCGGAGGTCGCGATCAAAGAGGACCCCCAGTTTGTGGGCAATGGGGAATTGTGAGTGAATATCAGGGTAAATGAAATGGGTGAAGGGAGAATGTGAGAAGCATTGTGCACAGAGAGGATGATTACTGCTGTTTCAGATGAGTAAACCACGAGACAGTGAAGGGATATGCTGTGTCACATGCCTGAAAGACAGTTGTATCTTTCTGTAGAGAGTTAAAGAGAGAGTAGTTATTGAAGATGTGTGTGTCATCTGCAAAGAGGTGGTTGGAGAATCTGAAGGAGGAAATGAGCTTGTATGTATCTATGTATGTGGTTTTGTACTGTGCAAAATCAGTTGGCGAGCAGTGGAGCACTGAGCAGTGGTAAAAGAAAGGCTACAAAAGGATGGGTATCCAATGTATGCCATGGAGGGTTTGGGACACTAGTGTAGCCCAGGGAATGGTTCTCCTGATGTGGAAGCTAGGTGTGTGTGGTGTCTCATAGGTATTTGTTAAATAGCAACGTGTTTTGCCCTTTCCTGAAGAGAAGGCATGTCAGAGCTGTTCTAATTGAAAACAGGAATTTGTTCCAGTTGCCCGGGGCATTTCATGAGAAGGTCTTTTTCCTTGTATTCTTTTTGTGGGCTAACTTCTCCAGGTTCGTAGTGCTGCAGTGCCTAGGAGGGGCAAGCTTTCAGCACTCTGGATTTTGTGCCCTGAACGTTTGACTTCTATCTGTCTTCCATAAGTGATCACCTGCAGCAATCGGGGATGAGTGGAAATGTCCATTGCTTTCAATAAAGGAGGATTCAGGATTGCCAGCAGAGAGTGCACAGGGTACTGAGAGCTCTCAGTGGCCTGGTGCCATGTGGCAACTCCCTTAGACAGCTGGCTTTGAAGTCTATCTAAAACCATGAAGGATGAAAGGGGATATGGCATTTGCCCTCTTGGTACCCTCTCAGCATGGCCACTGCTGCAGGTTCTTCCACGTAAAGTGTTCCCATGTGTGACCGAAGAAGACTAAGAGGCGCATTGTCTGAGATCTCACAGAACTCCGGTATCTTGTGGGAGTGCTGCTCCCAGAATCACACCTGTCCATGGGTGCATGGGTGCCCCAGGCACACACCAAGAAAAGAGCAGCCTTGGTGTCCGGGCCAATCTGGGAGAAACAAGCAACAGCTACCGCCAAAGGAGATCAGGGGGTGAGAATAGATGTACGTTCAGCTACTTGTTTCTATCCTACTTTTTCCAAGTCGGGTTCTTATTTACCTGGATCTAACTCATACTTTTTTAGAAACTAACTTACACTAACCTCTCTATAACTTAAACCTACATGGATTGTACATAAACCCAGAGTTATCTGATTTAGACAAACCTATTTTAGTTTTACCTGGTTATGGCTTACTTTTATCTGGATCTGAAGTACACTTACCGAGGTATGATTCGGATGCAGCAGAATCTTGGTCTTACCCAGAAATTTGTTATCTCATTTAGACAAACCTGAATTTGTCTGAGGTACAACTAGATTTGACATAGGTTTACCTGCATTTGAGTTATATACCTGCATCGGATTTACCTGGATCTAAGTTTAATTTACCTACCCCTGCTTCCTCATATCCCATGCATGATCACCGCCTTACTTCACCAGACCTGCTAGCCTACACTGTTCCACACTTCAAAATGAGGCTTGCTTTCAAAATATTGTATTGGAAACCAAAGGTATTAGCAATATTACAGAGGGCTAGATGGTTATGGCCCCAACACTAACAATTTCAAAAGTAGAAGTTTAACAACCCTTCGTACTACTAACTAAATGGTATTCATCCCTTACTAAACACAATAACAGTCTCATGAGTGACGTGCAAGGACAGAAACATTAAGCGGGCAAAAGATGATCGATTATGAGAAGACGCAATAAAGAATATACATAATAGTCAATGAAGGTAGACCATGTGAACTTGATGTCTGTCTGATTTGCTTGCTTGGGAAAAATGTATCCACTTGATTACCAGCGCCCAGTGCTTAGTTGATTAGATCATAAATGTTCAACTATTCCCAGTCCTCCTTCATTGCACTTGAATTGGATGATTTCTGGCGCTGTTGAATGAGAAAAAGGACATATCTGTGCATTTAGTGCTTCTTAATTTTCTCAGAAGACCTTGAAATTCTTTTTAAAGAGCATTTTCAAGATCATTGCCAGCGTAATACCACATTTTCTTCACGTTTCACAACTACATTATTTTATTTTTGAGACATTACATTGTGGAATAATTAATTGTTTGTATTAGCCTTTAACTTATCAAACGTAAGTATTTATGTAGTTATGTCATCTATGTAGAAAAGGTTTTTTGTATAAACCAATAGAAACAATTAAAAGTAAATGGATTCTGATATTCCCGGTACCATAACAGAAGTGAGGAAATGGGCCAGCTCTTCAAGGTCAGGCTGTCACTGTAGAACAAATCAGAACATTTTGGCCAAAATATTGCAGAGAGGCACTATCCTAGACGAGCGGCAGTCTGTGCTATTTAGAATTGAGTATACCCTAACCCCTTGCCAACGTTTGCAATACGACGTCTTGTTTCCGTGCTACCTCTTTTGGCCCCTTTACTTCTTTTTCCACGCAGTCCTATTTACAACAGTTTACTTACAAGCTCAGCTGCTATCCTTGACGGGTGTGCTATAAAACCACCTTTTTAGCAGGTCACTTTAAACTAGGAATGAGAGAACTGGCAAAAATCAGATTTGTCTCCATTTAAACAACAGGGGTTCCAATCAACTCTAGCGATTCAAAACATTTTGAGCTGAAGTTTTCGAACCAGAATTCGGGCTACTCATTTAATTAAGAGTATTTGATGGTTGGACTTGGCTTGACTAAAACTGTATGGTAATGCTGAATTCCTGGATACAGGTGGCTAAATACAAGATGCAGTACGGCCATCATTTCCTGGCTGGAGCCATTCAGTTTTAGAGAGTAATTGTAATTGTTCTTTGATAACATGCTTAATACCGGAGACCAGTTTCTAAGCACGAGACCAGGATTTGAACCTGTGTTGATCTGCGTTATCTTGTTTCCAAGACAAACACGTTGCCCCTGAGCTATCCGCTAGCCCTCCTGTGCTTCATCGAAGGCCAACATTTCCTAAAATCCCCTTTTAGTTTAAAAGCTGCACTGTACATTTGTACGTAAATCATTTTCTTTGAGTAAAAACTGTTCATTTTTGGTTTGCATTTAATGTATTTAAATAGAATAACAACAGGAAGTGGGCACTGGTTCATTGGGGCTCATTAAGAGTTTGGCAGTATTTCCATTGGAAGTACTGTTAAACTCGTGCATCATTACTGCCACCCAGTGTGGCAGAATTATCAGCAGATTACGATGCAGTTACAGCTATTTTAGTCCCTATTTCCAGAGTCCCAAAGCTCTCCATCTGGATCTTTGGGGACATACTGCAGTGATAGTTCTGCCTGCGTTTATTCTTCCACTTTTTGGGCATTAAATTGGAGGATACACTGCCAGAACTTGACCACAGCTATCTCATCCACTTTAATGGGAAACCCTGGAATTTGGCAGTGAGGTAAAAATGGCGATAATTCCATTACTGCCCAAAAAAGTGTCGGTAACGAAATACCCACATTTTATTTGCTGCAATGCCAACTCATGCAAGCTGCCTTTTCTTCTCTAAAATCACACTTTATTTCAGATCGTTGTTCATAATAGACATTTTTCTGCTATTGGTTTCCCTTACTAGGTATAGCGCTCTAGACACGTTTCAAATGAATAGTTTCCCGTGGTTCAAAAAAGCTACCTCAAATCAAAATATGTCTACTGTTCAAAAAAGCTTTAACCCAGTTCAAACCATTTGGACCTATCAGCTCAAACTCAATCCAGCTGATTCGAGCAGCATATGGGTCAAATCAGACTTTTTACTGGCTCGGCTTGATCCCACTTTTAAGTAATCTCTAAGGAGGCACGAATGGCGCAAGCCGAATCAATCAATTTCTTGCACATTTCGCACTGGCCTTCGAGTCGAGCTCATCCATCCCTGATTGAAACGTCTGTTACTGCTGCTTCCCCCAAAATTGGTCACAACTGTTTCCACCCAACCCTCTTTACAACTTGCTGTCTTCGTAGAACCTCCTGTACAGTTGATCTCTGAGAAATCAGTTTGATGTATTCTGCCCAATCTCATTTACAGCTGTTAATTTACAGCCTATAAATTATATCTATATACATATAAACTAATGTATAGGTGTATCCCTGCAACCTCCTTTGAAGCTTTGTCCGTGCAACATCATTTACAGGAGTTCCATTTCAACTTCCTTTTCTCAGATTTTCTTATAAAACCTCCCTTGCTGTGCCCTGCGTTGCTTAATATGTTCACACGTGTGGTTCTTTGCACACGCAATGGGAATCCACAAGCAACAGGAAGTGGACCTCCTCTCCAGCACACCACCTCCCTTGCAGGATCCTAAAAACTGTAACTCTGGTATGAGATATAAGAATGGAAGGGCGCCCTCCACTTAGCGGCCCATCACTTCCTCATCTGTCTTCCTCATCACAATCCTTACGCAGTAAGAGAGCCATCTTTCAAAACTGACACTTTCTGCCACCCTTTGTGAAAATTAAACAGAGAAGAGGAGCCATTTACAGGTAGTCCCACTTTTATGTTTATTATATATATTTAAAGACATTCCAAGCCCCTGCCCTTCTGGCTATGAAGCACTGGCTTCCCATCCTGTCCTGTTTAAGCCACACTACTCAGCATGTGTAGTGACAGAACTGTTACTTGAAAGACTGGCACTTAAAGTTAGAATAGATTAGCAGTAAGTAATCCTGGAAATATCAAACAGAATAAACCAGTGTAGCAGTTATTCATTAAAATGTACTGCTGAATAGAATGTTAGCGTTCTAGCGTTACAAAAAGTGTTTCCATTATAAAGGTTTTATATTCCCGTCACATACGCCTAATGTGTTGTTCATTTTTTACAGCCGATTCCATAGAAGACGCAGACAAATGGCTGTGTGGCCTCCATATCTTACGGCAAGAGGTGGCGGAAGCTCCCCCGCTGCCAATCATAGAAAGGTAAGAAACTACACGCGCGGCGGACATAACGATATTGGTGATCATCTTCAGTTCAGATCAGTAACCCTGTATCTCAGGAGGACTTTTACCACGTTTATAATTTTCTGTATTCTGGCAGAAAACACTGTCCATACGCTGTTTTAATGACAGAGAGTCCAATTTACAAAAAGGTACTGTGAGTGAATCTGATTTCCCCCTTGTAAGACACAAGTAATTTAGAGTTACTGAATTCACAAAGGAAGCCATTCTGTGTAACTCTGACCTTTTCCTGACTTACTCTTAGTAAGGTAGGAGTAAGTCAGAGATAGAGGAACTTATTTTGTGGATCGAATAGCCCTCTTCAGGAGTAAGTCATCTGTAAAGAGTTAATCCTAGTAATTTCTTTGTGACTCCGCACGTGGACATTCTTAAGAGAATGTTTGTTTTGTGATTGGTTGTAGAGTATTGAGACCCGCAACTCTTTTAAGTCTACCACTTTCCATCTTTTAAGTCCTTGTGAATCTAGGGTTACTAAGGGTGAAGATGGCGGAAATTCGGTTACATGTGATCATGTGCCATCACAAAATACCTAATGCAATTACAACTAATACCAAAAGAATTAATTCCAAAATAAGTAATTCCTTTTTTGTTGTTTTTGGGAGGGTACCCCCAGATATATCCCCCCTTTTTTTGTTCCTAATACTTTTCCCCGCCCCAAAACCACTATTCCCACTCCCAAACCCATTTTTAGTGTTTTCACAAATTCCTTATTTTGAAATTAGCTATTTTGGATTTGTTGTAATTGGATTAGTTATTTTATGGTGCCACATAATCACTGCATAGCGGGAAATTCCTACCCTTAAACTTAATCATGCTTTCACATAAAAAAGCAGGGGCGAGAACGAACAAACATCATTTTTAATGGAAGAAACACATATACAGTTTTTTCATTGCTTATTCTGTGCCGCCCCCAAAACACTGACAAATCTTTTCCTGTGCCATGATTCACCCAAAAGAGCCAGAACGCTTTAGGCAATCTGATTGGGTTGATCCCAGCCCCAATCGTGGAACGACATGTCATGGTTTTGCATTCCAACCATTGGGGCTTAAAGAGGTTAGAAGGGGCGCAATGCTCCAACATTATCTGCCTTTGCTCAGCAGGGTGGTGTGGGCTCACTGAGTCTGCATTGGTTTTAAGTTTCTGGTCGCATTTTGAAAATGGCAGATAAAGGTTCAGAATCATTATCAAATCCACACAGGCGAAGACAGGCCCTGAAGATGCATGGATTCCTCTAGATGCCAAAGGGAGGCAGCAGGATTAGCATCCCAGTGTAACTGTGTTCTCTGCGTGTTAATGTTACTTTTGGAGCGGCAGAAACTCTCTAAGGCACATCCCGCATTGGGCATGTTTATATGCCCCTCACAGGTGCCTGCCAGTGAATAGTCATGAACAAACTTCCATTGCTATTTGGATCATTAATGCCCCTTTCACAGTTATTTCAAGTGAGTGGGGGCGGGGTGGGGGGGGGATTTTATAAGGTGTCCACTCATGAAGTGAGCATCTCTAGATACTGATCATCCTTATTTACCGGTGGAGAGTCAAGGGAGAAAGAGTCAAGGCCTCAGCAGACTTTTGTTTTTAGTATTCTGCAGAATGCTGGATAGTTTCTTTATCGGTGCATCTCTACTGGCCGCTTATTGCATAAGAAGGCAGTTTGCACACAGAAACCTTTTTTGAAATGCCTGGAAGTTGTGTGTGGGAACCACCAGTTGATTCACGCGTTCGGGTATCCATTGGGTCGAGGAGAGATAGATGGTCTGTCTCAGCAAAAAAGAAAAAACTTATTTAATATATTTATTGTAGTATGTATGAGTTTACGTCTTTACGTATAAAAGCCGAAAAAAGCCAAGAAAAAAGTAAAACCTATTAATACTGTCCAAAATTGCTATTTCACTCATATTTTTAAAAATATTAATTAGTCGCTGAATTATGTGGCTCCTCCATTTCATTAACGCATTGATCTCCAGAACATCACGACTGGGCAAAGAAAAAAATCATTGCTTTCTTGACTGCCCCTGTGTTCAGGAATTTTTATATTGGACCTAGTCCCTCTAAACGGAAACATTTTCACAAGCAAATGTAAC
The DNA here is from genome assembly GCF_040938575.1 of Ambystoma mexicanum. NCBI lineage: Eukaryota > Metazoa > Chordata > Amphibia > Caudata > Ambystomatidae > Ambystoma > Ambystoma mexicanum. Next base: position 264,771,578 of record NC_090922.1, read on the forward strand.
ATTTCTAATGTTTGACAACAGCTACATCACAATCATGTAGAGACAGATTCTCAAAAAGCGGCGCAAAGCAGAGCAGAGAATGCTTTCCGAAATGCTCAGATCAACTCATTCACAAAGGTGACCGGAGCATTTCAGGAGGGCTGGACCATGCGCTGTTCAGCCCCCTTGCATACTTTAGTGTCCAGAGCGTGGTCACGACACCAATGTATGGCAGGCTCACAACAACCACATGACTGACACTGTGAAATGAGCGAAAACAAAAAGCAGGTCCATCCCTGCTTGATGGATGGACATGCTAGTATGACTGCTCTGGTTTAAATGACGGCTGTCATACTTCAAAAACAAATCATGCCATGTCAGAAATGACCCTGCCATCATTTGTACCTCCCCCGCCTCCTCCGCACAGGGCATACCCTCATTTCTGCTCAGCTCGTTTGGGAATTCGAGATGCACCTTGAAATACACAGAAACGGCCCCTAATTTGCACACCTGCGCAAAAGGGGTGTGGAATGCTTCTGAATGAACGCATCTAAGATGTGCTTATTCAGGTGCCCTTTGAGAATTGGGGTGCATCTTTTTTGGCACAAGTGAGGAGATGCTAGCACACCGTTTCACTTGCTCTAACAAAAAGGTTTGAGAATCCGGGCCAAAGTCTAACCCTCACAAGCATTTAGGCCCACACTCCTTTCTATCTGCAAGCTTGGATTTCAAATGAACTGACATTCTCAATCACATCAATCCATTCATTGTAAATCAGTAACAATTTAATGTTGTATAGGTTTGAAACCCTGTTACTTAGCTGGCCTGAGTCCCAGGCACCCCATGCATGGTTTTCATTATACCCCTCTTGTCAAATCCTATCCTCCAATACAGAGCTGTCAGAATACCTGCCTAGGGCGGTGGCAGGTTCTGCGGCAGAGAATAGAGCTATAACTGATGCAAGGCTCCAGAGCGAGTTAGAGTTCCGTGCTTTATGACAGGAGAACCCTTGGCTCCTCTGCAGCTGGCAGGTTTACTGTTATTGAGCAGAATTGTTGTTGTGGACCTACACACTGCACATCATGAAACCACTAGCATTAAATGTTATCAAACCTCCCTAAACAGTGCTATCACTAAACAATATGCATTTACTATGGCAGTATTCCTCTTTATACTCATAAAATTGAAACATATATAATGCTCCTTCACTTCTGTTTAGCATTTATCCATATTTAATAATATATGAGAATTAAAAATACTATAGTCAAGCAATAAGCAATCCACAATATTATTAATAAGATGCTTCAATATAATCCTAGCATCCTCCTATTTTCCCATCCCCTTTTAGGAAATGTCGGAGAAACCAGGCTTGCACATCCATCTCCGATAATGTCAAAAAAAGGTATCCTTTAACTAAATTGGCTTGTAAGTCAAAGGGAACAGCATCCTACATCTAACAGGTCCCCACTCACTAACCTGACCTGCCCCTCACACCCCTTACCTTTATAGAGCACTAGTCACCTGATCTGGGAAAGACTGAGCAGACCACCATTAGGCCTTCCAACACATTTATCCCACCTTCTGTCACACCAATGGATTAATTAATTCTCGAATAGTCCACCACTTGCGACTTCCGGTCATTTATGAGAGCCTTATTGTCCTTTCTAGTTCAATCCGGTTTGACCTGCAGTAAACAGGCTCTGTTCTTGTCTCAGTAACTCCGACCGGACAACAACCTGTTTTCCAGACTCCATCGCACATGCATGAACAAGTACACAGTTCCTGCAAGTGCGGCCAAAGCCACTGCAGGACAGCGGGCATAAAGAAAGGCTGCTATAGGAAAGGACATATAAAGAAAGGTGAATGGCAAATGACATCAGAGGTGCTGAGGGCAAATTTAAACATATGAATGATCAGAGAGTCCATCTGAGAGTCCATCTATAAAAATAAAACATTTCCTGCTCTCGTCCATTCAAATCTTAATGAATGAATTAATTTGACCCAATTGTTCTACATTCTCCCATTTTGTACTTTTAGTGCAACTTTAATCGCTTAAGGGACATTGTTTTACCATAAATATTATTCCTAGTTCCACACTCTGTTACAAAGCAACTTTAAATTACATGGGAACCAGGCAAATGCGGAGAGGCTGTTAATATTCACCTTACATTATAAGCAATATTTCAATGTGCATTAATGCATTTAACTCCATTTGTAATTCTCTTGTCTCATCACAGATTTCCTGCAACATAGTTAAAGAACGGTACTCTTCCCCCATACATCATTCCCCTGGTTCTGGTAGGTCCAGGATGCATGGTCATTGCATCACATGTATTGCAGAATCTGCAGCAGCAAGCAATTTGTCCTGACAAAAGATCAGTGTTACACACTGACCGACAGGTCTTTCTCTGATTTCTTTGGTGACAGAGTATACAGCATGTTAAGGAGCACGCAAGGTGGCAGTACAGTGGGCAACTTCAAATGCTCCTTTCCCATTGTTAAACACAATTTTTAGGGCATACAAATCTTAACTTATATCTGGCAACTTGTCTACTTCCTCTAGCAGTCCTAACACATTTTCAAATCTCCTTGAGACTAATACTGTCCATTTCTGTTCAAATTCAGCATGATGCCTTACTGCCATTCTCTTCTATAGGCCTTGCTGGCCTATATATGTTCTAAGGCTTCATCGTAGTCTGCAAGACAAAACACATATCCACAGAATGTATTTCCTATTAATGGGCCCTGTCCACTGACTAATATTCTAAGACATTTCAGATGCAGAGGTTGTAAGGGCGAGACCTATCTATAAGTCAGTGGTTATCCCTGGGGCAGAAGTCAAATACTAAGCGGGACTTCGGCATCGTCCATCCTGAGTCTCAGCTGGTTTGCGACCGCCTGGATCCCTCCTTGTCATCTCCGGCCCATCTCCATCCCGGATCTCGGGGTCCCGTCTGGGTTGTGGCTGTCTGCCGCCATCTTGATTCCTCCCCGTCTCCGGCGGCCCTCTTCATTTGGGTGTGGACCCTAATGCTTGCACCCGCCGGCGTCTGGCTGACTCATCCTGAGTCTCGGCTGGTTCACGGCTGTCTGGATCCCTCCTTGTCATCTACGGGTTGTCTCCATCCCGGATCTCGTGGTCCCGATTGGGTTGTGGCTGTCCGCCACCATCTTGATTCCTCCCCCATCTCCAGCGGCCCTCCTCACTTGAGTGTGACTCTGTTGCTTCCACCCGCCGGCATCTGCCTGACTTCTCTGGCGCTCCGTGGACCTGTGGCGAGATCGTCCCAACGCCCGAACACTAACTTGGTGCCTGCCTTGCCGCAGGGTTGTGCCTGCTTGGGGGTCCACCATCTTGGCGTCGGCTGACCTCGGCCACCCTTAGCCGACATTAACCGCCAGCGACAGCCTGTCTCCTCCGGCGCTCCATGGACCTACTGTGAGTTCTTCCTGATGCATGTGTCCTACCCTGGTACCTGCCTTCCCACAGTGCTGCGTCTACTGGAGGGTCCAACATCCTGGCTCTGGCCGACATCAGCCTACTTCAGCCTGCAGGGGTGGATTGCCTGGACTCCCTCCACTCTGTCCCTGGTCCTTCCTCTCTCCACCCAGACTCTCTGGGCTCTGACAGGGCCACGGCTGCTCGGAGTGCCTCATTGCAGCCCTTGACCCGCTGTCTCCGGTCCACCCCGCCTGGGTTTGAGCGTGATGGCGCGGGACCGCCTTCACCTGCCTGGACCCCCCTGGCTGAACGCTCGCAGTCCCTGCCCAGCCCTACCGCCTCTGCTGCCTGTTGCCCCGCCAGAGTGACTGCTCATGATCCCTCCCTCAGCCCCTGTGCACCGCCTACAAGTCTCCCCGCTCTAGTCTGGGCCTCCCTCAGAACGCTGCGGATTCTTCTTTGGAACCCTACCACCTCTGCTGCCTGAAGCCCTGACAGTGTTCCTGCGCAAGTACCCAGCTACAGCCCCTGCCCACAGCCTACAACCCTCCCCGCTCTTGCACCGGACCTTCCACAGAACATTGCGGATTCAGCCCACTACCTGCAGTACACCCACAGATCATTGCGGCCTCAGCCCACACTTCTTGACTGTCCTTGTTCCTCACCTGGTGTCCACACCTCACTCTTAGACCCATCAAGTTAATCACGTTAGATCCTTGCTCTCCTCCATTTACCATATGGTCTGAATTCCTCCACTGACACCTTCCCTTCGCATCTGTTACCACCTGCAATCTCTCCCCCAATACATAAGATCCACTGCTTCAACGTTGCTACCTGTGCTGCCTAAGATCCCCCACCATTATCTCCTCTCTACCCCCTTTACATCCCCCTACTGCTACCTCCTACCACTACCTCCCTCCTCACGTGTGGGTACATTTGAACAGGCTTGCAGCCCTGTCTCACTCACCTCACCAACTGGTGTACTACTGGTGCCTCCATTCCACTCCTGCCTCTGCCTCCTTTGATCCTCCCCTCTCAGTAGAGAGATCAACTGTCCAAGATCCCTGTACCTGCCATTCCCCTTTATTACCCCCGTCCTTCCTCTGAGGCCTCTACACTGCCAGTGATACCGCTACCCAGTCCTCTGTTTACTGTCCCATCTTGATACTACCACACTGGTCTCTCTCCTCACCATCACAAGTGTCTACTGCTACAGCCCCTCCTGACTCGCCCTATTTCTGAGCCCCTGTTATGCAATCCTCCAAATCTTCTTTTCGCCCCCCTTTATCCCCCCTTTCACCACTCCCACCTTCTCCTTTCCCTCCTCTCCTTTTCCCTCCTTATGCCCCGTCCTCTCCCCTATCCACCCTGCTACTCCTGCTGCACACCTTCCCTCTCTCACCGCCCTAATCTTCTTTACCCCCCTCTCGCCTACCACTCCAGTTACATGAACATGGCACTCTGGAACGCCAGATCCATCTGCAACAAAACCGCAGCAGTTCTTGACCTATTCTTTCGCCTCAAACTCCACTTTCTATGCTTAACTGAAACCTGGATCCCCCCCATAACACTTCTGTCCCAGCTTCCTTAACCACCTCCCCCTCCTCCTTCTCTCATACCCCTCGCTCTACTGGCCGTGGAGGAGGTGTTGGCCTCCTCTACCAACCCAAGTTTATCTCCTCCCCCTCCTCTCCATCTCTCCCTTCTTTTCCTTCCTTTGAATTCCTTTACAAATCTTTCTGCTCTCCCCTCCCCATCTCTCTCCTTATTATGTATCGACCCCCTGGCCCTCTTTCTTCCTTCTATGAAGACCTGGATCACCTCCTCTCGCTTATCTCTCCCTCCCCTCTCCTCTGTCAGTGCTTGGCGATTTTAATCTTCATCTCCCTTCTCACCCTCAATCCTCTCCCCTCTTCTCTATCCTTGATTCCTACCTCCTTTCCCCCTCTCCCCTCCTCTCCTACACACTCCTCTGGCTCCACCCTTGACCTCATCTTCAACTCTTCCTACCCCCCTTCCCCTGTCTCTACCCTTCCTGTCTATCTCTCTAACCATGCATTACTCTCTTTTTCCCTTTCTCCTCTCCCTCACTCCTCCTCTCCTATCCCCTCCTCTCCAATCTACTCACGGCGTGACTTCTGCAACTTTGACCCCTCTGTCTTTACTGACACCTGCTCTTCTCTTCTCCCATCTCTCCATGACTACTCCTCATTATCGGCGAATGATGCTCTTTCCTCCCTTTCCTATGCTATTTCATCCTCCCTTGATCAACTCTAATCCCTTTCTTTCTTCCGCCCAACCTGGAAACCCTCTCAACCTTGGCTCACTCCTCATCTCCTCTCTATGAGGCGCCTTCTCAGACGTCTCGAGAGACTATGGCTCAAAACTCCCTCGCTATCTAACCAAACCTCTTACTTGTCTTATCACACCATCCACGACTCTTGTCTGAACTCAGCTAAATCCTCTTACTTCTCTAACCTACTCCAATCTCAAGCGACCTACCCCCGCGGTATCTTCCAAACTCTCTCGCGACTCCTCTCTCCCCCCACTCCTGATCCTTCCTCCAATTCTTCACTCTCTCCTTCTGACTTCGCTAACTTCTTCTCTTCTAAGATTGTTTCCCTTTGGCAAAAAATACACCCCCCCTCTGATTTCCCTTCTTCTACTACCCCCTCATCCCTCCTGCATGTCCATCTTCTCTCCCGTCTCCCCTTCAGAAGTCTCCACCGACCTATCCAAAGCCCACCCCACGTCTGCCCCTACTGACCCTCTCCCTTCCCTTCCCATCCCTAAGATTTACCCTCTTCTTGTCCCCTACCTCACCTCCTTCTTCAACATCTGTCTCTCCTCAGCTACCTTTCCCTCTGCCTTTAAACATGCCACGATCATCCCCATTCTAAAGAAACCTTCTGCTGACCCACGTCTCACCTCGAATTTCAGACCTATCTCTCGTCTCCCTTTCCTCTCCAAGCTTCTCGAACGCCTTGCCTACTCTCAACTTTCATCCTTTGTCACTAATTCCTCTCTCTTACCACCCTTCCAATCAGGCTTTCGTCCTAAACACTCCACTGAAACTGCTCTCACCTCTATTCTGAACTCCCTTCTTACTGCTCGCCATGCCAAACAATCCTCTATCCTTATTCTCCTTGATCTCTCTGCAGCCTTTGACACTGTCGATCACCCCCTCCTCCTTCATACTCTCTCCTCCTTTGGCTTTGGCTTCAAAGGCTCCATACTCAACTGGTTATCCTCTTACCTCTCTTCCTGCTCCTTTACAGTCTCCTGGGGTGGCCAGTCCTCTCCTAACTATCCTCTTGAATATGGCGTACCCCAAGGCTCTGTGCTAGCCCCTTTCCTCTTCTCTCTATACACCTCCCTCATTGCTCCTGTTATCTCCTCGTTTGGCATCTCCCACCACTTCTATGCCGATGACGCTCAACTCTTCCTCTCCTTCTCCTCCTTCTCAACTGACCTCCACCTACAACTCTCTTCCTGCCTTACTGCCATCAAGAACTGGATGTCTTCCCGATTTCTCTCTCTCAACACCGACAAGACAGAAGTCGTATTCTTTCTCTCTAACTCTCTTCCCCTTCCCTCTCCTCCCCCTTTCATTCACATTCACTCCCTCCAACCTCCTTATCTCTCTTCAGGCTCGTAACTTAGACATTCTCTTTGACTCCTCTCTCTCTCCTTCTCCCAACCCATCTCCCTCACTTCTCGCTCCTGTCGCTTCCACCTCTTCAACATTCGCAAAATCCACCCCTCTCTCACTTTCCACTTTACTAAACTCTTAATCTCCTCCCTCATCTTCTCCCGCCTCTTTTACTGCTCTTCGTTACTGTTTGGACTTCCTACTTCTCACCTTGCCCCTCTTAAATCCATCTACCACTCTGCCGTTCGCACCCTCTGTCTCCTTACCTCCCGTGATTCCATCTCATCCTATCTCTCCTACCTTTGCTTGCTTCCTTTTCACTCCCAACTTAAATTTCTAGTTCTCTGCCTTGTCTTCAAATCTCTCCATGGCCTTGCCCCCCCTTATCTCTCCTCCCTTCTCTCCTTCTACTCCCCCTCCCGTTCCCTTCGGTCCGCTGACCATTTCCTTCTCACTTCACCCCCACACCCCTGTGCCTCCTGCCGTTTTCGCTCCTTCCAACTCTTAGCACCTCTACACTGGAACTCCCCGTTCTTCCCCCACCTTCACTTCATTCCGCACTTCCCTTAAATCTCTCCTTCTCCATTCTCCTCCTTGAAACCCCTACCTCCTTCTACTTCCCCCTTCCTCACTCTTTTCCCCGACCTTTTCCCCTCCCCTCTCCTACCTCCCCTCTTCTACCCTCTCTTTCCTCCTCCTGCCCTCCTCCTCCACTCCCCCCTAACCTGTCCCATCTCCCTTTCCTCCCTTTCCCCTTCAGTTAATTGCTCTTCTCACTGATTCATATTGTAATTGCTCCAACAGGTTTATCGTTCATGTTTTATGTATTATGTTGTTCCATGTACAGCGCTTTGGCGTAAGGCGCTTTATAAATCAATAAATAAAAATACAAATACTTCTAGGAGGTCGCCCCTCCCACACTTCATAAAGAGTGACACAGTCCCAATTGCATCCTGGCCAAGGTCCCGGTACAGGATGGTTAATTGGTGCTGGTCAGTCCCTATATACCATCGACCAGACTCTGGGACTCATCACGAGTTCGGCTGTATTCCCGGCTGTAATACAGCCGACTGTAATAGCCCTAACACCGACCAGTCCGGTGGTATTACCACTGGATCACGAGTTTGGCCTTAACAGTAAATCCCCATTCCTGATTGGGTCCATTGGATCCAATGGGGAATTTTCGGCGCTAATTATGCGGGCTAATACAGCCGGCTGTAATACAGCCGAAAACAGGGATTTTCACCTCCAGAAAAAAGCTGGAGGTAAAACAGTCGATTTAGCGCCCAACTCGTGATAGGGCCAGCCCTTAAATGCGGCTGTAATACCGTTACCACCGTAATTTAAGGGCTACAGCCAAACTCGTGATGAGGCCCTCTGTCTGGACGGTGCATGCACGCCTTGCAGCTGTACTTCCACATGTCTTTCCATGGCCACAGATCTTCATATACCCATGAAGTCATTTCTAAAGATTCTTGGCCAGCAAGAGTGCACCTTTTATGATGCTCATCAGGTGATTATTCAGGAAATCGTGCACTTCAGGCAGAGGGAAGGTCCCACCACTCAGCACCACTCCTCGGATCAGCTGGATTCAGACTGCTCTAGTGGTTCCGCTTACAATTCCGATGATATGGGTCTCGCCAATGTTAGCCTCTGTGATGTTGAGATGTGTCCCTGTGACACAGCCTGGTGTGCTTTCTAATCAACCTAATTCACCATTCAAGGATTGTCCCTGGTAAACACTCCTTTCTGCAAGGGCTGTATTTGCTCCATCCCGCACCATGTCAGTCAACTCTCTTTTACCCTGCCTGGGAAATAATACTTCCCTTTGCTGCTGCAGTCTTATGGCCATACCTTGTGAGCCGTTCTGGAACATAGTAGTGACCTGAAAGGCAGATAAAGGTATTGAAAAATCTATGGTTCGCAAGATACATTGATAACAACATATTGAAACCTCAACCTATCTATAACACTAACTATATCATACCACAATGACTGTGAAATCACCCTGGTTGTGTTGGGAAACTTAGCATTTTAAATGCCTGTGACACCATTTGCTGAATGAGGGAACACAATCTATTTTCCTCTGTATTACCATATTGGCAAATTACTTTTTAATTATGAGTGACTGTAGCATTCCTGAAACTCGAAGATGTTATCAGAAAAAAAAGACATTCTGCAGTCTGGTTAAAATTAACTTCTAATTCCAGTTCCTGCTCGCCTATAATTCACCTATCCGTGACAGTCACTGTGTGAAATCCCTGCAGGGTAATGATTGTTCTATAACAACCCCTTATCAGACCTCTGACCCATGAAATGTGCTGCTTCGAAGATAACAGATTTCCTATGTAGCCTGTTGATCTTTCGCTCCGTCTCTCAATTCCCATCTCTAAAATATAAAAATAATGATGTGTTTTTTATATAGTGCTTTAACCTAAAGCGCTTTAGATAGGACATATTTACATACATTACTATTATTACCCAATCGTAATTGGTGCTCATTTATTAGACCTCAGAAGTATGAGAGGCTGAGTTGGCCTTGCTGGGATTTGAACCTGCGACCTGCAGATCAAACACAGATCACAGCAACAAGTGTTTAACCTGCTGAGCCATCTTACCAACATCTCGAAAATATAAAATAGGCAAACAACAAGAAGGTAAATCAGACAAATATGTCAATCAACGTAAAACTACATCTGGTGCGGCAGTCGGGGTCTGATTAGATGGGGTCTTTGTTTGGATGGCAGGGGCTGGTGTTAGGCCTTCACATTCTACAGCCTCGAGCATAACTCTCATCACAGAGCAAGTTTGGAAGAGTCTTACACTGATAGGGAATCTGCTGTGGTTGGCATTGAGCTGGCTTTGGTTTTAACCCCAAAAGAAGATCACCTTGTCATTCCCAACTCCTAGTCAAGTTGCACCTTCCCCCTTGCCAGGATACAATGTGCCAGAAATAATACAGGGCCATGAGGCTACCACAGCATTAGTTACTACGTGGGATAGGTTTATCTTTCTCCCAGGACCATGTCTAGTGGGAACAGGTCTGTATGAAAGAAGAAAGTAATTCAGAATGAAAATCAAGCAGCACAGTCCTAACATCACTTGCTTCATGGTGTCTGTTATTGTATTGGCTGCACACCAATTCACATATGCAATGACAGATGTGATGCCAGGTGGACAGTTCCTTCACTTTAACAGCAGTTTTAGTTGTGAGAATTACTTGATAAAGTCCACATCATCTTAGTGCAAGTGGACACATTTTACTGGAAACTACAATGAAGTCTCCTGGCTGTAGAGAATGGGCAACTTTGGCTTGCTCCTTGGACAACGTCTCTGTCACCTGCTCATGTCATGTAGAAAACTAACAGAAGAAATTAGAGCTTTGACATAGTCGAGAAGATTATCATCAGTAAAATGTAAACGTGTATGGGCATTCCTTGCTGGCTGAGAGGAGGGCAACCTCAGTGGGTGACTATAGAGGGCCTCATGAGGACTGAACGCCACCCTTCTATGGGATGTGCTCCTTATGTTAAACAGTGCCAAAGAAGGGCTTCAGGCCACTTGAGGCCTGTCTTTTGACACATGTTTGATGGTTCATTCTGTACTCTCTCCTGCCTCTCCACAGCTGCTGCTGAATGTGGAGGGTGTGGACAGTGAAGAATATATTGGATATTAAGTGCAGAAAAAAGTTCCGTGATTATCCGGTTAAAAAAATGGGTACCTTGATCGCTGTTTATACCGAGAGGTATCTCAAATCATGTCCCAGATCAAAGCCTCCACTACCGAGACAGCACCTTCCATCTGACATGGGTAAGCCTCAATCCAGCCGGAAAATATGTTTAAAAACATAAGTATTCACTGCAAGTTACTACAACAGGGCAGTTGGATGAAGTCCACCTGTATGTTAACAAAAGCACCATATGTAGGTGGATGGGCCCTTTGCATGGTTGGAATTGTTTTACTTACTATGGGTTGAAGGCAAATGGTACACCCCCTACAATAAACCTGTGCCATAGCTGCAAAGTAAGGCGCAAACCGGTATTCATTCCACCTTTGCCCACATGAGCTCGCTCATGATATATCCTAACCAAGTATGAAAGAAATAACTTTGGTGCTGCAAAACGTCCCAGTTGGTCTCTCCATTAGGGGCTCGCGTTTAGATGACAACCCATTGCGTATCCACATGTCCCTTTTCTGTGGAAGGAGTGTTCTCTTGTGTCTGTGCTGGCTCTTCTAGAGTCTTGAAAGGGGTGGCTAAGCAACCTTTTTCTTGCATAGAATAAATGTAGCCTGAGAGTTGGAAAAAGCTGTCAGGTTTGCAGAAGAGTCTGCAAAATGGTTCTAAAATTAACCTTACTATTTTTTTTACGAATGGCTTCAATAACTCCCAGATTTTGAAAGACGTTTGAAGGGTTTTTATTTTCAAGATGATAAAATCACCGTTTTTATTCCCGTCAAGGCGTAGATCAGGGCCTTGGCAGGGTCTATTAATGTGCTTCACTCTCTGGTCTCCCATGGCCTCCCTCCACTCCAACCAAGGCACCCCTAACCTCAGGTCTTCTACATAGCAATCGAGAACACTTACTGTCGAAATCTGGCTGCAGGTGATGGCATAAGGGCAAAAAGCCTGATGTATCCGACTCCCTCCAGGGTTCTTGTACAGGTGTCCTAATCTAATTCTTTACAGATTAGTCCCTTTTATTGTGCTGGTAAGACACCATGGTCTGTTCTCTCACTCACATACTGCCTTTCTTTACTTTCTGTGTTCATACTACGTATCTACTTCCTCCACTCTGCTACTATCACCCCTCCTCACTCCACTACTGTTACCACTCCACATCCTCTCTTTGCCTAGTCAGATATATGGTGCCCTGCTCACCCTTCGTCACTAACCTCACTCTTTCTCATTCTCTACACCACACATCTTACCACACACTCTCCGCCTATCTACCCCTTTCTGTTTCACTCCACCATCACAACTACTTCTACTACGGCCTTGTAATCTCTCCCGACCCCCTCCTACCATACAATCTCTCTATCACTCTCACTATCTCTCTCTAATTCCCCCTACAAATCTCTTCCCCTAGCTGTCTCTATTGGCACTCTTCTTTCACACCCACATTTTACACCCCCCCTCACACTACACTACATACAACTGGTATGCCTCTAACTCACAATAAATACCTCATCAGCACTTTGCTCCAACTCTGTCACCAACTCTTCACCACTCCACCCTCTGTGGCCTGCCTGGTATATTGTTCCCCCCTACACACCTCCTGACTTTAGCCATGCAACCCACACTCGGCCTTACATTCACTCCCCTTATATACTGTTCTATTCTGGATTCTAACTCCCTACTCCCCTTCCATTGGTTCTGGTAGTCACCTGAATCTGTGGTCAGAGACTGGGTTATACAGATGGAAGTCTTTCAAAACTCTTCTTAGCCCCACCCCCCTTTTCAGTCTCTATTTGCAGGGTAGCAGTCAGGTGCTCAGGATGCTCATTTTGAATGTGGCTTTCATTGGGTGCTGGTGAGTTTTGCCACCAGTTCAGTTTGGGAAGGGCTTCTGTGTAACTCCTACTTCTCTGTCAGCCCACCGTTTGCCTGGGGTCCATCTGGGGTTGGTAGGTCGGTTGTCGGGTGTCTCATCTCTGGTTGGCAGAAGAAATGCGAGTTAATTAAATTTTTGTTACTGATTCAAATCTCCAGATTCAGGTTTGAGTTTTCTTGGTGGAGGCCAGGTGCATTTTGGGAGTTGTTGTTCTGAAAGAAACAAAAGAGGACTCTGACCACAAAACTGGTTTGGCACTGTCTTGCAACAAAGGGTAGTACCATTTTCAACATGCATGGCAATTGAGGGGGATTAAGGGACGGGGACCCCCAAGCACTGCTGGGATGGGTCCCTCACCCTGACAGGGTCATTACTCTATTCTTATCACACTATATAATAGCTGATGCTCTGCACACTTAATGACAGCTGTTTGTGTGGGAAGCATCATGTTCTCCTACAAGGCACTGTGAAGAATCCTGCGGATTCCTCACCAAAAACCTGCCTAAAGTCTCCTCCCAGGTGGCTAGGAGAGGGCAGACGCTTCCTGATCCCAATCCTGGGGCTCGTGTACTGCGGGAGGATCGAATGGGTGGAGACAGGGCCCAGGGTAGTGAGGAATATCTGTGGGAGGAAACACAGAATATTTCCTCTGAAAGGGATTCCCTTACCATCATGCCAGAGGAGGTTATGCATTATTGTCATTCTTACATCTCGCACCCTCCTGTCAAAACTACGATGGTAAATTCTGTTTGAAACATCTAAACCTCTTACATCAAAACAACCAATTTTTGTGTATCCCTAAAGTTAAATACCCTCCTCAATACCAAAGATGTGCTTCTAGAAATAATTGAAACACTGTCTTATCTACATCTTCTCCTTCTTAAAAGGTTAAAAACTACAATCCCTCTTTTGAAAATACTAAGGGAATTAAATCTACCCTTAATTCCATAAAAGAAGTGGGAAAACATAATTTCTTTAAAGCAAATTACATGTCCCATAATGCCACAGGAACTGAAACGAAGAAGAGGGCATAGATGGCATGTAGAAGTGAAGGACAGGCACTTAGAACTAACAGCCTTTGCCAAGGTCAGGCAATCAACACCTGAACTCTTCTGCCCCACCTAAGGAGCATAGAAGACTGCAGCAGGAGGGGGAGTAGAATGGAGCTGGAGGAGGAACCGGAAGGCTGGTAGTAGTAGCAGAAGGAGAAGAGCCCAAGGCTGGCAGTTCATTAGGAAGTGTGTTCACTTAAGGGACGCCAGGCCAAGAGGGAAGCAGATTTCACCTGCAAGTCCTGTGTTCACAAACCCTACTTGGTCGTGTCTGCACTGAGAGGGACGTGTCGAGGCTGAAAGTGTTCCCAGGTGCTCCTAATGACTGTGAATGCAGAGCCAAGACTGTGCTGCAACCTGAGGCCTGTGTACTGAAGCAAGCTGAGGGATCGAGGAGTAAAGGAGACTCCTTGTGGTTAAGGGCGGTCCAAAGACACCTGTGTTACCGGGGAGTGTGGATCCCAAAAGTGCCTAAAGGAGTAGCAGAGCCCGAAGAAGTCGTGAATTTGAAGCAATGCACAAGCGTAGTGTTCCAGGAGCCGGTGAATGAAGCTCTGTGTGGAGGTTTACTTTTAAATGCTTGCCGGTAACTGTTTCCAGCTTAACTATATCTTGCATAAGCATGGAAGCGAGAAAAAGTGGTTCATTGCTGTGAAGAGGCTGGTTAACAATGAGAATGTAGATAACAAATCACGAAGGATGGAGGGGCACTACAAAGTACAGAAAAGTGGTAAATCTGGTAAGTAAACTATGTTTACAAAAAGCATAGAGGGAGAATTAAGTGATCACACTCTTAGCTGATAAATATATTTCAGGTGCACAGGGACTGAAAAGTGTCTCAAGACCACCAGAGACATGTACAGTAATGTAGACAAACAGAACCTGTCATCTGCTGACAGGTGGTCCCTAACGGCACTCCAACAGGGGAAAGCAAAACCCCTACAATATTAGATGTAAGTACATTCGCTATTAAATAAATATAAATCACACCAAGCATTAGTTGTTCGTGTGAAGTAAATTAATTTATCAAGGTTAATAGACCTTAGACTTGAACAATATTGCAGATTGGATATGTAACACAAACATAATCTTAATTTCAGACAATTAAATTTTGCACCAACACTCCTTCTTGCTAACTAGCAAGAATTCACATGAAATTGTAATACATTAAGTCAACAACTCCACATTGATTAGGGTTGAATCAAGTCAAATGTTAGATCACACTGAGCACATATTTTTCATATGGAAATTTAAGGAGTTGTAACATTCATCATAGGCATATAGAATGTCAATATCACAATGATACTTCCGGAAATTCTTTGTTACAAACAATTAGATTCCCTATATTGATGTCCCAATGTGTTCCAATTCAGTGGGCAGTGTCCACTTTATTATAATGCCAACGCGTTTCGGAAAAAAATCCTTCTTCAGGGCGGTTACTGCTGTACATACATTTTCATTCAAATTCAGTTTGAGTTACTGTGAATAAATACAAAAATGTGTAAGGGTGAGTCAAGCTGTACTCTTACTCCTCTCAACAGACAAGCATCTGATCATCCCACTATTCAAGAATAACACGGAACTGACCTTCTGTCAATCACCAAACGGGGGCCACAATGGTGTAGCCAAAGGCTGTACTGGAATATGATTGAATACGGTAGAATGCACTCAAGGCTGAGGACAGGACCTCGCGCGGCCGCAACGGTCAAAAACCAGCTCAGAGTCAAATGGTAAACAACTAAAAAGGAAAAAAATAGAAAAATCTAATTATCCAGTACATCCCGCGCCTGTACGAACTAAGCAGAATATCTAAATCCTACAGGGCACCATAATGTGAACAACATCACTTGTAAATATAAAGAATGTCCACAACAAACACTCCCCAATAACACAATCTACTACGCCTCACGTAAATAAGCCATGACTACATGCTCGTACATGGACTACACTTCACGGAGTGCACATCACGAGCAAAACAATATCTCCTGCTGGTCATTGTAACTGTGTTCCTAAAAGCCCAACTTACATTGCATAGTATCAGCGCTGGGCGTCCGGCTGCAAGCGATGTATCGCTGCTGTGAGCCCAATGTTATAAAAGAGTCAACGCCAATGGTGCACATGCGCACAACGTCACCCTGACGCCATGATGGTAGGGGCAACAATGTGTGTTGTCACGACGACGGCAGCACACACATAATGATGATATGTTTTATATTGGAACCAGAAGAGGTCTAGAACCATTGTTGTTTCCACACCTGTCTAAAATCATATTCAACCCCAAGGGCGTGCCTGGAATCTGTGTATACATTTACTGACTGTGGTTCTGTGAGTTTGTAAGCCCATGCCTGTGCATATGTGACATTGGTCAGCGTGCCACTTTCTTCCACCTCTCCCGGCACATGCAGCATACCCAGCCATCGAGCCTTGTAACACAAGCCATCCATGGAATATATTTAAATCCTCATTATCTAAAGGAGTGCTTATTAAATCACTTTTGGGAGTCAAAAGCAAATCAGCGGTGGGAACCCAGTCATGGGGCTCTGTTTCATGCCGTTCACCATAAGTGTGGGTGGGAAGCAGAGATGCTGGTTTTAACACATGGGTATCTGGTCAAAATAATGTTGGAGAAATTCGACAACAGGTTTTTATATTTATTAGCACTGAATGTAGACATGTGCTGTGTTTTAGTCCTGGGCAATAAAACTACTACTGAATGAGGAACTGCAACTTCTAATGGGGAACCCAACACAATGTTTTTACACTGCCGCTATGGCTGCAGCAGCTACTGAGTGCAAACCAGGCGACATGCTGTTGCTACTGGTTCCAGTTGTTTACTATAGTATGCAATTGGTAGCTGATAAACAGCATGTGCTTGTGTACCCATTTCTTTTATGCCAACACAGCGTAAATGTCTTCTTATAGTCTGACAATCCTAGAGCACGTTCTTCAGCTAACTTCCTTTTAATCCTTTTAAAGTCTTCCTTAGCATCTGGTGTTGATTCAACCATGTTGACCTTAGTATAATGTTGTAATGGTTTCACTGTCGCTGCCTATCCCAGAACCTTTGGCATACAATAGCCCACCATGCCTAAAAATGCTCTCAACTGTGTGCTTCTTTCCTAGAGGGGCCATGGTCCTGTGTCCCTTTATGACATTTTGGTTTCAGTGATGTACTCTTTCCCTAAATAACTGTAATTTGGCCATGGCCACTTTACGACCATTATTGGCTAATGCAGTCAGTAAAACCAGTGTGTCTAATTTCCATGACTTGTTTGATGGGGAAGCTACGTATACTCAAATCATCTTCATGAAAATGTGAATAGAAATTGACTATCTACATGCAGGCAGAAGAAAGCAGAACACATGTCTACTAGAGTAAAATGTGTGGTTGTAGGCACTACGCAGGATAATCTAGCTGGGTTTGGCACTATTGGAAATGAAGGCATAGCAACAGAATGTACTGTCTTTAGGTACTGTACACATGTGTAAGTGTTTCGGCGGGGTTTCTTAATGGGAAAAATAGGGACTATGTTCTCTTCAGCTTTGGGTATGAGAGCGTACTGTGGGATCTAGGGCAACCTTTTGGACGAATCGATTTTAATTCTGACTGGTTTTGCATTTTGGATGTAACCCACTTTATTATCATGTATGGACCACAAAGATTCTGGTACAGTGTTAAGCAATTCTTGTAAGTCAGGCGACCAATCTAGGCAATGCCGACTTGTCTTTTGGGACCTGCAGTGTGGTCATGATGGCCTCAGTATTCTTACTCGGAAAACTCAGAAATACTCCATCAGGTGAGAAGGACATAGTACAATTCAATTCCGAAGTAAGTTGATTGAAGCTATGGGGATGATAAGGAATGCATGTGGGTCAGTAATTGTACCTAAAGTAACCGAAATGGGCTCAGTAACTTGATATACTACTGGAGCATGACACATTCCTATTGCTTTCACAGTTTCCAAAGATATTAGAACATTGGGAAACATTCTGATTAAATAGCAGATTTTCTGGCACCAGTGCCTACTAAGCATACGACAGACTGTCCACCCACTGCCCATTGCATTTAGTGATCCTCCTGATCCCCAGATATCAGGAGATAGATAGTGAGTTCACCTCTCAGCCCGAGTCAGAATGGGTCTTCTTTAGTTTAGGGTTGCAACGGTTTATTTGGAATGAACCTTAGTGCGCTAGGATTTGGGAAAGTGGCAGGGACATTAGAGGTTCTGGAAGGCACCTGGCACGTTGGGGTTGAAGAAAAGAACCTTGCTCTTGGAAATTAGGTGGAATATAATTATTTTCGGTGTCCCGATTGCTTAAAATATTTGCAAGCCATAGGATCTGCATACTATCCCAACTATCCCTTCTCTGTCAAATTTGGGGCTCCTCTGCACTATCCCTGAAACCCTCCTTGTAACTCGTCCTTTCTGACAGGTGGACCCTGTTCCTGCCCTTGCAAATCTTGTAATTGTTGAGTCATGGGTTTATTCTTAATGTTTTCCCTCTTTTGATTTTCTACTTTATCCAGTTCCGATAATGATTTATTTTGCCACCCTCTACAGATCATTTTTATTGCAGTTGCAAGCCAGAGACAAAAGAGTTTGCAACCCCCTGCTGTGTTATTTCATCAGACCTAGTAATACCCAAATGGCGAGGAAGCACTGTTTGTAAATTGTTTAGATAGTCAGCCGGAGAGTCACTCTTATTCTGCTTACAATTGCCTATCTTGCCCCAATCAGATTTTTTCGCGTGCACTCTTTAGGAATGGAGGTAACCATAGCCTGTTCCTGGCATTGTTAGTGCCTGAATCTACTACAGGCCAATTGGCAGGCGCTACCGGTCCTCCGGGGCATAATTAGTCTCATAATCTGATTAATATCAGACCCGACAGGATTATAAAAGAGAATACAGGTAAGGATCTCTTCGATAAAACACTGTTGTTCTTCCTCTATATTAGCAATTTCTTTGGCAAATTTCGAAATTTCCCAGGAGTTCATGGAACATGGGCTTTGAGTAAATAAGGTTCTTTTCCATCCTCTGTTTTAACCCTAGAACCTGCCTACGAGGTGCTTGAAGCACTGCACTGTCCAATCCATCACAGATGTTGTGTAGGAGGGAGGGGAAATAGATATTGGCACAAACCTGGGACCTATTGCCTCTCCTGTTGTTGGGGAAAAGGGGCCTTGGATACTCGTTCCCGGCTGCATTACTGCATTCGGTACTTGTCACTGTACAACTATCAGAACTCAGGCAGTCAGAGCAACCACTTGACTTCAAGGAGTCATGCACACATCAGTAGAGAAATCAGTATCTTCTGCTTTCTTCTCATCTTGTTTATTAACTTATTTCTCTACTACTTGGGGACATATTAGGGCGATTGACCTGGCCATATAAGTTACTCCTTTGCTTCACACAAATTTGATTTGCCTTTTAAATTATTCATTGGTATTCTTCAGTGCCATGCAGCAAATACGGCAGACTGCCTTGGACTCACCTTGCCCTTCTGTGCTTCTAAAGCACACCTTAATGCCATTAATTTCTCTAATTTAAAAGTACCCTCTAATGGGAATGAGTATGTTGAGTACCTTGTGATAACATATGCCAGACATAGGGAAACCCATGTGTAGTGCTATTGTAATTAGTGAGCACGATGTAAACAGATGTGACTTTTGGTGGTGCGTCCACATGCCACATGCTTTGACTGTCCTTTGCCCATATCCGTTCCTCATTTTAGTACCACTCCTGCCATTTCTGTGTAAAGGTAGAGTCATGGTATAAGTGGCTAACTTTTACCATGATTCTACTTTTATACAGTCTTGAGAAGGGAAGGGGTTTTACTGAGGCTCTGTAAAGTACTCTCACTCTGAACTCACCCCATATGTCCCTATTGAAGTGGGCCATGCTTTTTATCCTGCCCTCTGTATTTTGCCCGTTTGTACAATTTTCATACTTCTAGAATACTGAATCAAAGCATCAGAAAGCATTTGGGATCTACACACGTTTACCAAACCAGAAACCAGAGTTTAACAGATAGCCCATTGGCTATTATCAGGCCCGAATTGTATGAGAGTAAGACTTGCAATACTTTGCTAAGTTTATTCTAGGACCTAACAAATATATCACTCACAGGAATATGATAATAAGCTTCCAACCGTTATTAGCATGATCTTGAAACAGGTCTGTTCCTTGCTTAATCATCTTGCAAAGCCTAATTAAAGTCAACCTTCTCTCAACCACCACTTGAAGATGTTTACCAGGAATCCTTACTTTAATTTTGGTCATGTACTAGGGTATTTCGGAGGAGCTGCCTGGAAGCTCGTCAGTGCACCCAAGTTGAGTCGTGATGCCAGAATTGTCAGAAAACCATGCACAAAAATCAATTTTGGATGATGGCAAACAGAGGCTTTCTTTTATCATTGGCAAGGAAAACCGCTTCCTGCACCTAGGAGGTCCTCGTCTCACTAACCAGATCTGCCCTTGATACCCCTTACCTTTATAGAACACCAGTCACCTGATTTGGGAAAGATCGGGAAAAAGTACCACTAGGCTTCATGGCACATTTATCCTACCTCCTGTCAAAACAATGGATGAATTCATGCTGAAATACCCCTACTTTCATTTCCACTTTCGGTGGTGACGTAATCCGATGATATCTGATCTGCCAAACCGGGCTGAGGGGCATTTATTTGATTTATTTGCATTTATAACATGCACAATAGCCCTCAGGCATTGCAGCGCTGTTACAGAAAGCTAACTTTGTTACATAAGTGCTTGCAAAGACATACAGATTGCTAACCCCATGTTGCAGGGCGGCAGCAGCATACCATGTATAGTCAATTTGGGTGGCACAAACATGCTACCCAACCCCATGTTGCAGGGTGGTAGCAGCATCCAATGCAGAGTCAATTTGGGTGGCACAAACACACTGCCCTGCCCAACCCCATATTTCTGGGCGGCAGCAGCATACAAATGCATAAAGTCAGTATTGGTGGCACAAACATGTTGCCCAACCCCCTGTTGCAGGGCGACAGCAGCATACAAATGCATAAAATCAGTATAGGTGGAACAAACATGTTGCCCAACACCATGTTGCAGGGCGGCAGCAGCATACAGATGCAGAGTCAATTTAGATGGTACAAACATGTTGCCCAACACCATGTTGCAGGGCGGCAGCAGCATACTAGTGCAGAAAGTCAGTTTAGGAGGGTGTGGCTAAGAGGAGAGGGAAAAGGGGAGGGGGAAGAATAAGGGGTGGCTCACACAGCAACACGGGCGACCAAGCGGGTGTGTATAGGGGCAAATAGAATCACAGGTGACCAAGGGGGGGTACGCATAATCACAGGTGACCAGGGAGGGGGTTGGGGCACACAGAATCGCAGGCAACCAGGGGGCACACAGCATCACAGGTAACCAGGGGGAAACTGGGGGGGGCACACAAAATCACAGGCGACCAGGGGGGTGGGGGGTACACATAATCACAGGCGACCGGGGGTTGGGGGCCACACAGCATCACAGGCGACCAGGGGAGGAGTGAGGGGCACAAAGCATCACAGGCGACCAGGGGGGGCACACAGCATCACAGGTGACCATGGGGAGCGTGGAGGGCACACAGCATCACAGGCTACCAGGGGGGCCACACAGCATCACAGGCGACCAGGAGGGCTGGGGGGCACACAGCATCACAGGCAACCAGGGGGGTGGGGGGCACACAGCATCACAGGTGACCAGGGTGGGCGGGGGTCACACAGCATCGCAGGCAACCGGGGGGCACACATCATCACAGACAACCAGGGGGGGAACACAGCATCACAGGTGACCAGGGCAGGGGGTGGGGAGCACATAGCATCACAGGCGACCAGGGGGGGCACACAGCATCAAAGGTGACCAGGGCGGTGTGGGGGGCATACAGCATCACAGGCAACCGGGAGGGCACACATCATCACAGATGACCAGGGGGGGCACACAGCACCACAGGTGACCAGGGCAGGGGGTGGGGAGCACACAGCATCACAGGCGACCAGGGGGGGCACACAGCATCACAGGTGACCAGGGGGGGCGCACAGCATCACAGGTGACCAGGCAGAGAGGGCGGGGGGCACACAACATCA
This sequence comes from Ambystoma mexicanum, assembly GCF_040938575.1. NCBI lineage: Eukaryota > Metazoa > Chordata > Amphibia > Caudata > Ambystomatidae > Ambystoma > Ambystoma mexicanum. Next base: position 264,793,363 of record NC_090922.1, read on the forward strand.
AAGGCGACCAGGGCGTACCTGTAGCGGACAGGGAGCCTTTGGAGTGGGCCTTAGGAGTGGGCCTTAGGATTGGGCCTTGGAGGGAGGGCCAGCCAAGTCTGCTGGCTCTCCCATTGGCCAATATCAATCTAGCCCCAGCTAATCAGGGACTGTGGCTAGTAACAGAGGCCCAGGCACACCTGTGCACGCAGGCCCGCCATCTTGGAATGGCCAGTAAGCACAAAGGCACTGATGTAGCAAGGTGAGGCCAAACATGTGCCAGGACAGAGGCATACATAGCAAAGTGCGGTGGAGAGCTGCTGCTCGAGCACAGCACAAATAGTCAATTTAGGTGGAAAATCAGAAAAGCGTGCTCCAGCGCGAATTTGCATTGATGCAAGCCCCAAGGGCTTACCTTTCTTCTCCATGGTATGTAGGTCGACGTCCGGTCTCCAAATCGGAGAGGGAGGCAGGGGCACCAGCACTCTGCAGCTTCGAGTAGTGGACCTCCATAAGACCTCCAACTCCATGATGACTTCCAGTCACTTATGAGTGCCTTTTTGTACTTTCTAGTTCAATCCAGTTTGGGCTGCTGTATGCAGGCTGCTGTCCTTGTCCCAGTATCTCGGACCTGACAACAACCTGTAGTCCAGATTAATTAGTGCATGCATGGAAAAGGCAGCCGTTTCTGCAATTGGTACCAAAGCTAATTTAGGACAGGGGGCTTAAAGAATATCTGCCATGGGAACGCAAATGTAAAGGAATGTGGTTGCCAATTAAGCCCTAGGGGCAGAGACAAATGTCAAAACATTCATGATGAGAGAGAATAACTTTTAAAAGAAAACCTTTCCCACTCCCCTCTGTTCAAATCTGTGTTTATTTATTTATTCATTAATGTAATATTTGAACAATAGCAATCTGCAACGAATCAATATGCATAGTCATCTGAAGTATGGCAGAGAAAAACCTATGAATGTACTTACATTGATGATGTTATGATAGGTGAGCCAATAGTCATGTGATGCCGCTTTAGCAGTGGCAAACCTGTTATAATGAAAGGCTACACATCCAGCAAAAGCCCATGGCTACTAAACTCAATAGTCTAAAAATGATCTAAAGCCGCCATGGATAAAAATTGCAGGTAAACCAAGTCAATCCACTGACTGGAATCTTCTCTCCCATCCACCAATGTATTTGTGGTATCACTTATCCTGGACAGAAGAAGCATGCGTGGGCAGCACAGTTTATTTATATGTGTTCCACCTCAACTGCACTTAGCGCATCCTAGCCACCGGTGGACAGCCAAGAACTAACTTTACAAAGACAGCATGGTTAGCCTACAACCCTTTTGAAGACCATGAAAATTCGTAGAACATATGTAAAAAATCTAATTCAAGCTACTAAAAAATCGAGGAGTGAGAATACAATGTGAATGGAAAAAAAAAACTCAGTAATTTTGTAACAGGTGACAGAAGCAAATATCCCCGACGATTCTGTCAGAAAAACAGCTGGCCCCAACTTAACCAGCCTTGTCGCATCACCTATTTCCCCCATTAACACAAATCTGTCACAACTTGTCTGAGTTTTCCCGCCTCATTCAGTGGCATTAAATAGATTTGAATCAGGCCCCATCTTCATCACATGACCTCAATCAACTTCTTATCAAGACCCTTAACACCAGGAAAAAATGGCACCTCTATCACTTTCTATGACTTAATTGGTTTCTATGAGACAAGGTCAAGAAGAATTTCTTGTCAGGTCTAGTAATTATAATGGTGTAATGTTAAAACATACAGCTGACTCATATGTCAGGCCTTTAGATATAGCGGTGCAACGTTAATAATCACTTTTACGGCAGCCCATTACATATAATGACTCAGTATTACTAATAAAATAAACATAACATTCAATGTTTGTTTCTAGCCAAGGATGTGATTTTGCAAAAGAAAACACTGATAAGCTTCACAGATGAGTTTTGCATCAAGTAATGTAATTTAGCAGGCTTATTTAGGTCGGAACCTTAAAGCCTACTTGCAGATGTTTAATAGGCACTATGTAGTCTAAGTGAATATTACTGATAAAAGTGTACACTTTAAAAATGAGTTTCCTTATAAGAACTGAATCTTTTTGCTTATTTAAGACAAGGCTGCTCCAACACTATATGTTAGCACAATATATGAACACGTTCAACGGCTTCTCATTCAGAGAACATCAGGTTGTGCGATAGGCCGGAGCAGGCCTGAAAGCAGACCTAGCAGGCCTCAAAGCAGAGCAAGCCAGAGAAGCCCCAAAAATTTAGCAAAATGTGTAACACAATTGCAACAAGCAGTATCATACCAGTGACATGGCTTGAAAGCAGTCCATATAGTACACTCCACGATCTTTACAGTATTCATGACACAACTGCCTAGCCTAGTGAGAAACCTCAAAATATGAAGATCATTTGCAATCAGGCCTAATATGTGCAATTTCAGATCGCTGCAGAAGTTATGTTGCCTCATGTCCAACTTAAACAACTTGTCAAATGTGTCTTAAAGCTTCAAATAGATCAAAGGGCCACCTTGGTTGGTGCTATTGCATTTCCTTGATATAGAGATAGTTAATTAGCTAAATGTTCAAATCTATCTACTGCAGTGATCTGTTTGTAACCAGGAGGTCCGCAGAGTTAGAATCCCAGTGGGTCTACCCAGGTTCCATCTAAGATCGAATAAATGGGTGCCATCAAGTTGAGCCATAATAATATCTATTTTCAGCTTATGGAGAATATTTTCCTTATAGAGTGCATCATGTATGTGTACTAAGTCAGCCATAATGATGCTTTTGGTGGAGTGTACCAGGAAATAAGGGACTGCCACCCAAGTGAATATCTCAGAGCACAGAGAGGCCCTTTAACATGCGCCATTTCCATGGTGGGTGAAGACGTTGGCGGGGTGGATTGTGTGGCGTCCTTAAAGGGTGGAGAGTATGAGGTAAATGAATGTGAGGTAAATAGGGGGCATGTGAGAGGTCATGAGGAAGTCAGTGGTAGTATATAAGGGGCAAACAATGGCGGCAGGGTGGTTGGGCATGCGCTGGAGAAACAGGGTCATGTACCAGTCAGTAATGCGTGTGGTCCAAACAGCCTTATTGGCTGCTCCCTTTTGCTTACTTAATTCCCTTTAACTAAAACCATCCAAACACATTGCAATTAGCAGTGGGATTTTCATGCAACCTGAAATTAAATTAACATGTATGTAAAGACCATCAGTATTTGCACTGCACTTGAATTCAACAAACATTCAACCACACACTGCTTCACATTTCCCACAATGCATCATCACCCACAAAGGCACAACTGGCCGCTCTTGTCTGCCAAAAAAGATTTTAATGGTAGGCAAAATTGTATCACTTCAACCTGCCATTATTTTGTCTGTTCTCCATCCATAGAGTTGATCAGTGTAACAAATTGCGTCAAGAACTAAAACACTTCAAAACACCAAACCTTCTCGAAGAATCGAAGACATACATGCTGACTTAAAACATGTTTGACTGAACGGTGCATCATTGTTTCTTGGCTCCCATCCTTTCCCCATTCATTTGGTTACAGGGCTGCTTACGCACTTGTTTATTTTTACAGTGCTTTCATTCGTGAATTGCCTGTTCTTAATTTTCTTTTAAAAGCACTAGTGTTATACCTCTACCAAACTGGGAAGCCTTAACATTGGGATATTTGCAACCAACAGAGGTCAGAAGGTCTGATCGTCTTATAAGAAGCTTAATGTGATGCAACTGGAGAAAAGCGAGATGTAATTTTGGACTAGCGGTTGGCGTGCCATCATTTTAAGGCTTCCCCCTGTTTTAGCATGCTTTCAAGACACACACAAGCGCAGATTGTTTATCAGCACTAGTAGTTAGCGATAAAAAGCACATTTTCAAACAATAAACTAACAATACTATCTATGGGTACTAAGATAGCTAATTCTTGAAAGAACAGAGTCAAGAAGGGGAATCCCAACTCCCTGACCTCGAACCAAATGGGAAGCATGTTGAAGGACAAAGGAGTCACTAAACCTGCAGAAGAGCAATAGAAGGAGTTCAGGGTTCTCTGATTCGTCAAATACAAAGGGAATCTGTTGAAGGAGTTGAGAGAGTCATTAAATCAGTAGCCAGCTCATCCACAGAATCAAATTTGGTAATACTTGTGGATAATTAAATACATTTTTATAACACGCTCAATACTGGAGACCAGTCTCTAAGTTCGAGACCGGATTCGAGCCTGTGTTGCTTTGCGTTCTCTTGCTTCCAAGATGAGTGTGTTTCCCCCCCAAAACCCCCAAGTTATCCTCCTGGTCCTTAATAAGAATTCAAACAAGAAAAAGGCCAACAAACTCGAAAACTTATATGAGGCAGACAATCTAAATGTGTGGTCCTTGCCTAGAGATGGCAGGACTGTGTTCATTAGTCCTCCATTGATTCCAGCTTATGTTTACTGGAAAGACTAAATAGAACATTGGATTACAGGTGGAATTAGTTTGAGGTGTGCTGGAGGAGCATCAACATCAACTTAAACCTGAAGCAAAACAGCCCTCTATAAACCCATGGAGAAATGTACACCAAAGAAGTGTTCAGAGTGACTGATTGACAGCACGAAGAACAATGGACTGTATTGGGTGTACTAAATGCACGTGCAGCACTGCCCATGCTTGAGACCCAAGCTGCAACTGATCATACACCAGCCTAGTGCTTTAGGGTCATACACCCATGTCACATGTTCCTTTTTTCCTTTTTGGAAAGAGCTGGGTAGTTTAATTCTCTCTTAGCTTGTTTATAATAACCATGTCTTTCGCCTGCTTGTTGGATGGTCTGAAGAAGAGCGCCCCTTTAGCCCAGCTTGCTATTGGTTCTTTTGTCTCTTCTCGTATCCTTTAAGAAGTTGATTATTGTTGATGTGATTCATAAAGGTTTTTCCTGTGAGGGTGCTCTGTCCATTCAAATTAACTTTTAATGTATATTTGTAAGTTTGCCAGGTAGAGGGAGGCCTTGTGCCTGTTTGTATATTCTTACAGCTTGGATTGGCGATGGCAAGCATTGTATTTCCAGATACTGAGGTTTATATTTTTTATAAAGGTGTTCTTTTAATTAAATTTAGGTCTGGACATTACTTCTTTTATTTGGACCATGTTTGTTTGTATTCAACTGTATACATTGATCCTGCAATCTCTGCAGAAAAGTCTTAGGCTGGATCCCAGAGTATTAATGGAAAACAAAATCCAATTCTCACCTTTGTGCTGATCCAAGTATCCTTCACATCTGCACATTTTAGTCCCTTCACGGATTTAGAATTCCTTGAAAGATAAAGAAAACTGTTGCCCAATAATTATCGAGTCCTATAAAGACGTTTGCATCTGTAACATGAATACCCATGTGTGCCCAAAGGTCCCGCAGTCTGCAGCTGGCTCCTGCAGGGTGGTGGTAGCACTATGGCAATCAACCGATTAAAAAAAAAAAAAAAAAGAAATCTGCCTCAGCGTGAAAAGTCAAAGTGCTGAAGTGTATTGCAGCATGCGACGGTCCAGCAGCCCTGAATGATAGATTTCGATTTGGAGGACACTGGGTTCTGATGGCATTCCTGCTGTTGTATGAAACACACGATATTTGGCCCTCAATGCAGTGCTCATGGCCAAAAGTAAAATAAGAAGTCCCCATGAGTGAAGGAGCGGTTCGAAAAAACAAGATTATATTACAGCATTGAAGAATATATAAAAACAGCTTGTAATGAAAGTGGAGGGAAAGATTTCAGAGGTGGAAGATCGCCTTCATTGTGGGTCATAAGCAGCTGTGTTGATTGATATCAGCGCCCCAGCCAGTAATGTGGCATTTCTCAAGGTCTCCAAATCATCTTTGCCTACCATTCCCTCTGTGAAAATTTCACAATGTCCTTCTTATCTGCCATTAGATAACCTGATGCAGTCTAATTCTTTGTGCCTGTGGAAGCTTGTGGAAAAGGGCACTGTCAGAATTACCTTAAAAGCTCCCATTTCCCCTAGAGTGCCTATTTCATCTATCATTAGCCAGTCGGGGGCAGGCGGTGGAAAGACTTCCTAGTACCAACTAGCATTGCTTCCTTATTCCCAAATGACAACAAGAAATGTATCTCAGAGGGAGTGGACAAAGAAAAATGTAGAAGGTCTATGATTGTCAAAATGGCGACCAGGCACTGTTCTGCTCCTTGTCACTTAACTACACCTAATGCAGAATCTGACAAACTTCAGGGTCTAAGGAGATATTGACTTTCAAAAGAAGCTTTTGTGGCTGATGCAATTGACCTACACACTATTAAACTGTTCACATCTATTAAGAGGAGTTTTACATGTGATTGAAAGGTTTATTTTGCTACAGCGGATGGTGCAGGGGCAAGTTAGAAGTCTAATCTCCATTGAGTAAATGATGGTCTCAACTCAAATAGACTTTTTCCAGCTAGGGCATCCCAACTGGTAAATACTGGAGTTTTGCTTTCCATCCTGTTCTTGTGTGGTTAATTGTTCAAATACCTAAAAAGCTACTTTGAGAACAGTAGATAGGAACTGGGAAGTGATCTCCCCAATGATAGGGGAACTAGTACAAACATCACAAACACAGAAATTGCATTCAATCACTGTCCCAGTGTACGGATTCTGGGCATTTTAATATTGGTAAGATCCAGAAAAGAGATACTATTCCATTTGCTTAACATACTGGTGTACCAGCACTAAATTTAGAAATCTACATAATAATGATGTTAGACGCTCTGCTTCGCTGCTTAGTAAATGTCGCTACGAGCCACCATGCAAATAGTGAGGACACTGATACACTCATCTTCAAATGTAAACATTAGTTGTTGTATCATTGTACATGCTTCAGCATTCATGCAGTGGTGTGTTATTGGCTGGTTGGCTTGCCCCCACAAAGGTTTTGTGATGGAAATGCGCTTGCCCTTAATTTTCCGCTCACCATACATTGTTACACAGATAATTAATTGACTTTAAAGTTGAACTATATTTATTTATTTTGCATTTTTAAAGTGCTCACAAAGCCCAGGGGCATCGAGGCGCTGTTACAAGAATAGGTCTCTTAGTTGCGTATTTTTAATGCGCTTAATACCGAGAGGTTTCTAAGTGCGGACCCGTGGATCGAACCTGTGTTGGTTCGCGTCGTCTTGTTTCCAAGGCGAGCATGTTGCTGCTGAGCTATCCTCCCAGGACAAATGGTAAATCTCTGACTATGGCCCTCATTACGACCCTGGCGCTAAGTGAAAAACGATGGCGGTAAATGGTTACCGCCATCGTTTTCCGCTAGGTCCGATCATGACCCGTGACCGTTAACTACGATGCCATTAGCGGCATCGTAGTTAACGCTGCCGCTAACTGCGCCAATGGCGCGCGCACGCGACCTCCCACACCGTACTTAGCGCCATGGCGTAAAGGTACGCGAATGCCGACCCAAGCGGACATGCACCTAACGCCATCACCCAGCCCGTTAAGTACCTTACCGCCATGGTGCTAATTACGCCATAGCGAACCAACCGTAAAGGGCCTTGTGCAGTGAATCCAGCTGCCACAGGCGCACAGAATCAGCACAGGTGGAGGCAATACAGAGTCAGGAAGTACAAAAAGAGCACACCCAACCCCTTCCCAGACTCAGTCACACTCCACAATGATTCCAATAGGACTAGCAATGTTGGGGCTGGAGGACCTGATAGCAATGCAAGTGCTACAACTTCAACTACAACAACAACAACAATAGGCTGCAGCGAGGAGACGCAGGTGGAGAAGGAGGGCAAGGCAGGGCCAGCAAGCCCCACCAGCACAGCCAGTGGCACCAAGCAGGCAGCCCACAATCCCACGCATCAGAGCCAGTCCATTCAACCTCACCGCTGAGCAGATCCACACCCTGTACCGTTTGGACCGGGACACCATCAACACCATCGTATACATGATACACAAACAGCATGCTAGAAACACCAACTGCCATCCCACCCCTACTGAATACCCCACCTGGCTGTGAGTAGCAGAGACAACGGAGCCAGATCATACCCTAAAGCAGCACAAACCTCAGCTGACACCACTAAACCTAATGCCCGATGTATGCAGCCCCACCACGTGAATGAAGGTGTGCCCCAACATTGACACAACCTTCTGCAAGTGCATTGTACCAATTCACACGACATTGACCTCAACGAAATGCACCTACATGCACGTCACCAGACACCATCCACTGAAAGGCCTGTCCCCATAACTGCGCACAAATGAGGCACATGACGGACAGAAACATCAACACACCATCACACAGACAGCAAGGCCCACAAAATGTCCCTATCAACATCAGTATTGCTCACTGGGGTCATGATGATGCTGACAGCAATGTTGCAATGATGTGAGCGTTGACCTCACAGGACACGTGCCAGGCCACCAAAACAAACGGCATGAACGAACACAGTGGATGGACACTCACAAGGCACTTGACCCCCCTGCATACATTGGTTGATGGCATGCACCACATTCCATAGGAGCCATGAGCATATACTGGTCGCATAGTGTGAATCAATTAGTGCATTCAAAAGAGGTCCGAAGTAACAGTTGGATGCAAGCCATGGTGGCACGTCATGTTTTGAAATAGACGTCATGACTGACACATACATTCTCGCCCACATACAGGTGATGCAGGCTATCCCCTGAAGAGGTGGCTCCTTTCACCAGTCCGGAACCCACAGAACCAGCACGAGGAGGACTCCAACCGTGCACATACACGTACCCGTGTGGTGATTGAGCAGGCTTTTGGCCTATTGAAGGCACGGTTTCGCTGCCTCAGCAGGTCTGGTGGGGCACTCCTGTACCGCCATGAGAAGATGGCAAAGATCGTCATGGCATGTGTCATGCTACACAATATGTGCGTCAGACGCAATGTGCCCCTGCCCCCTGATGCTGAACTGCAACCACCTGTCGATGAGGGTGATGAAGGTGGGGATTCGGCAGCACCTCATGGAGGCGGCGATGCACAGGAGGGGCGTGAAATGCGTAGTACTCTGATCAACCAATTATTCTAGCACACGCGAATGGGGGGTGTCACCTGGAGATGACGATTGTGGCACTGTGTGCGTCTGTTATATGGACACTGGGGACTGTTTACCAATAAATCACACATACACAATGAGCAATGTCCACACATCTGATTTGTGCAAATATGAAAAGTGTATTGTGAAAGTGATTTTGTTGAACACACCCACTCCCCCCTCCCCCCTGAACTCCCCAACACACCCACTCCCCCCTCCACCCTGAACTCCCCAACACACCCACTCCCCCCTCACCCCTGAACTCCCCAACACACCCACTCCCCCCTCCACCCTGAACTCCCCAACACACCCCCTCCCCCCTCCCCCCTGAACTCCCCAACACACCCACTCCCCCCTCCACCCTCCCCCCTGGAATCCCTACAAAGGTGAGAGTATGTCTGTGCAGCAGTGTCTGATGTAGGATTTCTCCACTGTCCGGCCACTATTGGCAGCCCCCTCCCCTGGCCCCCGGGGCACCCCTGCCTGTGCTGCGCAGGTTCCTCCCCGATCGGCGGATGGGGCTGCTTGGTGTCGAGCTGGCAGCCGAGGAGGTTCCTGCCTGCTCATTTGGACGCATGTCCCGAATTGTCTGCACAAGTTCAGTGATGACGTGCCGCACAGCGGCGAGTTCTGCGCAGATGTCCTTTGTGGAGGACTCTATAGCAGCCTTCACTGTCTCCGCACATTTCTCCATTGCTGCCGTTGACCCCCCACATTCTGCAACATGCTCATTGAGGAGCGAGGATAGTTGCTGCTGCCGGGTGATGATCTCCTCCAGGCTTAGTTGTTCTTTCTGGCCCATAGCTAATGGCAGTGGTATTCCCATTGGGCTGCTCACCTCCTGCAGCGGGGATGGAGAGCCTGGCCAATCGTCATCCTCTGACTGCCCCTGTGTAGCACCCGCATGCGGGCTGCTTAGGGACAGGTAGGGGGAATGAGGGTGGGCAGTGGGGCTTCCGACATCAAACTCCTCAATGATCCCTGCTTCGCTATCGGAGGAGGCTGCGATGGCAGCAGTTTCCCCAATAGTGCTGCTTGCAGCAGAGCCTGTCCCTTCTGTGGGCACGATTTGGGTAATGTCTGCTGCTGCTGCTGCTTCTGTGCTGCCTGCTGGGGTGGCTGTCAGTGCCCTGTCCTGTTTTCCTGGCATGGATTTTGGCTGCTGTGGGGTTTTCCTCGGGACGGCAGAGGTGGAGGGTTGTGGTGTTGGCACAGTTGTCCTGGCCCTCTTGGTGGGTGTGGAGGCAGTGGTGTCCTCATCCTCAAGGTCGGAATTTGAGCCTGTGGTGGAGCAAAGGAGGGAAAGTGTTATTGATGGGTCTGTGGACATTGGGCGGGCATTGTGACGACTGACATCTTATCAGTTAGTACATGCGGCACATTTGAGGCAGGGGAAAACAGGTTGTCTCCCTTTTGTGTGGAAGTAGCATGGAGGTATGTGGGTGCCTGCAGTTAGGGTGTGCATACTGCATGTGTACAGGGTGGAGATCGGATGTATCTGTGGGCAGTCTCCTGCTGATGTGTTGCATTTACACTATGGGGCAACATTGTACTTCACATGAATGGACTTTGGTGAATTTTGCATGGCTTGATTTGAGCCACCTACCTGCATCGCCTGATGTCGGGGCTCCTCTCTCCATTCCTCCTACTCCTTCTATGCTCTCCATTCCGATGGTGTAGGCACAGATTTCCTCCCATGGCTGCAATTTGATAGGGGACTCCGATCCTCCCCCGGTTGCCGTGGCCAGGTTTCTGTTTGCCGATAGTATGCTCCTGACTCTGAGCCGGAGATCGTCCCACCGCTTGCGGCACTGTCTCACATTGCGGGGTGTTGTTCCCACGGCACTAACCCGCTGAGCTACCAGTGCCCATATGGCCTTCTTCTTGGCTATGGCCGGTCTGGTCATTTAGTTGGAGGATACCACTGCGGCGTTCTCCTGGAGGGTCTCCGCAAGCATGGTGAGCTCCTCTCTGGTGAAGCGGTCTTGCCGCTGGCGGTCACAGGCTTTCTTAACCACTTTAGGCATTTTCTTGCAGGAAGAAGGTTGATGATGGTATTTGCCGGGTCCCAGGCTCGGATGTCCAGTGGTTGCGGAGGATGGCAATGGATTGTGTTTTTAAAGATGGCCGCCGTGCTCTTTCCCGTTCCGCCGCGGTGACGCTACTTCCGGTTCCGCTTATCTACGGTCACCGCTAATTGCGGTGACCGCTAACTACGGTCACCGCTATGAACGGTGGTCGGGGTGGCGGTGGTGCACCTTGCGCGGCATACGATGCCGGTAGGTGCCGTTTTGGGGGCATTAACGCCATGGCGCAGTTTACATTACCGCCATGGCATAATGCTCCTGCGCGATGGGTCGTAATATGGCGCTCTTATAGCCATCGGACCATGGCGTTAACGCTCATTACACCATGGCGGTAATTTCGATTACTTACCGCCTGGGTCGTAATGAGGGCCTATATGTTTTGCCCAAGAAGGAAAATAAAACTAATATTTTTAGCAGTTTGTGAACCAATAAAATGGTTTGGGAGGGAGATAGTGTCACTTGCGAGGGACAGTGGGTGCTTTGCTGGAAGTAGCCATCAGATTTGAGCTGTTAACATCTACTGTGGATGAGAACCGAGTCCTTCCTAGTCCTTTTCAACAAATGAGTCTGCCCTATGGAATCTTCGTCCCGATCCTGGAACAAGATGCTACTATTCCCCAGCCACAGCTATTCAATTGCTTATCTGGAACATCGATGGGTGGGGTCACAAATTGGAAGCGCTAGGTCTGTTTTTTCTCTTTCAAACATAGGAATAGTACTACATCCGGAGATGTGGCCCCTTACTCTCCTTTCATAGATAGCTACACCTGTTTCAGAAACCTGCTTTTGCATTTGGGTCTCTGCATCTTGGGATACTATTATTGATTAAATACCTGTGTATTGCCTTCACATTCAAGAGGATAGGATGTCCACTGTAGGGGGCACATCGGTTGTAGTGGGACATTTTGATAATTTAGTACATGGAGTTCTAAGCCTTTTATAGAGTTTGAAATCTTTTTTAATGTCATCATTTTTTGCTCCACAGTATGTCATTTAGAGTTTGATTTTCTCTTAGTTAGTGGACACTTCAGTCTTAGATTTGGTGCAGGAGACTGAGATGATTGTACTGATATTAGCCAGGGATTGTTGTAGGGGTTGCCACAGGCAGATACCACGGACCTCGATGGAACCCCGAATGTTTAAAACTGCATTTTGTTTTTTGATGAATGGACTTTATTTTCTGTGAATGGGAGAACTCAAGCAGATCAACCAGAAAGAACAACTTTTAGGAATGCTAGATTGCCAGTATAATTGATTACATTTTAGTGAGGGGCATTGTACGAAATATGGTTCACAATTCTATTGTAATAGAGCCTACTAAAAGTGACCACAGACCTTCTGTCAATGAAATTAATAAAAATGGAAAGTCAATAAATGTGCTTCCTTTCAAGATCAGATATGGTCTTTGTTAAAATGGATTTCTGAACTCTGACCTGGAGGGGCAGAGGTTCAGGAGGCCAGCCTTGTTTCTTGGAACAGGGTAACCTCTGGACAAGCCAGACCAATCAGGGTAGCGATGGCAGCGGTCAAGACTAAGTCTCAAGAGGGGTGAGGGTGACGGAAAGACCTCAATGAGCACACAAAGCAAGGACACTTACAAATTACTCCAGACAGGTATTATATTGAAAATATAGACACATTTATTACAAGGCCTTTGTAACATCGACCATAGCAAAGAATCACAATAATACTAAAGTAAACCAACACATCACAATCAATACAATATATATACAAGACCGCGGGGTCTAAGGAGTTAGGAGCACGTAATATGTAGACCACCTAGATGGGGAGGAAAACAGGCAGTGCAAGTAATCATTAGACCCAGTTCGTCATCCGAAATACACCTAACTAGGAGGAAGTCTGAGCCCTACGAAGAGAGGAGCCTTATGCTCAAAAGTACCTGCCCGCGCTGGTGCCAATGGACAAAGGAGGGCCTCTTCAAGGATATCGGGCAGTTCAGGAAGGTGAATAAAGCGATGCCGAACAAGTCCCCACTACTCAAGCAAGGCCTCCACTTGTGGGCAGAGGCAGGGTGAGAGTGCGGGATAGAGTCGCTATTTCTCAACAGCGGTGGAAAAGAAACGGGCTCCTGCGCGAGGGGCCACCGGTTGGGGGATGGACTACTCACCGGTCCCCGACGCAGGCAGACCTAGACTTCTCCAGTTCAGTTCACGTTGCTGGCAGGTTCAGTTGTGATGATCAAGACGTCTCGACTCCGTGTAGATTCTGCGTAGCAGGATGCAGGGTCGAGGGTGTCCCAAATGCAACGGACGTGCACAGGTTGTTACCACAGCAGGGCAACATGGCAACCGCGTTTACTCTGGTCTGGGCGCACTCGTCTCTCTTCAGACCTGGGAATGTCAAGTGTGCGAATTCGGTGTGAGGGTGCTGTGGACACAGAGCAAGCAGTAGACCAGGTTTCAAGGGCTTCCCCGAAACGGCGGCGGTGACAGAGCAAAGTGTCCTGCGTAAACTGGTCAGCCCACTGGTTGGCCCAGGGACACTTCCGAAGAGGCTTACTTGCAGGGTTTGATCAAGGTGCCAGGAATAGTTGATCCCACTATTTCAATGGGTCGAAGCGCCTTTGCAGACCTTCTAGGACGATCAGATGCAGAGGGGTCTCGCAGGACGACAGCAGTTCAGGGTGCCAAACCTTCAGCGGGTCACCAGCGGTTACATGTCTCAGCTTCTTGTTGCAGGATACTTGGCTCCTTATCCCTTGTTTGGTGTGAACTCAGGAGATCGACATGGTAATGGTGTTTCCAGCCTCATCTTATCCAAAGTTCCCTTTGCGCCAAAACGGAGAGGATCCAATGGGAGATCTGCTCACACTCACACCATACGTGGACCTATCACGGACCACGGTGATCCCAGGCATTCAGGACACTCCAGACTCTCTGGCGCCCAGGATGTGTATTGGGAACAGACATCCCAGCCCACATCCTGGAGGCACACACAAGGCATGCAGAAGCCTGCGAAAGCGTTGTGTTTCGCAGGAAAGTGCATGACCAAATAAGGACTGCCCCAAGTCGGCTCGACCTGGGGGAAGGTGAAGGGGCAAGACGGTCAGCGGACAGGACAAAGAACCTCGTGGCATGGCCATTTTGGAGCCAGGCCACTCATTTGTGCCAAACGCAGTAAGCGCGGATAACATGGCGAAAAAGGGTTCAAAACACAAGAGAAACGATAGCTGCAACCAGTCCCATCTGTGACACACTTGCACAGTTCATAATAAGTCCACCGAGAGTTTCTAGGGCCTTTGGAATGACTAGAGACCCAAGAGCGCGGTAATGTAAGTTACGGGGCACTCTTGTTTCATGTTGCACAAAAAGCTGCAACATGAAGAAAGGACTAAGGGAAACAAAGTCTCCCAGTACTGACTGTCTTAAGGGCATGTCAGTTTCCCCATAAGAATTGAGCAAAAGCCCGGAGGAGTGCGGCGGAAGGCTTCGCTTCTCCGGCAAAGTCTAGATCAGGGTGTAAAACAACAGCAAAGAGTTTGGGGGTTGCCACATGGAGGGAAAATTACATACAATTATGAAATCTTTCCTAACACTCGCCCCTCCCAGACTAAGGACAGGGGGAACTAATCCACCCCTGGATGAGTTTCTTGTTCAGGTCGGTTAAACATTCTGGACAACCCATCAGCATTGCTATGTTGGACACCTGGCCTATGCTCAATAGTGAAGTCAAAGCCTTGCAGACTTATGGACCACCTAAGCAACTTTGGATTCTCTCCCTTCATGTTCATTAGCCACTTTAAGGGCTTATGGTCAGTTTGCACAGTGAAGTGGGTCCCATAGAGGTTGGGCCTCAGCTTCCGTAGGGCCCACACAACAGAGAAACATTCTTTCTCCACTGTGGACCATCTGAGCTATCTGTCCTTAAGCTGGTGACTAATGAAGCCAATCGGGTGTTCCTTACCCTTCTCATCTACTTGTGATAGTACAGCTCCTATCCCAGTGTCAGAGGCATCTGTCTGCACAGTAAAAGGTCTTTGGTAATCAAGGGCCCTGAGTACAGGGGCCTGGCACAATGAGCCTTTTAAGCCATTGAAGGCCTTCTCACACTCGTCAGCCCAAGTTACCTTCTTGGGTTTCTTCAGAGTGGTGAGAGCAGTCAGAGGGTCAGCTATGGTGCCATAGTCTGCCATGAAATTTCTGTAATACCCCGTAAGTCCTAAGAAGGCTCTCACTTGGGTCTGTGTAGTGGGGGTAGGCCAGTCTTGTACTGCTTGTACTTTACTGGGTAGAGGCTGTATCCTCCCTCCACCTACTTTATGTCCAAGGTAAACCACTGAGCCGTGTCCAATCAGGCATTTACTGGCCTTTATGGTCAAGTGGGCTTCTGAAGAGCCTGTAACACAATCCCAATGTGTTTCACATGGTCTTCCCAGGTGGCACTGAAAACTGCTATATCATCCAGATATGCAAGACAGAATTCATCCAACCCATTCAACACATGATTCACAAGCCTCTGGAAAGTGGCAGGTGCATTCTTCAACCCAAAAGGCATTACCCTGAACTGGTAAAGAACTTGTGGAGTTGTGAACGCTGTCTTCTCTTCTTGGCATGTTCTGTGAAGGCTATTTGCCAATAGCCTGCAGTGAGGTCAAACGTTCTGAGGTACTTGGAGGCATCCAAGGTATCCACCAACTCATCTGTTCGAGGCAAGGGGTGTGCATCCGTCTTGGTGACAGCATTCAGAGCCCTGTAATCCACGCAGAACCTCAATTCAGAAGTACCTGCTTTTGGAACCAAAACCACCGGGCTGGACCAAGGACTACTAGAGGGTTCAATCACCCCAAGATCTAACATTTCGTTGGCCTCCGTCTTATTGTAAGACCGTACTTTGTCTGACATCCTGTATCCCCTACTTTTGGTAGGTACACTGTCTCTTTTGTCTATGTTATGTTTGCACTAAGGTGTCAAACCAGGGGATTGTGAAAACAGGGGGGAAAATTGCCTAAGCAAACTTTTCACCTCAGCCTGCTGATCAGAAGTCAGGTGAGGGGCCACTCGGACACCCTCCAAGGAGCTATCTGAAGGACTGCTTTGAAACAGGCCAGGGAGAGGTTCAGACTCCTCTTCTTCAACATCAGAAGCCAGTAGCAGTGCTGCGATTTCAACTCTTGGGATGGAAGCCTTCAGCCTATTTACGTGGAACACTTTTGGAGCCTGTCCAGGCCTTCCAAGGTCCACTAAATAGTTGACCTCACCCAGGGGCTCCACCACTGTGTAAGGGCCTGACCATTTATCCTTTAAAGATCTAGGCCTTATGGGATTCATGATCAGGACTTGCTGACCAGGTGTGAAGTTGATGAGGGAAGCTTTCTGGTCATACCAATGTTTCACCAGGGCTTGTCCTGCCTTCAACTTGTCACTAGCCAGACCCATCAGGAGTACCATCCTTTTTCTGAGCCCTAACACATAGTCTACTACGTTGGTAGTAATAGGGGGAGTGGGCATCTCCCATTCCTCCTTGACAATGGCTAAGAGTCCCCGCACAGGGTGACCAAACAGAAATTCGAAGGGGCTGAAGTCAACACCCTCCTGTGGTACCTCTCGGTAGGCAAAATGTAAGCATGGTAAGAGAAGATCCCATTTTCTTCTCTGAGGTTCTTACAGAGGCCCAATCATATTTTTAACGTTCTGTTAAACCGTTCCACTAGACCATTGGTCTGAGGGTGGTATGCGGAAGAGAACTTGTAGGTGACCCCACATTCTTTCCACATAGCCTGCATATACTTCGATATAAAGTTGCTGCCTCTGTCAGACACAACTTCTTTAGGGAAGCCAACCCTAGTAAAGATGCCGAGTAAAGCTTTTGCGACTGACTTGGCAGTCACAGTTTTCAATGGGATGGCCTCAGGATATCTGGTGGCATGGTCGACCAATACCAGATTAAACCTATTGCCTGAGGATGTTTGGGGTCAAGGGGACCAACAATGTCAATCCCTACCCTCTCGAATGGTACTCCCACAACTGGGAGTGGTACCA
The DNA here is from genome assembly GCF_040938575.1 of Ambystoma mexicanum. NCBI lineage: Eukaryota > Metazoa > Chordata > Amphibia > Caudata > Ambystomatidae > Ambystoma > Ambystoma mexicanum. The sequence goes on from NC_090922.1 coordinate 264,810,495, forward strand.
ATGGAGCTTGGATTGTTGAACCACTCTTACCAGATAACTGGCAGGAGGCACAACTCCTGCAGTGACTTTCTACTTGCACCCCCATCTTGGGCCAGTAGAAGTGCATGGATAACCTTTGCTTGGTCCTCTTAATACCAAGGTGACCAGCAAGGGGCACCTCATGCGCCAGCTGCAGGAGGAAGGGACTTACAGCAAGGGGAACCACCAACCTCCTATGGTCTCCTTCTGTAGACTCTGTGGGCTCATTATACAGGAGTCCACCTTCCCAATAAATCCGATGCTTCACAGGAGGTTCACCCTCAAGCTGGGAGCAGGCCTGTCTCCTTAGGCCTTCCAGAGATGGGCACTCACATTGGCCTTTACTGAATTATTCCCTGTCAGGACCACCTTCTACTAACAAATAGTTTAGTTCAGGATGGTCATTGGGGTCAAAAACGTCATGCATCACCATCTCCTCGTCAGGTCCGGGTGATTGACCAACTACCTCCACCGCAGTGGTAGGCGAGTTAGGGGGAATATTCTCTTTCCCTCTTCTTGGTTTCTTGACTCCTTTAGTCTTGGGTTTCCCCTTTGGCTGGGGCAGGGCATTGGTCTTGGCCAAGGCTGCCCTTGTTTAAGAACTTGTGCAGGGTCTGTCAGCAGCAGGGGAGTTGCTGGGTCTGGAAAAGACCCGGGGCTTAGCTGATGTCGGAACTGTTGGGACTGGGGGCTAGCTAGTCTTTTTGCTGTAGCTCCTGAGATTCTATCCGGGGCTACAACCAAAAGATCAGGGGCTATAGCCCCCTTAGCCCCCCCTAGCAACGCCCCTGGTCAGCAGTATCTCCCACAAGCCCTAAAGCTCGGAGATCATTGCCCAACAAGACCTTTCCTGGGACACTCCTCTGAATGCTCACTGGAATCCTGACTGCTGTACCATTGTTAGTAAGATTTACAGGTATTACTGGGAACATGAGAGGTGGGCCGTCAGCCAACTTAGTGAGCATCAGAGTAGCTCTGGCAACTTCCTCTGAGTCTACCAAGGTAGAATCCACTACAGTTCGACTGCACCCACTATCCCTAAGAGCTGGAGTATCTACTCCATTGATCAGCACACTGTCTTTAAAGTAGTGTTTGGTGTTATCTGGAATCCAAGCATAAGCCTCTGCGACTTTAGGCTCCCAGGAACCCAGGGAAACTAAAACTACCTCAGCTTCTATCCCGCTGGGGAAGGAGTCTAAGGAGAAGGATGCTCCGGTAATCTCTTCTACCTCATAGGAGGAGAAGGCCAGATTAACAGAGTGGACCCCCAAGGTTTTGACCTTACATTTGGGATCCCCCTTCACGTGGTCAGTTGCTCCACAAGCAAAACAAGATCCATTGGGTCTGTTTATATAGGGAGGCTTATTATAACCAGAGTTCTGTTTTGGAGGCTGACCTCCACTACCCTGTGAGTTCTCTTGTGGCTTACCCTTATTTTTCTTTTTGTGGCCCTTTTGGGAAAATTTATCAGTTTCCCCACCCTCCTTATCTTTGGACTTTTTCCTTTCTTCCTGCTTACCAGGATGAGTCGTGTCCTTATGGGACACTCGATGTGACACCCATAAATCTGCTGCAATGGCAAGCTTCTTAGGATCTATCTCCTTTGAATCTGCCAAATGCTGCTTAAGCTCAGGGGAAGAAGATGCAAAAATCTGTTCCAGCATGGCAAGACTTATCATACCTTCAAAGGTAGAAACTTTATAACCTTCGACCCAGCCAGTCAAGTTTTTTAAGGATTCGGTGACATAAGATACCCAAGTACCACCTTCTTTTTTCTTATACTCTCTGAATCTTTTTAAGTATTGGGCAGGAGTCTTTCGAAACTTTAAAAGGAGAGTCTGCTTCAAAATTGCAAAATCTGCTTTCTCAGCCTTCAACATTTCCATAATGGCACTGGAGCCAGAATGGGGCAGTCTGCTAAGTAACCAGGCAATTTTATCAGCATTGTCAACTTGTTGAACTTCACATGCATACTCAAATGTATTCAGCCAGTCCATAATGTCATTCTTTTCCTCATACACACTGAGCAGATCTTTTGGAAACCTTGGATGAGAGGAGGCCCCAGACCCATGACCAGGACCCTTGGATCCATTGGCAACTTGGAGCTTGGTCAGTTCCAACTGGTGATCCCTGTCTTTCTGTTTTTCTACCTGTTCGATTTTTAGTTTGGCCATTTTGAAATCAAGCTCCTTGTGCCTAAACAGGAGCTCTTGCTTCTTGAATTCAAGTATGGCCTAACCATCAGCACTGGCAGATGAAACATTGGACATTTCATCCTCCCTGTCCTCATGGTCGCTGGGGACCAGTGCAGCGGCAGAACTGTCAGTTCTACTAGTGAGAGCAGCCCCACCTCCTTCTGCACTGTCCTCTGAAGTTATAGCGCTAAGCTGAGCTTCTTGCCACGCCATGATTCTTTGGATCATTTCCATTTTGGTGCCTTGAGAGGAGACACCTCTCTCAGCACACATCTTTTTCAATGTTTCGGATTTAGAAGCATTTAAAGTTAACAAGGTACTTGTTTCCATACAGTTAGATAGGAATATGGCCTTTAAAAAGTTATACTATGACAATTCACTACGTGTCCTGTTAGGAATACCTTGAAATGCCTTCGCTCGTGCGCAACACTGGATACCTTCAGTCGTATCCCACCGCTGTACACCAATTTGTTAAGATGGATTTCTGAACTCTGACCTGGAGGGGCAGAGGTTCAGGAGGCCAGTCTAGTTTCTTGGAACAGGGTAACCTCTGGACAAGCCAGACCAATCAGGGTAGCGATGGCGGCGGTCAAGACTAAGTCTCAAGAGGGGTGAGGGTGACGGAAAGACCTCAATGAGCACACAAAGCAAGGACACTTACAAATTACTCCAGACAAGTGTTATATTCAAAATATAGGTTCATTTATTACAAGGCCTTTGTAACATCGACCATAGCAAAGAATCACAATAATACTAAAGTAAACCAACACATCACAATCAATACAATGGGCCTCATTACACGGTAGGCGGTAAGGGTTTACCGGTACCGGTAAGGGCACCGGTACCGGTAAACCCTTACCGCCTTACTACGAGGTCCCTTTGCGGGACCCGACCTTAACGGCTGGTTTTACCAGCCGTTAAGGAACGGGCCCGCTAAGGGACCTTGGTGCTAATTACGGTACCGCAATTTGCGGTACTGTAATTAGCGCCTTCCCCATTCCCATTGAGCCCTATGGGGGCAAAAATGGGAATGGGGAAGTGCCTTAGTGAATGGGGAATTACCGCCCCCGCTCACCTTGGAGTAGGGCGGTAATTCCGCCATCCACCAAGGCGGACACGGTAAAATACCGGCGGCAACCATGGCGCTAATTGCGCCATGGTTACCGCCTACCGTGTAATGAGGCCCAATATATATACAAGACCGCGGGGTCTAAGGAGTTAGGAGCACGTAATATGTAGACCACCTAGATGGGGAGGAAAACAGGCAGTGCAAGTAATCATTAGACCCAGTTCGTCATCCGAAATACACCTAACTAGGAGGAAGTCCAAGCCCTACGAAGAGAGGAGCCTTATGCAAGTACCTGCCCGCGCTGGTGCCAATGGACAAAGGAGGGCCTCTTCAAGGATATCGGGCAGTTCAGGAAGGTGAAAGAAATGATGCCGAACAAGTCCCCACTACTCAAGCAAGGCCTCCACTTGTGGGCAGAGGTAGGGTGAGAGTGCGGGATAGAGTTGCTATTTCGCAACAGCGGTGGAAAAGAAACGGGCTCCTGTGCGAGGGGCCACCGGTTGGGGTATGGACTACTCACCGGTCCCCGACGCAGGCAGACCCAGACTTCTCCAGTTCAGTTCACGTTGCTGGCAGGTTCAGCTGCGATGATCAGGACGTCTCGACTCCGTGTAGATTCTGCATAGCAGGATGCAGGGTCGAGGGTGTCCCAAATGCAACGGACGTGCACAGGTTGTTACCACAGCAGGGCAACATGGCAACCGCGTTTACTCTGGTCCGGGCGCACTCGTCTCACTTCAGACCTGGGAATGCCAAGTGTACGAATTTGGTGTGAGGGTGCCGTGGACACAGAGCAAGCAGTAGACCAAGTTTCGAGGGCTTCCCCGAAAGGCGGTGGTGACAGAGCAAAGCGTCCTGCGTAAGCTGGTCAGCCCACTGGTTGGCCCAGGGACACTTCCGAAGAGGCTTACTTGCAGGGTTTGATGAAGGTGCCGGGAATAGTTGATCCCACTATTCCAATGGGTCGAAGTGCCTTTGCAGACCTTCTAGGACGATCAGATGCAGAGGGGTCTCGCAGGACGACAGCAGTTCAGGGTGCCAAACCTTCAGTGGGTCCCCAGCGGTTTCATGTCTCAGCTTCTTGTTGCAGGATACTTGGCTCCTTATCCCTTGTTCGGTGTGAACTCAGGATATCGACATGGTAATGGTGTTTCCAGCCTCCTCTTATCCAAAGTTCCCTTTGCGCCAAAACAGAGAGGACCTAATGGGAGATCTGGTCGCAAACACTCACACCATACGTGGACCTATCACGGAACACAGTGGTCCCAGGCATTCAGGACACTACAGACTCTCTGGCACCCAGGATGTGTATTGGCAACAGACATCCCAGCCCACATCCTGGAGGCGCACCCAAGGCATGCAGAAGCCCGCGAAAGCGTTGTGTTTCACGGGAAAGTGCATTACCAAATAAGGACTGTCCCGAGTCGGCTCGACCTGGGGGAAGGTGAAGGGGCAAGACGGTCAGCGGACAGGACAAAGAACCTCGTGGCATGGCCATTTTGGAGCCAGGCCACTCATTTGTGCCAAACGCGGTAAGCGCGAATAACATGGTGAAAAAGGGTTCAAAACACAAGAGAAACGATAGCTGCAACCAGTCCCGTCCGTGACACACTTGCACAGTTCATAATAAGTCCACCGAGAGTTTCTAGGGCCTTTGGAATGACTAGAGACCCAAGAGCGCAGAAATGTAAATTACGCAGCACTCTTGTTTCATGTTGCACAAAAAGCTGCAACATGAAGAAAGGACTAAGGGAAACGAAGTCTCCCAGTACTGACTGTCTTAAGAGCATGTCAGTTTCCCCATAAGAATTGAGCGAAAGCCCGGAGGAGTGCGGCGGAAGGCTTCTCTTCTCTGGCAAAGTCTAGATCAGGGTGTAAAACAACAACAAAAAGTTTGTGGGTTGCCACATCGAGGGAAAATTACATACAATTATGAAATCTTTCCTAACAGTCTCACATCTTGAAGCCTGCATCAAGTGACATAGAACTTTGTCTTAGAACTTTGTCTTGGCGACTTAGTAGCACTCTGAGAATTGTTACCAGACTATTATGATCTTGTTCTTAACAAGTTTAAATACAGTTAAAAAATGAAAGGCATAAAATAATGCGGCCTGGTATGCTGGAGTTGGTAGGTGCATTAAATAGCAACTTCTACTCTCACTTAAATCTGATTAAAGGAATTCTAGCACCACTGGCCTTAATCGCATAGCTTGTAAGAAGGATTTCAATAAGGCAAAGGTGAAATGGGCATCACGAGCCTAGCAAGAGCTAGAGTATGGAGCATGCCCCAAAGACAGCTGGTCATTAGGGCCAGTGACATCACAGGGGTTTACACAGAAGCCAGGTAGGTGGCAGTACATTCATCTTGCCTCGTCACTCTGAATCACCTTCTTTTCAGGTGTTTATGATCCAGTTTGACTCACAGCCACTTTGCTGCCCACTCACTGGGTTTTTGGGATCTTCGTCTTGTAAATAAGGTAGTAGCCATGCGTTTTCTCTTTAGGAAGTAAAACATGTAATTGTGTCTCAGGCCTCGCTCAGGAGTACAGGGCCAGATGCTGTACCAGCTGACCTATTTATAATTGTGTTGTAAATCTTGGCATGCTTACAAGTGTATTTAACATCATGTGTCTTATAATCATATTTAACATCATGTGTCTTATTGGATTGTATAGGAATTTGTCCAAATCTTATCGCCTTTACTCCCTTCTTGATGGGACATCAATGATCTTTGGGAGATTTGTATAATCAGTGTTGGCTATGTGGGCATATGATATGGGAATCATGGGCAATGCCCTAGGTCTCTTCAGGCATGGGTTGGTATGGGAGAGCAAACAGTGAATCTATATTTGCTGAGCACTATTACTTTGTTTATACAACCCCTATCTACATGTCCTTCATGAATCTCTCCTCTGCCCTTTACATGCTAAACCAGCCAACATTATGGGAAACCCTGAGAGCCATGCAGATCCCTCGCCCACAGCTACAGTAAGATACCAGGGCCTGCGTGAGATATGGCCTTAGAGAGAAGTGCACAAAGGGCTTTGTAGTTGTCGGAGCTGTTTGGCAATGGTGCCTCTAGGCCCTGCTCCTATTAAACATTTATACCAACTCCCTGTAGTGGGAGTTGGTGGACAGAAGTCGGTATGTTCCACTAATAGGAGAGAGGTCAGTGCCCTGCTTAGCTACACATACAAGACTTTCATCCTGGCGAGACCCCAAGTGCCTTCTGGAGCTGATTGGCTTGTAGGAACCGAGAGCTCCCGGTCAATAAAGGTAAATCCAGGATATTAATAATAGGAAGTTAAAGGAATAAAAGTACCCTTTCAGTCATATTGGAACAAGTAAAGCAATTTAATTATCTTAGCACTGTGTTATGTGAAAATCTAAATCGTTCTGCCCATATATGCAAGCAAGCCATGTTTATGATTCAAGTGCATAAAGTTTATTGGCAAACAATCAATTGAGGAGATCTTTCATATGTCATTCACTAAAACACAGGCCATTGGCTTCTATGGCTCTCATGTTTGGGACCAGGACCCCTATGGAAAAATACAGAAAACAAAGTCCTCATTTTTTTTAAAGAATCCACCCGGACCTTTGTACTTTATACTGATCTAAATCTAAACGATATTTCGAATGAATTGTATCCTGCCACGCAGTGCTCCAGATAAGATTTTGAGGTGGGAGTATTTTACTCCCTATTTTTAAACTTTGAGAGTAAATGTGATTTTAAGTGTGTCAAAATTACTTTCCTCTTTTGCAAGAGAGTAAAATGTATGTGTCATCCAGCAGACGTGTGCAAAAACTGTATGGAAATCATTACTAGGTGGCAGCTTTCTGTATTGTGACAGAATACACCTTTCATTATTTCTTTAAGTCTGGCCATTTGAGCTTTCCTGTATATTTTTAAATGTTTAAAACAAAAACCTAGCCAATTACATAGTAAAGCAAGCATGAATTGCATTGTGTGTTTTGAGGTTTCGATAGCAGAATTGTCTTTTGCTGTTTATTGAAAGCCCTCATTTCCTGGAGCCATTACTACCTAATGGTATGCCAATGTTATGATACAAGTGTGTAGGGAGGCAAGGAATCCATGCTAAATTCTATATCTAATCTCATGGTGAAATGGTTATTTATACAGCACTTTAGGCAAAGCACTGTCCATAGAACATATGTATCCCAAAAATTATCACCCAAACAAAGTCGATACTCCTTTATCGACCTCGAAAGGATGACAGACTGAGTTAGCCTTGCCAGGATTCGAAACTGCAACCTACAGATCAGGTTCCGATCTCAGCAACGAGTGCTCAACTGGCTGAGCTATCTTATTGGCTAACATCCTTCAGAGGTCATTTAACTGAGTATCGACTGAGGTATAATAATCACAATGCCTAGATGTTGGACGTACCACGTATGAAGCGCTACATAAAGTTAAATACCTATCTGGATTATCACAGGGACAGGTTTTGCTGAGTTTCTATTTCAAGTACACATGGAACTGTTTTTAACAGCACTTGCACTTCCTGGAGAGTCAGGTTTTGGATGTTTTAATTTTAGTCTTCAAGATTTGAGAGGCGAGAACACCTGTGATTGGTGTAATGACAATTACTCACCCTTGAGCAAAGACTGCTGCCACTGACCATTTATAGTAAAGTACCCCATTGACTGCAAGGTTGAATGGATGTAAACTAGACCATGCATAGTCATCATTTTACCACTGTTTTTATAATTAGGGCAAAATTTCAAGTGTAATAATTATCTGCCTCCACATGATTATGCACACAGCACAGGAAGTCTGAAAAATACAATGAAGATTCCCCCTGCTAATAGCTCAGGGAGCTCTTGATTCTATTAAAGACAAGGAGGTGAGCATTAAGCTTCATCTTCTTTATTTTCCACTCTCCAGCAGTTTCAACAAATATAAACTTTGTAAAACTTTCATTTAAAACTTTAACTTTTTTTTTTTTTCAAATAAACTTCAAGTCCCATCAATCCTGTATTCCCATAGTCTCTGGCCATGTGACCTAGTCCTTCCTGTTCCTCTGTCCTTCCTCTTCTTTGACTGCTCCAACTGCAATCCTTCTTTAACTGCATAACTAACTGGTCAACTTGCGCAGAACCTCCTGCTTTGAGCTGGATTGGTCTCTCTCATTTGAACTTGCGAGTTGGCTCCAGGCAACCTGATCTGATTAGGACTTTCAGCTGTTCTTTTGCTCATCCCCTAATGCCAGGAAGAAACAAAAATTGTATATGTTAGGGCGGGGAACACACACCCTATTCTGGAAGGAATAGTCATGTTAATTATCAACAATGCCTCACATCAATTCTTCATCATTGCATCCACCTGTGTATTCGGGACGGGAATTTAATGCTCGCCTCCTTGTCTTTAATAGAATCAAGAGCTCCCTGTGCTATTAGCAGGGGGAATCTTCATTCTATATCAAGACGGAGGCGAGCATTAAGCTTGTTCAAAGCTTCGTACCACAGCATCTGCTATTGTGTTTATTGGCCTAAAATAGAACGTTCTGAACGTTGAATCACTAGCCCAATCTGCTGCTTTCATGATATCTTGCAATGCTGCGCCTTGACCTAATGCTTTCGAGGCCATCGCACCTCTGAATGAGTGTGCATCGAATTTGGACATATCAATGCCTGCCGGGTTCATAATGTCCCTAACCCATCTCGCTATAGTGGCTGTTGCTACTCCTCTATGCGGTTTCCTACGCTCTATCAATAATTGAGTTATTCCTGCCGGCCTCACTCCTGCTGTTCTGTTCTCGTATTCTTTAATACATGTCGCCACGCACCATTTAGGGTGGTCTTGCATATATGGGTAAGTGATCGTAGAGGAATCTGTTTTCGTCCTTCTGGCTATGTTGAAGGTCACTCCTTCTGGCCCATAAGTCTTCCGATTGATCTCTGATGCTTTTACGTCTGCTACTCTCCTGCATGATGCCATGCACAGGAGCATAGCTAGTTTTCCAGACAACTGTCCCATGGACAGATATCTGTTGTTGGGCCAGTCTGCTAGGAGCTTCAGCACTATCGACACGTCCCATAGAGTGTCGTATCTTGGTTGCAGGGGTTTCCTAAATCTTATCCCTTTCAGGAGCCTGAACACAGCTATGTTTTCCTTCTATCGGCAGATGTCCTGCTGAGATTGCGGATCTATAAACTCCTACAGTCCTGTAAGCTTTATCGTCTTGTAGAAGTTCTGCTAAAAAATGTATTATTTCGACTAGAGAGGCAGAAACGGGATGAATACCTCTCCTTCTGCACCAAGTCGACCACCTATTCCAAGCTGCGTCGTAGCTTCTTCTGGTAGAGGGTGCCCAGGACTCGGCGATGAGGCTCGCAGCCTGTGCCGAAATTCCTGGGAGATTCCAGCGTCTCCTGCTATCCTGCACACTATGAGCGGTAGAGTCCCCTTCACTCTCAGAGGGTGATATGACCCAACTAGGTCCGTGAGCAGGCTCACTCCTTGAGGTAATCGTCTCGGGTAATCTATTAACAGCTCCATGAGCGTCAGAAACCATACTTGCGATTTCCAGATCGGAGCTACTACTATGAGGCTCGCCGCCTCCCTGCGCACTTTCGCTAGTACCCTGCTCATCATTATGAATGGTGGGAAAGCGTACAGTACCTGGTCTCTCCAATCCTGCAGGAAAGCATCCACCCCTGCTGCTGCTGGGTCTAATCTCCAGCTGAAGAATCTCTCTTTCTGTGCGTTCAGTCTGGACGCAAACAGATCTGTGTGAATCGGTCCCCACAGTTCTTCCAACTGTCGGAATATACTCCGCTCCAGCATCCAATCGCTGGAGTCTGAGAGGTATCTGGAGTTCAAGTTCGCTATCACATTCAGCGATCCCGGAAGTTACTCGGCTACTACTGAAATCCCTGATTCCAGACAGGTGTGCCAAAACTCTTTGGCTATCTCTGCCAGCAACCTGGATCTCGTCCCGCCTAAATGATTTATGTACTTGACTGCTGAAATGTTGTCCATTTTCAACAGAATACAGGAATTCACTTTCCCTTTGGTAAAAGCCTTGATCGCAAAAGATCCGCCTAACAATTCCAGACAGTTGATGTGCAGCTGGAGTTCTTCCGCGCTCCACCTCCCTCCTGACTGGAGATCCCCGCATCGGACTCCCCAGTCTGCTCGGCTGGCATCTGACTCTATTATCAAATCTGGACGGTCGCCGAAAATGGTTCTTCCGTTCCATGCTTCCATGTTCACCAACCACCACTGTAGCTCTGTCCTGGACTCCTGGTCGATGTGAACTAGGTGGTGGTAATGCAGACCTTGTTGTAGGTGTCTTATTTTTAGCCTTTGCAGAGCTCGATAATGAAGCGGACCTAGAAAAATCGCTTGTATCGAGGCTGCTAACAAGCCTACCACTCGCACTATAGTGCGGAGGGATATGACGGTCTTGCTGAGGCATGTTCTCAATTCTCTTTTTATGTCTCTGATCTTCCTGCTTGGAAGCTCCAGAGTCGCTGTCCTGGTATCAAGATGAACCCTAGGAATTCTAATCTCCTGGTTGGTTTCAACTCCGATTTCTCCTGGCTCACTAAGAATCGTAGAGACGGCAGGAGCTTCACCACCCAGTCGGCTTGATAAAGGAGTGTTTCCTTGCAGCTGGCTATCAGTAGGATATCGTCCAGATATATAAACATGCGCATCCCCTTCTCCCTGATCGCTGCTGCTACTGGCTTCATGATCTTCGTAAATGCACATGGCGCTGACGCCAGTCCAAAAGGCATTGTGGCAAATTGCCATAATTGCCCGTCCCAGTCGAATGCCAGGAAGGGGAAAAACTCCTTGTGTACTGGTATCGTCAGGTATGCATCTTTCAAATCTATTCTCACTAGCCAGTCGTCCTGCCTGAGCGTATCCCTGAGCTGAGGGGTCCTTTCCATCTTGAAATGATTGTAGACTACCCATCTGTTCATGTTCTTTAGATTTATTACAGGTCTTACTTTGTCCTTTCGTTGGAGCAAGAACAGTTGCTCACAAATTTTGGGAACGTTTCGCATTGCTCTATCGCTCGCTTCTCTGCTAGCTTTTGTAATTTTACATATAATAGCTTTTTCTCTATCTGTGTCGCGGCTAGAGGACGGGGCGTTTGGCCTTGCATGGGGGTCCCTATGAACTCTATGTGCATGCCTTTCACTGTCTGAAGGACCCAGGCATCGTTGGAAAGCGAGCGCCAGTTTTCCCAGACCATCGCTGTTCTCCCCCCAACCGGAGGGTATATGCAAACTCTCACCTGTGGGGAGGTTGTATCCTCTTCCTTGTCCTCTGCCTCTCCTCCCTCTCGGGAAGCGACCTCTTGGTGGGAAGAATGAGTCTGGTTGTCTTTTCTCCCAGTAGTTGTTTCTATTTCCCTGAGGCCTCCTGAATGCTTGTGAGCGACCGGTCGCTCGGCCTCTGAACCGACCGGTCCCACCAAAAACTCTCTCGGGGAAGATCTTCTTCATTGACGCTTGCGCCTTTTCTAGGGAGGCGTATGTTCCCACGAACCTCCCCATTTCTTTGCCAAATGTGTCGCCGAATAAGAGTCCTTGCGCTGCCTGGCCTGCTTCATAAGACAACAGATCTCCTAATTTCTTGTCGATTTTAAGCAGGAGGCCTCTTCTGCGTTCTGATGAAATCACGCAATTCGCGTTGCGTAGTTGGCACACGGCCCTCTGCGCCCAGTTTGCTAGGACTCCTGGGTCCACCTCCTCTCCAGTGTCCTTAGCCCGTTCCGCTAGATCCATGATTTTCGCTAGCGGACCAGCTATGTCCAGGATCTTTTCCTGGCAGCTCTTCCAGGAACGGTCTATCCCTTTTCTGGGATCTCTGTTCGACTTAGCGATGAAAGAGAGCATCTTCGGGTCGAGTTCCGGGGCTTCTGCCACTTGCCCGGCAAGTCTGGCCTCGGACACTCCGGTCTCATCCTCTGCCTTACTTCCTTCTCTAATGCCTTACGCAGCCTTTGCATCATGTATTTCGCTGCCCTCGGAGAGGGTACCCATTCCGATGATCTAGGATTTCTTATTTCCTCAGGTTGGAACATATCGGAGGGTTCCTCCTCTTATAGGTTGTTCATCTTTCTGAGCCTTTTCTTCGGAGGAGGCTGGCTTTCTACGTCCTCTTCATTCTCTGCTTCCTCCTGTGAGGAGTTCAGGGATTCTTGTGTTTCCTCTTCGCGGAATCCTTCCTGTATGTTGCCCATATTATCGTCCCCTGGGTAGGGGGTCTCGAGGCTCGGCACCTGCGATTTTCTCATGAACGTTTCCCTTAGTTTTCTGAAAGCATCAGAAGCCTCTGGGGCCTTTGATCCTGACCTGCTCTTCGCTCTTCCGGGCCTTGTTACACTCCTTAGGGCCCTTTGCTGAGACCCTTGTGGACGTGCTTTCATCAGTGCTTAAGTTTTTCTGGCTCAAAAATTGTTTGATGGTCTGGAGTCTCTCCTGCAGGGGTCTAACTCCCTGAGCCACTGCCCCTGTTAGTGAATCGCCCAGCACTTCTCTAAAGCTATAGGCTAGGTCCTCATGCGAGACTGCCTCCTGTTCTTCCTCACTCCATTCGTAATGAGACATATTAGTGCTGTCAGGTGCCTTAAATACCTTAGCAATGTGTAGTGGCACGTCCACAGATCCACTCAGTGAGGCTGCACCTTATCTGCACCCAGTATATGTTGTGCAGTAATTTCCTGGGACTCTTGCACTGTCCCTCGTGTAGATTTCCACTTAAAAGTGTCTTACCAAACTTAAATCTGATAATTATGAAGAAACTGGAGCTTATTACTGCTCCGTAGCAAAGCGATCGATGTCTTTGCTTCGAAGTCTCTCCCCACACGGAGCCTTCTGTGTTAGGCCCCGCCTACACAAGGGCGGGGGCACCTCTTACACAAGTGTAATGCTCTAATTCAATTGAGGGATTCCCTCTGAACACGCGTCGTGCGCGGTCGTTGTCTCCGCCCCCCCCAAGAGTGGGGGCTGGAGCTCACAGGTTATGCTGTGTGCGGAGAAGTTCCCGCTCGCGCTGTAGCTGACACGCGAGCGGGTGGGGGGCTCACTCGCTCCAAGCGCGAAGACAGCGCTGTGGAGCTCCAATAAATATTGCGAGAGGAGTCTGCAGGCCCCTGAGGTGCCGATAGTGCGGGACGGGGCCGCAGAATCCTCACATTCAAATCTCTAATTCCACCATAGAAATGTAACGCTGCGCCGCGCCCGCGCTTCTATGATATAACAGAAATGTACAATTATAAATAGTCACACTAAATCACTCAAACTAATACACCATGTCACGGAGCATATGAAATGGTTACTTATCTCTTGGAGAGCAGGAAAAGAAGAGGAAGGACAGAGGAACAGGTAGGACTAGGTCACATGGCCAAAGACTATGGGACTACAGGATTGATGGGACTTGAAGTTTATTTGAAGAAAAAAAAAAAGTTACATTTTTAAATGAAAGTTTTACAAAGTTTATATTTGTTGAAACTGCTGGAGAGTGGAAAATAAAGAAGATGAAGCTTAATGCTCGCCTCCGTCTTGACATACAATTGCGAAATACTATTTTGCTTTCATTGGAAAAGAGGCATAATTAGTTACAAAATGTTAATTCTCAATTGCAACTTATATTCCATCTTATTAATTATACAATCCTAAATGCTACGAAAATAAATATGCACAGTGCTTCTATTTGCTCCATGAGTATTAACATAGCATAATCCGAATGGAAATACACCATTCCTTTAATCACAATGTTGAGTTTTTTTTTTTTTTAAAGCTTCAGAGAAATACATTCTGTTTCAGAGGCTTTTATCCATGGCATGGCTTGCAATTACATCCATGTAAATAAAAATCAAAAGAAGCGTTCTGGTTTGTGACAAGTAACCTGACCTTTGCACTGCCCTCTGCTCTAACCTTGTGTGTAAATGTACACAGGAAAATAATAAAGCTGTCGTATTGCAAAGATTTTCATGCGTAAAAAGGCCAGGTATGCACCTTATCTGGAGGCCTGCTCCCACGTATTCCTCGTCTTAGATATATCCTTACCTTCTACTTTGCTGCTTCAGAAAAAATGTTCTCTCTCCACCAGAGGGCGCTCCACTCGAGGCTGCGGCGTCAATGTCCCTCGGCGGCATCCGTCGAGCGCCGACGTCATTCACTGTATAAATGCCTCGAGCGCGCCCGTTGGCCTTAGTTCTGTTTTTTCGTATATTGTAGCCAATAGATTGTAGTTAATGGTATGCCTCTTTTGACCTAAGCCTTAAAGGAATTTTGAGTGTAAACCACGTAAACTGTACTGAGGGGTAGGCTGGGAGGGTCGATGAGGAATACGTGGGAGGAACATCCAATCGAAAGAATGTTACAGTTGGTAAGTTACTTGTTCTTCGAATAGATTGTGTCCTCCCACCTATTCCTCATCTTAGATAGACTCCCAAAGGAGTTTTGTATCGGAGGTGGGAGTACAGAAATATTAGTCATGTACAGAATGAAGTACTGATTTAGCAAAAAGGCCTCCTTGTGAAGAAGTCGAATCTAGAGCATAGTGTTTTATAAAAGTGTGCATGGATGACCATGTGGCTGCTGCGCAAATATCTTGCACTGGGACACCCCTCTGAAGTGTTGTTGAAGAAGCCATGCCCCTGGTTGAATGAGCCCTCAGCCCATCTGGAGGATCTTTCCCAGCCAATCTATAACATTCAGTTATAACCAAAATTATCCCTCTAGATAATGTTTGCTTTGTCACTGCCAGTCCCAATTTACGGCCAGTGTAGCCCAAAAAAAGTTGGTCACACTGACGTAATCTTGCCAATCTTGAAATATAGAAGCTGAGAGTCCTTCTAGGTTCTAATCTATGTAGCCTTTCCTCTTCCTTACTTGCGTGAGGAGGAGGAGGAGGGTAAAAAGCAGGCAGTGTTATTTTTTGTGACCAGTGAAAATCTGAGACAATTTTTGGCAAAAAAGAGGGTTTAACCGTAAGGAACACTTTCTTTATAAAAGATGGTGTGAGGAGGCCCACTAGAAAGTGCCTGCAACTCACTTACTCTGCGGGCTGATGTAATTACCACAAGAAGTATTGTTTTTAAAGTAAGGAGCCTTAACAGACAAGAATGTAAATTCTCAAATGGAATGCATGTGAGGAACTTTAATACTAAGTTTAAGTCCCACACAGGTACTTGAAAAGGTATTGGAGGAAACACATCATTTAGACCTTTTAAGAATTGTGTTAGCAAAGGTATCTTGAAGTAAGATTCTTCCTCTGTTGAGCGCTTGAAAATAGATAGCGCTGCTAAATAACCCTTTATCGTGCCAACCTGGAGCCCCAGATTAGCCAAGTATAACAGAAAATACAATATTGTGGGAATATTACACTGAAACGGGTCCAGATTCTTATCTCTGCACCAGTTACTGAACTTGTTCCAATGACACCGGTACAGAGATTTAGTTGCTGGCCTTCTGGCCGAAAGCAAGATCTCCATGACGTCATCCGGAAGGTCACAATCCTTGTATCTCAGCCTCTCAGAAGCCATGCGTGCAGGTTGAGTGTCTTGACCTCTGGATGGAGAATGTGACCTACCTCTTGCGAGAGAAGATCCTCTCTTTTTGGAAGACGTATTGGAGGGCAGATGGACATGTATGGTGGAGAGAGAAAGGTTTATCCGAAGCATGTAAGCTGAAGGTAAAGATATATCTAAGATGAGGAATACGTGGGAGGAACATCCAATAGAAAGAACGTTACAGTTGGTAAGTAACTTATTCTTCTGTTGCTGTGTGTGTGTTAGACCCACTCTTCATCGGTTGTGTTTGAGGAGCAGCTCCCTTGCTACATGGTGTAGACAGATCCAGGGATGCATTTACAGTTGCAGGTTCCTAGTGAGTCTACCTTGGCTCAATCACGCTCTTCATCAGTCCTCTACTCCAACATACGTCATCAGTGGAGATAAGAGAAGTGTTGTTCATCAGCTAAATGAGAGTGGTGTGGGACAAAGGGGGATCCAAAGCATAAGAAAAATAAAATTATGGTTGATTGTATTGTTTCTGCACATTAAAGAATTGAGGACTACCTGATATAGATACCAGTATTCATAGAGAGGAAGTGGCTCACTCGTTTTATGTTTGATATCATGTCTACAGGGAAAACATTGGCTTGGCAGCAAATGTTGTGTGACCCAAATAATATATTCCCTTTCTGCTCAAATGCGGAAGTGTCTGTGTTGAATCTTTTACCATTTCATTCCAGATAGGCCCACATTTGTTTTACTACAATGTTACCCTAAAATCTAGTGTTTTAAGACAATGCTTCCCTGCATTTATGCATTTTAAATTAATCCCTGATAAAGTGATGCGTGGGCATGACAAGCCTTTTTTTTAAACTGCACTACAAATTAGAGCTATGGATAATTGATGACACATTAATCTTTAATCCTTCGATGAAATATTATTTATTTTATTTGAGATAATTGGAATGCTTCTGTGATGTTTGTCCTATTTTATACAAGATTTGTCGATATGCAATGAAATTGGATAATGACATTTTTCATTGTGTTAAGTGTACATTTGTTGGTAATGTTTCTGAATTAAAGTTAATTGATTGACTGAATACCCTAACTGGAACGGAGTGAGATTGTTTGTGCATCAAGGAGCAAGGACATGATTGCACATCGCTATTTCTAGAACACCCCCAAACTAAGGAGGGGGCAGACTGTACCTGTGCTTGAGTGTGGCAACGTCTCTTTTTCTCCCATCTGTCAGGTCAGGTTGTTTACTACTACGTCTCTTTATTTGGTCTCACAGGGGCTCCATTTTGTTGTGAACAAATACAGGTTTTACAGCCAATGATACTGTAATCTGATAAATATGTGCTTTGTCCGACCCTACTTTGTTTAACATTTATTTTATAAATCCATTTTCTTTTTTAGCTGGTTAAGGAAGCAAATCTATTCAATCGATCAAACCAGACGCAGCAGGTAAGTTGATTTCACAAGTTTTTCTTACTTTCTATTTGATAGAACATTCCTTTTCTCATGCAGAATTACATTTGAATGATGAACATAATGGGGGCATTTTACACAAACGCCCCACTGCTGTATGAGTGAAAAGATTACTTCTGAATCATGTTAGTAGGCCGGACATGTTTGAGCGATCTCTTCAGTTATTCTTATATCTGTTTATTCGATCTTTTAATATCGCAAAACGCACTTTTCAGGATAATGCCACTGTCCATTCATTATAAAATTAAACCCATGTAACAGAAAATGTTCATAACAGAAATGTAAAAATAAGCAAAAGAATGAGCACGACTTTGGCTCCAATTCATGTAAGAATGGGTTTCTCTGGAAATGGCAGGATCTTCAGTGAGGTACAGGCTGACCTAGCCTGTTGTTTGCTATAACATTGTTTTTGGTTTCTTCCTGACATTAAGTTTGTCATTTGTCTTCAGTGTCCAGAGAGAGCATTCGATAGGATGGGACCCCTCACTGAAGATAGTTTATTATGCATCCTGGACTGATGTATTTAGGCACAGCCAGGGAACAATGTTTGGAGGGCCATAGTATTCCGTTGGTGGTCAAAGTTTTCTTTTGTCTTTTTTAAATGGTTTCTCATTGAAATAATGTATGCTGAACAAATGAAAATCATGGCAGATGGTTTAAGAAAGTGCAACTTCAGTAGTGCAATAAAAGATAACATTGTTATGCTAGCTCATTCGTGTTCCTCCTCTCCTTTCTCATTTCGTTCTTTCAATCATATACAAAGCCTTAACAAGTAATTAAAGGTTAATTTCCCCCCTTTTCCCCTACATGTCTGTAGTATAGCTACATACAAACACAATTGAACCCTTACGTGTCTATTCTCTGTAGTATTTATTATTCTGATTCAAGTCATTTTATTTTTTGGTCATGTAATACGCAGTTATTCTGTTTTGTAACATCCTTGCCCGAGAAGAAAAAAACTTCCTTGGTTACACTTCTAAATATAAATTGTACCTTTCAAATGTATACTTCTCAGACTTAGAGCCTAAATATGGATTACATATTGCAAAAACGTATTTCTTTTCTCTGTGTTTTCCATGCAACTCCTTCTTGGATTTTCTGCAGTTATCTGTTATGTAATTAATATTGCTTGTCATCAATTTTCCAGGAGTAGACTTATTTTTTAAATGTTTTTTATCATTTGTCAATTTGTGTCTCATTTTCCTATTCTCCTTTCTTTGTTTTATTGGATGACGGAAGCTTCACAATTCTCATGTGTTCCCAATCCACCCCTACTACCCTTTGCCACCCACCCCTCCTTCACATCATGTCTTTTCATTGTCTGCTTCCATGCACCGATACCCTTGCATCATCAGTTCCTTCCTCCTTGTGTTTTTGGTGTCTTGGCTCATATGTTATATTATGCTCTCTTAGGCAGTATTTGTAATATGCACCAGTAACCATTCCAATAGTTTTAAGTGCTTTGTCACTTTGCAACACATAATGAAGTCAAAAGGGAATGCTAGTGGCATATAGCATAGAGGGTGGAATTCTTGGATTCTTGGATGCATAGGTATGCATCAGTGATTTGACTATCTTCCAAAACTCTGCAAACTCATGCCATGAAGGCATTGGGGGCCTATGCCCAAAATAACCCATGCAGAGTCAGAGAGTCAAGGAGATGGATTATGTGTACAGCTGGACAGTTGCAAAATCAAGGTGTTTTAAAGCATAATTATTGGGCTACATGATGCAAAAAGACTATATTTTGTCAAATATCTCAATATCCAAATTTTACAGCTGTATTTTATAGCCCCTGGTATGGAGCCACGTAAGATACCCCCCCCCCTTGCAGTAATTAGCCCCTGCTGTCAACAAAATAAAAGTTGGATTAGTGACCAGAGGCAACTAAGTCAATAGAGAACCTAATTATAAAGTCAGTTTTACTTTTGTGACTATTCCAGACTTATGTTGGACCTATTGTGCTATTTGACTGGGCACTTGGCATATGTTGACGGCATTTAGGAATGTGGGATTATACTTTACACGTTATGACCATAACATGCTTATAGTGGTATTATTGAAGAATTTGAGGTTGCATTTGGTATATAAAGCTATCGCCAGGAGGATGGGAGGATATATCTTAAATTTGGTGTCTTACCAAGCAAATGTAGGCAGTACTGGGGCATGTTAGCCTATACTGTGCATATGATGGCAGCACTCAGACCGGTCCATTTGAGAGATGCTTTTCCCCTGGATTTTCCTTTGATTTCGGTTATTCGTAATCGTTCATTTTCCCCTAGTAAATCCAGAACTACAAGTCCCAGAATGCAAGGAATAAACGTCCTGCACTAGTAGCCCCAGAGTAGAGCTGGGGTTGTTGGCTTATATGCTGCATATGTGGGGTTGTACCTCAGCATGTTACTATTTCAAGAATATCCTGGCGTTATTGGGGTATTTGATATTGAACTTGACATGCAACAGCCAAAACCTATTGGCTTTGTTAATGCATGTTTCCCCTTGCATTGTCCTTTTCCTTACCCCGTTTCTGTCCTTTTTTTTGGTTCGTCTATTAGGTGGCCCTAAAGTGCTACATATAAATCAAAGCAATTGCATTGGAGCACAGCTAGAAGAGAGAGAGATGGGATCTCAGGAGGGACTCACATTTTGTAGTCATTGTTTGGTTATTTACCCACCCATTGGCTGCCCTTGGCCATGCTAACCTGTAAGGCCATAACCACTCTTTACTGGACCTGCCCTGCTCAAAACACATCCTCGTAGGATCTCTTTGAGCTAGCTTTATCAAGCAGTAACCTCACACTTTATACTATAAGTGCCTGTCAGTGTACTTCCAAAGCAGTCTTTTGAGAGTTAATGGCTTAATTTCAGTTGTAAATGTGCTATTGTGTAATAACCATTTATTTCGTTATTTATTGGGTATTTATAATGCACCTATACACAATGTGGTTCGAGGCGCAACAAGACAAGGGGGGGGGGGACAGGGAGAACACAACAAACGGTCCTACTAGGCCTTGTGACATTCGGATAATGCAAGTGCAGTAACGAGAAGTGCAGGGGAGAGGGGAGGAGGGGTGCCGATCTGGGCAGAAAGGCCAGCGAGAAAGCAAGTGCCAGGGGAGGCCAGGGGGACAGAGCCAGGTGAAGCAGAGAGGGCAGAGTAGGGAAGGTCCACAAGCTGAGTACGAGGTAAGTGGCTGGAGGACTACAGGGGGGCAGGCCCCGCCAGGCTAATGCAGTGGGAGGGGCCCATAAGGCAAGTGCAGGATGAGGGGGCCAGGGGAGACCAAGTGCAGGGGTAGAGTGGACTAGGGCGGCCTGATCACTGTAATAATCTGAGGGAACCAGGCAGCCAGTCAAGAGGAAGACCGGGGCATTAGCAGGGGAGGGGGTGAGGGAAGGAAGAAGAGAAAAGGAAGGTTTTGTGGGTCTCCTGGAACTGAAGGAAAGCGGCGCAAGTCTGAGAGGGGCAGGGAAGCCATTCAAGAGGAAGACACCTGCAGAGTAGAGATCTGCCCCCCACTCTCTGCTTGGAAAAAGTCTGATCTGCAGAGAGTTGGAGCTAGAAGACTGAAGGGCTCTAGCAAGAAGGTATTTAGGAATAGAGAGTTGGATGTAGCGGGGTCCCAGGCCCCAGAAAGCTTTGTGGATGATGCAGAGGGTCTTGAACTTGATTCTTGCAGCAACCGGGAGCCAGTGGAGAGATGTTAGGTCTGGAGAGATGCAGTCCCTGTGCTTGAGGCCACAGATAAGTCTCACAGACCTGTTCTGGATTAGTTGAAGGGGGTGAAAGGAGGAGTTAGGCAAGTTGAGGAAGAGTCTGTTACATTAGTCCAGCCTGGAGAGGACCAGAGCTCTGAAGACATTGGCCCTCATTACATGTTTGCCAGTCCAGAATTAACGGTGCCGGTAAAACCATACCAGCACCGTTTTCCGGACCGCCAAACTACGAGTTCTGCGGGCGGCTGCCGTACCGCCTGCCAGGCCTAACTGGGCAGAACGGCACTCGGCCGCAGAGATGCATGGAAACACCGGCACCATTACGACATGGTGCCGGTGTTTCCACGGTCCCCATTCTTAAAAGAATTGCTGGTGCCAGATTTACCGGACCACCGGGGTTGTAATGCCCAGGTAAATCCGGCATGTCCGGCAGCAGTAATTCACTATGGGTCCGGCGGCAGCCTCCTGGTTTTACCGGCACGGCTACCACCGGACTCGTAATGAGGGCCATTGAGTTTCTGGGGGAAGGTGAAGAAAGGGAGAATGCCTCTGAGGAGGTGCAGCTGAAAGTGGGCCTTTTTGTCAAGGTCTGTGATCTGAGGAGAGAAGGAGATGGAGGAGTCGAAGATGACCTCAAGGTTTTTTGCCTCACACAAGGGTGAGGGGTTGGGGCCCATGGAGGGTGGCCAGAGTGTGGGAGGGAAAGAGGGAGCACGGGGCCAATGAGAATGATCTCTGTCGTACTGGCATTAAGGCAGAGATTGTTTGCAGTGCACCATGCTTGAATAGCAGGCAGGCAGTCAGGAATGAGCGATGTGGAGGAGGAGGAGGCAAGCTTGAAGGAGAGCTGCGTGTCATCCGCAAAACACTGGAAGTTAGGAGAGAAGGTGGAGATCAAGTGGGCTAGAGGAGCCAGGTAGATGTTGAAAAGTCACAGTGAGAGGAAAGAGAGCTGAGGGACACCGCAGGTGGAGAATGAGATGGTGGAGAGAAAAGGGCCCATTTGAATCTGGGAGGGTTGGTCTGAGAGGAAGGAGGTCAACCAGTCCAGAGCCAGCTCTGTGATGCCAAGGGTATCACCGGCCGATTTATCAGGGTGGCATGATTGACCATATCAAAGGAAGAGGAAAGGTCAAGAAGGAGGGGAACGGAAGGTGAGCCGGAAATCGAGATTAGGGAGCAAGTCTTCACGGGTGTTCAGGAGAGCAGTTTCCATGCCTCTGGCAGCTCTGAAGCCCGACCAGAGGTCGTGGAAACAGCCGACAGATTCAGTATGGTGGATTCAGTATGGCGGAAGCATGTCTTGATTTATAATTAATATGCTTTTCCTTGCAGTGAAGTCCCGTTAAAAACAAGCATTTACTTTACTAATGCTTGCCAATAAATCCCATCTGCCATTTTAGATTTGACTATAAGGTGGCTCTCACACCTATAACTTGAACTATTTCATTGGAGTGCAGCAAGGAGAGACATGGCATGTGTCTAGGGACACAGTTTGTCTGTGTTGTTTGGTTGCTTACCCATCTAATGAGTGCCCACGACCATGCTAACCCTTATAGTCCTTCCCACCCACTACCTACCCCTTTCTGTCCAAAACACATTCCTGGGATCTCTTTGAGCAAGCTCAGTCAAGCAGTAACATCAAACTTTGGCCTGCCAGTGTTATTTTTAAGCAGTCTGCTGAGAGTTGATGACTTAATTGCAGCCATAAATGCGCACCAGTAGGAGCGGCCCCAGGCGTGGGCTTGGTAGGGCTAAAGCCCTTCCGCTTTAAACCAGCAGGTGAGCATGCATCACTCTGCTGTGACGGCTGGCACAGGGATTAGACAAGAGCATGCCAAATTATTCACCTCAGAGAGCGGTGCATTTACTTACTCTTAAACTTGAAACATAACTAAATGCACTGCTCTCTGAGGTGAGAAAAACGGCATTAGCGTGATGGCAGCCGCAGCAAAGGAGGTTCCATTCTGCCCGTTTCCTGCATACCTGACAGAGCTGCCTACATAACTTTCAGCTGTCCCCTGGGGCGGGCACAGCACTATTGAGCCCCTGCCGCACTAGGTGTTTATTTCCGCAGTAGCCTGAGTGGCGGCGAACGTGAATAGGGCCTGGGCTCGAAGGGTTGGAAGGTGGGGATTAAAATAACCCTGCTGCCATTTTCAGGTGATCTGGGGATTTTTAATAAAAGGGATCAAGTTACGTGCCTAAACTGCCCAGTTCCACAACCTTTTCCCAGGAATGTATGCCACCTGCGGAGCTCTGTATTTACCCCCAGCGACTCAGTCTCTGTATTTATTCAAATGCATTTGATTTTGATACAAGTGATTTTAAAAGCAAATCAGGAATTTAAGAACACAAAGTGCGGCTCACAGGGCCCATCCATTCTGCTTATTTCCCGCTCACTTGCAGATCAGCCTACACAGCCTTTAGCTTTTCCCAAGCACAGCACTATTGAACCCCGGGCCTATCCAGGCTTTTATGAAGAGTCACGTACTTTTTTTGGGGTGGGGGGAGTTGGGGAGCGGAGTTCTCTTCTCTCCCTGAAGAACACTATTTACTGTTGTTATTCCTGCGCCTCACCTGGGTCCGGCAATCCCGTGGAGCTCTTCTGTTCAAAAGGGCTAGAGATTTCAAGGATTCAGTAGGGTTCAAAGCTTAAAATAAAGCGCATTGGAAGGTTTTCACAGCTGTTTTAAAAAATTCAGTTTTCAGAAATTAAATGATCAGAGTACTTTTTTCATCTGACAAGATGCGCCATGTTGGTTAATTCACATGTCGTTAAAATGTGAGCAGGTGGACAGTCACTGGATCCAATTTCGTCAGAATCGGGTCAGCTTTTCAGTGCCCCATGGTCAAAACATGGATGTTATTTAATTTAGAGAAATATAATGTTCAGCCTTACTTAATTATCTTTTATTTGAATAATGCAGATTGCTTTTAAAAAACAAATAAGCGCGCGCCCAAGCAAGGCCCCTCAATCCCGCTTGGCCGCGTTAATCTGCTTCTGCCTGTGAATCTCCTGCTTTTATATCACGCTCTACGAGATCCCCCATGATTAATTCACCTACATTGCCCAGCAGGTGAACTTATCCACCACTGACTTTTGACTTTAGCACTTAGTTCCACAACTATTCCTCTAAAATATACTCTTTTCTTTTGTCTAAGCTTGCATAACGTTCATTGGGGGAAGAGCTATACATCCGTGCTTACGCGCGATAGCGCGCGCGCACCCAAGTAAGTCCCCTCAAGTCCCGCTTGGCCGCTTAGCCGCGTAGCTGCGTAGCTGCGGATCTGCGGTCTACGGTATATTGTTTAAAAGCCTTATGAGAACAAACAGTGATCATTGCATCATATAAAATCTCATGCACATTATCCCAGGCGAAACAACGATCGACAACAAATTTTAAGTTTGTGTTATCTGTAACTAACAGCATTTTACTCCTTCTATTTTAATTTTTTTATTTTTTATTCTGTCTGAATTGTTCATTTTCCTATTTAAAGTTAACGGTCTGACCAAAATACGCAAAGAGCCATTCGGACAAGTACCTTTATGCGTGCATACATGCTCAAATCAAATATGCCAGACATACTGGAAATTCCATTGACTCCGTCGGCAAACTCATCCAAACCCTCAGCAAAACCGAAGCGTGCTTCCTCACGCAACTCGATAATGCTTACGCCTGCAACACGGACGCCGACTCTTACCAAGGACATTCGATCCTTCTGTGCCCTGCCGAAGCTTACTGCAATCACATTGAATGCTGCTCAAAACAATGTCGAACCTAATCTAACTTTCGACAAATGTAATGCTGAAATAAGCGATCAAGCAGTGGAAGTAATAAAAAATAATGCTGAAATCGCACCAAATAATGACAAAGGTGATGGTGAATCACGAGACACAGCTAAAAGGAGGTAGAAAAAGAACTTCAAAGTGCAAAACAACCCATTTCGGATGATACAATTTTGCAAATAATGAAATCACCCTCTAATAAGATAATGCAAAAGCTGCAGCTATCATGTGTGGAAGAAAATCACAGAAATTAATGAGGTCTTTTCAAATGTTTCAATTCATGCCAGCACTAGAAACATTACTACTTCCTCAATCACAATTTCCCCAGATTGCAAGGCACAGTGCTCTATGGACTCTAGTATTTCTGTTGCAGCCTCCTATATACAACCGACTCCAAGGCGCCGTCTGTCACCCATGGAACATACTACAGAACAACTGAGCGATGGTTTGATTGAAACTACTCTCACTGCAGTGAACACAATGATTAAAACCCTATTCAAGCTTTTTGAATCGCTCGAGTCAAAACTCAAACTTCAATCAAATCAAATACAAAACATTGTAGATTGGATGGAAAAAAAAACTTGTTTACACAGTCCATTAAATCCATCCCCTCAAATAATAGAAGGAAGAGACGTGAAATTGCAGAATGCACAAAACACCATAGAAGGTGCTGTAGTGTCTGCTTTGCCGACATTCACACAGATAATTCGTCCAGTGGTATGTGGAGAGACTGTAGCTACTGAACCGAATTCATCCTGGATTAGTGTAGAGAACCAACCAATTGATCTACAACCATCTCCTTGTCAAGAAATCTATGACGTCTTTAATAAACGTTCACGTACAACAGGTCGTCCAAGACACTTAATCTCAAAACCTTATCAAAACATTTCAAAGCCAAAAAGAACATTGAAAGCCAAAACTTGAACATCAATGATAGATCTCACGAATCCTGTTTCACCATGCAAACAATGTAATTCACTCCTAAAAGTGGCTCCAACAGAAAACGTACCCTTGAGAAGACACTAGATACTCTCATAGTGAACGAACAATCTGTAATAAATATGTCGCCACTAGTCCATTCACCATTGGACCAACTTGTTGCAATCACAGAGAGAGCAGCGGCCGAGCAACACAATGTACCAAAGGAGAATGTGCTACCGCCCAAAGCCGCTACCATCAAGCTTGCAGCGCCAACTACAAAAACCTCTTTGGAACCACAAGAACCTCCAAGTATAGATGATCGTACGGGCATCATTAAAGCAGCGGTTCATGCCTATCTCCTGCACCGATTAAATGATATATCCTTGACTGCCACTACGAAGTCCACTCTTGCTAAAGAACCTCAACAAAGTTGCAGAGTAGATCACCACTTAAACATAAACCACCCAAAAAGCACGATGCCAGACCATAACACAGCTATTTATCCTTCAACTCTTTCTAAATGACAAAAGCAATCTAATATGCTGGAGACACGCATCCATGATGAAACAAATATAGATGGCTATGCAAAAACATCGAATACAACGAAGAAACGTACGCACGACAATATAAGAAGTGATAGCAATGGAAAAATATCCAAGAATGAACATAAAAAAAATAACTTCTTAAATTATCACACACTGGCACTTAAATGCTGTAATGCTCCGGACGAAAAGTATGATCTTTGCAGAAGTAGTATCTTGAATATATTTAATGAGATACATCAATTAGAGGATATTTCTTCTGCCGACATCGATCAGGTTGAATTTTCATGTGACAGCAACCTATCAATTGTGCGTTTGTGGATTAAGTCAGGCTTAGTTTTGAATACTCTCTGGAGGGCCAAAATGATACTTTTTGAGATGGGTTTCCTATTGGCTCAAGACCCCGAACGCCTTGTCCATCAGACCAAAGATTTAACACCTACAAGAGTCCAATCCCAATCAGTACAGAAGATCCAACAAAATTGCTAGTGTGCCTTTTGTGAATTTCAACCAAAAGCATAACCATTAGCTGATGCACCTAAGAA
The DNA here is from genome assembly GCF_040938575.1 of Ambystoma mexicanum. NCBI lineage: Eukaryota > Metazoa > Chordata > Amphibia > Caudata > Ambystomatidae > Ambystoma > Ambystoma mexicanum. The sequence continues at coordinate 264,837,286 of NC_090922.1, forward strand.
AATTGTATCCTTACTCAGTTGGAACTCCAGAGGGAACTATCATCTGCAATCGTTCGTAAACAAAGACATAAAGGAATTCGAAATAGTCGCCCTTCAGGAGACATGGTTGACCACACCACTGCTCTGGGATGACCATGAGATTACCCTGCTACCTGCAATACCGGCAGTCAAGGGAAGACCGATGGCAGGCCTTTTGGTTGCAGTCAAAAGCAGTGCTGGCCTTACATTGCAACCCTGGATGTCTCCGAACAGTTTTATCCAATTGGTTAAAATATCAAATGGCAAACAAGATATGGCTTTGATCAATTTATATAGAAATCCAGCTGCCATTTCTGACAACATCTTCTATAAAGACTCATCCACTTTATTTGAAACAATAGCCAAAACTAATAACATCATGGCGACTATAGTGGCAGGCGATTTCAATCTTAATAGTATGGATTCAGATAAAAGAAATGACCCACAAGGGATCTCAAAATTGAAAAACTTTGTGCAAGATGGATGATTGAGAATGGCCAATGGTTCACTTCCAGGAGATATATCGGCTCAGCCTACATGGGGGAGAGGAAATTCGAAAAGTATCATCGATTATATATTCCTCTCACAAGATCTATTCATGAGGGCTATGAAACTTGAAATTTTGAAACAGACTACTAGCGACCACCACATGTTAACTTTATCTTGGTCTTGGGGAGACAAGTCCACTACACAGCGACAAAAATGGATGACAATGAATCGTATTATTAACAACCCCAAAACCCGCTTCAGGTGGACACCTAATAAATTAGACATGCTAAATGCGGCCGTACAAATTTTCCAATCGGAACCCAATTTTGAGTCCTACGTGGGTACATTGGAGCCATTTGAAAGCAAAAACTTAGTTCACCTTCAAGACCTGCACACAATGAAACATCGACATACCTATGATTCCCATCTCCAACAAATTAAAACAAACTATAGAAAGACATTAAAATCTGTCTGAAAACTTCTGCATGATGAAAGGAAAAAAGCCAAACAATCTATTAAATGCAAATACAGAAATTGGACTCGCTTTTACAAGGCAAATATGTTTCAAAAAGACAGCAAAATGTTCATGTCTTCAATCGCTAGTAAAAATGCCTCACAAATATGGATGCTGTTAAATGAAAGAACAGGGCAAAAACAAGTGGACACGCAGCTGAATGGCGTTTCCGAAGCCGAATGGGTAGCACATTTTTCTGCATTATATCTAGATGAAAAATTTGATAACTACCAATGTACAGTGCAATCGGACTCACCATGGAGGCTGGACTGCTCGGAGGAAATCATTGAAGAATTGATCATCAAATCCTCAAGCTCGAGTGCAGCAGGCCCTGATGGCCTCACAAATTATATGTTAAAAGAACATCCGAAACAATGGGCCATCATCCTTAACAACATCTTTAAACATATACTCCAAACTCAGATGATCCCAAGCTCATGGCGTACATCTCGCATTATCCCCATCTTCAAAAAAGGCGATCGAGGAGTGCCGTCAAACTATTGCCCTATAGCACTCCTCGATAGGCCGGGAAAAATCTTCACACGCCTAGCATTGCGAGACTTCAATCTTTGGTTAGATGAAGCCAAACAACAGGATCCTAATCAAACAGGTATTGTCGCAGGTATGGGGACTGCGATAAACCTACTTACATTGAATGCACTAAAAAAACAAGCACACAACTCCAAAGTGCCAATTTACTCTGCATTTATCGATCTGCTATCTGCTTTCGATTCCGTATCGATGGTCAAATTAATGGATAAACTCATTGAAGCACATTGCCCATCAAGTCTAGTTGATATCATTTATAAACTGCACTCCACCACATCGGTGCAGATTAGACTATCAATAATGGGCCTTTTGTCATCAGCAATTCGTACTGTAAGAGGGCTGAAGCAACGTTGCATACTTGCTTCAGCCCTCTTTAATTTCTTCATCCACAATGTAAGATCTACTTTCATGACTATTAATTCTGATTCCCCAAAGATGGACAAGGTGGCGATACAAGCTCTTTGGTATGCCGACGATCTCGTTTTAATATCCAAGACCCCGATCGGGCTCCAGAGATTACTCGTTGCTCTCACCCAGTATTTTGATGACAATGAGCTTGTCATCAATTTTATAAAATCTCAAATGGATAGTGGGAACTGGACAAGGTCTTTATCTTTATGAAGAAGCTTGCCTTTGGCATAATCATGGTCTGCAGTTTAATAATAAGGTACTGAATTGGAAAGGTTGGGTTCAGAGGGGTGTTTTGACTATTGGTGATGTGTGGAGTGCTGCAGGGGTAGTACCTTTTGCAAGTTTAGTTGAGAAATTTGGGTTAAGGAACAGGGAATTAAGAAGGTATGATATTTTGGTAACTCTACTATCAGAACGGAGAGACATGTTGGGCGCTCCATTTTTGAAGAAACCAGAGAATTTTAATATTTTGGAAATTGGACTCCAAAAAGTGTCTACTTTTATGCAGATTATGCAACCTGATGGACAATGGTTAGATTCATGGGACAAGCTGAGGTTGTCATGGACAGAGGAGTTGGGCAGAGAACTTACGCCAAGAGAATGGGAAAAGATTTGGAGAGTGCCGACAACTGCCAAAGTGGATTTGCAATTACGCTATATACATCAAAGGATATTGGGCAGAATATATTGGACTCCAGTTCGTATGTGTAAATTGGGATTAGTTGGTGATGATCGGTGTTGGGGTTGTGGGAAAGAACAAGGTACTTTGATACATATGTTATGGTATTGTGAAAGAGTGGTGCGTTTTTGGAGGGAGGTTATTGATAGGGTCGATCAAATTTGGGACATTGTTTATCCACGCACTCCCTTAGCGGTCATCTTATTATTGTATAGTGGTGGACGGGATGTGAGTTGGGTGATATCGTGTGGGGTAATCAAAGTTTTGTTGGTGGCGGCTAAACAGGTGTTGAGGGTCTGGAAGACACGGAAGAAGCCGATAGTGGAGGACTGGATTTTAGATGTTAGAATTTTATCCAGACTTGAGAAAACGATGTATTGTAAACAAAACAAGGAAACCCTTTATGAGGAAATGTGGGGGAGCTTTATTGACCTTTATGGATGATGCTAGATTAGATTAGGTTCTGGAGTGGAGTGCATTGGTCTAATAGCATTAATATATGGGGAGGGGGTTTGTGTTGTCTATGTGGTTGTTTTGTGTGGTCTTGCTTGTTTGTTGTCATTTGTTTGATACATCAGGCTTTGTTTTAGGTTAGTCATAAGTTCCTTCTGGTGGAATACAGAGTTATGGTTTGGAATTCTGTTTTATTTTATTTTCCACTGTGTATTTTTCAATTCAATGACCTAGGATGTTAATTCTGTTGTTTATTTAACTTGTTGAAAATGAGAAATAAAGAGTTTAAAAAAAAAGAAAAAAAAATCTCAAATTGTTATGCATGCACCTAAATGTTCATCTCGAAATAGAATGGAATGGCAAGTTAAAAATTTTAATTTGGAAATTGTATCTAATTATACTTACCTAGGACTTGCTTTTGATAGTATTCCAACTGTTAACTCATAGATGACCATTATTGAAAACAAGTTGACTCCTGCCATATCTCAGACCAAATTAATTCTATACAAATTTGGTAAATATTTCATTAGTCCAGCAGTTTTATTCTGACGTCAGAAAATCACTCCTACGTTGCTATATGGTCTTGAATCAACTACCATTATTAAAGGCAACTTTTTCAATAAACATGAAACCAAATTTTGGCACCAAATCTTAAGTGTCCCTCATCTGTATTCCGTGATCATGGCTGAGATATGAGCTAGGTCTCACACCGCTACAAGCTAAATAACATTGGCAAGTATGTGCCTTGTTTCGTAAATGTTTGACATACTCCAAGACTGATACAGTATTAACAACACTTGCAAACTACATGTTTTCATCTAAGCATCAATTTGTACAAGAGTGGACCAGAAATGTTATAGAAATGTTGGTAATTGCTGATGTATCCCTAGAAATCTTGATTACTGACCGTGACAGAGCCAACAAAAAAAATCTTTCTACAAGATTGGATAAACACACGATCTATATGTCAAACCTATAAACATTTCAATCAACAACATTTTGGGGGAAAGAAACTTGGCACTGTAGAGCTCTATATATGTAAAGCTCCTAATCCACAAATACGCTCTGCCATTCTGATATTACGTTTCAATGTATGGCCTACCCGTGACCTCATGGCTCAGCGAAAACTGATTGGTCAAGATGAAAATGATTGTCAATTCTGTGCCAATATCCTAAACAAAGAGACTCTTGAACACCTGGTTACAGAATGTATAGCACTGTCTGATGTGACAAGTAAGCACTTTGCAAAACATATGGCTCAAATTTCAATTGTGCCCTCTGAACATAGATGGGTTATGATAGTAGCAACAAACAATATGAGTATTCGATTAGCAACAATTAATTTTCTCAATGCACTGCATTTGGATGATGAGAACAACTTTGCAGAAATGTGAACATTGTTGAGCAAAATCATTCTCTTAACCGGCATACTGTATTTACTGATTGTGGATATAATCGTTCATTTAATCAAGATTTGTGATGAAGAACATGATATTCCAGCCTGATTTCAGTAATGAAATATATATAGCTTAATGTATACTCAATTCGAAGGAATATAAAACTCTAATGTGATTAATATCACTCTTATTAACTATTGATGTATCTTTCTATGATATGTTGCTGTATTTTTGTCATCATGTTGCTCACCACACTATTGTAAGATTAAAAGTATTATTTTGATTATAATTCATGTTTCATATAAATTGAAAAGTTGAGAAATCAGCTAAATCAATAAAAAAATATACATATATATATATAGTACATTAAAAAAATGCAAGCATGAATTCTTCTCTCCCCTTGTTACTGTACTACAGATAGGAAATCTATGAAAAGGGGCCTGCTGAGGGGGAGTGGCTTCTAAAATCTTGGGAGGGGCTTCATGTCCTTTTTTTGCTTCAAACAAAGGTGGCAACCCTAGCTGTACTGAGTGTTTGAGACTGCACACGCCTGTCAAATTCCATACCTTGGAGAGTGGTGTATTTAATTACTTTTCAACTTTAAAATTAAGTAAATATAATGCTCTCTGAGGTGAGAAAGCCCTCAGAGGTGGAGGTCAAATGCCTGCCCAGGCGTTATCCATAGAGCCCCTATGTTGCATAGCTGTCAATTTGCCCACTTCTAATGTATGACTCTTTGAGCCAGTCCTGTTTTTTAACTCACTTTATGCTGGGACTTGTAGGCCCAGCATGCAATTGGAAACAGACATCAGGACTGGCACGAGATGTCAATAATAGAACGGTGAAACTTGGGAGATATGATGTTGTTGGTAAAAACTTCTGGGTTCATAGTTTAGATGCCCACGCCTCCAATAATTGGCATAGCTTTTTCTAAGCAAACAGCCTGTTAGTTCAGTGTGGGTGAAAGATGAATCTGATGGGCCAAAGGGAAACATATGATCTATTCAGGCTCCTGGGCACACGGGAGATAGAGGGCAGGGGTCAACAACACCATAGTTTTAATGGCCCCACTCACTACCAGCTTTCAAAACTGGCATTCAGCACCCCAAACCCCCCTTACCCCCGCACACACACACACACACACACACACACATTTTTTAGGCTGACTCTGCTACTGCACATCAGAACTTCACAATACCTTCCAATTATGGGATAAAATGAAGATTGCAACAGCTGGCAAATGGTGGATACCTGGCAAATGCGTATACATGCTTATAGAAATACTAAAAGGACTGCTTTTGTAAATACTTGTTTTTTTCTCCATTAACCATTGTCGGACTGGCCCACAGGGCAATGTCGAGTGGTCAGCATGAAATGCCAGTGAGGCCTGCTGTTCTTGGCCAATATAGGCAAGTTTAATGAGTTAGAGCATTACGACTAGAAGAGAACTACCGGAGTTTCAGGAAATCCTTGAAAACCCACCTCTTCCAATGATAATCTCATTATCTTTCCGCAGGACCGCCCTCTACAGCATATAATATTATGCGCACTGAATTACCCCGGACACTCCCGCGCCCTGATGTCTGCGGGCTATCGACGCGTTATAAACAAACACATAACATAACATAACACTGTGCAGTTGTTGTTTTAACTATGATACTGGTCCATTGTGCTTTAAAATGCACCATCACGTATACATTTCTTCCCAAGATGCACTTTTTATTACTATGCGAACAGATTGCTGCCTACGTCACGAACTGTGATTTGTGGATGCGGCCCACTTTTTTGTCCGAAACCGACCATGTTATTAATCTATCTGTCATAGCACACTTCCTCACTTGTGCCAGAAAGAAACCCAATTCACCAAGGACATCTGAATGAGCGCTACTTAGATGCGCTTATCCAGATGCCCTTTTTTCCTCATGCTCATTTGTGGAGACATATGGGGACATTTTCGGGGCATTTAATAGTGCATCCCGAATTCACAAATGGGATGTGCTTTTAAATGCAGTGAAATGATGGTCCCCCCTGAACCTTTTGAAACAGGCGCAGGATTTTTACTTGTGACAGCCGCGGGTTAAGCCACGGCTGTCACACTAGCCTTTCCATCTTCCAAATGGGGATGGAAATGCTTTTCTTTTTTTTCAAGAATTTTACCAAGATGGGCCCTTTCGGTGAAATGCGCTCCCAGCAACTACGTGGTTGCCGGGAGCCTGTCATACATTGGTGTCTGAGGTGCACTCCCAACACTAGGGTATGGAAGGGGGCTGGACAGCCCATTTTTGTGCTACAGGCCATCCCCTCCTGAAATGCTCGTTGTCACCTTTGTGACTGCGGTGACCTGAGCATTTCTCAAAGCACCATAAATGAAACAAGCTCATTCTGTGCGCTACTTTCGTTTTCGCCGCTTTTCGGTAATCTTGCCCAATGACCTGTCAGCATGGTGGCTAAAATCATGTTTGAGTTTAGTTATAGTTGTCTTGTTTTGGAATAAGTAAGCAGCTAAGTACATGGTCCTTTATATTGTATTTGCTACCTCTGCGAGTGACTCACGATGCAAGGCGTGTACTAATACATGTGCAATAGAACCCACTTCTAAGGTGACCAGACTTGTGCCTGTGGTTGTAAAAAGTAGAGAGGTGTGGTAAAGGCGGACAGGGAAAGTCGGAGCAGGGGAAGATGGCATGGGTACAGCGGGGAGCCGGGTGCAGTGAAAGCAACAGCTTGAATGCATGACTGCTACCTAGACTAGGTGGCGAGGAACAGATGAACGGAAAATGCGCAAGACCGTGAGGAGATCTTCATAAGGCTTCATATGCAGCTCTCTGTATTTTCATTGGCCAGTGCTCTTATGTGCTTGTGCGGGCGCCTGATGGTATCAAGATCTGCTTGAGCATTCCTGTGAAGTACAGTAGCCTGGTGTGATGTGGGAAATGAACCAATTTGCAATATTCCACCAAGTGCAAGTTCCTAGGAGTGTTGTGGCTAAAGCCGTCCAAACACTTAAGACAAGCGTTGACTGTGTGAAGAGAGGCAAAGAGATATGGCAGCAAAGAACTACATGATGAGTGGACAGTCACTTTGAGAGGTAGACTATATGTTCTAGATAATTCTCAGGTGTGACCGGGCTCTATTCTACTGTCTAGGCAGTGACGGCTTGCCCTTACGCACTTAACTTGGCTATGAATCAATGTGAATCATGGCATTGGCCTTTGTGAGCCAGTCATTATTTTAAATGTCAAGGAGGAGCACAAATTCCCAAACCAGGAGGGAACACAAACTCCCAATGACACTTTGGGAGCACCACTTCCCAATGACCTGGGAAGTGTTAGGAGGAAGCACAAAGCCCCAATGACAGGAGGGGGCACAAGCGCCCAATGACCTGGGAAGTGTCAGGAGGGACCACACATTCCCAATGACAGGGGGGAGTGCATTCTTCCAATGTCAAGTGGGAGCACATACTCCCAATGGCCTTGGGAGTCAAGACAAGTCCCTGAACGCTCGAACCAGAGAGAATACAACCCGCTAGGGAAGAAAGGCCCAAGTCGATCTTGTAGGATAACAAGTTTTAATCTCACACGAAGATGAGAGCAACAGCAAAGAACTCTGCTGCTAAGAACGTTCTGCCGAAAAGTAGTACAAGCAAAATCTTATAAAGGAAAATCTCATCATAGATGACGCAATACATACAGTAAATACCTGCGTGGCTGGTTGGTGTGCACCTATACATGATCACCCTGCTCCATAAGCAATGCCGGGTCATTGGTTCCAGCCCAGTCCGTCCTTCTTCCATCACGTGGGCGCTGCAGTGATCATCTTCTCACGTCGAAGGTCAAATAACAAATTAACTACAATCCTAACATAATGCTACTTTATCACTATACTGTGCACTTGGCAGGCCTTAAGACTGCGGAAAAGGAAGGTCTGGGGAACTCTAACCTTCACACACACATTTCACTCACTCCCTTCCACGCCATCTGGCTCCAATGTCTACACCCTCGCTTTGAACTATAATGTATTCCTCCCTGCACCTCGCAATACAAATGATATGATTGTCGCTCAACGATGGGCCCTTTCCGTCCACTTTGAAGATTTTAGGACTTGTTAATTTGGGGTTGGTGGTCAAAGAGCACCTGGTGTCATGGAATCCAGGGATCTGAAGGTTTAGTCAGTTGCATGGGCTATAACTCGTTGTCGCCTGGGGATGGGCCGGGTCATGCTTTGGCCAGTGTGAGATAGCATGCACACCAGGCGTCGTTCTGTGAAACCTGGCCTTGTATGGCACATTCCTCTTGAGTAAATATCACATCTTTGCCACACTGTTATAACAATGAATAGACGTTGTGGCAGTTGGGAGGTGTGGGCTGTCTTCATGGGAGCTCAGGCATTGCTGGAGATTTCCCTCGTCTCGCAATTTGGGCATAGTACATGCAGTGCTGCATTCGCCGCGCAGGCCTTACTTTCTACCTATGATTACTTATATCTATGCAAAAAGCAATGTTCCTTGCTTGATTATATTTGATTATATTGAAGTGGAGTCCTTTATATTGGGAGGTCGTCCTTTCACCGTCCCCCGCACCATCATAAGGTTGTGAATGCATCTCGCCTCACTCTAAAGTGCTTAGGGGTGGTTGGATGGGGCGGCCCCCTTCCCAACAGGAGCAACCAACCATCCAGCTTACATCCTACACTCAGCATCCCATAGCACTTTATAGAACAGTAAGGCAGCTATTCAGTACTGAGGGTGAAGAGCCCAAAGGGGAGTGATGGGTATGCAGACCAGCAAAGTAAGTGCCTAAAGGTCTGCAATGGAGTTCCTACGGCCATGGACAGCCAGTTCACTAGTGGAAATAATGTGGTAAGCCATAAAACACCCACATGTACAGGTGGCCTGTAGCGTGCAGGTTCCCCGCTGATGACAATAAGAATACAGTCTGAAAGCCGCAGCACACGCAGGTGTTGGGGTCTGACAGTAAACCTATGTGGCTCCTGTGGCATTGCCCAGTTGGGTTTACAGATGGCAGGAGGGTGAACCCAAAGAACCATGTGAAAAGCATTTCAGTTAACTGGACGTTCTGCTCTTTGTACAGCACTTCTTGGGACTTAAAAAAAGGTCCTGATCTGCTAGAGAAAGCATACATTTTATATACACTGAAGTGTGCACCCCCGTATGTAAGCTAATAGTGGTGTTTGGGGTGGGGACTGTGTGAGGCGTTGAAGAATGAGTGCTGAATATTGTCATTCATTACTTGGAAGTGATTATTCTCTGTCATGGAGATCCAAGAGAAGCACACTGGTAACGGTCACAACGTGCAGAACATTTCAGCAGCAGTTCATTTGCTCCTAAACGCAATCACAGACAGGCGCCTTTCCCAGCAGCATTTGGAATGGCGATATTGTCCGCTGATTCACTTCAAAGCCCTTCACAAACCCTCAAGGGTCACTGCTATTCTGTATTGCTCACATATCAGACGCATTGATCTAGAAGTAAAAACACATGGCCTGTTCTATTATACAAGAGAACTTGCATTATCCCTCCCTCTCCTATGTCATTTCCTGCCAGCATTTCTCGTCAGAACATCCTGTGCTGTATGGTTTCCCATGAGCGCAATTAGCCCTGTGATGCCATTGTTTGAGTGTAAACGTTCCTACGCTACAGGAAAGAGGGGATATTGTGTTGCTTTGCTCAAGGAATGGCCGCCATTGTTTTTGCGGTGCTCCAGTATTGTGAGTCTCAGGCTAGGGCACAGGTTGGCATAGCTGGCGGAGATCAGGCGTTTTTAGCGTCAGCACTAAATCTTTCATTGTTATTTTTTTTTAAAGCCGTTTGCCCACAAACAGAAATCTTGCCAAGTAATTCAAAGACATAGGGTCAGTGACAGTGTTTTAAGAAAGAATTTGAGAAACTGATGAACTGCCATTTTGGGATACAGGTGTCGCCCTTTCAGCATCAGCGCGTTCTGACACGCGCACTACCCACAGAGCACACCGTCCATTTTTTTCTTGCCGTAATCGGCCTTGCTGACGCACACAAATCATAAGGTCATTTAGGATGTATCCCCTTCTCCAAGAATGCTAGCCCATGGAGGACCTACAAAACCTCTGCACCGACTTCAGTACTCAAGAGAAGTTTATGACAGGGTCTGTAAAATCAGAAAAAAAACAAGAAGTGATGACAATACATTAACCAATGGCCTTGCCTTGGCCAGCCTTGGTATGGTGGTATGTTAGGTTATTGGTTATTTCTACTGCACAGCTTTTGCCAATTTTACAGTGTCTTGGCGCTTAGAATTGTGCATGTCAAAATATGACATCATGAGTGGGCTTTTGGGGGCACAGAAGAGGTTGCTTTTTGATCGTCGGTGTATGGCATGCTGTTTTTCAATGTTACCTGCCTGAGGGGGCGCTGCAGATGCTTTGTGCTGAGTAAGTGGGGGGGGGGGACTTTGCTGGGTCCTAATGTTAGCAAACTGGAACCCATCCTCCTTGTGCTGATTGTCTAGGCATGTGGTGAGTTGGCAAAATCCGATAATAGGCGTGAAGCATGTAGGAAAGGCCTGATTTGTGTGTTGTAAGTGGAGGGTGCTTTTGGTGGTGTTGGGAAGGTGTTGTTTTGGATCAAGGGTTTACATTTTGCAAATTGTCATTAAATAATATTCCACACAGAATGGCATAAAGAAATGGCAAAATATGGTAAACAATGCCTTTCTGGAAGCTCTAATGCTGCCGATGTTTAGTGCATAGTTAGCATGTTGCGTGTCTTTAGATATGTCCGTTTCGTACATGGTGTGTTGTGATACTTCGTATTATCCCCTGATGTAAGGCAGAGTGGTGCCACAATTGGAATATTAGTGAGGTGTCAATTGGTAGTTGGAGAGGAGGCGTGGGCAAATTGAGTACCAATCGCGGGACCAAAATGTTTGGTAATGCCCAACAATAGTGTAAAAAAGAAACAAAAGCGCATTTACTGCTCATTCGGGATGGAAAAGAAATCTGAATCCCATAAAAATTAATCGGCTTTGTGGGCTCCGGGGTTGTGGGTGTGTTCCCATCTTCCATTACATGGAAAGTGAGGGACAACAAAGGATCACCTGGGTGGAGGAGACTTGGGGAGTGGAGATGAGGGACCCTGGGGTGAGACATGGTATTCCCGTTTCCCTTTTCCAATGAACCTAATGTCCACCAAGTCTTTGTAGGTTACTATCTGTCCCTTCCCTATCTTTCCCACCCATCATTTCCCAGTAGATATCAATCAAGTTCTGGGAGGAGGAAGAGACACCACAGAGCAATACATCCTCTTTATTTTTACTCTTACATAGACAGATATCACTTTGATACTGAGACGAGGAAGCAGCATCAAACTCAGAAGAAAGACTGTGGGTTCAACACTGAGTAGTCTAGTCTTTCTGACATTGTAATTCATGCCGGGAACTTTAAATCGAGGATGCAATGGAAAGACAGGGACTTCTGTTTCCCGGTGGGAACTCGGCGGGACACGAGAGGAGAAGCAGCGACCCGGACAGGCTGCCGCAGCAACGGTGGAGCAGGAACCAGAGAGAAGCCAAGTCGAGACTCGCGAGCAAGTTGGGAGAAGTGGAACCAGCATTGTGGAGTGCTACAGAGATGCTGGGAGCAGAGAGAAACTTCCTGGGTGTTCACAGCTGTAGGATCGTGAGGACAGTGCTTGTCAGTTCTCCAGATAAGGCGGTAGGGTGAAGCGAGGTTCTTCAAGGAGGTGCCTGAGGACGTGGGAAGGTGGTGCAAGGCAGAGGGAGCCAAAGGTGGTTCTTGAGCGCCATTCAGATGCAGACCGACACACGACTGGAAAACGCTGAGTCTGCCCAAAAGGCAGGGGGACCCTAGGGTGTGTCGAATGAACAGCAGAAGTTGGAAAAGTGCATACAAAGTAAAGGTCAGCAACCTGAGGACCAAGCACTGTAAAAGGGGGCATTATTAAAATCCCTGTTGCCAATTAACCAAATTAATAGTTGTGGTGAACATGTTCAAGAAACTAAACAGCAAAGAGACATTGCCCATACTTGTAAGCATTTGTCAAAGAAGCAATTTGTTATTGATATGCATGAATGCATCCACCTAATGAGAAGCCATGTTTGTGATTGAATCGAAGAAGATATATGTGAACTGAAATTAAGGAACTGAAATATTTAACTTTGTGAAAGGTGACTTAACCAGAAGAACTGGGAAGCATCCCAGGAATTTGTGTTGTTTGGAACATTGAGAATTCTGGAAGATTGTTTTGTTTGAGAATCTTGAGCACATGGGTAAGGGAACCCCTATTTGATAACGTGAACTATTTGAACCTTGGGGAGGGGAACCCCTTTTCCATCCAAGAACTGGAAGAAGCTCAGAACTTTTATTTGAACACTTTTGAGTTGATGCTGACATGAGGGCAAGCATAGATTTTGACACAGACATTTGCTTTGGCACTTCCTGACACAGACTATCATTAGTTTCATTTAGGTAGGCAAAACCCACCTTAGCACAGGGCAAGTTAGGCCTTTTTCCAACTCCAGTTTTGGTTAATAAAAGTTTGCACCCCAAAACTTTACTCCGTTGTCTGTGTCTACTTCATGATGCCTTCACACAACCCATAATTGGGAGATGGAACTGACGTCGCAGGGAGAGGCCCGTCGCAGGAAGAGGAAAGCAGGTAAGTGTAGGTCTTAAGGTAAGGTATTTAGGGGGTAAAGGGGTGGTAGGTAGAGGGAATGCAGGAAGTTGGGATTTTCGGGATGCAGATATCCGCTTTGCAGTATTCCGCTGCGTTGTTGTGAGCTTTGGTTATTTTAACGTAGATCCACATTTTCTCTTTTCATAGCATGACCTGACATAGTGTGGAATAGCCGAAGACTGCACGATATACAAATTAGTCTTCGTCTTGCCACTGATGGGAGCAAGCCATCCTAACATGCTAGGCCATATCCCCTCTGCAGAAATCGGCCTTACTGGACCTCATCAGTGAGGTGCAGCTGAATTCCTTAGACAAGCAGAGAAAGTATCCCACAACTGGTTATATATGCTAACATTTTAGGGACATAACCTAAAACCAAAATGCAACAGACATTTTGTCATGAGGTGCCGATTACTCAAATATCTTTCGCTCAGTTGAGGGCCTGGACCAACCATGGTCCTGACTTGTGAGTGCTTCTAGGAACATAGCAATGAATGAAAAAGGGGCAACCTGGTCAATTATCCTGATTTTGAATCAAAAGAGTGGATGACATAGCTACTGTGCCATCCTCGCCAATGTGTATGCCTGTAGCAGGGGCAGAAGGGGACTGGGGACCTCAGTTCATAACTGTTAATACGAAGGGCAATGAGGAACAAATGCAATTATACTTTGGCAGATGAAACACATTCTCAATGAACCAAAGTAGTGGAAGACTAATGTGCATACAAGAATGAATGTAGACCAAGGCAATGATCACTGATGCCTTGGATGCCAGTCAGAAACTTAGTTTAGTCAAGTTGAATTGGCAGAATTCAATACAACGTAAATGCTGCAGTGGTTGTTGTAGAGCTGTGGATCTTCTCCCTCGCTGCTCTCTTTGGAGCTGGAGCAGCTCTTTCAGGGTCTGTGGTGGGCTGCGGCTTAGCTTACCTTACCAGCAATCAAATCTGGGTGTATGATAGGACAGGGTGCAGGGCAAAACACCCAGCAACAAGTCCTCATTGCACAACTGGATGTAGTAAGAGACCTACTGGAAGAGGTTCTTAAAAGCACAGGGTGGCACAGCAAGCAAGATACGCATGCCAAACCATGGCATAGCTCCACTTTCAGGGGGTTTGGGAACATACCTAGGACAGGTACAGGGATGTGGGTTCAGGGAGCAATAACTATGCAGTTTAGACACTAAGTTTGTGAAAAAACCATGAGACTGGAATTTAATTGACGTAAAATCAAACATGGAATAAGTAGTTACAGCCTTATAGCAACCGATGGCGAGTCCTTATTGTTTTCAAATGTTTGGAATTCAATTTAATAAGTAATATACTGATGATCTGCAAAAAATGGATCCACTGATGTTGAGGCTGCCCAATATATAAGAAGATAGATGATGAAAAAATGGAATCCGTAATTTGCGCTAAATTTCAAACGTTTTTTATTTTGTTTTTCTACATGAAGGTGTTCCTTTATGAATTTCTTATATACATAGATAGTTTCACTTCCTCAACACGTGTTTCCCCACCTTATGTCAGGTGGTTCATCAGGAGGAAATAACAGGGCTAGCAGTAAAACAACGATATTTGGTTTTAATCCGTGTTTTGGGTCACGTGCTACAAATTTCAATACATTTTAAACGTCATTTAACACAATTCTTTGTGTACTTCAGTTGCTAAAGAAAACCAAAATAATCACGATTGTGAATTCATTGTGTTACTCACTTTAAATGGGGATTTGATTCTGTCCTGGTTGGTATAGCACACCAGATATGGACTACATTAGATTCCAGTAAGAAAAAAAGTATTCCAATTTCTTCAGGCCTTGCTTTCAAGTATGCGTGATACCTGCAAATCAAAATTCTCTATTTTACCCATAAAATGTCAAGCAGTATGGATGCATTTTAGTAGTGCACCATTTCTTGACGATAAACCATTGTTAACATGTTGCAGAGTTATAACTACTAAGACCCTCTTAAGCCCATCTCACTTCATGCCACAGAAACAAGAGCCCGGTCTCAAACAAATGTGGAATCAATAAAATCTCTGGGGCAATTTCAAATGTTGCAAGTGCAACATGTGCCTATATTCAGTTTAGTTTAGTTTATCTATTTGTATTGCGCACCTGGCCCGCAGGCATCTGGGCGCATTTCTTGACAGGTACATAAGTTACATAAAGAATAAACAATTACATTTCTTACATGGTACAAAAGTTACAAATAGAATAATTAGATTGCCAGGTACAATAAAACATAATAATAACAGAACACGATACAGTAAGGCTAGGTGAAGCTCAATTACAGTGATAGCGGAAATGAGAGAACATAAGAGGAAGATATGTCAATACAAGAGAGGTAGAGATGTGAGGCAGATTAAAGATGGGAATACAAATGTGATGCAGTAAAATTTACAAGGTATAGGTTCCAAGTTTGGGTCAGGTCTACATTAAGTACACGGAGCAACTACATCCTGCTTGATGAACCATAGTTTGGCTTTGTTCTTGAAAGAGTAGTGAGATGGAACATCTCTGAGTGTATTGGGGAGTGTGTTCCATAATTTGGCTGCGAGGACTGGGAAGCTGCACCGCCCGCGGCTTTATGAAGCTTAAATCTGGGTATGGACAGTGAATGAGCTTGTGCAGATCTGAGTGATCGGGTGGGGGTATGAACAGTGAAGCGTTTGGCAAGATTTTCATGGGCAAGGTTGGCTTGGCACTTGTAAGTAAGTGCAAGGTTTTTGAGAGACATCCGAAGAGCAACAGGGAGCCAGTGTAGACTCTGTCTAGTGTCTGAGATTTGTGATTTCCTAGGAATATTGAGGGCTGCCCGATTCAGACAATGGGAAGCAACAAATACAACTTCCTAATGGAAGAACTCGTCAAATTCTCCAATTCATCAATCGTAATACTAAGTTTGTCGTTTATGCATTACAGTGCACATGTTCTAAAATTTACATTGGAAGTACTATCCGCTCATTAAAGATCAGAATATCTGAACATTTTAGGTCAAACACAATTCGACCTTCAAAGAAAGACAAGCACCATTAGTACTGAGTAGAATACCTCTATTATCACAGAAATGGCAGAGAAAGGAGGGAAAATTGTATTAATGGAATCAAAAGATTACGTTGCATCAGCACAACAATATCTAAACGACACAAATGCTAGGAGAAAGTCCAAATTAATCCTCTAAAAACTCTAATAGAGGAATGGCATACCATGAGCACCTATTGGACTAATTTGGGACTCTTAACGGAGAATGAACACAATTTCATGTACAACTCGTCTCCTATCATGGCCACCATATACTTCATTCCTAAGATCCATAAACCTTTTGAAATATTTTCAACCTGCAGACCCATTTTTAATGGCATAGGCTCCCTAACAGAACCCATTTCTCAATACATTGACCATCACCTTCAACTGTTAGCTTCAGGCCCTGCATCTTATATTCAAGATACAAAACATGTCATTCAGCAACTAGAAAATATTACTTGGGAATCCAATTACAGATTAATTACTTTGGACGTCACTTCTCTTTACACAGTTATTCTCCACAACAAAGGCATTGATATCATTCATCACTTTTTGAAATCAAGATAAATTTCGTACTATTCACAAAATCTAATGTCAACAGAAAAGCTGCATTTCACTCTGAATGATAACATTTTCACCTTCAATAATCAGATTTATCGACTAAAACAGCGCACATCGATGGGTGCAAAATGTGCCCCTCATATGCTGCCAACCTATACATGGGACATTTTGAACAGGAATTCACATGGCAACTTCCATCATTTACAACCTCCAACCAAATAGTATGTTGGGGCCTTATAGAAACTGATGGCGAGTCCTTATTGTTTTCAAAGGTTGGGAATTCAGTTTGATAAGAAATATACTGATGGTCTGTAAAAAATGGATTACCTGATATTGAGGCTGCCCAATATATAAAAAGTTAGATGATGAAAAAATTGAATCCGTAATTTGTGCCAAATTTCAAAAGTTTTTTATTGTGTTTTTCTACATGAAGGTGTTCCTTTATAAATGTATTATATACATAGATAGT
The DNA here is from genome assembly GCF_040938575.1 of Ambystoma mexicanum. Taxonomy (NCBI): domain Eukaryota; kingdom Metazoa; phylum Chordata; class Amphibia; order Caudata; family Ambystomatidae; genus Ambystoma; species Ambystoma mexicanum. The sequence continues at coordinate 264,854,542 of NC_090922.1, forward strand.
TTCACTTCCTCAACGCATGTTTCCCACCTTATGTCAGGTGGTTCATCAGGAGGAAATAACAGCTCTGGGTGTAAAACAAAGATATTTGGTTTTAGTTGACCTTGTTTTGGGTCACGTGCTACAAATTTCAATACATTGTCAACTTCATTTAACACCATTCTTCGTGTACTTCAATTCCTAAAGAAAAACAAAATTAATCATGATTTTGTGAATTCATTATGTTACTCACTTTAAATGGGGCTTTGATTATGTCCTGGTTGGTATTGTACACCAGATATGGACTACATTAGATTCCAGTAAGAAGAAAAGTATTCTAATTTCTTCAGACCTTGCTTTCAAGTATACGTGATACCTGCAAATCAAAATTCTCTATTTTGTGCTGGTGAGCCACTTGGACCAACAAACAATACAGAACTGAATTAAGGATGTGAGCTGATGGAAATCTACTGACATTTTGTCATGGTAAGAAGGTGACCTACAGCCGCCTGGTCTGTGAAATAGTTTGTCACAAGATAAGGCATTGCAGTTGAATCAGAGGCAAATGATGGACTAATGGAGAAATCAAGCTACGTTCTGAAGGACTTAGGAAGGATTTACTCCAGAAGCTGAGAAAAGTGCCTTTGCCAGGACTGACTAAGACCAAGTGATATCATCTTCATTCATCTATTCAGCTGATAATATTTCTACATGAAAGGTTGCTTAATGAGTGGGAGGTTAGGTTGCTGCTGGAAGTTTAGAAGTGGACATGCTGTAGTTTCTTTGTATTGAATTGCAATGTAACAAACTGTCCTTGTACCTTGCTGCTGTTCAAAGTTATATCATGTGGGCTAAAGTTCCTTCCAAAATTGTCAGACCTCAGCTGTGATCACTGCAGTGAGCCATGGTAGTAGAAGGTACTTTATTTGCATTGAAAGAGGACAAACGTCTGCAAGAGTGACAGCCATCTTGTTATGGCCACGACTATTGATCTATGTATGTGGGAGCTGATATCCATTCCCAAGTTGTGATTTGGGAGAGGACTTTCTAACGCAACAACGTGACCAATTCAATTTGGTTAAAGCTTCACTTTGTTCACCCAACAGGCAGGCCAACCTCCATTAGCTAGAATTATAATCATATGGTGCAGTCTCATTGTCTAAATCCCAATGATGAGCATTTAATTTCTAACTACAGAATGTACTTCAACTTCCTAAATCTTTCGTATGTGAAATGTGCTGTATTACTTACTACAGAATGACCTAACATAGTGCATCTTACAGTAGAAATGCAAATCATCAATGGCAATATTTCAACACAGTGCCAGTGGGTAGGACAAATAAACCAACTTTTATATTAGTGCACAATACGGAACATAATTTGCTACTATTGATTTATATGTTGCAAATTAATCTGTGCCAATTGTATACAAGGTCATCATAGGGATAAGTGCATTGTCATTAAATTAGCTGTTAATGGAGAAAGTATGCAAGCAACAGTGGTGAGTAAATCTCACTCTGCTATCAGAAGCCTCACTATAGATGCACACCATAACCTTCCGGCAGAACCACTGAAAGGATCAACCAATTTGACTTATTGCCACGCACGACCTCTTGAAATCCCTAAATATCCTTGTCTCACCTCCATCGTTGGCTACATATTTGACTTTGGCACACTTGAACACCAGATCAGTTAAGAAACATCCTCAATCCACAATGCCATACAGAACCACTCTTTGAATATTCTTACTTTAACCAAGTTCTGGCTCGACGATTCCTTTGGGCCTTTCATTGGCCTTGCTTTACTGGAGGAGTTCAAACTCTTTCCACAATGCATGTCTCATAAATCAGAGTGTAGCTGGGTGCCACTGACCATGGCACCCACTTTCCTACCAGAATAGACTTTCCCTTCTCACGCTCTTATAGAACTTTTCTGTGAACGCCCCTGAAATCAATTTCTCACCACTCATCCTGGTGACTCTCTGTTGTCCCCTGGGCAGAGATTCAGTGTCACTGAATTGTTTCTGTACTTTACCCTATCTCTGCAAAATAACTATATAAACCATCCTCATTACTGGAGACTTGAATATGCTGTTAGATCAGACCATCTTTCTAGTTCCTCCCTAAATAGCTTACATGTTTTGGTGGTCCACCAACTGGTGAATTTCCCCATTCCCTCTGCTGGTCACACCGTGGATCTCCTTCAATCACAGGCTACATTCTCCTAAAATGCCCCCAAAAACTTGGTCACCACTCAATCATCCGGCTCTCCTCAACTTACAGTTTCCACCTCCATCTCCTAAACCTCCACTGATTCTAACCAATCTTGACAGATCTATATCGAAAAAGAACCCATCGTCTTTCAATGTTGCTTTCAGCCATAAATCACAAGTACCTTCTCAGTCAGTCAGCTCCTTACATCTTTTCGACAATCATCGCACCACCACTCAGATAGTTTTGACCAGATTGCCCCTTCTAAAAGAGTTTCAGAAGAGTTTGCATTTGAACCAAATCTAGCAGACTCAGGCTTACAAATATGTTGCCGGTTGTAAAGTAAATGTTCCATACGAAAGACCACAAACAATGAAAATCTCCCATGGAGAAAGAAGATCTCAGGAATGTACAACAACACTACTGCCATAAAGCTAGCCAAAAAGCTTCAGCTTTCACAACTGATCAGAAAGACAGCTAACAATTCCAAAAAGCTTTTCAGAAAGTTGCAAACTTCAGATCCACATATTTCAATATTACTCCAATTACACTTTCGAAGATTTTCCAAAATTGACATGTCTTCAAATCCATCAAGGCATAGCCTATCAATGACAAAATCAGATTTCCTCTTTTTTCTTTCCAACAAATCACTGCATAACATGTCCTTTCTACAGTCTCTATTACTAATCCCTCTACCCTCTGACTCACCCTTGTTCCTACAACTATTTTAAAAAATGAATTCTTCCCTTGCTCGAATATTTCACACATCAAACCTGAGTGTCCTCAAGCCAACTTTCCAGATCCACTGAGACTCATGAAACCAACTTTGGATCTCAAAAATCCTGCGAAATACAGTGTGGTTTCAGCCCTTCCATTCCTGTCAAGAATCATTGAATCAGAAGCCAGCCACCATCTCTAATTTAAACTGCAGCACAACCACATCTTCTACCCTATACAATGGGGTTTTCACCAAAGCATAGCACTGGCATTGCCATGTTGATCATCGTCAACAACCTTAATCAAATCATTGACTCAATGGGTTGTGCACTGCAGTTCCTCAGTGAGCTCTCTGCCACGTTTGTCTCCTTTGACGAACAAATTCCTACCCGATTGTTCATTGTCTGGGGTCCTTAGAACACCATCATCTCTAATCTGGCTCAAATCCTTTCTAATACCAGGTACTCCAACATTCTGAGGCGTCTTTTCTCCTGCCACTTTCATATCTACCTGTGGAGTCCTCTGTTTCCATTATTTTAAATGTCTACATGCATCCACAGCTTTTCTGATGCTGGAATCCACACATGTGCCAGCAGAACCCAATTATACACCTGAATTCCAATCAACGGCTCTTCACACATTAACCACATAACGTCAGCCTTTAGCCATATTCATGCTTTGATGAACAACAATATTCTATGTCTGAATATAAACAAAACCAAAGCGCTGACCCTCGAGTTCCCCCAAGTTTGTTCCTTATCTATGCTCTACAGCACCTGCAATCAAGGACCACAACACATTTAAAGCTACTGAAGCTAAAAGCCTTGGTGTGACACTTGACTCTCCACTCTCCTTTCAGGCATGTATCAACTTCATTCTTTCTGCTAACTACAACACACCTCAATACTGTAACTCATCACTCCCAAACTGTACTCCTGCAACATCATGCTTGGATTATCAAACTCTTCATTAATAGGCAAGCTCCAAACCCTCCAGTACTAAATGGTTAATCTACTCAAAATGTAAGCCTTCAAGAACACATTGATTCAACTCTAATCAGTACACTGGCTGCCTGTCAGAGAACATAAAAGTTTAAGGTTGTGGTGCTAATCCACAAAACCCTTTAAATAAAAAGCAATAAAAAGGAGAACGATAGGGTAAACTGCTTCAGAGAGCGCTTGGCCAACAAAATAATAATAATTTGTGGTGTGCTGCAGAACTGGTTAGTATAGGTCCTACCCTAGACCTAGTATAGTATGCAAGGATATCAAATAAACCAGTGATCTGCACTCATCATGAATTCAGATATACCAAAATAACCTCCTGATAAGGTTAATACAATAACACCCAAAATTGAGTATGCAATTATATATGTTTTGATATATTGTCTTTCTTCTCAGATCTAGTAGTCTGACAATGATCAAACACAATTAGTAAATCTCAGAGTTTAATTTAATTTGCATAGCCACAGCCGACACATGTTTCGACCCATGGTCTTTTTCAAGGCTGGTATTTGAACTATATTTTATCATTCAGTATCAAAACCATCACAATACGTATCATATACAAACAAAAGTGTGGCAACATTTCTATATACATACCAAAGTCAAGATTGGGTGACAAACAAAGAGAACAAACAAAAGACATGAGGAAAATTAACATACAGGTATTAAATATATTTTCTATATTGTGAGGGTTACCAGTTACAAATCATGAGAGGAGTAGATTTGGTGAATGTAAAGGACCGGAGGGGGGTGTCTGTACTTCCGCTCTCTATATGGTAGAGGAGAGGCACAGAGGACCCCAGCCAAGATTCTCTATTATTGGTAACGTAGTCGAGCAATCAAGGCCTAGCTTCTCAGGAAGGTGATGCAGGCTGGTTCTTAAGTACAGTGTAGTCCCCAAGCACCCACAAAGGAATGTCTGCACACTGTATCGGTTAAAACACAGTCTTTATATAATTAATATTCAAGGTTATATACAATATCATGATAACGAACTTTGTACTTGGTTATCTATAATGGCAAATATATACAGTTCTACGTGGTACCACAATTACTATTAGATCTCTTCAAAGTGCATCAACAATACCGTTAAATGGCACACAAATCAAGTCGTAAGGAAACCAACAATAGAGGAAAGAGGAAAGCAGTTGATATGAACAATTGGCAGAAATACTGGTCACTACCTTTAAACACAGCTCTGTTTGGAGATCCCCCCACCTGGGCAACCTGTAGAATAAAGATACAAGCCCAGTCCATATATTGTTCACAAGAGACTTCCCAATAGTTCTGCAACCCCAAAGTACCTGGTGTTGTAGCGTTCCTCGTCGGGGAATCGACTGCCCTTCTTGACTGCCCTCCCTTTTGAGGCAGGAGTCACAGGTCATCGAACGTCCGACGGAGAACAGGGTGAGCTACGACGGTGAAGTGGCAGCTTCTTTCCTAGTGGTGCTCGTTGACGGGAAGTGTAAACGTCCTGGAAGGAAGAGGCGTGTGGGGCACCTCGGTGTCGATAATTCTGGACTGCGAAGAGTTTGAAGAACTGTGGCCCAGCAAGGGCATTGAGTCGTCGGCGTCTCTGTGGTCTTTGGATGGCGGGAAACCCACCGGTGGGTGCTCCTCAGTGCGTCGACGGTCAGGCCTTCTCCAGCAGGATACAGCGGCGACGATGCGGACGAGAGCGTCCTTGGATTCGAAAGTTCTTAGGCAAACGGAAGCACGGCGGCTCTGGTCGGCGACGGCGGTCGTCGACAGTGGCGGACAACAATCCGGGCGCTTCTCCTTGGGATTCCGCAACAGTCCTCATCTCGGGTCGGCAGACTGTCGAAGGTCTGTCTACCAGGGAGCTTTGGCAAAGATCAGCTGGTGCACGATGGTCCCTCGTAGCTCGGGAAGAGGGTGCCTTACCAGGTCCTCTCTGGGTCAGTCCTTGGAGGCACAGCAGCTTTCAGATTGTGAAGGAGAGCAACAGCAATTCGTCCCATCCAGCAGGGATTCAAGGTCAAGCTTCAGTTACTCCAGTTACTCCAGTTACTCGTCGTAGTGGACTTCAGCTTCTGAACACAATTCCTAGCAGTGAGTGGTCCCCAGATATACTGTTGATCTCCCATTGATTCCGCTGGGTCATACTCAAGCATCCGATCACGACTAAGGGCATTCATGCAGGCAGGCAGCCAATCAGGCACACATTGCATTCAGGCCATTCACTTCTCTCCAGACACTCATAACAACAAGTACCCGGCCATTCAACACTCCACACTGCATTCATACCGGTTTCGGGCAGGGCTGTCTCAGTCATTGTGTCAACCACCAGATACTAGACTCCCACAACACAGAATGCATATTCGTCACACACTCCATTCACCAGGTCCCACCCACAGGCGTACCCACAACATACGGTCGTTGGGAAGGCTCCAGCCAGTCCATCCAACAGCTAGTCAGGGGGGAGGGACAGAGTCAGGGCTTCCCGGGACTTCGGGAAGATCAAGGTAACAGGCGATGGAAGGCAAGAGGCCACGGGGGCCATCTTGTCTCCATCAGGAATCTACCGATTCCGATGACAGGGCCTGGGCATCCCAAAATGGAGGACGCTCAGGGCACCAGTCAGTTCAGCATGGAGCTGCCACCAGCCCGTACCCTGCTCTGTGGGCCACACACAGGTGCCCAAAAACATACACTAGGGGCACAGGGTTGCACCCCTACCCATGGGTGCCATAAGGGTATCCCATGGGTCTGTTCACCAAAACCAAAAGAGAGAGCTGCACCGCCAGGAGTCCCACATGAACTCCTGAGTGGAAAACTCGACAGAACATACGATAAAAGGCAGTAAAAGACGAGGATACGAAGGCCCTGTCCCTCTGATGCATTTCCAGCATCACAGTGAAGCACCCAAATTCACCGAAATAATAATAAAAGGTTTCTTTGAAAAATAACCTCTTAATACACCCATGCAAATTGATAATTTGTCCTTTAGTTTATTAGTATAGAAATGCCAGTGTGTCCCTACTTCTCACTTGATATTATCTGATGCAGAATTTCTGAGCATTAATCCAGTTTAGTGCCTCACCTAATATGTATAGATGAGGTTTGGCCATGAAAACTCACCAATTATTGTTGCTTGAATTATTCTGCAATTTAAAATAATGCATTAGTATGACCCAAGTTGGGCTCTATCCTCTCGCTCTCCCTTAAATTAAGAAAATGTGTGGGCATTCACTTACCCAATGATTAATATGAAGGTGCATTAGAAGTTTGGCTATTTTCCTTACTTTCTTCTTTAATAACCGCAAAGATGTATGATCAAAATTAATTATTTAATGATCTATCGTAGTTCAATTGTCAAGTACTCGTTTTTTGGTATTGTAGTGTAATACTGAATTAACGTACCCCAGAGGGGTTCTGATGGCATTCTAATATGCTAAGTGCATGATGAATGTGTCCCTCCTCAAAGCTGGATGCGTTAATGTTAATGTTAAAGGTATTTATATAGTGCACCTTCACAAATGGAGTTGGTCTCCATGCGCTCAGATGGATCTGTAAACAAAAGGTGGACAGGGTGGGTTAGTGGGTGAAGAGGGTGTAGGAAAGTGAGAGGTGGTGTACTGTTAGCAGCTTCAGTTTCGTTTTCACTGTGCGCTGAGCTTGGGTGTGCAAATAGGATAGAAGCAGGTCCTGCCATGCTGTTGTTGCGATCTATGTTTTGGTTGTTTGTGTTTGCGGTGTGGTGAAGGCTGTGTGGTTTGCTGTGAGAAAGGGGATTGTATGTGTTTTATGTGAATTAATTAAGCAGATATTGGAGGTTTTGGTTAGTGGGTTGTATGTCTCATAATCACTTTAGTTTAGTTTATGTATCATTAATGGGTTGGTATAGCTCTATCTCTAAGTTTACTGAGTATCTATTTTCTGAGGTGATACTGTGGCTGGTTCAGTAGATTGATTGGCATATTACCCCAGGTTCGGTGAGCATAGTCCTTAGATCGATAGTGGTATTTTATTATCATTATCCAGCTTCTTTCTATCTATTTACTGTCAGTAGTCTATTGGGTGGTATACACTTCTGTTCCCTTTCCTGACTGTCTAATATGAGGGCCGGGGGAAGAGGTTGGCCTCCAGCTAAATTATAGAGCTTGGTACTCCCAGGGGGCGGGCATAATCCTGCTTAGGAAGTGGAGTTATAGTATCTTTCCCCGTTTTTCCTATGTATAACTGTCTATGGTCAATTGCTGCCTTTGCCCCTTGAGGGTGCCGGGTGCCATTGCTGGGTAGTACCTTGTTCTCCCTTCCGATTGATCTATGGGTGTTCTTATTTTTGATTGGTGAGGTTTGTTTTTAATTGATAGTGGATATGTTACATGTCCGTATATCCTTATATAATAAGGGTTGATGATTTAGGGATTAAGGGTAGGCTCTTCTCTCGGCCTAGTTCCTCGGTGTATGCTCCTATGGGCATTCTTTCTGGTTTTGGGGTGAAGAGCCAGGATCTGAGGAGTTTCCTGAATTGTAGGTGATCTCTTGTGTTCTGTATGTTCCTTGTTAGTTCGTTCCAGGTTTTTGGGGCGAGGTGAGAAAAAGTGGATCCTCCGAGTTTTCTCTTGTTGTATGGTTTGGGTTCCAAACAGATGTCGCTGCTGGATCTGAGTGGCCTTGCAGTGTGATATACGTTTAGTTTTCTTCTGATGAACTCTGCACCTTGGTCGTGGATTGCTCTGTGGGTTATGCACATTGATTTGAACTTGATCCACTGTTTGATGGGTAGCCAGAGTAGCGTTTTCAGCGCTGGTGTGATGTGTTCCCTTCGGGTAGTTGAAGGAGCAGTCTGGCCGCCGCATTTTGTATGCGTCAGAGTTTATTTAGGAATCGTTCAGGCAAGCCTAGATATAGGCCTCTGTCGTACTCTAGTCTGGACATGATGATGGTGATGACGGCAGTTGTTTTGTTGGTAAATGAGTGGAATGGTAGGATCCGTTTAACCGATCGCAGGAGAAAGAAGGATTTCTGGATTAGGGCGTTTACTTGTGGCTCTAGAGTGAGTTTGTGTGTGACTGCAAGGAGCATAGATAGCGTGTAATTGGATAATTTCCATACTTGCTTCCAGTAGTAATATATTGGACCAAATTTAATTATACCCTAAAATTAAATGCTATAATAATGCTTGTTATTATTTCTGTAAGTGTGCCGAAATTGTATATTTCGTCTTTATGAAATACTCTCAGAAGGTTTAAACCCGAAATTTGATTTGACTCTTGTACCTCACTAATATTAATATTAAATAATACATATTAAATAGGACTTGCATGCCTGATTATCACCAAAGGATGTCCCAAGGTCCCATAAATATATATATATAATGAATTAGCTTAGCTTAAATGGAATGAAATCCTCCTAACAACCTCTCTTACCATGTTTATGTAAAGGATGCCCTACTTGGAATCATCCTTGGTGTCCCGCATGTTTTTCACATGCGGGCGCCATCTTGAAAATGCAAATTATACTCGTACGCGTTTGAAATCTCACGCATGTTGCGCGTGATGTTCCAACTGTTCACAATACAAGCGCTCTTACTCGGGCTCAACTTTAATGGGGGCCCTTTCCTTGCCAATGGAGACTGCTGCGCTTCAAGTTGCCCAAATTCAACCATTTAAATAAAGCTTGCAGAATAAATTGTTTATATGTTTATGTTAACAAGCCACAATTCAGATGTAAACCTCGGTCTATGAGTAATTCAAAATTAAGTATGTGTGTCCAGGTCTTCATTCCGAGCATGAGATGAATGCATTTTTGTAAAATTACACACTCTGGTAGCATATGGTTCTTTTATTTTCATATATCAAGTAGACACATGTTTTTGAATACATTGTGCATTGTTAGATAAACTTGCAATGTGGAGAATGCTTAGACTGGTTTCAATCTGAGACATACGCATCTATATGTGTAACGATGAAGCATACATTTTTGATGAGTTTTTCAGCCACACTTTCGGGAAAAAAAGCCTAGCGATCACTCACTGCTCATTGGAGAGTGTACACTGGCCATTGGTCACGTGTTTATGAACCACAAGCATCACAGGTGGAGGTGCACTGTGTGCAAACCTTCACTGACTTACTGACCTGGCTCTGACCGAATAAGGCTGCCTCGCATCCAGCACACATCATACTGTACAAAATCGTGTTGCTGACTGTCACAGCACAGCAAAGTTCCATAGGCCGGCCAGCTTGGCCCAGACCACCAATGCTATAGTCTGCCACAGGGCAGGCAAGGCCCACTGCCCAGGCACATTTAGACAACATATAAACAGCACAGAACCCGACGGCAGAGAACTTAAGTGCTGAAAACTCAATAGTATACGATGAATTAATCCATTCCCGCATCTCAGTCTGTGGGCAGATAATAGATTGACTATCCCAAATGGTCACACACACACACACACACACAGTAGTATTGGAATATTGAACAAAGCGGGCTAGAAGGAGAGCTGCATTCTAAAAAGTACATTTATCAAAATGAATCGCTAACTTTTGGAATTCACTTCTAACTGAGTTGATGACTGGCAGTGACAGATCATCACATCACGTGGCTAAGCCTATAGGGCAGGGTAATGCCCGAACAAAAAACACAAAATGCTAGTATGGGCCAGTTTTTTTGGGTCAAACTGGGCCACATATTTGGCCTTTATGGGCCTGTTTGATAAGTTACTAACCATGCGGCTGGTAGTTTTGACCAGTTTTACTGAATACATATTCCTTAGAATGCACAAATTGCATCACATTTTATCGAAAACCTCCTCCTTGGGTACTTAACAGTCTGTCACAAAAGGAATTAATTTGCCATTTTCAGCTGTGGGCCACTTTTTCCTGAACCAGCACACAACATTACTACTTACTTGAGTTGAAACTTGAAAGTTCAAAGTCGAACAACTGGGTCTGGCAGTGCTGCGTACTGTGTGGCTTGCCCTGGCCGCGAGGGCACAGCGAGCTCAGCTGGCTACTGAGCTGGATGGTAGGTGGCACTGGCGCCTGGAAGCGACAAGGCAAGCTGGCTGGCTGGCTGGGCAGTGTGCAGGGCTTGCTGGCTCCTTCTCTGGCTCGAGCCGAGGCCACGGCACCTGTTGCTGCACAAATCTGCAGGGCCACCTTCTGGGCAGGGGGGAGGCAGTGCAGCACTTCTTCTCTTTCTGGATGGCAGTGGCACTCTTGGCATGCGGCGGCTGGCTCTTTTGGAAGGCTGCGGGCTGGGGCAGGGTGGGCAGGCACTGCACGTCACAGAGAGTGGCTCTGTGGCTGAGGGCAGGAGGCGGCCAGCAGCAGTCAGAGTCAGTAGCACCTGACCCACACTGACTGTACTTGTCGTGTACGGAGGGAGGCTGATGAGGCCGACAGGCTGGCAAGATGTGCCTGACAGTGGCAGCAGGTGGACTCACTCAACGACACAGCCTGGATAACTAACTCTGACTCCTCGGACTGAGTCAGTGTGCGTGGTGGTGGGGTGCCTGACTGTCCAAGCCTCAGGTGGTCGTGGTCATGGTCGACTGTCTGTCTCAGAATCAGCTCTCTCTCTCTGGTCTCAAGAGGCAGTAGTGGCAAGCCACGTGGCGGCAGCGGCACTGTTGTTTCTCTGCTGAGACTCAGATTTGCTACATTTATAGCAAATCAATTGTGCCTGTTAACGGTGCAGCACCAGCAGTGGCTCCAGATAGTCTGGAGGCTCTAGCCTGCAAGCTGCAGACCTGGGAGGGCAGGCCCCTGCGGGGTAGTGGAAGTTGAAAGTAACTGCCCAGTGCTGAGTGCCAGTGTCATATTATTATTATTATTATATCGCACCATAGTAGTGCGAATGTGCAATTTTTATTCATGCACCAATGTGAGCAGGCTGGCTGAGCTGATATGCACAAGCATCCTGCACCCAGCATCCCCTCAGGCTGGCCGTGCGCCCCCCAGGATGGAACCCACCCCCCTAACATCACACTCACTCTCTCGCCTGCATGATAAATGATTTTATGATCCATCCCCTGTCCGGTTTCTCACCTGTTGAGGAAAGAAGTGAATAGACACATCACCCCAGGCTCTGGCTGGCACTGCTTCTGCAGGCAACCTTGCTGGCAGTTGGCGAACGCACAGGAAGGGGTTGGAGGTGGGTCATGGTTAGGTCAAAATTGTGGGGGGAAAATGGTGCTCTAGTCTGCGTGCCTGCCAGCCTGGCCCCGGCCCCCCCCCTGTCCTGGCAGGGCCGGGCCAGTGCGAGCAGAGTGAGCGAGAGTGAGGCCGCTGCTGCACATTTTTAAACCGCACTCTCGACTTAGTCTCAGTCTCTCACACAGTGCCATGTACACTAGTATAGTACAGAATATAGATAATTAGGCAGCCAGAGCAGCGTTGAACAGCTAAGTTAACGGGCGCGCGGGCCCCGTCCTCTGTGCACACCCACTGCGTGCGCGGCGTACCACTGCATGCATTTGCGGCCGAGTGCGTGCCAGGGGAGGCGCACCGGCCACCAGGGTGAAGCCAGGAGGCCGCCCACACCCCACTGTACCTACCACCCTGGTTCTGCCACTGTTAGTGCTAGAGGTACACAGTCTGTGCTTTGCAGTTCTGTCACAAGGAGATTTAAGCCCAGATGGAGCGTAATAGTTACGAAATTCTGCAATCAATAGGACAAAAAGGTGGCACGTGTTGGCTAGTGTACTCTAAAAAAACAACTGACTGTGACAATTGCACCATTCGTATGATTCACAAATATGGGCAACCAATGGGGAAGAATGTGCTGAGCACCTGCCATTACCTGGACTGGCGTATTGTTGGTAAATCAATTAACAATTTTCTTGCAAAATAGTGAATTGAAGTAAGGAATTTTCCCTAAGAATATTTCAGTTTTTACCTCATTTGGATGTCTCCTTAGGGCGCAGGGTCGAACAATGAGGCACAGTTACCCCCTTCTTTTATGACGGTATGTACAGAGCTGGCACCCAGGGTGGCTTGGTAAAGGGGAACAAAGCCTTTTGCTTGACGGCTTCAATGAATCCCCATCCCAAACCGTGCACCATAGAAAACGGAGAAATATATTGTCGCACAGTCATGACTTCAATTTGTTTACTGGCTTGGGATGATGCCATTGGGCAGAGCTTTGGTATAAGGAATAAAGGGAGCGTTACCGAGGAGCACATGCCCGCCCAAGTGACAAGAGGTGCCCCTTCAAGCCTGGAAAACCAGCAGTATGGATTATCAAAATGGTTGGAGTCATGTTTGGACTAGATAAAGACTCAAAACACTAAACAAAATGCGGTCCCAAGATATCATCGCTATGCAACAATATGCTTACGCTTGTGCATTTTTATTATTTGGGGATAAAAACCTGGGTGTTGTTGCCCCTGTTTTCTTTCGGCGTCCCTTTAACGTGCATATTTAATAGGCCAGCAGGAAATAAAAATGGTATAATATGCTCTTAAAATATTGTATTTTCTCATTTTATAAACAACCACTAAAGAAAAGGAAAGAGCTGTTGCGTGACAAGTAATCCGACATAACATGTTTCGGGTCAATCCCAGTAGTCCTATGTTATGTCGAGCAAGTCCCTGTAAGTCCCGCTTGGCTGCAAGACTCTGCTGCTTCAGCTTCAGCTGGAAGATTTTGTTTCGTGCATTTGCTTCGTTTCACTTTTGGAAAACGACGTGCCCCACAAGGTGAATACAGAGAACATTCTAATCAAGGGGGGTCATTCCGAGTTGGGCGGTAGGGGCTTAATGGCACCGTTAAGGATGGTGGTACCGCTAAGCCCCTACCGCCCTATTCCGAGGTCCCTTAGCGGGTCCCAGCAGGAACGGCTGGTCTGACCAGCCATTTTTAGCGGGACCTGTTAAGGGACCTTGGAGCTAATAACGGGCCCGCAATTTGCGGGCCCGTTATTAGCGCCTTCCCCATTCCCATTGAGCCCTATAGGGGCTCACATGGGAATGGGGAATGGTTTACTGAATGGGGACTTACCGGATCCACAAAGGTCAGAATGACCCGGTAAGTCCCCATTCAGTGTGACCGGACCCGGGTTTGGAGGCAGCCATGGCGCTAATGGCACCATGGATGCCTCCAAACTCATAATGACCCCCAAGGATTTCACTTTAGCACTTCTGTGCTAAACATTATAATTATTTACAACGTGTTATCTGTTGTTTGTTTAGGCATGACAGCACGCAATAAGGGGGAGGGCCTATATAATCTGGAACGCGCACCCGAGCAAGTCCCTGTAAATCCCGGGTGGCCGCTATGCCGCAGTGCTGCTTGCTGGATTTATGTGTGTTTGAGCTGTTTTATATTGTGTTACACTAGTTATTATATTACTTGCTTATCTGCTTAAACATTTGCTTGCAGCCTTTGTGGATTACATTCACTGACTGGAGTTTAATTGTGTAACCTAGGCGTGTCACAAGCGGTTCTATGATACACCGTTTATACACCTTAAAATCAAACATGCCCGAATCTTCAGGCTTGTTGTTACACACGCCAGCAATGGCTGCCAGGAAGCCAACTTCCATCTCTCACACCTCGAAAAAATCTATTATCCTTACTCCAGTTCTCAGAACACCATTCTCGAATAGAGACATTCTGTTACACCATACCTGCGATGGCAGGTCAGGCGGCATTGGTCTCTGTGCGGAGGCATGCTGCGTAAAGTTTCCTATATGACTAGAGAGAAATGCCTCCGCAGTCTAGTTCCGTAAATGTTTATCTTACACTCGAACTGACAACATCTTAGCAACCTTGTCTATTTATATGCTATTGTCACCACATGTATTTGTCCGATCATGGTCAACATGCATTCTGAAAATCTTGGCGAGGGCAGACGTGAGCATTGACACGCTTATCACAAATCCGGAACGAGCCAAGGATAGAATATACAGGTTGGACTGGATCGAAACAAGAAATATATGTGTTACTTACAAGGACTTTTATGCCACCGCATTTGAACAGAAAAAATGCAAAGAGCTAGAACTATACCTGTGCAGAGCACTGTCGCCACAGTTGAGGTCTTCGATTTTACGTTTACGATTTCATTTGTATCTGACACGAGATGTATTGGCAAAAAGGAATCTTATTAATGCAGAAGAGAACTTTTGTAGATATTGTGTGAACATTTCCATGAGAGAACCTCTAAAACACGTAATAGTGGAATACCCAGCCTTAATGGATATAAGAGATACATTTTTCTGGAAACACATGACGTATTCTGGTCTGATGTCTCCCGAAAATAGATGGCCAACTATCTTGTCTTCTAAAGTTACAAGCATTCGAGTAGCAACTTATAACTTCATGAATGCTTTAAACCTAAGTGCTGGAAGTGTCCCTGTGGTGATGTAGGGTTTTTATGATAGACAGTGATTAGTAGGAGGTTTTCATGTGATGATGCTTTCCTCATATGTTACATTTTGTGGTTTACTTGAATAACCTCTGTTAATCTTATTATCCTGATAGCTTCCCCTAGGAGCACCTTCAAACATCTACATGTTCTCATATAAACTGTCAGTTTTATATGAAGTGTGTATCAATTACAATGTGAATTTTATGTTTTAAATGTTTATATGTTTATCTTGTTTAGATTATTTTCATGTTATTTTTTAATGTCAAGATAGTACACTTCGTCATATTTTGTTTTTCTTGTTCTGGGTGCTCCGTAATTTTTTGTTGTAAAGATTTCTTGCTAAACTGTAAATATAGAAATGTAATTGATTTGTTTTAAAATTTGATAAAAGTTGAGTTTTCTCAGCTAAATTCAATCAAAAATTATATATATATTTAATAGGCGCGATCCTTGAGAAGCTGCATTTTAAAGTGGATATATTTCATTCAGTGGTCAACATTTAGCAAGGCTTGGGTTGCCTTGGTAGGCCATGCCATACTATTCTTATGCAGTAGCAGCAAGAGTGGGGGGACTACAGCATGGCAATGCTGCCCTCCCCTGTGCAGTGGGTTCTTGTGGCACAGTGCTATGTTTCTCCATTCTGGTTAATTGGCAGGTTGTTCAGCTGTGAATGGATGTATCTGCAAATATTGCTGTTTCGTTTTGATCTATGAAGTGTGTTCAACACGGGTGCAACAACCACCAAACATTGGTGGGCTAGCACTTCAAATGGTGGGGAAGGCGGTCTCCTGCAGGGAATCTGCAGGACTGGGCCAAGTTTCCTTGCACAGGGCCCACCCAAGGAATGTTTGAGGGAACTAATGTCAAATTACCCTTAATTGGTGATTTTTAATACACATTGAGCCAGTTTAATTGTTCAAAACTTGATAGGTTTTAAACATTACATGCAAAAACACCAACCTCGGCCACTCTCAAAATAGACAAACACCGAACCCAAAGAAACGACCACACAACAAACCATAAGATATCATGGGAAATAGCCACAAAGGAGGTCTCCAGAGAATGACCACATGCTCAGACCCAGACGAAGCCCTTAAATGACTCATCCACTCCCCCCTGGACGTACCATATCCAAACCGGCAGACGCATCTAGATAGAAAGTTTGTTAGAAGAGTCCACCACACCAGCCCCAGCACCCAAGGAGGAGAATAGACACCCAACCCACATTAATCAATCCATCAGCATTATAACACCTACATAGCTCGCTTGAATAGAACGGCGAGGAGCAATCAGAACACTTACATAGCGCATTAGAACAGCACAGGGAGCGCCTCACACAAACCAAACCCTGCCAGGCGTAACCCCTTTGCCCACCCTGATGAGATTGGGAGGATTGGCGAGCGCCACTCTCGGACAGATTTCTGAACTTCTGTTAAACTTCATACAACCGACTAACAAAAACCTCAGCATTTCTGCAGACTTATCTCACTCAAAAATCTCACACAACCATCTCTCGCACAACAACCTGCACGCACTTCACAACACCGCAACAACACATAAGCAACACCAACAGCACACGAGGACTGACATCGATCTGATACTCGCACTGAAGCTCAGCACCCGGTGTATACCGAATTGAAGCTGCCAACAGAACACCACTCCTCTCACTTTCCTACTCCCGCTTCACCTACTAACCCATCCCACCTTCTCATTTGCAGATCCGCCAGAGCGCCTGGGGACCAACTCCGTTGGTGACGGTGCGCAGTACAAATACCTTTAACATTTAACATGTGTATTGGTACATGCCAGCATGATGGCTGTGCTGCAGCTGCAATGCATTCCAAGGTCAGCTTTGTAAGTTGTTGGTTCAAGGTGTACGTGAAGCTGCATTGTACCATAATCAAGTGTGAAGGGGATTTGAGGTGTCAGTGAGTAGTCAGAAGGAATAACTACCCAGGCAATTTTTTGTAAATTGTGGGCCTTGAATATGTACACTGGCATAGAGTAACATGCCATAGCATAACATACCATGACATGGCAGCATACAAGCTACTATTCAGATAAAAACCTAGACTCCCAACTGTGAAGCTTTTCTCCTCAGTCTTCTTGTACATGTCTCGTCTGTCGTCTTCATGTTCCGCGCCCTGATGCCTGCGTGCTACAAATAAATAAATAAAAATAAAATAAATAAATAAGCTGGAGAAAGAATATGGTTTATGGGTAGAAGCAAATAAAGACAACCCCTTTAATGTTTACTAATTATGATCCATATTATTGAGGTATTTATTGACGGACCTAGCATCACCAAGCAACGCAAGACTTTACAGCTATAGGGGAAGAAATGGTTGTCCACAGTTGTTATTGAGTTCGTTATTGAGTGGTTCGCCCGGCAACAATAACCACCTCCAAATCCTCCTGTCTCCTACCCTAACTCACAACACGTCTTGATGCACATCTCAAACACTGAGCAAGCACAGGCAACAGCAACTGACACACGCAACCACAAGGCCCATGTCACTTCAACCCTACATTTCCTGAAAAACACACTTGCCCAGGCCACCCCAGATGAACCAACACAACTTTCCTTGAAGCCCAATTCTGCAAGACAGCAGAGGCAAGTACACAATTTACATTATCAACCTGGAGCCCTGACTCACCACTGCCCCCAGACAACTCCCAAAATATATCTGAAGCTTGAACAGCACACAGGGCGCTGACTTTTCAGATCTGCAGGCATCAACATTGCAATAAAGCAGACTTAGCCTGCTCCCTACCTCCCCTGTGTAATCCCCTGCCTGACCTTGTCTAGCGCCAAGGGGCCATCACAAAAGCAGACCTGTGCTGTATAAAACTAAAAAGCATAAACAGTCATCGCAAAGAGGGCTAAGACGGAAAGGAGAAAGACATTCTACAAATCAATACTTTGATTCTTAAAAATAATTGATAATATTACAAAAGAGACAGAAAAGGAGAAAAGCATGTGAATATCCTCCAGTTCTGTTTATTATGTTCTTCAGTACGTCTAAGGCCTGTGTATTTTGAACCTTCGTCGTATTGCCCTTATTACTCCTGACCACATATCATGCCCAGCTGCAAATGCCCCTGAGATGCCATCCAATGCAGGTTAATGCCTCGTTTTCATGATGCAAGTCATCACATGTAAAGTGTAGCCCCTCTCTCTCCAGGGAACTGGTGGCAGCAGATGAGAAGAATGTTATTGTTGCTGCAGGTAGTCCACTATACAAGAAAAGATGATGCCCTGACTGCCTGACCAGGGTATATACCCTCCCTCTTAACAAGTGATACAGGACTGGGCCAGAGCCGCAGCTGCAATAACACAGTTCTTCGGGACAGCCTTGGGGGCCTCCACAAGAGTCGCATGAGACAACACAATTTTCTCCCTAATGAAAGAGCGTGTTGTGACAAAATGGCCTTTTGCAATGAGCCCCATTAATTATGACCATTTGGACTTCAAGTAAATGAAAACCAAGAAACTGCTCTCTACACCCCATATGGATGCATGGAACTGACAAGAAACTGCTCTCTACAACCCATCAGGATGCATGGAACTGACAAGAAACTGCTCTCTACACCCCATCATTATGCATGGAACTGACAAGAAACTGCTCTCTACACCCCATCAGGATGCATGGAACTGACAAGAAACTGCTCTCTACACCCCATCAGGATGCATGGAACTGACAAGAAACTGCTTAGTACAACCCATCAGGATGCATACAGCTGACAAGAAACTGCTTAGTACAGCCCATCAGGATGCATACAGCTAACAAGAAACTGCTCTCAAAGGCATAAAGAGATGTGTTATTACAAGGAGGGGAACCAAATCAAAGGATATCAGTAGAATGGGATAACATATATTAGAAGATAGTGCATTTCAAGAATAAATATTGTTACATTGGAAACCAATCTCTAGTAACTAAATATGCACACACTGTTACATTATATGCCATATATGGCTACTGACCTGCAATGTTATATAGCATTCAACATCAAACTCATGCAATACCTCAGTGAGCATATCCCAGACCTGAAGGTACATTTGAAATCCTTTCTGAACCACCCTTAAACCCTATGTGGTTGATAAAGTGATTATCAATGCGTAGGATAGCAACACCTATTAATCTTACACTTGGAGACAACTGCTGTAGTGGTGTGCATAGCAGATGGGCCTGCATGCGTAGTTCCCCTGTTCTGCCCATGTATGCCCTTAGGGGACTGGGCCACATTCATTTGTGCTCCTTTTACTCCTGTCACGGATATTCACGGATAGTAGGCCGTTCTGCCCCATCAATGGATGGTAGCTCTCTATCAATAATCTTTGTTAGGGGGAAGAGGGAACACACAAATGTAGGAGTCACTTACGAATAAGAGCATATGTTGAAGTGTACCAAATATATATTCTTTCATCTAAACAAATGTGCGTATAAACAGTGTGATACATCATTTGTTCACTTTTCAGTCACTATAAGGTTATGGCTTTCATGTTGTGTTGTCCTGAGTAAGCCAAGACCGTTTTTTTTACAGACTGGAGACTCTTTCTGTCATCCGCCTTGCCCACTTTTTTGGACGGACCATTTGTAAGTTATTAGAGCATCACAGAGACTTAATCATGTCTAGACTCTACATTCCAAGAGATTAGGGCACTCTGGGCAACATCTTGGCCCATGTGCATTAAGAGCTCCTGGAACTTTAACCATTTGCAATTAATCGCTTATTCAGATGCTTCTAGCAATAATTCCGATCCTTGTATTGGGAAACTTAATTTAAGCTTACCTACTCAAATCCCCAAAAAGCTACTCAGTCAGGAGAAGAAAGAAAACGTTTGCTTCACCAAAGATCACCTTAAAATGAAGAAGGGGAAAAAGAAATATGGATGCATCTGGAGACATGATTTGGTCCAGAATAGAAGAATAAGCTACCCTGCTAAATGGACAATAAAAACGCAGTTATAAGTATAAACAGAA
This sequence comes from Ambystoma mexicanum, assembly GCF_040938575.1. Classification (NCBI taxonomy): domain Eukaryota; kingdom Metazoa; phylum Chordata; class Amphibia; order Caudata; family Ambystomatidae; genus Ambystoma; species Ambystoma mexicanum. The sequence continues at coordinate 264,874,774 of NC_090922.1, forward strand.
CATATGCATGATTGCATATGTACAGTGATTGATATGTGAATTCTAGGGATTACCATGAATTAACCGAATTAGAAATGTTCGAGGGAGAAAAATTTGAACGAAAATGACATTCGGTTTTCACTCCACCGAACATTTCTGATAACCCGCTTCCTCCACCCCCTTACTTACCTGTGGGCGGCACACCTCCTTGTGTGTAGCCCTCTCCTGCATCTCGAAGGGAGTGCCGATTCCTGTCACTTCTGTGCATGGGAACCGGCGTGCAGGGTCGCCTTTAGTTTCTTCTACCTTTATTATACCCCCAATGCCTTTATAGTGAACAAAGGTGTGGGGGACACCACTTTGAAATGTGTATCTGTTCTGTCACCTTCACTTGTTTTCTCCATTTGGCCCTTTTTTTCTGCTTTCTGTTATTTGGGTATTCCCCTTGAGGCCCTGCTCCCGCCCTCCCTTCACTCGCCCCTCTCTTCCTTCTATCTACCGCAACACTGCCCTGCTCCTCCTTCCTCCCTACTAGCCACCAATTAAAAAAACATACTGAGTTCATGCCCCTCCCTTCCTCAAAGTCCTGCCCTGGGATCTGCACCTCCCTCCATTATAGAGAGTATCACAGCCTTCCCCTTGATTCAAACTCCACACACACTCATGCCTGTTCTTCCTTTCTGCATGTGCACTCATGGTTTGGAGACATGTTTTTTGGAATCGATTCCTTTCAGAGGCTCATTCTGGAGCAATACCTGGAGACTTGTTCTGAAGCTGATGATTAATTCTTATTGTCCTCTTCAACTCACACACCGAAAACTGGATCAATGCTGTTTAGCGGAGCTTGTGATGGGGAAGCGATATTTTTGGGGAGTTACTGCAGTTGTCAATAAAGTGTGACTGTAATTGCATAAGATACCATTAGCGTTTTGTGCATCTAGTCTTCTGTTCTTAAGTCCTGCTTCTATGTCGTGTTTTGAATGTTTGAGGTTCCTCAAACTACATGAGGTAAGAGAGACCCAGGCATAATATTTTTAACATCATGACCCTTTTGGTGGTGGTTGTAAGGTAGGACATTAACTTGGGACAGGGAACAGATGAACAGAGGCACAAAGAGAAGTATTTACAGGACGATGTTAGCAACTATGTAGATATTGACCGACATGGAGAGGGGAGTAAGGGGTTCAAGAATGTGCTGGAAAGGTCTGGGAGTTACCTATAAGTGTAGGAGATGGGGTTGGAACGCCAACTTGAAAGCAAATATGTTGGTGTGGTTTCTGATTTCAGGTGTAGAGAGGGGGCTCCAATGGTGGGGCAGGGAAAAAGAGGGACAAAGAGCGCAACTAGGAGAATAGGGATGGAGAGATTGAGGAGACTAGAAAGACTAACCTAACACACTGCCTTACTCTCTCTGTTTTTTGTCTGTTGTCTTCCGTGAGCGCCCTGAAGCCTGTTGGAGCTGTACAAAACCCCACTAGAATAGAATAGAATGGTAGGTGTATGGAGGAGAGTGGCAAGAGATCAGAGCAGCCAGGTGGGGAGGGATGCTAGTCAATGTATAAAATGGAGCACTTGGCAGTGTTTGCACAATGCCCAATTATTGGGGCTTTTTGGGCTGATGAGCATGCAGATCAGCCTCTAGACCATCTTGCTCTTGCAGACCAGTGTCTTCCAGCCCCCACTAGCTAGCCAAGCCCTGCAATGCAGGGGATGTGTGCTTGCATGCTGGAAGAGACAATCACACCGGCCTTTTATATATGACATAGTCGTCCTTTGCACCAGACAGGGCGGGGAGCCAACTGAGATAATACAGGCTTGACAGCTGCAGTCAGTGTCAAAGGTGCTTTGGCCTCTTTCGCACTCCATCATTTTTCTACGTCACGCTAGTGAATGACCTGCCAATCTAGACATGCTGGCAGATGCTTCCTCCTAACCACTGGAGGAGGCTACCATGACAGTGCAGGTGGCAGATGGCCCATGCTTAGAATACATCAGCAGTTTATGCTACTGTGAAATGTGTGTATGCATTGGGCTTAAATTCAACGCATGAAGCTCAATCTTCTTGCCTGCCAAATGTCCCTATTTCAAAGGGTGCACACAATTGCACGTACCTCTTCCTGTATCTTCCCCTTTAGAAGGGATAAGTAGTACTACCGCTGGGGGGAGGGTTCTGGACTTGAAAGTGTTGGGACGGTGCTCTTTCATTTGGCCCCTCCTCTAGCCCATGTTTCCCCTTCACAGGACAGGAGCCACCATCATTAGATTTGGCAGCCTCCTCTTCCTCCCCCTCCTCTAACTTCCACACCTGCTCGCCCTGCCCCATATCCACCTCCTCCAGATCCACCACCTCACATACAACCTGCTGTCCATCATATACCACTTTATCCCCCCCCACTGGCCCTCAATGTTTTCATCTTCCTATTGCACCTCCAGCTGTCCCTCATACGCCCCGTCATGTACGTGCCGCCCCTCAATTTCTGCACGCTCGCGTTCCCTTTCGTGCTAGCCCTCCATCTCTACGTGCTCCTGATCCACCCCCTGTTTCTGGCCCCCCTCCTGACCCGAAGATGAGATGCTGTCAAAGGAATACACTTGTTCAATAACAATTGAGGAAGGCAGGGGGCATTAAGGTAAAAGGTTTCACAAGGGGTTTCTACTAGTACACAGCGATTTCCCCACAGGTTTCTCTTTTTCTATATTTGAGGTGGTATAAGGGAAGGGGACACAAACAAAGAACACTTTTAAAAGCTTTTCACAGTGGTTATCTTTCCTTAAATTGGGGTGCAAGGAGAAAAGTTAAGGGAAAGGTTGATTAAAGAAACAATCACAATGGGGATCAGAAACAGTAAGGTCCTGATTCATGGAGCAGTCAAAGTGGATTTTTGCAGGGCTAAGTGACTTTCACCAGTGAAAAGTCAGTGCAAAGTCACTTTGCACAGCAAACATACACTTTGCACCGCTCTGTGAATCAGAGTGTTTGTTGGCAGTGCAAAGTCACTTTGCACCATGCTAAAAATTCCAGTTCTGTTTTCTGTTTCTTTTCTTTTTGGAGAGGAGGTAAGAAAGGGCGGCAGACAGAGTGCAAAGACAATCAGAAAGGGCTCCCCAAATGATTACTCAAAGAGAGAGAGTTCACAAAACAAGGGAATTTACAAAACAAGCTCAGTGCCATATAATAAAATGTCACAATCGGGGAATAAAACGTCATAGGAACACACAATGTGTTCAGTGTCTACAGCAAAAGCTAACAGCCAAAAAACAGGAAGTGACCAGTGCCTTGTATCAGCCAACTGAACCTCCCCTGACTGACCTGCCGAATTTCTTTACAATATTGAGGTATTCTTACTAGCCCCTGGGTGCATGTCAGGCATAGCACACCTCTTGCTGGGATATGACGGGTAGGTGAGATGTGGTCATGCTATGCAAATACTTGCAGAATTGTATTGTATTGTCATTTATATAGCGGCCTTTCCCCATTTGGATGCCCTCAATGGGCTTTGGGGTTGGAATTCCCTAAGTGACCGCAGTCCATGTGCAGGAGGTTCTAAGAGCTTGAATTAAAGATGCGTGTGTGCATTTTTGCTGGGTTAGGACTTATGTGGGCAGGTCAATCACGTGGGTGGGTGCTGTTGGTGTTTTAGGGTAGGGTTCTAGTGCTGAAGATTCAGTGTGTGCCCAGCTAAACTGAATTGTTTTAGTTTGTTGTCGCTGCATACTAATGGCAGAGGTGTTGTGTGCTGCTAGGCCAGAATAGCATAGCCGTAGCTGCGTTCTATGGGTGCACGGATGGGTGGCCGTGCCTGTGTCCACAGACGTGGTGTAAGGTATACATACTTTCACCTTGGCTGTAGTTCGATTGCTTTCTTCTTCTTCTTGGTCCAGAGTGATAGGCTGGTGTCACTATTCGTGGTCTCCCTGGAACGGAAGTCTGAGCTGTGGGAGAGGGCCCAGAGGGATGACGGGCCGGGCTTGACAGAGGGCGATAGTTTGATATGATATGCCTCTGTGAATGCTGCCAGCATCTGTGGGGTGTCGGTGTGGAGGGGTATTGTTGTGTTTGGGAAGGAAGAGTTTGTCATGGTGTGCTGCTGCGAACGCTGCTGGCATCCATGGGGTAATGGTGGGTATGAGTCATGTGTTTGGGAAAGAAGAGTTTGTCATGGTGTGCCGCTGCGAACGCTGTCAGCATCCGTGGGCTATTGGCAGATAGGAGTGTTGTTGTGTTTGGGTCCATGTTTATGTGCACCTATCGAGAGTATAGAGTGGGGGAGGGTTTCAAGAGGAGGGATGGAAAAGCCAGGTTTCGAGGGCCTTTCTGAATCCCAGGTGATTGTCAATATTGCGAATGTGCATGGTTAGGGAGTTCCAGATGGTCGGTGCTCGGATGGAGAAAGATGATCCACCGCGTCTGGAGGTTTTGTACTATGGGACTACTAGGAGAGATGCTGTGCCAGATCTGAGAGTCCTTGAAGGATGGTAGTGGGTGACTTTGTCTTGAAGGAACTCGATAGGTGAGGTAAGGGACATACGCCTTAGGACGCATAGTTGGAAGAAACAGGTTCAGGAAATGGAGTTCACTTGTTGGGAGAGGGATAAATCTGTGTCCAGTGTGCGTCCGAGGTTTTTGCTCAATAACTACACTGAAATCGGTTTGGCAGAGTATTCAACCATAGTTAGTCACAAGGGACATAGCGTGAGGTGAGTGATGACTCTTACTATACCATCTTCATTAATGCCACCAAATATTTCTTTGATTTCAGCATCAGCTTCCGGGAAATGAAGACTGTGCTCCCCTCGGTAAATTTCAAGATCAGCAGCGTGAAGTCACTGAAAGACAAGTTTGTGGTAATTACTCAGTGTTTGATAACAGTTCTGACGTGCATGGAAATGTAATGGATTGTGCTCAGTGACTTTTACGCTAATATTACTATATTGGAAATTCAACATCTAGGAGGAAAAATAAATGTCCAGTAGTGTAAGAGCTACACATTTTTGTAGGTGTGTTTACGCAGGAGTGATCTTAACACAAACTGGCAGGATTTGAAGCAGCTACAATGATTTTCATAAAGTTAGTGCCCGTAATACAATACCAACATTCTAGATCGCAGCACAAGCCGTGCCGCGTTAGCATAAAAAGCATCACAGATGGGGCCTCGAAATGGCACTTCTCTAGGGGGTTTCATAAATTCTTGCACGGACTCTGCATTCAATTGTAATGTTAGCTAAGTGAGGCCCTGGAGTGTTAAATGCTGTGTAACAACCACGTGTAAAACGTGTATATATGGTTTTGCACACGATTTAGTGATGTTGGGATTTTCTGCCATTAGGCAGGTGGAGGCGAGGCAAGGAACAAAATTAATGTTTCCGCCTCCCTCTTCACTCCACCCGCCAAAAAACAAATAAATTAACCGCAGCATTTAATTTTGATGCTGTGGTAAATGCATTGAATTTGTGTGGAATATACGAGCCAGTTTTGGAAGACTTCCACCATGTGTACATACAGGGAGGCATTTACATTTGTTTAAATACAACTTGCAAATAATGCAACTAAACCTAGTTACGTCAAGATTTACGCGCATTGTTTGCACCTCAGAGTGCAAACAATGAGCATTGCTTTCAGGATTACAGCATAAGTGAGCGCCCACGCTGGCCGCTGCCTCCATGCAATTAGCGCGCTATGGAAAAAAGGACCCATGGCTTATTGGTAGCGGACAATCTGAAAAATCAAAGACAACAATACTGGGATTTATTCAAAAACCTGTGCCTTGAATTCAGCACTAGAATTTACACAGAGTGATGTGGTTTTCTGGAAATTACCTGGTTCAGACACAGTGGTAAGGTTTACAAAAAGTGGTGGATTAAACCAAAGTGGCTGTGTTCACTGCGAGTGGAGTGGTTACCAGAGCCATGCATTTTTCTTTTAAACAGTCTTGTGGTTTACAGTAATGTAGTTTGTAAAAAGTGGTGTGATTTGCATAACAGAGAGTGATGTGGATTTTGCACCGAGACAATTGTTACATTTGTGACATATTGCATTTTATTTTACCACATACCGCAAAACTCATAATGACAGTGATAACCGTTTGATTCAGGTTTACTTACATTTTTATTAGTCTTCATTTAAATGTGTGGTGCAGTTTAAGCACTATATTGGGATGTTTACATCAACACATGTGCAATTTGGCTGGACGAGTTGAGCATCAATTACATATTAAGGAGAAGTCTCCTTCTTGTTGAAAACATGTCAGTGAACATTGCACATCAAATTGTATTTACCCCTTAAGCAGTAACCTCAGCGTTGGGGGGCATTACTGGTTGCTATTGGCCTAGCGCCTCGCAAAATGAGGGCCTTAGGGCCAGCCCTTGCACCATTATAAAGCGATGATGCACCCTCTGAGGGTAGTACAGCTCTTTGCACCTCATAAACCCTTGCAGAGGAGCCAACACATTTTTTTAATGCCTAAACTTATGCAGAGGCCATTTCACAAGTTCTCTGTCATTCTCTTAATGGGCCCAGTCACTGGTGGTTCCGAGGAGTGGAGGCCCAGCGGCATCCTTGCTTTCAGTGCTCTGCATTCCTTTCTTACTGTTCTTCCACTTCATCTAAAGCAGAATTAGTGCAGATTGCGTTGAAACTGTAAGGAATCCCCACCTATGTCCCTGAGAACGTGAGAAGCCTTTACTATGTTGTCAATGGAACCCGGGAACTGTGAGAGTTCTGGACATGGTGACATGATAAGGATATCATACGTGTAATTTGCGTGTAATTTTCCCAAGGGTTTCGGGTGCAGCCCTACAGGTGTTCCAGATTACACAGATTTCTCTGCCTTCCTGCGGATCCCTGCCCAATTTCCCTGCACAAGCCCACCGCCCTTGCTGCCTCACACCTCTCACCCGGCCAGCTCTGACATGACCCTCATTACTTACCCTTCTCCACTGCTAGGTCCTGGGGGACCAATCTCTCACGGGCAGGCCACAGATAATAAAGAGACACAGTGACAGGTGTGCTACTATCGGGCTCCACTAGTGCACTAACTGCGTGACGCCCCTTTTATTACTCAGGTGTACTGACATAGCCATTGCAACCCGACTTAAAGAGACCACAACACTCCTCCTGTTTCATAACATTAAACAACATAACACAACAACTGTATGATAAAGCATAAACTCAGGATTATCTTGGCAATTTTTCATCAGGAGGACTCTGTCATCCAGCAAATAGTTGTGCAAGAAATCAGGCTGGCTCCTGGATGCTCGCAGTGGATATCTCCGTCCTCCTTCTCATTCCTGCATACTCTCCAGACTTGCTTCTCCTGCACCGTTGGCACTGGTAGCAATTACCACATCCTTTTCTCACGGTCCCTCACTTTCACTTCCGATGGGCACTGGGGAATACATCTCTTCTCTCTCTGTGTTGCTCTCCTTCTCCTCTAGTGATGTTGAGCAGTGAGACGTGGTTCGGTAATCGAACAAAAACCAATAAAGCGCCCTCTTCAGGCATGCATCTTGGCCATTTGAAATACAGAATACGTTATTCAGATTCCTCATGAACCGTTCCACTTCTCCATTAACTCTGGGCCATCCAGGTATTTGCCTATGATGGATTCCCTATGCTTGTATCAATGAGCCCAAACCTTCACCCTGAAATGGGGGTCCATTGTCCAAACACACTTCCTCTGGAAATCCATGAGTAGCAAATATTTTCTCCATTACTGGAATCACGTCCATCAGGGCAATGGAAGCCACAAACTACCTCCGGGTATCTGGACCACTGGTCAGTAATAACCAGAAAATGGTTATCTCTACTTGTGGACCCAAAATCAATGTGTACATTTTTCCAGGGCCTACAGCTTCTTTACATTGACCCAATCCAATGATCCTTCTGTTCAGGGGCTGCCGCCTGACACCACACACACAGGACTTGACAAAACCGTTGATTAGCTCCTGCCTATCACCAGCACACTGGAACCATAATTTCTCCAGCATGGGGTCTGGCATGGATTCACATGCTCATGAATATTCCCCGTCGTCAGGCTGGGAATCCTCGGTAAAGAAAAAACCAGTATCAGTTTCGTTTCTGATCTGTCTTTCGTAGCAATAACCAATCACTGGTCTCTGCGTCATACTGACCACAGCCAATGACTGCCCTCTACCTAAGCACCGCCTCTGGCAGCCATCTTCAGATTTTTACCGCACGTTCATGTGTTGGGATCCTCGTGCTATTGCTCTCGAGCGTTAGTGCTATTTTTTTCGCGCTTTTTCACAAAAAACTTCGATTCTTTCGGTCAAAAGAGCCTCAAGCTCCACCGATCCTACATCCGATCAACGGGGACCCGTGTCGGATTCGTCTGTGCCCCTCAAGGGTGAAGATTCGTCGAGCTACACTTCGGAGGACTCCAGAAGCTTCTCAGGCACGGTCTCGGAGATGGCCCAGGAGAAGGGAAGCTCGACGCCCGGAAAGCTGTTCAGGGTTTGCCCTGGATGCCAGCTGCAGAACGTCTTTAAAAAGGACGAACACTCTTTCTGCCTTTACTGCCTTCATGAGGACAAAACGCACGTGGAGAAGGACTGTGCGTTTTGCGGCAACATGTTGGAACGGACCATGAAGGACCGTCATCAACGTCTCGCCAACTGGCTGGAGGGTAAGAGCCCGTCTGGCGAGAAGAAGAAGAAATCCGAGCGGTCTTCTAAGACCTTTGAGGGCGCCCCGGCGACGGGGTCCCAACATAAGGCCAAGCACCGCGAGTCCGCTGGCACCGGGAGCGCCGAACGGTCGGGCTCTACGGGCGCCAGGCAGGGCGCACCCTCCCCGGCACCATCAACCACGAGCCAACGCTCTGGGTCGGGTAAGAGGAAGGCCGAGCACCCGGCGAAGCTCCTGGAGAGGCCCCGGTCGAGCTCTAAGGCAGAGGAGGAGCGTGGCAGTGCCCCCTCCCTCAAGGATAAGGCGGTGAGCGCACCTAAGGTGGTGAAGGCCTTGATCCATCCGACCAAGCCCTCTATCGAAACGGTCGCGGCGGCCCTGGCCCAGCCTGTGGAGGCTGCACCAGTGGTGGCGACCTCAGGGCCCAGAATCTCCCTGCCTCCTCGGAGGGAGTCTTCTTTTGTGCCCATCGATAGGACCCCCGTGAAACCCTCCGTGGGGAAGAAGAAGGGGGGGCAGGGCGTCGTCGTAGATTCGGCCTCAACCTCAGAAGAGGAGCTGATCGAGGTCTTAAGCCACGGCCTAGGCGTGGAACAAGACCAGCCCGTCGGAATGGGCCCCGACGCAGGTGACGACGACGACATCGTCGAGGATACCGACGGGGCCCCTGCTCGCCCGTCGGATTCCCCTCTGCCAGCGCCGCGAGACAACTCGGCGGCCATTTTGTTGGCCATACAGTCCTTATGCACTGAGATAAGGACGAGGCTACCGTTACCGACGGAGGAACCTCTCCCGTCGGGGGATCCAGAACCGGGACCTTCTGGTGTTCCCCCTACCAAGAAAAGAAGGATCCATCCTCCACCTCCTTTTCAACCGTCGCGCCCCGTCCAGCCCTCCTCCCCGTCCACCCGAGGGGATGATACGGGGACTGACACGGCGGCGACGGGTACGGACGACGAGGCATACGACGAGGATTTTCCGTCGTCGCCTCCCACCAGGGCTTCTCCGCCCGACGAGATCGGATCTTTCCACTCCATGATCTCCAGGGCTTCCGAGCTTTTCCAACTCTGCCCTGAGGAGAAGAAAAAGGAAGGCTTCCTTTATCAGCGGCGCGAGGCCAAGAGGAAGACGGTCCTCGCAGTGCCTCTGTTGGACGACATTTGGGATGAGGGCCTTTCCCTCCTCAAGAACCCTTCCACGACGCCAGCTAGAAGAGACCGGTACGAGAAGAAGTACCGGGTCCCGGACACGGCCCCCCTGTGCCTCCGGGCGCAGCCCACCCCGGACTCCGTCGTCTCCGCGGCAGCCAGGAAGAAAGCGGAGGGGGGTGCGGCCTCCACATCGACTTCCCCGCCGGACGGCGAGGGAAAGAAATTGGATACTATGGGACGTAGAGTCATCTCGTCGGCAGCGACGACGATTAAAGCGGCCAACGCCTTGGCTATCGTGGCCCGCTACGACAGGGAGCTCTGGTACAAGATGGCTCCCCTGCTGGATTTTCTGCCGGACGACAAGAGGGCGGAGGCCCTTGAGATCCTCCAGGAAGGTGAAGTGGCTTCGGACCACGCCATCACCGTGGCGACGGACATCGCCGACGCGGGGTTCCGCCAGCTGGGCAACGGCGTTTGCCTTCGACGTCGTGGATGGCTCAAAGCTACGGACTTTCGGCAGGACGTCCAGACCAGAGTCCTGGACATGCCCTTCGACGGGAACAACCTGTTTGGGAAGACGGTGGACGATTCCCTCCAGGCCATCAAGGCGGATACTGAGACGGCCCGGGCCCTTGGAGTCCTGCAGCAACGACGGACGCTCTTTCGGAGCGGCGGAGGCAAGGGCGCCTCCAAAGGTTCCGGCGGCGGTTTCTCTTCCTATCGTCAAGCGGCCCGCTCGTCGTCGCAAGAGGCCTACAGAGGACGAGGCAAGTCTAGCGGACCCCGCCGTCGTCGCCAAGGAGGTCAAGGCGGCAAGGCCGCGTCCAAGCAGGATTGAACCGGCCGTGGGGTCGGGCCCCCACCGAAGCACCCCGGTGGGAGGCCGGCTGGCGGGCTTCGTCAGCGTGTGGGAGTCCATCTCCACCGACCGTTGGGTGCTGGACGCCCTGGCCCGGGGCCACGCGCTCGAGTTTCAAAGAAGGTGCCCGCGCGTCCCCCCCGTGGCCAGGAAAGAACTTCACGTCCCTCAACTTCTCCTGGAGGTAAAGGCGATGCTCAGAAAGGGCGCCATCGAACTCGTCCCAAAGAGGCTTCGGGGCTCCGGAGTCTACTCGCGATACTTCCTCGTCAAGAAGAAGACGGGAGGATGGCGCCCCATCCTAGACCTGCGACGGCTGAACAAGTTCATCAAGGCGCAGAAGTTCCGGATGGTCACCCTACAGCACGTCCTGGGTCAACTGGAGGAAGGAGACTTCCTATCGTCGTTGGATTTGGAGGATGCCTACTTCAACATTCCAATCCTAAAGGGGCACCGAAAATTCCTCAGGTTCGTGGTCCAAGGGCGTCATTACCAGTTCAAAGCCCTTCCCTTCGGACTACGGTCGGCACCCAGGGTATTCACGTCTACCCCTACCTGGACGACTGGCTCATCCGCGCCAAGACGAAGGAGCTCGCCGTGGTCCACACAGCAAGGACCGTCCAACTCCTCACGGACCTGGGATTCTCCGTGAACTACGCCAAATCCCACCTGGTGCCCGCGCAAGTCGCACTGTTTCTGGGAGCGAGGCTCGACACAGTGTCCCTTCTGGCCTCCCCGTCGGAGGAGAGGACCAGGACCATCTTGGGCAAGGTGCAACGGATGTTGGTGGCCGACGCGGCCAAAGTGAGATCCATCAAGTCCCTCCTCGGGATGATGTCTTCCTGCATCTACCTCATTCCCATGTGCAGGCTCCGGATGCGCCCGTTGCGAGAATTCCTGGATGCGCGCTGGATCCAGACGACGGGCAGCTTCGAAGAAAGGATCAAGCTCGACGAGAGTTTCCGACGAGCGATACGGTGGTGGGGCACCCGCGCGCATCTGACGGCGGGCATGGACTTCCAGACCCCAGCCCACAAGGAGACTGTGACCACGGATGCCTCCCTGGAAGGGTGGGGAGCGCACACCGAAAATCTGCACGCGAGGGGACTCTGGCTCCCGACGGAGAAGTCCCTGCATATCAACGTCCTGGAGCTCCGTGCAGTGTTTTGGGCCCTCAGGTCCTTCCTTCCGTCCCTGAAGGGCAAGGTGGTGAGGATCTTCACCGACAACACCACCACCATGTTTTACATCAGGAAACAGGGCGGAACCAGGTCCCCAGCGCTGTCCAAGGAGGCGCAGGACTTGTGGCATTGGGCCGTCGCCCAAGGGATTTTTCTGGTGCCGTTTCATCTGGCAGGGATAAAAAACACCATCGCCGACTCACTCAGCAGGGAGCTGCGCTCGTGCCACGAGTGGGAACTACGGCAGGATCTGGTGGATCGCCTCTTCCGACGGTGGGGCACACCCCAGATCGACCTGTTCGCGACGGCGACGAACACCAAGTGCCGGAGGTTCGCCAGCAGGTTTCCCCAGACGAGGAGCATGGGCGATGCTTTCTCGTTCCCCTGGGAGGGCCTGTTCCTCTACGCGTTCCCTCCCTTGCCTCTGCTAATCCGGCTCGTCAACCAGCTCAAGAGGTCACGGTGCAGGATGATCCTCGTCGCACCTGCGTGGCCGAGGCAGATATGGTTCCCGGACCTTCTGGACTTGTCAGCGTCCCCGCCGATCAAGCTGCCGGCGGACGCGGATCTACTCTCCAGGGAAGGAGGCGCCATCCTCCACCACGACCCGAAGTCGCTGAACTTGCAGGCCTGGCTCCTGCAGCGCTAGAGTTTGGAGGATACGACATACCGGCCGATTGCAGAGAGGTTCTTGCAAAGGCCAGGGCGTCCTCGACTCTTAAATGCTACGGACACAAATGGAAGAGGTTCTCTGTCTGGTGCCACGCACAGAAGATTAACCCTCTACGGATTACGGCTCCCCAAGTACTGCCGTACCTGCTGACGCTGGCCAAAGCTGGACTGGCACACGCGTCCATCAAGATTCATCTTGCTGCGATCTCCCGATACACCAGAACCACGGGTCGGACGTCCTTGTGGTCTCATCGTCTGGTGAAAGAGTTCATGAAGGGACTATTCAGATCGTTCCCGCCGGTGAAGGCTCCGGCCCCGGCGTGGGAGCTCAACGTGGTGCTGACCAAGCTCATGGGACCTCCGTTCGAGCCTCTGCACTCGGCCCCGTTGAAGTTTCTATCGTGGAAAACAGCTTTTCTTGTGGCCATCACCTCCGCACGACGAGTGGGAGAGATCCAGGCCCTTTCCTGCAAGGCCCCGTACTTGACTTTCCACGACACCAGGGTAGTGCCCAGGACGCACCCCTCCTTCATGCCCAAGGTACCGTCGGACTTCCATCTCAACGAACCCTTGGTGTTACCTGTGTTCTTCCCGTCGCCTTCGTCGCCGGCTGAGAGGACTTTGCACTCGCTGGATGTAGCTAGAGCGCTGAAGTTCTACGTGGACCGCACGAAGGGTTTTCGGAAGACGTCACAACTCTTTGTGAACTTTGGACCTGTCAATCAGGGGAAGGCTCTCTCGAAGGCTTCCATCTCCAGATGGCTCTCCGGCTGTATCATGTACTGTCACCGGTTGGCAAACCGACCGCTGCCTGGCCGTCCGAGAGCCCATTCCACCAGAGCGATCGCAGCTACCACGGCGTTCCTATCTGGTGTGCCCCTGCTGGACATATGCAGGGCTGCTACGTGGAGGTCGACGCACACCTTCATGAAATTCTACTGCGTCGACCGGGATTCCAGGGAGGAGTCCAGGGTCGGCCAAGCAGTGCTGCGCAACCTGTTCGCCTGAGGTGGGCCTGGTGAGGAGGTAAGATGCTTAATGTTGAGTTGATGTGTTGCTTAATGTTGAGCCTTTGCCACCTCCCGTGGTTGTGCATGTGTGTACTGCTATGTATTCTTTATTCATGAGCATGTGAATCCATGCCAGACCCCATGCTGGAGAAGGAACAAGTTACTTACCTGTAACTGTTGTTCTCCAGCATGGGTCTGGCATGGATTCACATGCGAACCCTCCCACCTACCCCTCTGCGGCTCTTCACTTGGTCATACTGCCACTTCACGTGCTTCCAAATCTGAAGATGGCTGCCAGAGGCGGTGCTTAGGTAGAGGGCAGTCATTGGCTGTGGTCAGTATGACGCAGAGACCAGTGATTGGTTATTGCTACGAAAGACAGATCAGAAACGAAACTGATACTGGTTTTTTCTTTACCGAGGATTCCCAGCCTGACGACGGGGAATATTCATGAGCATGTGAATCCATGCCAGACCCATGCTGGAGAACAACAGTTACAGGTAAGTAACTTGTTCCTTCTGTCTCAGGTGGGTTTTCGTCTTGCCCATTCCCTGGTCTCCAGGATATGCCAGCTCAATCAACTTCGGTATTAGCTTGGTGGCTATCCCCATCAGTGATCCCTGCAACTCGTCATCTGTGAACGTCAGTTCATTTTTTACTCTCCATAATTGTTCCAGTTCCACTTTTGTACTGTTTGTGCAATTATCAAGGTTTGCCAGAACTCCTTTCCACTCTCCCCTTGTCACTGAGTGTCTCATAATCTGGACACACTTTTCGTTCGCAGACGCCTCCTTGATCTCATTAACCGACATCGAGTTCGGAGTTGTTGCTTTCATCTCTAGTCGGACATGTTCTTCTGTTAGGTACTGTTTATCAATCGACTTGGTGTTGTGAGGGCCGGGTGTCTGGACAAGTAATCTGCTGCATTATCCCTCCCTGGGTGATATATGAGGGTAACATTGTATTCTGGAGGACCAGCATCCACTTCTATATCCCCGCCAGCGGCTTCGATGATGAACCTACCTGAATGGGGAGGAAGGGTTTGTGCTTAGTGAACACTGTCACCAGCGTCCGATACACAAACAGATGGAAGTGCTTGCAGCCCCATACCACTGCCAGCGCATCCCATTAAATCTGTGAGGACTGCTGTTCAGTGGCAGATAGTGCCCTGCTGGCATATGCCACTGGTCTAACCCCGCCCCTCATGTTCAACTGTGTCAGCACCGCTCCCAGGCCAAATGGATTTGCATCCACCACCAATTCGGACTTTTGGCCAGGCTCCAAAAATGCCATTATGATCTCTGCTGTGAGCGCACTTGTGATTTTGTCAAACACTACTTGTTCTAACGGAGTCCATTGCCATGGGCTCTCCTTCGTCAGATTTCAAAGTGGCTCAGACAATATAGCTAGATCCTTAATGGACCTCCAACAGAAAGTAACCGTTCCCAGAAAACTGCACACCTCTAACATGTTTTTGGGAGGGATGGCACTCTGGATGTCCTTCATCTTTTTAGCAGGATCTGCAAATATACCCCCTCCTTGAAACACAAAGCCGAAGAATTCCAGCCTTGTTTGTAGGAACATACATTTCTCCTTGTGCAACGTTAGGCTCGAAGACTTAATTCTCTCCAGTACTTTCTCTAAGCACTCCAGATGTTCGACCTCCTGTCAGGATTAGTCAGGCGAATACAAAGGCAGCGAATATGGCAAGGGAAATGTGCACACAGGAACAACGACTCATGTATGCTAGAACCCAGGAGTGCAAATAGAGTGTGACATCAAAACCAATATATGAAAAGGGATGTGGGGTAAGCACCTGACCGCGAGGAAAGTCGGCAAGCGCCTTACCCCCAATTGCTGTTACAGGTACTGACAGCGCTAAACCCACGTGGAGGGCAAGCAATGACAGGATCTGTGAACTAACACTCTTGATGGTATTAAATAAGGGAACTAAAGAACTGTACTCACGAGGACGAGATAAACCTCTTGAATGTCAGCTAGCCCACGAATCCTGTTGATGAAACTGGGACCCAGAAAGGCTAGAACAGCAATGGGAGGAAAACTAAATACCTAAGTTGGAATAGTGATTACAAATTAGTGAGGAAAACATAAGCATTCACACAGGAGCTAGCTACAACCGCACACCACACCTAATAATCAAATGGGAAATAAATGCAGAAGTGCAATGGAAAACATGGAATGGATCCCAATAGAAAGTAAGGATCAGGAGCAGGGAAAAACGAAATAACCAATGCAAACTTCTCCCTACCCCTCCAAGGAAAAGACAGGAAGCTAATCTAAGAGGAAGGCTAAGGTATACGGGTTTACAGCAGCAAAGGACAGAGTCAAAGAAATATAGAACACAGACAAACTGGGCTGCATCTAAAAGGGGAAAGCACTGAGAAATGCTGCCTGCAAACAGAGGAAGACAAAAAGGGAATCAAGGGAGCAGAAATCAATTAGCGAATGAATCCGAGATTCAGGGCGGAGGAACAAGAAAACAGGAACTAGGAACTAGGTACAAAGGCAAGGAACAATGAACAAGGGACTAGTCACAACAGGAACACTGCAAACGATGACCAGCGCTGGACTGAAGTAAGACTGAGGCTTTAAAGCTGCTTAACGAGCACATGCCTCAGGTGTGCTGATTGCTGCACCTGCAGCCACAGCTGTTGCCTATCCTCCACCCAACCTTGTCCTGCAAGGGTGGAGGTGGAGCAGTGGGCCAGGCATTCTGGGAAGCATAGTCATTTGGTTAAAGAAGCATGCTGGCTGCCAAAAACCTGGAATGGATCCGGAAGGGAAGTAGCTTGGAAAATAGGGATTTAGCGCTCCCAATTCATCACAGCACCGTAGCATAAGGTTCGGAGGAAAGGTCCAATAGGGAATATACCCCAAATCATGCCCCCAAGTGGTGGGAACGGGAGCGAAGGGAGCGAGTCGTGACAGTGTACCCCCTCCTACGGCCGTCTTCGGGTGCCCGCCACCCGCACGAGACATCTTCTTTCCATGATGGGAGTGCTTTTTCTTTGGAGGTGGCACTGATGGAAATGGTGGCCTGTGGGCAAAGGCAGATGGACTTCCATGATAGGAGTGCTTTGTCTTTGGAGGTGGTACTGATGGAAACGGTGGCTTCTGGTGAGGAAGAGACTCATGGTTCGAAGAAAGGCATGAAGGACTTGCAGGACCTGAAGCAGAGTTAGAAGGTCCAGGAAGCTCAGTCACTGGGAGTGGACCCTTATAAGTCTTTGAGGAGGGAGGCAGGCTGGTGCAACATGCCTTAGACAATAGTAGAAGCCCTGTTAGCCTTTCTGCCGAGAGTGGACATGCGGGAGGTGAGGAAATTGCTGGCTTCAGGAAAGGTTTATGTTCAGCCATTAGAGAAGGTGGCGGCTGAGGTAGAGGTTCAGATTTTCTTCTGTCATCCATCTGGGAAAAGGCTTGTGGTTGAAAGTGACTAAGGTTTGACTGCACATGTTCTACGCCTTGGAGACCTGAAAGTCCAATGGGTTGTACAAGGCTGGTACTCCTGGTGACAGTAGTGTAACCACCTTGTTGCACATGGGATACAACAGCAGGGACGTTTGGCATACTGATAGGAGTGATAGACGCAGTACTTGGTATTTCAGGCACACTCGCAGAAGGAGCAATAACAGACACATTTTGAACTGCAGCAGTCATTCCCTTCCTTTGGCTACTAGCACCCAACTGGTGCTTCTTGGCGGAATTCTGTTGCACAAGTCCTGTAGGTAATACGCCGGTCTGCACCACCCCCTGTGCACACCCAGGTGAGTGGTTCTGACTCAGCACTTGGTCCAGCTTGATGACTCTGAAACGGGAGCTGGCAAAAGTCTCAAACTCTGATGCTGCATTTTTAGGAGGCTCTGATGCTAAAGTGAAGCAGTTGGGAGAATCGTCTTGTGGAATAGGCAGGCATTCTGGTGCTCCTCCTGAAGCAAAAGAAAGGCAAGCTAGACGTTCATTGACAGTAAATGGTTGGGATTCAGGAGGAATCGCTGGAGCAGAAGAAAATACAGCAGGATCTGATGGTGTAGACAGGTATACCTCTGATATTGGCAGCGAGGCTAAGCAGGATACAGGCGTCTCATGAACTGAAGGCAAATACTGAGTATACTCCGGGACTGAAGGCATGCACTTTTGATGGACTACCGGAGGCTCTAAAGCTGAAGGATGATCTGCAGGATGAGTCACTGTAGCTGAAGACAGGCAGGCCAGGGGAAACCTTGAGGCTGAAGGCATGCAAGCTGAAGCAATCTCGGTTGCTGGATACAAACATGTCCAGGTCTTTGGGACTGGCTCTTGAGTAAATGGCAGACATGGCAGCGGTTCATTGGTTGAAGACACGTGTGCCAAAGATGACTGCAGGGCTGTGGATTGGATCATAGAAGAGTCAATGGTTGTAGGAGGACAGACAGAAGTCTCAGAAGTTGACAGACACATTGGTGGCTCAGGAATGGAGGGCACCTTTAGGGCAGTAGACTCCTTGGCACCAGTAACCAAAGACTGAGCTTGCAGTCCCTTTCTTTAGTGGGTGACACAGAGTCTCTTTCTTTGTAGAAGTCAAAATCAACCAGTGGAATCACCATAGTAAAGTCTCTGTTAATCAGGATTTCGTCAATTGTCCATTCCTCTGTTTTAGCTTCTGAAAGAGGCAGATTATCAATCAACAGTTCAGGAATCGCCTGCCGGTTTTTTGGTTCTGTATACTGTGGAATGAGTCCATCAGAACATGAAATCTGTACTGTCTCTGACTGTTGGTATTGATCAGAATTGGCAGAAGGAAGAGTGAACCCAAAGGTAACATCGTTTTCCACATCAGCCTTAACATCTACTTCAGTCTCAGCAGCTGTATCAAGAGCAGGGCCTAAGCCTACTGTAGTGACTGAATCTGTGTATGCCACCATTGTGGATTGTGTTTGGAAATCAGAAGCTTGTATGTGTGCTAGCTCAGAATTATGACAAACTGCTACACAGGAAATTTTAGGTAAAGGAGTGGCTTGTAAATCTTCAGCTAACTGCAATCCCTGACAAACAGCAGAACAATTGTTAGAAACTGTGCCCAGATTAAGCGCTGTGCTAGACGAAAGACCTTCACTCCCAATAAATCTAACATATTGACAAATATCATGGTTTACCAAAGTCTCTGCACTCAGGGGCTGAACAGTGTTCACTTCCTCAACATCAACAGATAAAGTCTGAGGTGTATTCAGTAAAGAGTGCAAGGTTTTATTCTCCTCTTGTAAAGAAATTAATTCTTGTCTTAACTCCTCAAGCTTAGCTCTTACCATGCCCTGCATTAACTGTACATCACTATCAGTAGGCACAGGGGGAGGCATAGTGGCATCAGGGCTGGATCCTGCACTAGCAATCTGGATGTGCACCGATTGTACATTGTCCTCTACTGCTTGCAGGTTCTGTGATTTATAGTTTCTCTTACCAACTTGGTCTGTGTTTCCCTTAAGCAAACTATTGAAATTAGACCTCTTGGCATTAGGGACTACAGTATGTACCTGTGCAAAGGTGTATGCTTTAGACTGAGGGTAGAAAACAGAAGTTATGCAAGGAACCCCTCCATTCTTTATGTTTGTATCATGAAACTGTTCTATCTGAGGTGAAGCACAACTGGAATCATGGGGTTCAACAACAGAGGTACTCTTGTATAATAAGTCTAACAGTGTGTTGTTTTCTGCGGCTAAGGCTTGCGCAGACATAGAATCGGAATCAAAACAAAAGATAGAACTAGGATCAGGCAATGTAGGATGTGCCATCCTATGGGAAAAATACTTTGCACGTAAATGCCCATTCGTGACAAGGAGTTCATTTAAGTCAGGACTAGTGATTTGATTGTCACAGGTAAATGTAGGGGAAGCTTTCTGTACAAACTTGGTAGAGGCCTTGCTGCCTTTCTTTCTTAAACTTGCCATATTCAATGGGAATTTTGGGCTGGTCATTCTGTCAGGATTAGTCAGGCGAATACAAAGGCAGCGAATATGGCAAGGGAAATGTGCACACAGGAACAACGACTCATGTATGCTAGAACCCAGGAGTGCAAATAGAGTGTGACATCAAAACCAATATATGAAAAGGGATGTGGGGTAAGCACCTGACCGCGAGGAAAGTCGGCAAGCGCCTTACCCCCAATTGCTGTTATAGGTACTGACAGCGCTAAACCCACGTGGAGGGCAAGCAATGACAGGATCTGTGAACTAACACTCTTGATGGTATTAAATAAGGGAACTAAAGAACTGTAGTCACGAGGACGAGATAAACCTCTTGAATGTCAGCTAGCCCACGAATCCTGTTGATGAAACTGGGACCCAGAAAGGCTAGAACAGCAATGGGAGGAAAACTAAATACCTAAGTTGGAATAGTGATTACAAATTAGTGAGGAAAACATAAGCATTCACACAGGAGCTAGCTACAACCGCACACCACACCTAATAATAAAATGGGAAATAAATGCAGAAGTGCAATGGAAAACATGGAATGGATCCCAATAGAAAGTAAGGATCAGGAGCAGGGAAAAACGAAATAACCAATGCAAACTTCTCCCTACCCCTCCAAGGGAAAGACAGGAAGCTAATCGAAGAGGAAGGCTAAGGTATACGGGTTTACAGCAGCAAAGGACAGAGTCAAAGAAATATAGAACACAGACAAACTGGGCTGCATCTAAAAGGGGAAAGCACTGAGAAATGCTGCCTGCAAACAGAGGAAGACAAAAAGGGAATCAAGGGAGCAGAAATCAATTAGCGCATGAATCCGAGATTCAGGGCGGAGGAACAAGAAAACAGGAACTAGGAACTAGGTACAAAGGCAAGGAACAAGGGACTAGTCACAACAGGAACACTGCAAAGGATGACCAGCGCTGGACTGAAGTAAGACTGAGGCTTTAAAGCTGCTTAACGAGCACACGCCTCAGGTGTGCTGATTGCTGCACCTGCAGCCACAGCTGTTGCCTATCCTCCACCCAACCTTGTCCTGCAAGGGTGGAGGTGGAGCAGTGGGCCAGGCATTCTGGGAAGCATAGTCATTTGGTTAAAGAAGCATGCTGGCTGCCAAAAACCTGGAATGGATCCGGAAGGGAAGTAGCTTGGAAAATAGGGATTTAGCGCTCCCAATTCATCACAGCACCGTAGCATAAGGTTCGGAGGAAAGGTCCAGTAGGGAATATACCCCAAATCATGCCCCCAAGTGGTGGGAACGGGAGCGGAGGGAGCGAGTCGTGACACCTCCGATCTGACAAACACCAAAATATCATCACTTATTTATGGCCCCTGATATGTCAGCAAGCACCGCTCTCACCGAATTCTGGAACACTTCAGCGGCCGAGGATATTCCAAAACCCAACCGTTTCTAGCGCTAAAGACCCTTGTGGGTCGTGAAAGTCGTGATATATCTGTAGGCAGGACCAGCTGATGATATACTGCATGTAAGTCTAATTTTGAGAAGAACACTGCTTCCTGAGACATTGTCAATCGTTGGCGTGATGTCTCTTTCCCTTTCTCTTTTAATTTCTTTGTTTGTTGGGCACATGTCTAAACAGATTCTGACAGAGTTTGGCTGTTTGGGCTTGTGCACCACCACAATTGGGGAGACCCATGGGGTGGGACCTTCCACTGGCTCAAAGATATCCGTTTGCACCAACATCTCAGGCTGTTGCTCCACCTGCTATCTAAGGTGAAATGGAATGCGACTGTGCTTGAGTACCACAGGCTGAACTGTCTCATCTTTATGTAGACAAATAGGGTCTCCTTTCATCATCCCAATGCCTATGAATACTGCACTGATTTGCGACTGACCATCTTCAATGTAGACTCCAAATACAAAATTCACAATCTTGGGAGCTTCAACTGTCGCACATCCAAGCAGCGTGTCCTCGCTCACATTGGTCACATAGAATGTGTCCTTTATTTTCTCCCCTTCATGATAAACTGAGGTAATAATCATTCCCTCCGAAAGCAGTGGGTTGGTGTGTCCAAACGTGAATTTGCGCACATGTGTGCGCTTCAGTGAAGGGGGTTTGCGTAGGGCTCGATAATGGGACGTTGCTATCACATTAACCAATCCTCCTTTGTCGATGAGAACGGGTGTCTGTGCTATGGATGCGTACTATGCACTTGTGCTGTCTCTTCCTTTTCCTACCAGCTCAATGGAAATGAAGAACACCTCTTCTTCATCCTCACCCCTGGCCGACTGTGCCTCTTCTTCTTTTGCCGGCTCCACCTATGCCACTTTTTGTCTCCTTTTCTGAAATGGTTGTTTTGTCTTTGCTTTGCCCTTCGGTTGTATCGTGGGCACCTGGGCACAACATACCCTATCAAAATTATTCAAGATGCCACACCTCCCACACATGTGACCCTTTGGTGGATAATCCCCTCAGTGTGACAGGTCGTACCCACATTCCGGACATAAGAAAGCAGCATCTGTGCGGTTGTCCTTCTTGAATGTGGCACTTATCTTGAACGACCTGTTCATCGATTGATTACTCACTGTGCACACATGTTCCAACTTTGTCCTTCATCGTGGCTTCCATTTTGGAGGCCCTCACGTCAGCCAGTTCCTGCAATCTGCCTAACTCCAGTATCCTTGCCAACGTGATGCCGGGTTCTCGAAGGAAGGATCTGTCTCCTCATCTTCACTGAGAAACAACCTTGAATCATTTGTTGTCAGACCACTTCTTTTTCATTTTGTAAGGCACATGTAAATGCCAACTGATGGAGCCTGCCATGAAAAGCATTGAGTGTCTCATCTCTCTGTTTGGCAGATCTTATGATGAAATGCTTATAGTCAACATTCACCATGGGGGAGAAATACTCCCTCAACACGGCCGTAGCTGTAGCCTATGAACCGTGATTGAGCAAAGTATTTTAAATATGTTGTATACATCTGGACCTGCAGAATACAGTAGTGTTGATTTCTTTGCATTGTCATTGAATTCTCCTGTGGCATCGAAATACATCTCTAATCTCTTGATCCAAAAATTCCATACGGGCCCCAGACTGGATGGGGGGGCCCGATATATCGAATTCCACTAATGGAGCCAAAAAACCCTGCTGCCTTGGCAGCCTTCCAGACTCTTGGGCACCTTCCACCTCGTCAGCCATTTCTGCTCAGTGATACAGAAAAATGACGCAGCCACAGGAAACGGACAGGCCGTCCACCAGCCTCACAGCAGCCAAATCTGACATTCTCTCAGTGTGTGATATTATTTTTTTTATTTTTACAACATCTGGCAGGCTGAATGCCTCCAACCTTCCCAGAGACACATGAGCACTCCAAAAGGAGCCACAACCTCTCTGTGCTACTGGCAGCTCTCAAGGGCATGTCCCAGACACTATGCAGTGTCAGGACAGGAATTTATTGACGAAGGGCCTTCTGCCGCCACCTACACACCACCAGTGAAGTAGAAACCACTCACCGATAGCGTTCCCGACACCTGGGCACCACGGCGCTCAGTGGGCAGCCGCTCTGCTGCACTTGCGCACACCTCAAACAATCGTTGCCGGGTTTGGAGCGGGTCAAGCACATCCACTATGTGCGCCTGACCTCCTTGTTGCCATTGTTGGGTTCTGGGGGACTAATTTTGCACGCCCAGGCCCCAGATGATAAAAAGGCACGAGTACAGGTGTGCTAGTATCGGGCACCGCTCGTGCACTAACTGTGTGCCAAACGTGATGCCCCTTTTGTTACTCAGGCGTACTGCCGTAGCCAAACCGGCCCGTTTTAAAGAGACTACATCATCCACCATCGAAGACCTATTCTGTCCCCCTTCCATGCCCGGCTTCCTCCTTGCCACCAGCAACTCCCTGTACACTCAATAGAAATGGAAGGAGAGGCTCTGCTCCTCCTCGTTTCCATGACGCACACTTTTTTAAAATCAGAATCTACTGACTCCATGCTATAGCAGTCCATGTTTTCACTCATTTTACTGGCTCTGACCACCCCAGGCATTCTGCCCAAAGTGCTAATATCTATAATGCTGCCTGCTTTTGGCTAAACCAGTTGGTATTGATGTTCGTCTTGAGTTAAAACTGTTACCACCCTGTATGGTGCTCAGAACACAGCATTATACTTTAAACATCCAAGCCATCTACAGCATCAATCACAATCCCTGGCCTGGGCAACTCTTGAGCCAAACTTCCACAGGTAGCAGGAAACTTGCAATAATGGCTGCCAGGCTCGCACTTTATTTTGTAAAGGGTGAGACCGGCTAGAGTCAGCAGCTGGTGTTGAGACCATTCGAAAAGGTGGTGCATGCCTTTGAAATATGCAATGTGACGGATGTCACAGGGTTGCATTTGAATGATGTAATCCGGATGCACTAACACAAGGGGCCTGATTTACAAAAACATTGCACAGTGGCGCAGTCCCAGAAGAAAACACTTTGTAAACCAGGGCCAATATGTCTGAAGAAGGAATAAAACCAATGTGAAAGCAGGCGAGGAATCCACGTTCCATAATTATGATTGTGTGTACATTGGAATTTAAGTTATGTTTTCCACATAAACACTATGCAGGAACGATGCCATAGACCTTAATAATTTGTTGAAGTAAGGAGCTGAAGGAAGTCCAAACAGAATGCAAGTGAATGCACACTCCCTTACTGTGAGATCGACCTAGAGAAACCTATAATGTTGACTGCAAACATCAGCCGTCAAATATACATCCTGCAGATCCAGTTTAATTAACACAATATTTGGGAGGAGGTTCTCTCAGAGTAAGTCAATTTTTTTCTATTTAGGGATGCCTTTACCCTGACTAAAATAGCAAAGTAAGGTTAAACAAGTTCAGCCAATCACTAGAGATGTGAGCAAGGGCCAATGAAATGTACTGTGCATACCACCCTTGGGATTTCTCTGCCATAGCCCTTAGCCAGTGGCCTCCTCCCTTGGCACCCCTTGGCACTTCCCTCCCGGGCCCCCACCAGCACTTGCCCATACCTTGCTCCCTCCCCCGCCCTTCCCTATCGCCTGCACTTCTCTTCAATGTACTTGCACGGCCGAATGCCACAAGGCCTAGTAGGACTACAATTGTATAATTACTGTTTTTGCCATTGTTAATGACTCCCCTTGTTCCCCCTCACTTTGCCTTGTGGCGTCTGGAAACACTGTTGCATTGTATAGGCGCCTAACAAATGCTCAATGAAGATACAGCTCTGTAGCTAAGTAGGAAGGAGAGCACATTACTTTATTACTGAGTGTTTTTTTAACCAACACTGTCAGCAATTAGGTGTAACATTTGATGATTGAAATGCAGGGGATGTGTATTTGTTATGTAGATGGAAAGTCTGACATAGCGATGTCACTACTACTCATTGCGCCTAGAAGTAAACAAACAGAAAAGGTGAAGGTCATGCCCAGAGACTTGTATTGTCAGCCTCACGGATTAATCGCACCCAGACCCAGCATGTGGGTGTTTAACAGACAGTGCATTAAGTGCTAGCAATCCCTGCTCGTGTCTGAAATATTCTCATAAGGACACATTTTGAGGGCGTCTTTGAGGTTTTCCAATTGTCGATACAAGATAAGAGAAGAACAGTAGTTGTCCTTATTTTAATGTCTGAGTATTCTCAGGATATATGTTCTCTATGGGCTATCGCAGGAGCCATTCATGCTGAATGTCGCATTGACGGCAGCCATGATCCACTGGATGCAAAGGCTGTACTTGTATAGGAACCTTCTCCCACTGAGGGAGGGTTCAGGGATTTTGCCATATGAGTAATCTTGCAGCTTTTTGTGAAAGGATGTCATGCCTTATAGTGTGTTGGGTGCAACCTCCTAAACATCAACCTGAGAAGAGACAGGACATTTTTCATCCTTGCTTCTATCATTAGACTTTAGGGCGTGAAAGATTGTGTGAAAAGAGAGGTTGCCATAGAGTGAGATGCGCTTCCCATTGCTGGATAATTGGTTGATTGGCCTTCGCCATTGACGAGCATCCGTAGGTCAGCCACATGCTGTTCTGATAGCCACAGATTATCAGCAATATTTTCTAAATGAAATAAAGGGTGGTGGTGGTGTTGAAGGCGGAATAGGGCACTGCATCTCTCATATCGTATTGAAAATTAGCATAAAGTGAGACGGACACTACAGAAGATTGATGTGTGGAGCAACACCCACACTTGATATTATGGTTCAGAAAGTGAAGCGCAGTTATGTGGTGGGATCATTTAGCAAAATGCTATCCTAAAGTTTGCAGGGGAGCTCCCACATGATTAACCAAATTAAGAGAAAGAGAATTACACCTCTAGCGCCAAGATGCACGCATGCCAAGGCACATTCGTTGAGGCCCCGCGTGCCTGCAAACTGACGTTCACCTGCAGGTCCCGGAAGTGGCAGGCTCAGGTGCACAAGAAAAGGCAAGGATGGACATGCCAAAGTAATTCTCTCGCACAGGCCAAGCAGAGACAGGCTGAGGTTATGAGGAGAACGATGCCCAAGGGCCTGGAGGCAGCTTTACGTGTTGGTGGATCAGGGAGTGATAATGGTTAGGTTTGTTTTCAGCAGGGTATTTATTGAGCACAGACCTAGCTTCAGGAAACAACTGAGCGCTTTACAGTCGGCGGGGGTGGTTAGGAAAGCAGAGAAGTGAGTGGGGTGGGGAGCTAAGAACAGGGGAGGGAGATAGCAGGCAACTTGTCAGCAAGGGATCTCGAAACAATCTTGGGGGAAACGGTAGGGATCGCATCACCCAGTCACAGGTAGGGTGGGGAGTGGATGGCTTGGGGAGTGGTGAGGAGTTGTGATGTATCCACGAACATGATGGGATCCTGGCCACTGTGTGTTTGTGGATTTTTTTTTATCACTAGTAGATATTCGGTGAAAAAGGAATTATGCTCTGGGAGCCTTCCTGTCTTCATTGAACAGATTGTGAACAGACCATACAATAATTGTATGCAAAACTGTTAACAATGTGTTTGTCTGATGTTATCCCGACATTCGTGTTAGATGTGTCGAAAAGAAGCAGGTGTATCTAGCCACCCCCACCACCGCCATCCAATATCTTTGTAGTTGAGTGTACATACAGTCTGAATTGAATGTTTAGAACAATTGCTGGTACTCACCCGCAGTGTCTTGCGGCTCCCTTTGTGTGGGGATAGCCAGTCAGTCATGGGGCCTCATTACGACTTTGGAGGCAGCCATGCCTTTAATAAGGGCATGGCTGCTTCCAAAATCGGGTCCGGGTTCCCTGAATGGGGAAATACCGGACCATTCCGAGTATGGAGGGACCGGTATTTCCTCCTTCAGGGAACCCAGGCCCGGTCCTTCCCCATTCCCATACGAGCCCCCATAGGGCTCAATGGGAATGGGGAGGGAGCTAACAGACCCATTACAAACGGGCCCATTGTTAGCTCCCTGGTCCCCTCGTGGGACCCGCTCTGGACGTCTGGATAAACCAGACGTCCAGAGCGAGTCCCGCGAGGGGACCTCGTAATAGGGCAGAGTGGGTTTACT
The DNA here is from genome assembly GCF_040938575.1 of Ambystoma mexicanum. NCBI lineage: Eukaryota > Metazoa > Chordata > Amphibia > Caudata > Ambystomatidae > Ambystoma > Ambystoma mexicanum. The sequence continues at coordinate 264,901,745 of NC_090922.1, forward strand.
GGCACCGGCACCATTACCGGCGCCGTTAAACCCATTCCGCACTTCTTGTAATGAGGCCCATGGTCTTTTCATCGAAAAGTTTGTAACAAAAAGAAAATGCATCAAAAGTTTTCCATCGAAATGTTTCCCAGCGAATGCATTTTTTGTAAAAAAAAAATAATTGGCCGTCACCCCCCAAATCCCCTGTTTTTTACCAATAATACAAACCCACCCCAAACAAAATTAACCCTTAAACCCACACATACATTTGATGGTAAAAATGTTGTTGCAAAACGCTTGATGGAATTCATTTCGTTGTTAACTATTTCGTTCGAAATGCCAGATATCGCCTATTCATGCCCGGGACTGCCTCAGATGAATGAAGGCGGGTTGAGTGCTCATAGGTGCACAGGGTGTAAAGTTCAAGGTGCACATTTCAATGGGGTTAAAACAAGACCAAGCAGGGGAGTTGCTAGGTCTGGAAAAGACCCGGGGCTAAGCTGATGTCGGAACTGTCGGGACTGGGGGCTAGCTAGGCTTCTGGCTGTAGCTCCTGAGATTCTATCCGGGGATACAACCAAAAGATCAGGGGCTATAGCCCCCTTAGCCCCCCCCAGCAACGCCCCTGAGACCAAGAGAAGCCATTTTGCTTTGATGTTCAGTGGAGGCTGTTGTTAAGTTTGTACACAAATGTTCTCAGTACTGTTTCTCTATTGAAAGATGTTTCTAATGGTGATATTTCTGCCCCCAGGAAGTCGGAGCACCCAAGGAGGACCTGAGCTTTGAGCAATTCCATCTGTTTTATAAGAAGCTCATGTACGAGCAGCAGAAAACGGTAAGAATACCACGAGCTGTGAGTGTGCGTGGCGGGGCGGGGCGAGGGGGGGTGGAGGTGGAGGGGGCAGGGAGCAGAGGTGGTGGATTCAAGGCACATCCCAAGATGTGACCGAGAATCACAGTAGATCTGCCAGATTCGGGGAAGAATCGGCATGTAGTGGTCCGCTGGAGTAAAAGTGTTAGAGCTGCATTCTTATGGTTTGTGGGTGCCCCGACAACCTCAAAAAACTGTCTCTGAGCCAGTGCCCCACAAGAAATGCTGGAAATGGAAAACATTTATTGGGGGGAACTGTCACTTCTTGGGAGGGGCGGGGCTTTTGGAAGGAGAGGGCGGGGCTAAGGGGTGTGGCCCCAGGCCAGGTTGCCAACACAGTATCTGTCTATAGAACCCAATCCTGACGATTTGCATAAAAGCAAAGAGAATTATGGGAACAACATAATGTCCACAATTTTAAATGTTAAACATGTCTTACATTAAGAAAACCTTTTAAGGGAATAATAGACTCTTCTGTTTTGATTGGTCACAATATTCACCCTAATAAAGAGATGTCTGTAAAATGCAGGACACATACACCAGTTTCAACAGCCAACAACACACTGTATGTGAGTCTTCGGCAGTTCCTGTATGCCGGCACCAGTACAGTCCAGTACACTACTGCATGTTCTGAACGCTCATTGAAGAATGGGTTGCGTAGTGGGAGCAGCCTGCAGTACAACGAGCAGACTGCTTTCAGAGGACTCCGCATGAGGGTCAGGATTTGCAAGAGTCGTGTCTGGGACCTGTGCCGTGTCTGTGACCCCCTGGATCTGAAGGACAGAGCGGGGCTCCAGCAACACATTTTTTGCCGGAGTGCCGTTCCGGCCCATTTCCTGCGCTGCCCACAAGTAAGCTTCTGGTGCAATGTCAACTGCCAACAGCCTGTAGGCTGATGCGCGGTAGGGAGAGATTAACACACTGCCCAAAAAATACATGCATGGAAGCCGTCTGCCTGCTAAAGTATGGCAGAAAGCACCTGTCTCTCAAAGGTTAACTCTCACCAAATGAGATATATGGCTCGTAGTTTGCCGTCACTTTAACTTTAGGGTGCTTTCATAAATGAAATAAGCAGGAAGGCCGGCGTGCATTATGTGCTCAGAAGGGTCACAGGCTTGAATATCCGTCACAGATATGTCTTACATAAAAATGCGCGTTCGTTCTTATGTTCCCAAAATGCTATTTCATTTTATACAAAGCACCAAGCAGATTCCCTTGGTGCTATTCGTCCTTCTCACCTTACCCACAGGTGCGCACGTGGGTGATATTAGGACTGGCTGAAGATTCCCAGGCGCTCCAGGTGGGACCCACACCCTGGGGCTGCGCGTGTGGTGCATTGGTGATAATGTTGATGCATCCTGGGTCATGACTCTTACGTTTATCGAGGAGGGTGCATAACATGAGCCAGACTTGGAACTGGAGTATTCCCCAGGCATACTCTGTGCCCCACACCAGAGAGATGAAGGCAAGGTAGAACATGTGAAGCATATGTTAACTCCATGAGCGGTCTTTGGCCAGTAATTTAGTTTGAGAACACTGGGGCCTCTGCAGGGAATATGCTTATACTATCAGCCCTTCTCTTCAGGAGGTTAATAGCTACATATTATGAGAGCACAGGCAGACGGCAGTGAGCTGAAACCCTAAAAGAGCCCTTTATTTACCAAATGAAGGTGATTTACTCAGTAATTGAATTGATTATGTGTCTAGTGATCAAGACAATTATTTACAGACAGCAGTTTATTTAGAAACTTAATAAGAGGGAGTTTTATTTACAGTATGCAGACAAGACCACCTGAAACAGAGCAGAGTGACACGAAGTACATGTTTGGCTCATGGTGTATAGTTTGCAGCAGAACTGGTGGCCCTTGTATAAGGCAACTGCCCCTCTCTTAGACTGGGGCCACCACTATTCGGCCACGTCCCCTTTCCAGAGCCCCCACCCCGATATCAAACGTCACTTAAAGCTCTGATGTGGGCCAAGGATTTAGGCGATGTGATTCAGTAAGACCACGCTCACGATGGGGCAAAGTCCGCAGCCGGGGTCAAGTCCTAAAAAGAATAGTGGGGGGACTCTTTAACTTACCAATTGAATATGGTGTCACTAGAAATTAGCATATCAAGTTGCCCTCTTAAAAAAGTGGGGGGACTCCTTGAAAAAAAGTGGGGAGCTCAGTCCACCCGCGTGTACCCTGGACTTGAGCCCTGGTCAGCAGAGACAGCTGTGCAGTCACAGCACTTTCTGCACAGAGCCGGCAGCCATTTGCACTTAGTGGATGGGCAGGCGCCAGCTCTGTCCGCCATTAGGCACAGTCAGGGAATGCCGAGGGCAGGCCCAGCACACGGCTGCGAGGGCCGGGCGGTGAAGCGAGGGTGCTCTAATGCTGGAGGGTACCAGTGTCAGAATGCAGAGGCAGTCATGAGTTACAAGCTCAAAATTCACTGCATGCACTGAAGGCGATAACCGCACCTGAGGCAAGTAGAGGAAATCAATAGGCCCACAGCTCACTGAGCCGGATGCACTGTACAGAAGGCATTCACATCTGCAAAAGCAGCCCCCTGTAACGAAGAGGGCATTATGATGTGTTAATCCAATTATGACTCATAATGGTCCTCTTGCAACCACGTGTGTATTGCAAGAGACAGGGTGGGGATTTGGGGCCTAGGTGTAGTCCTCCTTGTGATATCCTTTGTACATTGTATATTGCACCGATCATTGTTGCATTGCATTGTTGCATCGTGGCCCTTTTCCCTTTAAGGGTCAGAATGAAAACAGGGATAGTGGTCTGCTGTGCCTTGCAGTACTCCTTCCTAGCGCTCGATGCTGTGTGCAGTGAGGCAAAGAGCCAAAACCAGCCCCAGCAGTATTCATGAGCTGGGCTATGCTCCAGCGGTCTTTCACTTCCATTCCCTCCTGCAAGCATACGCACCCCCTTTCCTTCCCTTCCTTTCTCTCTCACTTATATCCTGGGCTGTAAGTGGGTTGGGACCCCTGGGATCGTTTTTTTAAAATTCAGCATCAAGGAAGGGCCATGCCATGGCCTCTGTCCAATCATCCTCTGACACATGCATGGTTCTATTTTGATTTAATTTTGGAAAAATATTTTTTTATTTCAGTAGACTTAATTTTTTGCTTCTGATTGATTCATTTACATTTAATCCCCTAATCCCCCGTTTTAGTTTTGGCTATTAGGTGGTGCTGAAAGTGCTGCCTAAAAGCCGAAACTATTGGCATGTGGAGTGAAGACAGGAGAGAGATGAGATATCAGGAGGGACACACAGCTTGTGAGTTTTGTTTGGTTATTTTCACATCTACCGAGCATTAGTCTCTATGGCCCTTCCTACCCACAACCTGCCCCACACTGCCCACAACACATCCCTTGAGAATCTCTTTAAGCTTGCTCTTATAATCAGTAACATCAATCTTTGTTCTGTGATGTCCCTGTTTTTCAAAGCAGCGTTATGAGAGCTAATGGTCTGATTGCAGCTGTAAATATGCTACTGGTATAATACAAATGTGTTAACCAAATGTGCCTTCATCCAATTAATTTAGAAGCAGTATGTGTATCCCTGCATCTGAAGTCCTATTAAAACAAGCATTGGTAAATCCAACACTTATGGCTTGTGTTCAGGCATTTTCCAGCCACTGTTATCATATGCCAAGGTACTCGTACCATTTTCCAGCTGCTGCCATTTTATGGCCAGGTAGTACCATCATGGCAGTGCCTGGCAAATGCCTGTCCCATTCCTACACAAAAGCCAAAACTGTTGGCCTTGCTCGTCCTTGTTTTAAATAGATGTTTCTTTCTTTGTTGCTATGTATATTTGTAACAGATCCAAAACTTGAGCCAATGTGTTAGGCCACTCCCTTACTAGCATACATAACACATCTTTTAACGGTTTGTTGGGTACATGCGCTTCTGTGCGCTGGCCACCACTTCTCACATCCCGCCAGCAAATAGTGTTTTGGGACTTGGTAAGCTCTTACCCCACGATCACTGCTCACACTCACTCTATCACTGTTAATTACACTCAACAGAGAGACACCTATTCGCTTTAGAAAATCTGTTCTGCTCATTATTTGAAGCCAGCTTGCAATCTTAGAGAAGGGCATGTGGCTTTGTTACCTGGCAACAGAAATATGTCAGGACATGGCCTTGTTTCCCAATCACATCTCTGCATCCAAAGAAATCTATTTTCCCCAGACTTGGTTTGGATGCACCCTGGAGAACAATGCAAACTGTCAACAAAGTATAAACCTTTACGACTTGTTTTCTTGATTTTGTTTTCAGATACTTGACGAATTCAAGCAAGACACATCGTCCGTGTTCATTCTTGGGTAAGGTCGTCTATTGAGACAGTTCACCAGGCCACAGCAGGGCCCCAATGAAAACGTGTTCCACAGTTGCAAATGAACAATTCATTCCTTTTTATGACACTGTTTGGGTAGTACCCAAGGGGGAGGTTTTTTGATAAAATGTGATGCAAATTGTGCATTTTAACGAATATTTATTCAGTAACAGTGGTCAAAACTACTAGCCTCCTGGTGAAGTAACTTATCAAACTGGCCTACATGGGCCAAATAAAGTGGCCCACTTTGACCACAAAAAGTTGCCCACACTAGCATTTTGTGATTTTGGTTCGGTCACTACCCTATTGCCATATAGGCCAGCCTGAGCCTGGGCCACAGGAGTGCACACAGACAAGTGCAGAGGCTGTTTGCTTACACACACTAACAGTACGGTGAGACGCTTGAATTCCGAGAACCGGCGTGAAACACAGCCCGCTCAAATATTTGCTTAACAAACTTATCACACTTTACTAGGGAGCTAACAGAAAGGTAAAGGGTGAATAAAAGGACCACACGGGTATAAAACGACCAGATTTTAAAGAGGAGGAACAACGACTTCACGCAAGGCGAGAACAAATTGACAAACACGAGGTCCAGGCTAAAGGACTCCACACAATTACCACCGAGCAACACCAGAGAACCTTGTGTGCACACCAGGGTAGAACTTGGATGATGAGGTTGTGAGAAGCAGGAAGTGCACGCTCATAACATAGGCAGTCTGATAATGTCCGCTCCACCCCTCGAACATATTCCCAACCCCACTGTAGCTTACTTTCTTTTAATAACTGGGGCCAGACCAAGCTCTTCTCATTGTGGCAAAACAAGGCCGCAGTTTATTATTACATGTTTACAACCATAATCACACAGTCATTTTTAATAACCCAGGCGATCGGCAACACCTTTTTGTTTGGTCTACTTCATCATCAGCACCCCCTTTTTCCTTTTTATCTCTTTCAACATCTCCAGTTAGCTCTCTTTTTCTCCTTATCAACTCTTTACCAAGCATACTTACATCTCACTTACCGAACCTCCCTGAGCCTCCCGCTCAAGGCGAAACACATTGGCAGCCGCTGCTGCTGGGCTGCAGGGAGCGCCGTTATGTGTTCCTTTCTGCTAGCCAATGCTGGAAGCTGTCGACCAACTGGGGGTGCACCTCTTTACCCGACCTTGCTACCCCTCGCTGTGCGAGGCTAACAGGGGGGCATTTACTCCTAGTCATCCTTGCCTCCGTCAGGAGGTTAGTTTGGCATTGCTCGATCGCCTGAGTAACCGCCTGAGACAATTCATAAAAAACAGACTAGACAACCTGAAATAGAAGTCATGTTAGGGTGTGGAGGGTGGGACCAAGTGTGTTCAAAGGGTAGAATCTGGTGAAGGTGCAGAGTCTGGCAGAGCTGGAGTAAAGTCGTGGGGGTGCATGCACTTATTTGGGCCTAGGGCAGCAGAAAGCGTAAATATGCCACTGGGTACAGCATTGATGGCTGCTACCATGTGAGTTGCCAGCTTTCTTGCTTGGCCATTGCTCTGTTCCTTGCAATAGTTCTTATTACCTCTGACAAGGCATCGTTTGGCTTGCTTGGCGGGAGCGAGGGGACTGGCAAGTCAACATTCACTCTTTGGCTTGCTAGCCAGCCCACATATTGTAATCAGTGAAGTTGTAGGGTCGTGGTCCCTGCCCAAAACTAACTACAAAACTTCACAACTCCACCTTAAGTCTACCAAAGGCAGCCCACAGATTGCATCGCATAGAGGCCCAGAAGTTGCATAGAATGCCCATTTGGAACCTGGGTACACTCCCAGCCATAGAAAAAACACCCTTCCCATATTCAGTCCCAACCTCAGCAAGAGCTTTGTCACCAAGCACTCACTATGGCCCAACTCTTAAGTGATTGTAATTTGGGGGGCAGACGCTCATTTTTATTCAACAAGTTACCACTGTCCGTATAGAAACTGTCTAAAATGTTTACTTACTCAAGTACCTTTAAAATGAAAGGAGATTTTGGACCAGTACTTTAACAACGAGCAACCGTCAATAAAGCGTCCTAAACTGAACGCTATGAACGCACCGCCCACCACCTTATCTTGACCGTGCAACACTTAGCAGCGCTTTTCAGCATTGCTTGTAAAGTTTTCACAGAAAAGGAGTCCAAATGTTTTGAATACAAACACTGTACTGCTTTTTTCTAAGAAACACTAGACAATGCTGAAACCTTTTAATTAATTCACCCTCGTGTTTATTTTGAAGTATTTATGTATATAATGCAATTTGTACAGAGTTGCGCCACACACAAAACCTGCCCCTTTTGCTTGAGGGTGCATTCAGTGAATGAGTTGGCATTCGTGGAGGTAGTGGAAAGATACCGAGTGATGGGAAGCAAAGGGTTACTATTAGGATTACAGCATTGCCTACAGCATTGCCTTCTAGCCCCTGGGAACCTATCCTGGGTGCAAGTAAGGGCGGAAGTAAACAGTATTCTCCTAGGTCTTAGTGACGTTCCCAGGGGTCGCTCAAGAAGAGTCCCTTAGCCGCTGTATTGGATTTGTTTTAGGTCTGCTGGAATGTCATTCTTAAGAAGCTGTCCCTGAGTGGCCAGCGATCTCTTAGTGGCCGGTTTCTTCCTCAGTCTAGGGTGACCGTGTCTCATGTCTGAGGAGGACCTGAGCATTGTAGCCGGCTTGCGGTGGACAGGAAGTGGTGGTCAGCAGCCATGTCCCTTTCTCCAATAGTTCCCGAGGTTAGTGCAGAACTGTTTAGGGTGAGTTACTTCTCTGCCACTAGCCAGTTAAGTGCTTAGACAGCAGACGAAATATGGCCACTTTTCTGTGTCGCAATGATCAGTCATGCTGCTCTGTTATGCAGCTTCTGTATTCCTCTAATTTCTTTAATTAAGTGTTTTGGTAAGCCCAGGCAGAGAGCGTTAGAAGCATCAAGTTTACTCAAGAATAGTGCATGGAGTAGTTTGATTTTATGGTTGACCTCTGAGAAGGGTAGTATTTTTTTTAAGTCATAGGTGGGCGTTTTTTGTCTGGGAATTAATTTTCTATTTAAAAGAGCGTTCCAAGTACCACAAATGCCGTTTTCGAGCAGGAGTGCACAGCAAGCCACACCACGGTTCTGTCTTTAAGAAAAGATGCAGTCCAGTCTAAGGCTTTGCCGCATGTGTTTTGCATATTGCACAATGATGCAAGAAACATGTGTGCTAAAATACAGTCTATTTATTCATGTAGTAGTTTCAACATCATCTTGAGATGACATCCAGCAGCAAAACATAAATCACAGCAGAGGCGTAGACACGGTAGGGCCTGAGCGGGCCAGGCCCACCCACAATCTGTAAATACCCACTCAGCGCACAACACTGTGTGGACATTAACATATTTCACCCTGCATACGTCAGACAGCAGCCGGGTCGTTCTCCAGCTCCTGCGTTCCGCCCATGTCGGAAACAAGGCTGCTCTCCCTGCTTCCTGGTTCCTGTCTGCATGGAGCACGTTAGCCGGAGGCCTATGAAGCAGTTGAGGAGGCGGCAGCGGTGGCAAGCGTTTTTTTTGTTCGTTCATGCTTGTGTGGTGTATACGAGGATTGTATGCATCTATACATGTATGCGAGGGTGTGCCTGTAAATACACGCATATGAATACATGCAGTGTGAATGTTTTGCATGGGTGCAAGCATGTGTGTGAATGCACTGTGAATGTTCTGGGTTCTCGTGTGAATGACATAGAAGTTGTATGTGTGCGTGACTGGTGGGTGAATGTGTGTGAATGCATGTGTGTGTACCTCTGTGTGTGTGTATCTCTGTATATATGTGTGTGTATCTCTTCATGTGTGTATCTGTGTGTGTTTGTGCATCTGTGTGTATCTCTGTGCATGTGTGTGCATAGCTGTGTGTGTGTATCTCTGTGTGTATACCTCTGTATATATGTGTGTGTGTGTGTCTATATCTCTGTCTAAGTGGATGTGTGTGTGTGTATGTATAGATGGGTGCATGTGTGTTTGTATCAGTGTATGTGTCAATATTTAAGCTAGTTGAACCACCCACCTTCTAAGCTATTCCTCTGAGAGGAAGAAGATTTCTATGGGGAGCCTGTAGGTGGCCGCAATCTTTTGAAGATTCAACACTTCAGGAAACTGCTGAAAAACGATCTGTTCTTACAGGCCTCAACTAACCCAATTCTCTCTTTGTGTTATCTTTCCTGGTTCTTTGAGGCTTCACTGTGACACTGCTATGTCTCACTAAGGATCAAATAATGTAAATTTAAGAATGCCTTCACTAGGAACAGAACATATGCTTCTACACTAGAACCCAACAATGCAGTGAGGATCCGCTGTGCTAAAGCCTGCAAGCAAAAAAGAGGTAGAGAGCTTACAAAAGGTCTGAGGAATAGCTATTGATGCTCACTTGAAATTATGACCAGGAATGCACAATGAGGAGATACTGTATTTGGCCAAGGGATGAGTGATGAGTGCCTGCAAAAGGACTCAGGAATGATTAATAGGGAGTCACCACACCAAGGCACATTGTTGGGTAGGTTGAGGCTCTTGAGCAATCACTATGGGCTGCACAGTGAGGAGCATGTGGACTAATAACCTTATTTCTTTGTTTTTGTTAATGCCACTAAGGCTTCAGGAGCTTGACAAGAGAAGGGTGGAAATATAGTGAAAGTAAGCAAGCTTTTGCAAAGAGTTAAGTCTTTAGGAGCTTGCAGAAGATTAGATGATTGCCGATAGTCCAGATGGTTAAGGATGCAGTTCCATAGTAAAGCCTCATGCACTGATGGAGCTCAAACACCAAGGCGCATTGAGCAGAACCTAGTAGCATAATAATATGTATAGAGGAGAATCGGCGATTGTGTGAAGGAAAATATGGAATTCATTTATTATTCATGTAAACAGAGCATGTTCTGTTAATGAACTCGTCAATGGGAAAGATCAATTTCCTTTGTACTGTTTATTCTTTGACAGGGAGATAATTTAGAGACTTCAGGCTGGGTTTCATATGGTCATGTTAAGGCAATTTGAGGATAGCACAAGTTACATGATTCCATGCAACTTGAAGTTTGTAAAGACGAATAGCTGTTAAGCGTGTAAAGGCCTTTACAATAAACAAGACGAGTAAGCACAGTGCTGATGACATTGGCCACCCCTGCGAGAAGGACAAAAAAGGGTGGGTTGTTCTTGAGTCTTTGAGATAGAAAATAGCTTTCGAGACAATGTTGGGGACTTGACGGACAAAGAAGTGGATAGATCCGAATTTAACTAATGTTGTAAACTTTCAATGGCAGGTTGGGTGAAGCAGCGCGGTTGGTGTGCCAAGCTAGAGGTGGTAATGAAGATCAATTATTAGAAATAAGGAGGACAATGGGTTTGGATCTGTTGGGGTAGCAAAGCCAATTGTTTTTCATCCAATCATTGATGGGATTGAATCCGTAACCTGGAGGAGATTGCTTGGGAATTGATTGCCTGAGTCTTTTCTTATTTATTTGTGATTTATAAGGTGTCTCCCACAAACTGGAATTTTCAGGGTGCCAGTATGTAAGTGGGTGAGGGATTGGGAAGTTGACAAGGGGGGAGAGAGATGGTAAGAAGTAAGGAAGGTACACAAGAGGTTTGTTTGCAGCTCAATAGTACTTTGCATTCCCAAGTCTTTATTAAAGGTAATTTACAAAGGAGTCTGGGGGACACTCTACTGAGAATGAACATGCATTAAATACCTTGTTCTATGGAATTTCTTCCACTCAGGAGGGTCTACAAACATTTGGTGGTATCCTGACGGATTTACCATCAGAATACCACAAAACTCCTAAAGAGATGACTCCAGCATGCAAGCGACGTCCCAGTTGTCTACTTTAAATTCTCCCACAATTGCATTCTGGGAGATCTAGATTTTGGTCACTTCCGTTTACCCAAATGGACTAAAGTCACACTAGATTAAAAACAAAGCTCACAACTGGAATAGGATGTTGCCATTAATGCAGAGTCACCTGGTGACCTTACATTGGGGTAGCTGACTAACAGCAGGTCTATGAAGGGTCCATGGAAGGGGCTGGTGCAATTGTTTCAATCTACTTTAGGTTCTGGTGGCGGACCGGGGCTATTGTGTTGGACATGTAGTCGATCAGAATTGTTTGTTATAAGTAATGGATTCCACATCAATTTTACAGATGCATGGGATGTCCAAGATGTGTACAGCTTCATGTGTCGGTTTGTGCATGATCGTTGTAATCTTAAATTGTGTATACTGAATAAAAAACAACCATGCAGTGGCATTTGAAGTGCCGTTATGTCGCGAGTCAAGTTCACCAAATATAAGGATTTGTTTTGGAAAGTGGCAAGTATATTGTTTAAGAGTTGTAATAGATGTGTTAAGAATGATACATGAAGGAGTAGTTGTGTGTTGCAATGTTCTTGCATTTTGTTTCTGGAAAAATGATGGCTACTGCATGCCAGTTTTTGTTGCTCTTACCAGCCAGGATTTCGGGGACTGTTGGTAGGGGTGTGGCTAGAGGGGTGGTGCAACCATCATTAAACTAGGTTTCTGTCCTTCTTAGGAGGACCAGTTTGTGTTCTTCGCTTGTATTAAGGATATTAGGGGCGTTGTTATTGGATGACCACCTTTGATCATTCCGATGATCAGAGCTGCGTAAGCATCATCTTTCTTTTTCCGTGGTACAGTGACTGAAGAGGATTTCCTTCTTGGTTTCCGTGTGTGGACCGTTTGTTTGTGAGGCAGCCTCGGCTGTTGGTGTGTCTCTTTTGAGAGGGGTGCATTTGGTTGTTTGGCTGGCTAAGAGACGTGTTCAGAGGTCTCGCCATAGTTTGAATTTTCATGAGCTTGCTGTGTGGGAAACGGTTCTGGCTGTACGATAAGGTAGTGTTTCTATGTGAATTATCTAGAGGTGAAGATTGTGCGTGGTGCGACTGTTGTGGAGGTATTTTCTGGCATTTCTTCACTTGTTTTAGCAAGGCAGGGCACGATTCTGTAAGACTTGGTAGCATTACTGAGTCAATTAGCTTGTATCTCAGATTGGACAGCAAGTGACCATTATTTGAGCCACTGTCTTGCAGGTCATCACGTTTCTAGGGAGAGATGGGAAGAATCTGAAACAGGTCATAGTGTGTGTTTTGCCAGCGTGTATCATGGTGGTTCTGTTTGAGTAGCGATTGATGCTGTGCTTCATGATTTCCTGGAATGGCTGCTGCAGGGATAGTTGTTGGGATAGTTGTTGGGATAGTTGTTGCGGCTGTTGAATGAAGTACGTAGTGAAGATGGTGTGCCACATTGGTGTGAAGAAATAGGCCAGTTATGGTGCCACCCTTTTCTGAACATCAGAAGCTGGCCCCAATGAGGGTGTCAGGGTTGATCAGAAGGAGTGTGTGTTTTCAACTGGGTAAAACAGGCGGATAGATTGTTGCGTGGCAGTTATTGTATAAGGGCAGAATTTAAGACTCCACTTAGAGGGATTTGGTTGTGTGTCAGAAGGCTCGCAACCTACATAGTAGGGTTGGTGGAGCAAAGCTCTTCTGAAGCTATTTTTCTTTAATTAAAGTGAAGATGTGTTAGAAGTGGAGTGCTTACCTTGGATACTTGTGTCGTTGTTTTGCAATGGGGTTCCCAGGCGGGATTAGCTTGTGTTGTGTTCAGGGATGTATGGGATGAGAATAGCACAATCAGGGTTAGTAAACCCAAAGCCTGATGGGATGAGTAATCCCAGGGATTTGGTAGATTAGCCATGTGAAGTGTTCACAATGGGAATGGGAGAGTTGGGAGGAGGTGAGGTGGGTGGACAAGTCCTCATTACAGATAAATGCACTGGCTACATATTACCGTAGTTACGGTTCAAGTGACCGTATAATGCAAGAAAAGTGCATAATCAGCATGCAGATGTGAAGCATGTGAACAAGAATATAATTACCAGCTAGAAACAATACAAAATAAAATGGGCAGTGAGCCGACATGGCTGGTGGTAGTTAGGTTCAGTGCATCCTTGCTTTCATGCAGAGGCAACATTAAAAGGAGAAGTGAGTGGGCATAACTATGTGCTTTTCATAAACAGTGCATTGAAAGTATTAACAGTAGAGAAAACTAGATCTGGCATAACGCCAGGTTACTTTGGTGCCTATGCATGGGGATAATGAGATGAAGTATGGATGTCTAGAAGATGCCAGCCATAGCACATTAATAGATTGTGCAAGGTACAAATGCATGTAGTATAAACATTGTTGTTTCGGATTGATGGGGAAGTGTGTGTGCCTGCTAAGAACCTAAAGACAATTAGGTTATGAGGAAGGCACTTTCATGGCTAAGGTCGGAAAACATAAATGCGCTGGAATCTACCTAAGATTTGAACTGAAGCTTGAAGCTTTTAATAATATCTGAAGAGATCTGATAGGAAAATTGAAAAGCAACAGGGATACGGCAGAAAGTCGAGATTCTCAACACTGTAGCAGGAATCTAGGGGAATCGAAGGACAAAACCTTGTGGACAGAGAGGAAGGATTTAATCCATTTGAGAGGAAGCTTATTGGCACCAGAGTCTTTAAAGTAGTTAGCATTGGTCCACTTTATCGAAGGTCGCAAATAAATTCACGGAGATTAAATCTGCATAATCTTCAAAGACTCTCATTCTTATTTTGGACACGGGGGAAGGAGGTTTTGGTGCCTCTAAAAAGGTCAAAGCCCAGATTGTTAATTTTCAAGGATGTGGTGCCATTCCACATGATTTGGGGGTGATTGATGTTTAATTTCTGAATGCTGGATTATTGACAAAGGGCTTGTAATTCATGGGCATGAGATAATTGTGCAGTAGCACCTGGAGCTTCCAAGTGCTGAATGGAATTATCAAATAAATGATCTCAGGCTCAAATAATCAGACAGAATCAAAGAATATGGCAAAATACTACTTTATTATCAGCTCAATAAAGTAGGGAAACCTGGCGACTATAACAAATCGAAGCTCACCTTTCATTTGCCACCTTCGATGCCTCTACTTACGTCCGTTGTTCAGTTCGAGCCCTTCAGTATCGACTCTTCCCCAATCGACCACTTCGCCTTCAGGGCGCCGGGGGCCCGTGGTGGCCCGACAGGAATTTCTTCAAAGAGGCGTCTGCCGACCATCTCGTCTCACATGTGTTTTTTTCCGCTCACCACTGGAAACTCTGCTGTCTTCTGGCTGATGGTGGAAGACGTCAAGAATCTGAGAGTCTGTATCTTGAACCATCCTCTGCTACCAAAATGTGCAGTAGCACCTGGAGCGTTCGAAGTGCTGAATGGGATTATCAAATAAATTATCTCAGGCCCAGATAACTGGACAGACTCAAAGAATATTGGAAAATACTACTTTATTATCAGCTCAATAAAGTAAGGAAACCTGGCGAGCATAACAAATCGCAGCTCACACACTCTCAGAGCATTCCCATTACACAAAAGGCTTCATACCTTGATGCACATCAGCTATGACTTCATCCTACGTGACAAACATTAATAACCTCTTGGGCGGAGGGATTGTGTAAGGGAACATATATACCTATAGTTCATTTAGGTGTTAGTAACCTCATTGGCTGCCCCTTAACTGGTAGGCACACCTCAAACTACCTCTATGTGAAATACAGATAATAGCAGAATAACTGCAGCGGATTGGCTTCAGCAACAATGTATAGTCCATCATTACATAGGCCCTCATGATTGGTTGACACTCTCCTCCAACGTTGGACATTCGGCCCGTTAGCAGCACGTACGCAAAATGAAACCCAGATGTAGGGAACAACATCAGACAACTGCCCACTTGAATATTTAGCCTACCATCTCTCATCAGTTAGGCCTTAAGCCAAGGCTTCTTCATTGTAGTTGGCCTTGCTGGCTGTTCTCTTCCTCTGAACTTTAAAGGGAGTGATGATACATTGCTATCTTCGTCTGGAGCTTTATGAATAGTCCTTGTTTTCTGGTTTTGCGTCACATGTGAGGAGACCATGACTGTGTCCATCTTTTCTTTCTATTTAGTGCTATTTGATTCAATTATAGTGGGTGCTATTACTCTCCTCGGCCTCTGGAGACTTGAACCCTGATTCACAGAGTGGTGCAAAGTGTTTTTTTGCAGTGCAAGCACTGCAAATGTACTCTTTGCGCCATGATTTAGGTCCATTTAGCACAGTGCAAAGAGTACTTTTGCAGTGCACTTTGCACCACTTTGTGAATCAGGGTGTTTGTTGGCAGTGCAAAGTCACTTTTCACCATGCTAAAAGGTCCATGAATTTGGCCCTTGGTTGCTCCATCTTGCATATGCTTTCTGCATATTTAATTGTACAATACTTGGCACTTGCAAATGTTCACTTCTTTAGTTAATCTAAGAAATATGTCCTGCATATATGGCTTATCCTCTTCAACTCCTCTCATGCCTTGCAGTTGCTTCTTGCTGCAACATCCTTGATCCTGATCAAAACAAATATTCTTTGTTCTTGCATGAGTTTGTATTCCAGTGCTTGTCAGCTGTGCAGCCTTGGTTCTTCTCCTTCAGGCTTCTCGCTTACTATTACTATTTACTTACTATAGGAAACCGACGTCCACTTTCTCAACATGGCTGCTTTACCCGTGTTCTATTTCCCACGTTTAGCAAGATTTTATGTGTCATCTATGTTGCATTTCTGCATGTATACATCAACTGTATTTCTTCTCACTTATCTTCTCAGTGTATATGATTTCTTCCTATTAGCATTTATGTTTACTTTATCTTCATTCTTTAAGTATCCGTTTATAATTTCAGTGCATCCTCATCTCGTCTCTTCATGACATCACTTTACACCTGTCAGACTTTACTTATAGTTCTTCTATGTCCAGTTGTGTCTGCAGATTTCCTTCTACCACATCAGTTTGAGGGTAATTTCGATATTGTTGTCTGAGCGCATAGCGTCTTTCATATCTTCGATGCGGTATTGGGATAATACCAGGTGTCATGCACAGTGCCTTCCTGTTCTTTCAGTATGATGGAGGTGGGGGTAGGTGGGTTCCATGAATGACGTGCACATTTGCTTCTTTACAGAATCAACTTCAGGTCTTTTTTGTAGGCAACTGATGGTAGATTGCTTTGCAGACAGGTGAAGTGCTGAGAAAAGAAAGGGCTGATCAAGGCTGTGAATTCCAGCAAAAGAGTGGAAGCATTAATTTTCATAAAGGTGGGGGGGTTGGGAAAAGCTGTGATTTGGATAAGATCATAATCAACAATGGGGGAGCTACCTGATAGGTTGTTAGGAAGAGAAGAAGTACATTTGGAGAATGTCAAAGAAGGAGATTCATTGACAAGTATGTGTCCCTAAATTTAAGAAACCTTGCCTCCTAAATTGTGTCTTTTATGACAGAGTTCTTGTGTGTGATGACTGCTGGTGTCGTTGGGGGAGATGGAGGAAGGTTCTTTGAATATTTGGAAGGGTTGTGCTCATTTGTTGCAGGCACTACAGAATATGTTGGAGTAGTATGAATGAGGCAATGTGATTTGACATGGCCAAGTGGGTTTTTCTCCAAATTTGCACATGTAACATTTTCGGATATGCCATTCAGGCATGAACCAAGGATTGCAATTTCTGGAGGGTTTTAATGTTGATTTTCAATAATGGTTCCCCAATGTATAGAACAGTGGTAAATGGTCAGAGGAGAAGGAGAGTGGCTAATCAGGGGGAGGAGAAGACATCCAAGACGGAGGGGGGAACAGTTTTCTTGAAAAGTAGTGCTTTCATGGTCTGAGGTTTTTCTTCAAAAGAAAACTAGGGAGAAGGAGCGGATGACTTGGCTCTGTAGGGGATGAGGTTGAAGAAAAGGAAAAGGAAGACCGAATCACAAGACCAAAGAAGATTAATTGTAGTAATAGGTGACCAGAGAATGTCATTGGCGAACTTAAGGTCTACGGTATGACGGTTGTGGACGGTACGCAACTGCAATGAGGATGGAGTAGTTTGGGCTAACAATGAGTTTAGTGGAAATGTATTTGGATGAGTTGCTCGGTGGAAGAGGGCTGTTACCCCAATCTTTTGTGAAATGCGCCTTTCTGCCGGAGACAGAAATTGGCTGGGAGGATTCCATCAAAGATGGAAGGAGAGTGTAAGGAGAACCTGGTTTCAGGGATGGCGAGGAAGTTTGTGAAATGATATAGGGAAAGAATACATGTAGGGCAGGTAGTTGTATGGGATTATTGCCATTGTTGAAGATTAATGTAGTAGTTTATGACAAAATAGAGCCATGAATATTATTTAAACCGTTAAGTGTAATCTTGTTGATGAACGTGGTAAATGGAGCACAACGGTATAATCAGTTGTGGTAGAGGCATTCTGTCAGAATCCTGGTGACCATGTTATCCAGTAGATGCAGACATGGATTATGATGTAAATGAATCTCTGGAGAGACCAATGCCATGCAATACATGGTGTTCCAATAGGAGTTGTTCCAATGGGAATGTATGTATAGAAGCATAATCTGCATAGACTTCAGGGGAGAGAAAATGCAGTTGTGGTTAGGAATTGAAGACAATATCGAAGATGAGCAAACTGAACAAGTCCTGCAAAGGAACAATAGCGGAAAGGCAGCCTAAATAATGACAACTGAACTGTGGGCAGGAAGGGGTGCTAACCCAAGCCAAGATGGATGCTAGTGAGACAAATGCAAAGTAGAAAAGTGCCACCTCCTGGTAGCCATAGCAAATTGTAGAATGATCCTCAATGAACAGGAGAGTAGTGTCTGCACAAAGTCCCAAATGTATGCAGCGAGGACAGCTGCAGTATGAAAGAGGGCTCAACAGTAGGAAGTGCCTGCACTACAACTGTCACATGCAGAGTGTTTCTTTCCTGTTGCTGTTTCTTAATTCAGTGCATGGATACATGTACATGCACCTACAATGAACTATGTAGGACCTACCAGACTGTCGTGCATTGAGCCTTTACAGAGCGGCCTCCTGAGCGAGACATGAGCTAGGACAAGTGAGCAGTCCTTACAGGTTTTAATGCTAACCAACCAGGATCATAATGTTCAGGCAATTATGTCTTGTAAACTAAAAGCGGAGACCGCAGAGAGAATTAAGGGAATGTTGGGGTCCACAGAGGGAGATATTGCCAGGAGAGTAGGGGTGGTTGCTTAATCACTGCACACATCACTAGCAAGGCCTCACTTGGAGAATTGTGTCCGGTTACGGAATGCACATCTCCAGATATTTGGTGACAGTCAAGCAACCACCTTACCACAGTGGTTGCAAATACAAGCCATCCCATGAGAGTACTAGGAGTGTGCACATTCATACACGGATGCAAAGGAGAATTGTGTGATATGGTGTAGATAGTCAAAGGCCGTAAAGGAATTACTATAGATCAAGAGTCTGGGTCTTTCAAGGGATGAATAGTTCTAGAATTAAAGTCATGAATGGAGGGGTGGGTGGAATGAAAAGGACCATTAACACATATTTTTGACGCAATGTGGTGTGAGTACCATTGATATTCATGTGTAATCTGGAAGATAATTCAATAACAGACATATCCTGTTGCTACTATGAGACAAGGAGGCCTTTTACATGGTTCATGTTTTTTCTTTCCTTTAGGAACACCGACAAGCCCGATTCTTCAGCAGTGCATCTGCATGACTTTCAGAGGTTTCTACAACACGAGCAGAAGGTACAGGGCAGCAGCTGCTCATGCTGGCTTCTACAACTCTCCCAGAACTCATTGATAAGTCTCAGGGCTATGTGTACAATACTTAATCATGGAGCTGTACTTAAGTGCAGTACAGCAACACTGAACTGTACTGGTAGCTGGCATGCCACTATTTGCTGCTTATGAGAATCTGTGAATACACCCACTTGAACCCATCTGAATCCTGCTGGCTGGACTTTCTTGCAGGTCCCCTGCATAACCCTGCACCCTTCTGCTCCCAGCGATACAAACACAACTTTAATACTATAAAAGACTATGGGCCCGATTTACAGACTACTTTGCGTGCTGAAAAGTGACTTTGCATACTTTTCAGCACACAAAACTCCTTTTGTCGATTCATGGAATGGACTTTGCATGCATTTTCGGGACCTTGCAGGGACTTTGCGCAGGTCTGTCATGTCTTTATGTGCAGTCGGGTGCTCTGTGATAGTCTCCACGCACAGTGTGGGAAGGGCCTACGCAAGGAAATAAATAGGGTCCGGAATATGCATATTCCCCATTCCCTGCACAGAATGAGGAAGAACAAGGACTTACATGGGCATGTCGAGGGACAATCTATGCAAAGGAATTACATGCCCAGCAATGCACATACACAAACGTATTCATGGATTTGACCATGCAACGTCACGTCATGTGAGGAAGCACACAAAGCATGCGATCCAACACCACATAAAAGTCCCAGTCGCATAGGAAACAATGCCAAAAGATAACGTACAGTCAGGAATTTAGGGGTGCTGGCACGCAGTTGAGGTGCCGATTGAAGTTAGGGGTGCACGTATGCATATTGGTGGGGTGCAGCCATAATTTGCAGGGGTTTTATCGGGCTGCAGTTATGAGTTACTTGGGACATTACGCAGTGTCACCAGGGTGCTGCCATGATTGCGGGGGATGGCCCACAGTACTGACAGGGTGCATGATGCCGGGGATGCGGACTGCACAAAGGTTGGTATATGTGGCTACATCTGCTTTGCGTGGGGGCGTCTCGTGGGCTTCCAGCCGCTACTTGCGCCTAAGGTTACTTTGCAGGTCAAATTTCCATGAATACGCAGACCGTGCATAACATGATTTTGCATGCAGGTACGCGCAAAGTGGTGTCACATGCAGAGTACTTTGTGGAGTCTATGCGCTTATTCTATGAAACAGGCCCGATACAAACCAAGATGGGCTAATTTACTAAAAAAAAGAGGATGGCCATTTTAAATACATGATGTTGGCTTTAATAGGGTGCATATATTTAATTAAAAGAAATACTGTATGGAATGGAATTGTTAAAAATCTCTTTTGAGGACCCCAAGCAGACAGAGCACAGACCGGTCAGTTCCAGGACTTCAGTTAGAACCAGTGAAGGGTGGGTCGTTCTACGACCCCAGTCAATGCCAAATGAGGCATAGGTAGTGCTATGACCTCAGTAGGACTCAGGGAGGTAAGGGCAGTGGAAGAACCCATTGTATGATGATTTTGTTTGGGAAAAGCAAAGCAAACTAATTTCTGCGGGAATCAGTCAATTTGCTTTGCTATGTGCTTAGGTTTTTATGTTTTTATGTTCTAATTTACCGGTTGGCTCCTGAGGGTTTGTCTTCCTTGATGTATTACTTGTTTTTCTGACTCTTTTCATGGGAGAAGCTCTACTTACTTACTACTTTTTTATTTTAAGGTTTTGTATTTTTTCTCTGGTGATGTCCAAAGTTTTGAGGCGTATGGCGTGATCTCTATAGAATTACACATTTTCCTTTATTCTACATATTTATTTTTATATCCGATTTCACTAGTTCCCATTTCAGCAATTTGGTTATGATCATTTTTTCGTCATGCTTTTAATTCATCAGGTTTTTTCCCAAATATGCCATAATGCAAAGACATGGGATCATGTAGTTCTGCTTTTGAAGACAGCTCTAGTCAGACACCTTCATAAAATGATGGAAGGCTTATTTGGTCATGACGCCATGTGTCAGGAAAATGCGGCAGTTGTGTAACTCAATTTAAATTTCAGATTCTGTTTGAGTACAAAAACAAATAAGTGGGTTTCTTTTTTAAGAAAGACCACATACAAACAAACCAAAAAGATAAAAATGTACATAAGAATGTGGGGCTCTGTTGGTGAAGGGATGGATGCCTAGTCCTAATTATCTGTATTCACTCAGGCACCCCTGTTTTATTTCTCATGTGATTGTGAGCAATCTTTCATCAGCAAGGGCCATGCTTTTCCTAGAAACGCAGCTTCCCTTGATGGCATGTTCAGCTTTCGGTCAATGGGTAGAAAACACATCTCTCTTGTTTTTTTAGATTGCCAAAGCGTTCATCCTTGACAATAAAGTCCTTCCAAATTCATTGTATCCTGGGCACAGGAAGACCAGGTGCAGCAAGGGTTTCCTTTTCTATGGGTGGCATGAACATGCGTTGGTGGCTACTTTACTCCATCTCTTTCTTGTCTCTGCCACTTGGAGGATCTTACGCCTTGCACACATGACCAAGTACCCATCTTCCCTTGAGGCCAGTGTAACCAAATAGGTTTCAGTGTTGGTGTCTGTGAAGGACACCTCCTTCCAAGCTATCAAGGAGGTGGCCTTTGAATGATTGCCTTGTGGGTTTTCTTAGAATTTCAGCGTTGCCTTGTTTGCTTGCATAGGGTTCCTCTCATCCAGTATTGATATGATAGGTTATATATAACGTGCTTAATACCCAGAGGTTTCTAAGCGCGGACCCGGGGATCGAACCTGTGGTCCTCCGTGTCTTGCATCCAAGGCGAGCACGTTATCCTCCCATCAAATCGCTGTGCTAGCCCCACCTGCTCAGCAGCCTAGATGGCTTCATTTTGGGTTGGCATTCTCCTTTTCTGAAGTCTCCAGCTTTGGTTGACCAAATGAGCTTCTGTTCTTAAATGCTTTTATGTAGCTTACTTCAGGGACACCCAGTGGATTTTCTTTTCAATTGGGGTGAGAGTTCTGTCAGTTTCGAGTGTCACTGTTGTGGCAGATTTTGGGAGACAGAAAAGCTCCTTCCAAGCCTTTCTTTCGATGTTAGCTGCCAGTCTGCTCCCTGTTCGTTGCCTCACCCCACCATCATGTAGGCTAGCAGTTTACCTTTGATTACTTCTTTCAGATAAATGGTGGAATTCGATCTCAATCTTTGGGCAAATGGATGCCCCGGTTGCATTTGTTTGGCCTTGGCAACAACAACCGCAGACACATTTGTGACTCACATTTCCTGGAGAGGGTAGCTGACAAGGGTTCCATTTCACATGCTCCAAATGTTTACCAAGATTGCATATTTTACCCCTCGAGATTTTATGATTGATGCTCCGGTTTCCATTATTTTAGATTTTGTACTATTGATTATCAAGTGCTTAGCTTTGAGATATTGCTCAGTCGGTTTTAGTAGGGACTTGAGGATCTTTAACTTGGTCTTTAATGGAAAAAATACAAATGGGTGCTCACCCAGACAGAGTGAAGATAGCTGCAACCCCCTGTGGTTTTGTCGTTTGCCGCCCGGGGAACATTTCCATCTACTTGAAGAACTGGGTATGAGCCATTGGCGGCTCTAGAGAACAGAGCTCCGGCCATAGCAACGCCTCTCTTGCTCTATGGGGGGGGGGAACAAGGGAGGCCGCTGTTAACATAAGGAAGTGTCTGGCGTAGCCAAATGTCCCCAGTCCCTCTTGGCCTCTGCACGCGCTGTGGGCCTCGAGGGTTTCGCTCACGTTTCCTTTGTCTTGCCCGTAGGTGTGGCTGGTCCCCACACACGCTGTTGTGACAGAAACAGGCTTATGCAAATGTCTTGGAGGCAAAGGAAGAGCGTCCTGCAGAACGCAAACACTGCGGGCTATTGTAAGGGGTGTGCTCATATTCAAAGAATTTGAGTTTTGTTTATCGTGCGCGCACACAAATCAACCATTGTACTGTCGCGTGGGGTGTATTTGCCGCCTCTCTGTTTGGGGCCCTCCCATTTATGCACTAAAATGAAACAGCATTGTGTTCTTTGAAAATGCAGAGGGCAACGGCGAAAGCTCAAAAAGGCGACACACGTTTTGTCCACAAATTAATAATGTTATCGAGGTTGTACCTTGCAGAAAACTGACTTTACACGGTTAACCCATGTTTTGGCTCGTCATCAAGTTAGTGGGCCCATGTAAGAATTCTGTAGGGTGTAGGTTAGCATAGCTTTCACTGCACTGCAAACAAACATAATAGAAAGCTGTGGGCATCTATTTCCAAGGTATATTATAATATGCCCCAGGCAATGATCGTTATGATGTCGATACTGAGCTTGCTCACTAACATAAAGGACCCTCACTCACTTCATCAATACCGAGAAATATTCTCCAAACTGGCTAACTGGTCCCCGATAGTCCTTGCACTCTGAATACCCTTCTAGCAACAGGTTTGCAGGCACGGTCAGTGGGCTGTTCTCGCATAATGATCAGTAGAACACCATGTCAGCTGGTGTTCGACCCATTTGGCCCTGACATGCTCTTCTCTGCTCTGTTCTGGTTGCACAGAAGGGGTGTGGGGGAATGCCAAAATATCCTGCACTATTGCATGGCCCGTTGACCAACCAAACTCCCCATAACCATGTGTACGCTTTATCGCTTCTGGATCTCTGTCCTGGATATTTTACCCATATTTTTAAATTCTGAATGCACTTCTGCTGTCTTCCTGGCCATCCACCTGTGACAAACCTGATCTGGTCTGCCTTGTCCTCGGATGCCACCATTTCCTATGACAGCACATACACATAAGTCCGTTAGTGTGCAGAACAGTTCTCCCCAGTTGGTCTCATCAGCGAGCGATGATATACCCTGCCGTCGGTCAGTATTTTCCCGTTTATCTCCTTTTCCGTTCCTACCACCTGACCCACTCAAATGATAGGGATGAGCTTTACATGGCAACATTGTGTTGCCAGCCTAAAGTCTGGCGACCAATAACCGTAAAGAAAACAAACAACATATCAATTCCCGCCAACATTGATCAGCCAAATGGTACCTATTCCTCTCCATTGGTTAGCCATTGGATCCACTGCACTGCATTAGATTTGCCTACAAAGACAAATGACAAATTAGGATAGGCTTTGGCGCAACCCAAAGCCTCTTTCTGCGAGCGCGCACCAGTAGGTGTACCGTCATCACTCAAACACTACTTGCAAACTGCAGATCAGATGCGCGCTAAATCCGCTGAGATAAGACCCGCTGAGCTAGCTACATCGCGAACTGTGCCAGTACGGCCTAAAGGCACTGTAATCCTGCATCGCCTTCAGCGTACAATCTTAAATTGAGAGGTCTCTGCGCACACTTCGAAACTACTTTATATATTTAAATCTCCATGCTAAAACAGTACGTCAGTAAATATCGATATGCGCAAACTATAATTAGTATCCATAAATTGTTGCAAGTGGCCCAAATTGCCATTACCCTTCTTCCGTCTTGGTGAAATGTACAACACTGTCCTGAAATCATCCCCCTGAACCTCTAGTTAAGCCTGCAGTTATATATGTGTCCTGTCGAGCAGCTCACCCATCTAGTAAACAAATGCCAAATCCTGTGGGAGTTGCACCTTTCATGCTTGCTAAAAACCTCTGTGTTTTAGACTCCAGGGACAGGGTCTAGCTGTTATAGTGTGGTAACACACAACCTACGGTAGCAAAGGCTGTTATTTGCCCTTTACTAAATAGTTTCCTGAAGTTCACCTCCTCTACACCCGTGATGCACTCACTTCTTTCCGACTTAGTTTTTTAACATAAAAACCTTACCAAGATCCTTCGGCTCTGTTCTTGTTGCATGCATTAGCGTGCCCGAGCTAGCCAACGGTCCTCTCCCCTTGCAATATCTCCTTCCTTCCTTCATAGTACATAAAACATTCATGTTATCACAAGAAATTCAGATGGTATAACATTTGCTATCCCCAGCCTGGTACTCCTCCTAGTTCCTAGCCTTGCGACACATTGTGTATATGCATATTAAAAATACGCAATACATAACACATAAAATTGCCGTCTGGGGCTTGCCTCTTTCCTGCAAGACAATTATACCCCAAAACTGACAGGACCAGGTCCCTGCTGCCCAGTCTAGTGTGCAATGTGTGATGCACTGTGCCAATGTGCACCCTTTTGCAACACTAAAGAAATGACACACATCATTAAAAATACCTGCAAATAGAGCCGTCACTGCAAATGTGCCCTCCCCAGATGGCCAGCACATTTCTCTCCCCGCCCAAGCCTTTGTATTTGTAAAACAATAGGCCCGGGGCCTCTGTAAACTAAGACTTTAGGCCTCATTAGGACCCTGGCGGTCCCGTAATGAACGGTGCCGGTACGGGACCGGTACCGTTCATTACGGGCTGCCCTATTACGAGGCCTGCTAGCGGGTCCTGCTTTTTAACGACTTGGTGGGCCTGATTTGCTGGATCAAAATATTGCCTGGTCTATGTTACAGTTGTGTGGGAGTGCTACTCACCCGGCTGCTACGATGCACGGATATCTAAAATCATTCAGGAAAGAAGATTCGAGGCTGCCAGTAATCTGGGCGGATGAGTTAGGTGAAGAAATTGATTGTATCTGTTGGTGGCGCTGCTGTGAGAATACCCGGTTGGTGAGTCTGGATTGGGGTCTTAGAGCATCACAAATGAAACTGCTCTTTAGGTCCTACTGGACACCGGTTAGGTTATTTAAGAGACAACTCATGGACAATGAACTCTGTTGGAAGTGCAAGGGTGCTAGAGGATCCCTCAGTCATCTGATATGGTTTTGTCCTAAAACGAAGAAATTCTGGGAGTGCGTATGTGAGAGGTTAGGATTGGTTTTGAGTTGTACGATTCCCCTCTCAGCCACCTTATTGATTCTACGGGACATATCAGTGATTGATGACATCTTTTTTGGGCAGGCAACTTGGCTACTCTGTGCCAGTATGGTCGCTAGGAGGATGATATTGAGATCATGGAAGTCAAACAGCTGCTTTAACATCGATGAATGGGTGGATGAGATTTTGACTATTTCAACCTATGAGAAAGCAATTTACAAGAGTGTGGATGATATTGAGAAATTCTGGCACATTTGGAACAGGTTCCTGGAGGTCTACAGTTGAATTCACATTTTTTGTATAAAATTTGGTGTCTCTGAAACTGGAAAATGCTCTTGCTGTATTAATTATTTCTTAAGATTTAATAATCGTCATTTTTTGATTTTGGATTGATGATTACATTGGCTGACCAAATGCTTTCTAGTTCTCTGTCCTTTCTCGGTTTCTGACTTTTTTTCTCCTCCCCTTCTGTTTTACTTTCTTCTGGATTTCTTTCATTAGCAGAATTGGTTATTGTATACACTGTTAATTATTTGCCAATATCATTTAGGCTTGTATTTTTATGGTTATTAATGATGTTTGTATATTGAAATATTGGAATAAAATTTTAAATCCCAAAAAAACAACAAAAAAACCACACAAAAAATATCAGCCCGAGTGGAAAGGATGTTAAGCTCAGTGACCTGCTCATGACCACTTTCAGGGATGGGTTGCCTGAAAATGATATCTGCCTTAATGCCAGTAAGACTGAGTTCCTTTTCATTGGTACCCCTGCTCCCGCCTTCCCTCCTACCCTCTGGTCACCCTCTATGGGTCCCCTCCCCTCACCTCACCCTCTTGTGAGGCAAAAAACCTTGGGGTTATCTTTGACTCATCTCTCTCCTTCTCTCCTCACATTGTGGATCTTGCCAAGAAGGTCCACTATCAGCTGCACCTCCGCAGAGGCATTCTCCCAGAGCTCTGGTCCTCTCTAGGCTGGACTACTGCAACAGCCTCTTCGTCAATCTTCCTTTATTCTCCCTTCACCCCCTTCAACTAGTCCAGAATAGGACTGCAAGACTTATCCTTGTCCTCAAGCCCAGGGACCACATCTCTCCAGCCCTATAATCTCTCCATTGGCGCCTGGTTGCTGCTAGGATCAAATTAAAGACCCTCTGCATCATCCACAAGGGTTTCTGGTGCCTGGTACCTCTCTCCCCAAAAATCTCCCTGCTAGAGACCTTCTGTCCTCTAGCTCCAACTCTCTGCAGATCAGATGTTTCTCCAAGTAGAGAGTGGGGGGTAGATCTCTCTCTTCGGCAGGTGCCTCCCTCTGGAATGGTCTCCATGCCCCTCTCAGGCTTGAGCCAGAATCCTTGAGTTATGGAAGCTCCTCAAGACCCTCCTTTTCTATTTTTCCTTCCTTCTCACCATTCCCTGCTAACACCCCTGTCTGCCGCACTGACTGGCTTTCTGGTTCCCTCTGAGTTCTACAGGGCACCAGCCCCCTCGTCCAATCCACCTCCCCTCCTCGCACTTAGCATGTGGACCCTCACCCCCTGCACCCCATGCAATCCCCTGGCACTTGCCCTCCCGACCTCCCTTGAGCACTCGCCTAGTCTCTGTTACCCTCTCCCCCCTTCGTCTGCCCCCCCGATCACCTACACTCTCTCCTCTCTACCCTGCATTTTCCTTCCCACCCTTGCACTTCGCATTGGCGCAGACTGGCACTTCCTCTCACACCTCTCCCTCGCACTTCTTTACTGCACTTGCACAATCTGAATGTCACAAGGTCTAGTAGGACTGTTATTGTTGTCTTTCTCCCTTGTTCCCCCTCCACCCTTTTTTGTCTTGTGGCACCTTGAAACACCGTTTGTTGTACAGGTGCCTTACAAATATCCAATAAATCAATCATTCAGTAAATAAAGTTCTTTGTTTTATACTGCAGGGCCAACTCACTCTTTTGTCTTGTGAAATTGAGTACCAATAGACGGTGAAATTGCAAATCCTGTCACAACAAATACGTGCCATTAAACACTATTTAAAAACAGAAGCTATCTGTGAGGAATTCGACCATCCGCCTGGTGGGTGTGCGCTCGCCTAGGTTTTCAATTTTTTTTAAATGAAATTGAATGATGGTAGATCAACCTCTGGATAATGCGTAGGGCTAATCCGCACACATTTTCCTATGCTCACCGCACGACATACACATAGACCTGTGTACTCTGAGTGGGCACCGCCTACAGGTGCAGTCCCTCCTGTCATATTTAGTAGGGATTTGACAGCAGGAGTACACCATGTCATCTAAGAAGGGGGAGGGCCAAACCAACCCCTGCCAAGGCCATCCTAATTAACTAAGAAAGGCTCCATGGATCTGCCTTGTCCTGTTGTTGGGCCGTGCAGCTGTTAGCAGCGATTCACATAATTAACATACTAATAGAGTGTATTTCAAACAGGCCCACATGGGGCCTGGCTGCAGAGTCTAACAAAGGAGACAGGAACCCCCAACAACCTTTCATTTGCACTGTGTCAACCTGAAGCCAGCTCCCTCCCTTTATCGATTGACAGTGAAATGTCATGTCTGGGACTGCGTGTATTACAGTAGTTATCCCTGCAGGGGGACCCCATTCAGAAGGTACGAGTATGTGGATTGATGGTGCCAGAAAGTCTGGTCTCTGCGCAGCTTCAAAGGAGACCTGCCGCTTCAATCAGTAACCACAGAGGGCTCCATTGACCAGAGAGCCCCTTAATCCTCAACAGATAGGAAGATGGATGGGACTTAGTATTACATGTTTTCACCCCTTTACCTTTTCTGTTGCAAAGCACACTGGTTATGACTTCATGCATACAGGAGATTGTTGGTGGGGACCCAGGATTGCTTCATTAAAGCGGGCTTAGCGTCACCAATCCCTGTGGTCCGTTTGGCCTTAAAAGAGAGTTGAGCCCCTCTTTTGGGCAGATCATCTGAAGACTTTGCAAGGAGTAGCAAGAAAGACTCCTCATTGGACCCTGACTGAAGGTACAGTCTGCCTCACACCTTCCGCCAGCGAAGAAAGGCCAGGACCTCCAAGAGGGAAGCAAGATCCCTCCCCTAAACATCTCCCAGGGAACAGAGGGAGATACTGAATCCAGAGAACCCTCCCGCAGCTCCAGAACTGGTACGCAGCCAGCACACAGCGTGCTCTGCTAGGCTCTGCAGCCAGCTTCCTAGATGGGAGGTCTCTGAGAGTCTCTGAACCAAACCAAGGACAAGGCAGCTGGCTGCAACACTCTCCTCAGCTTTGGGCCGTCCGCCTTAAAGGACAAGACAAGCCCAGCGAGGAAGCTAGAAGTGCATCGACAAGCATATACTAACGTCCACCTTAAAGAACATTTTTGAGCCAGTCAAGCCCCTCGAGATTCAACCGACTGCACCGCTGACTGTTTTTAAGCCACAGCCGCTAACGTCATCCAAGACTCCTCTAACAGTGCTTCAGAACCACCAACCAGCACTGAGATGGTTCCTGACCCCGAGCTTCCATGTAGGCCAGCCTGCAGCTGTCCATCCAGCTCGCTCACCAAACTGCCTGCCGCCTGATGCCCGCAGCTGTCTCCCATTTTGAACTGTGTCACAGAAGCCTGCAACACCCTGAAACTGACTTGACCCTGTCAAACACCAATAGATCCTACCGCACAAGGTACATTGTGATTCTGTCCCCCTGGTCCTTCTCCGAAGGCCCCCAGTGAAATATTATCACCCATTGCTCCCTTTAGGTTGAATCCAAGTATCCTTGAACTATTGCAATTCATTTCAATAACGACTACCCTCCTGTCACTATCCAGAGTGCATCCATTTTCCTTCTTTAAAACTGTCTGTCCTCTGCATTCCTTTACAGGGTGGGTTGTATTTTATAGTCTGCTAGAACTGTCTGTTGTGATAATAATAAAATAGATATTTGTATACAACCTTGACTGAACAGCCTCTTTTATCATTGGGTAATAATTATATTTTCACTGTGTTGCAAATAACCAACAATACACAACTTTTCAGAGATAAGCCTGCCATTCCGTCCACGTTACCAAAATTGGACAGGGATGTTTAAATTTGACTTGTGTTTAAAGTATTGTTGCATCCCTTCTGGTGTACTAGAGGTGTGGGGCTGATTGATGGTTTAGAAACCGATATATTCATCCCTGTACCTCTGGTGCCCCGGAAGTTGATTTGTCAAACTATCTTCGTTGAGCTTTACTATAAGCATGGTCTGTGCACGCAAATGCTTTTGTACATTGCCTAATTCGGATATGAGTGTTAGGTTCAGAACATTTAGGCCCTGGTTCATGGACTTTTTAGCGTGGTGCAAAGTGACTGCACTGGTGCAAGGTGACTTTGCACTGCCAACAAACACCCTTATTCACAGAGCAGTGCAAAGTGTATTTTTGCAGTCCAAAGTCACTTTGCACTGCTCTGAAAATTTCATGAATCAGGCCCTTAATCACTTAAGCGGGGCCACAGGCTATTTCGGCAATGTTTGTGGAAGTCTTTTTTCTGTGTCGGTCCTTCGTAGCTTTATTTTCTCCATCCTTTATAAAAGACTACAATTACCAGCATTCCAAGTAATAGTAGCCCAACAATATAAGTTGGTTTTAAATTTACGCTTAATACTGAAAAAAACACATTGAAAGAAAATGCACGATAAGATCACCAGATTGGCCTGTGTAGATGGGACTATGGAATGGGTTTTGTAACTGGGCCAAAGTATCATGCAGCCCAGGCTGCTGGCAGCCTCACAGTCCACCCCTGGCCAACAGATTGCTTCCAGGTAAATAAGAGGCATATGCTAACTTACTTTGCAACATGAGACTTTCTGCGTTTGTACTTTTAAATGTGATGTCTTCGGAAAGTATTTGTTTAAGTTTTGACACATAATGAGATATTATACTACTTAGTGAGAGGAGGGTGCCATTTTGCATAGTAGGGTCAGAGCCCAAGAACGTATGATGTTCTCTACACTACAAGGCCATCAATGATTAAGTGCTTGCTTGCTTGCTTGCTTGCTTGGTCATCATCTTGAACTCTTAATATGACGTCTTACTGTGTCTGCCATGACTACGCTTGATCTGTTTCCAGGGAATTGGGACGGATTTCCCAGGATTTGGAAATCGGGATAAATTGTCTCCGTACGTTCCAAATCCGGGGAAACATAAAAGCTCATGCCCAGGCTAGCATATAATACACCCACAGTTATTAGTTGTCCACGACCCCGGGGGCGAACATCCAACATTAGCTGGTGATCTTATCGTGCATTTTCTTTCAATGTGTTTTTTCAGTATTAAGCGTACATTTAACACCCAGCTTATATTGTTGGGCTACTATTACTTGGAATGCTGGTAATTGTAGAAAATATGGAGAAAATAAAGCTACGGCTATACTCGTTTTGGTCGACATGTTAATAGAACGATGTATCCATTGTCTGGTTGGTTCAGTATGTGATGTGTACGTTTCGAATGATCTGTAAAAACAGGATCTTATTTTACACTGTGATTGTTACACTTTTTATAAGCCTATCCCTATGCTGCCATGACTCGACCCCTAGCCTCGCCCTGTCACTCCACCCGCTTCACCAGGTGGAAACCCAGAGTATTTTTTCCCTTTCTAGCACTCTCTGTATGTACAGAGTCCACAGCCATCAAATAATGTTGGGAAGAACAAGGCAACAACTCTCACGTCCCCCTTGGCATACTGACTGATGCTGATGTTTGTGGTCGTTGCAGGAGTCCTGGGCGCACGACCTTCGGAAAGTTCGAGAGCAGATGACGAAATTTGTGGATGACACGATGAGAGAAACCGCAGAGCCGTTTCTCTATGTGGATGAGGTGGGTGTGCACCATGCCTTCTTATCCTGCGAGGGGCACATCTGTTCATTGTCCCCAAGTGCACCCAACGGGGTGCAGCTCCTACCCCATGACAGTAATGTTGATGTCCTCCGGTGTCACCCTGTCCTGCCGCACACTCACGGGACCGTGCTTGCTATTGCTGTCTTGCCTGTGGTGGACACAGTTGATTTCTAATTTTATTACTTTACAGTTTCTTACATACCTCTACTCGAAAGAAAACAGCATTTGGGATGAAAAATACAATGAGATAACGTTTCAGGACATGAATAACCCACTGTCACATTACTGGGTCAACTCGTCGCATAACACGTAAGTTGCTTTAACCCTTGATCTGCACATACAAAAAATGAACTAACCATAAATATGACATTGTAGCGCTAGTTATCAAGGGCTGCTTTTTCATTATTTGTTTTGATTAATAGCATATTGAAGGATACACTGGATAGTGGACGCCTAGTTTGACCAATGAAAAGGCAGCTGGCAAGAAACGGGGGAAACCCCCCCCCCAGCACTTGTCTGCACTTACCTTGCACTTGCCACCAGCTGGCCCTATTTATTTATTATTTTATTTCTATTCTACTTATTTGTACTGCACTCCCCCCCTCCCCTTCCCCCTTGCACTTTTTCCCTTCCCCCTACCCCTGCACTTGCGCGGTCTGAATGACACCTGGCCTAGTAGGATCGTTGTCTGTCTTCCCCTTGTTCCCCCCTCCCTGCCTCGTCGCGCCTTGAAACACTTGTGTATAGGCGCGTTACAAATGCCATATCTAATCATATCATAACCAGAGAGGGTCACCAAACTACCGCCTAAAAGAGAAGCACCCTTTGATATATGGAGCAGGACGATTTGGCGCGGCCAGTTCGGCGCGGGCCGATTCGCCGCGACCGATTCAGCGCAGGAGACATTTGGGCGCGCCCATTTTGGCGCACCCAGTTCGGCGCTGGGACATTTCGCCCCAGGGATCTTTTGGCGCACAGTCACCATTTTTTTTAAAAAATACGCCGTGATTGAAGGAGTGAGTGGAACCATTTATACAGTGCACATTATAGTGTAAATTGTCCCTTTGCTCTTTAGAAGCATCTAATGGTGCTTTCCTTCAGGCTCCGTGTCAATTACTTTCATTGCAGCAAAGTATATTTTATAAAAAAAACGTGTTTGGCTTGAAGCATCTAAACTATCCCTCATATGAACTAGTAACCTGTATTGGCAATGTCCACTGTCGGAGACCTGCCCAAAGTGCCTAGATACGATTCAGTTGACTGCTGGGCTATAGAAGTCTTTTAATACTAGTGCTTGCGTTCGGTGTTTTCTTTGTTCTTGTGAATATGTGTGAACCCTCCTGTGACACTCACCTCTTGTGAATATGTGTGAACCCTTCTGAGACACTCACGCCATCAGAATATAACATGGGATTTACCCTCCACCAAGCAATCACACTCTGCACATACTAAGGCACGTCGAGTGGCTGCGGATTAAACACACAGGACATGCAGCTTGTGGTTGCTGCTGAATCCTAAAACCACGGAATAAAATCAATGCCAGCTGTTCGAAGGGGAGGGACAATTGCCGGGGAGTGTGGCATGTGACCCCCCACAGTCCACCCCCAGTGCTAGAAAATGAGCAGACACGCGTGTGCCAATTTTGTGTAATTCGGAATGTAAAGGGTGAATGTTTTGTTTAAACACTGATGTTATGCAGTAGTTCTATTGATTGCTGACGACAAATAATTCAAGGTACCCACCGATTCTCGCTGGCTGTACCTCCCCACAACTAAACCTCACCTGCCCACGTCAGTGGTTCATTCCATAGCGCCCAAGCCATGCTTCAGGTCTGATCAAGCAGCAGCAAAACTGTCCTTAAATAGATTTTGAAATAAAACTGAGTTGTTGAATTAACCATAACCACTGTCATTTCAGTGTTCAGCTTGGAATGCCAGTATGTGTATCCTGTCCGTGACCTTATAAAAGGGATGATGAGCATATGCATTATTGGGGCAGGAGGGTGCAAGTCGAACAACTAGTCTGAGAAGCACGGGGGACCCCTACATATTTCGACCTTAGGAGGCCACTTCGGTTGGTGGGTTTTACCGTGTTTGTTCCAGACGCAAAATGCTCCATCATTTACTTAAGTGTCCCTGACCTGTCATCAGCCCCAGGTTTCATTTTATATATTGGCCTTGCCAGTCCAGGCGGGGTTGAGGGTACAAGACTTCATCTTTTACAGATCATTTTTTTTTAAAATCCGCAACTTTTTTCATTAAACCCACGAAAATCATGAATTGCAAGCAGGCAACGTCCCCAGCGTGAGGCCCGGGACTGGGCACCTTGCCACGGACTGGGGAACTGCAGTCATGGTGGTTTCCCATTATTCGGCATTGCAAGGGAGATAGCTCAGTGGGTTGAGCGGAAGACTGAAACAGCTCAACAGATTTGGACCCATCCTGCAAGCCATAGATTTGAATTTGCAAGGCTCGTTTAGCATTTCATTGTGCCCAAGTTTGTAAAAGGAGTACCATTGCGATGGATAACAGTCGTAGCTATTTCGTAGGATCTAGTGACTGTTTGTCACCCACTGGTGTGTCACAAAGCGGTGAACACTCGACTCTGGCAATGCACCCCGGTGCCGATTGGCAGCACCTCCTGCATCCATGGGTGACTGAAACCCACACACAGCTCTGAATGTGCACCCCATCCTGTGCTTTTCCATCTCCAGGAGGCACCCTGTATAACACTTCCCCGTCCCTCTCTTCTCTTCCAGTGCCCGCGCACCACACAGCTTTGCTAACAAATAATGCGAATAGTCATTACCAATATTTGTTTTCCGATATAGCTCCCCGTGGCTCGTTCCACCGGCTTCTAAGCGCTGCAATAATAGAGGTTACTACCCAATCGAATTGTACCTAATGCACCTGGCTTCTGCCCATCACAGAAGGTAGAACTACATATGGATGGGTGAAGACAACGCTCTTGGCTGTCTGCATGACAACAAAGAACCGAGAGTACAGACAACTTGCGCACTAACTGCACTGGGGCTTTCTCTGCACTGGGGCACCTCTGCAGCAAGGGTTAGGCTTGAGGGCCAGTGGCAGAGCTGTTGCTTAGTCTCAGTAAGCAATGGCCAGCATGCTAGAGACTAGAACTGGGGTGCATGACCCGTGCATCGGGCAATGGTGGAGTGATGGATGCACTGGCAGAGCTGGGCTGTGTGTGATCCAAGCTCTTGCGTGCCGTGTCAAATTCCTCCAGCTCCTAAGCACATACTAATCAATACCACTATGTTTACCCACGCTTGGTACTACATTTATCGAACTGGGGGGGGGGGGGTGAGGGGAGGGTTCGGGGATTGTAAAACCTAGTTGGTGCACGGCTAGAGTACTGGAATAGTAGATGTGCATTAATTGAGAGGTTCATAAATCGGCACTGAAAAGGCACCAAGAAGACGTTACTGTCCATCAGTGCTCCTTGTTGACACAAGCAACCTCAACCCATGCCAGGGGCGCTTTGAGACTTGCGTGATAGTCCATGCTAGGAAAGCGGGTGTGTAGTGGGTAACCCTGCGGTACATCGGTGAGACAACCAGGTACTTGAAGGGCGGGTGGGCACTGGCAGAGTGCTGCTTCCTTTGGCATGACTCCGTTTTTCTGTGCCCTGGCATGACAGGCGTGGAGTTCGGCTCCTAATCCCGGTGCCATGCCCCCTTGTCATCAAATCTTAAGTAGCCTGCTTTCAAGGCACAGCATGCTGTGATGTGCAATAAGCAGAACGATACGGGCAGGGGTCTTTCTAACACAACAGGGACAGTACCTGTCAAAGTGCTGCATTTGCAAAGAATTATGCTTTTTAATTTAGCGTGAGGGAGTTTAGACGTGGCTGCAATGTCAGCCGAGTCCAAACGTCCCTCGCGCCAGAAAGACACCTGCGTACCTTACTATGGTTTGTGTACTTTTTTTAGGCCATGCCCATCCCACAAGCCACGCCCCTAAATGAAGGCCCCCCCTCGATTTCTTACCCCACTTAAAACCCTGACACCACAAGTATTATCAGTATGGCTACTACTATGCCGAGTACTATTTCTTCTACTGCTAGGAGTGCTTCTACACTACTGACGGTCATCCCCACTAGAGTTTTGAAACGGACACCATACCTCTCAGATACAGCACCAAAGCGGGTTGGGCGGAAATAGTCCAGAAATCGCCAGTGTTTTTGCAGTGCAAAGTCAGCGCATAGTCATTTTTGCAGTACAAAATGACTTTGCCCAGATTTTGCACAGCAAAAATACACATTGCACGGTTCCATGAATCATGGTTTGTGTTGGCAGTGCAAAGTCACTTTTCAGCAGTGCAAAATCACTTTGAACCGGGCAAATATTCCATGAATCGGGGCCCAAGTGTAGAGTAGCAAGGAACAAAGGCAGTTTTATTAAATTACAATGCAATACAAAAACATGGCAGCACATCCCTACTACACCTCCAGCAGCAACCCCACCCCTACTCCTCGAAGCACAATGTGTTATAGAACAATACATGCTCACTAAAAGGAAACCTTATCTAAAAGAGTGACTTCACTCTGAAGAACGATGGCTGGCAGGTTTGGAATGCAGCATTAATAACGCTATTTTCGGTTGGACTCGGCTATTAACGGCCTGTTGGCCCAAGGTAAGGAAGGCTTGATTAAAGTGAGGGTTTCGGCAGAGGCTGGGGACTATTAACGGCCAAGCCCATCCAAGAACACAGGAATTATGGGTCTTAGCAACCAGCATTGTGCCAGCTAGAAAATTGCTATACAACGTTTAGGAAAAAAAACAAGAACAGGGATTGGAAATGAAAGAAGGGCCTCTTCCATTTCACTGAAGGATAGGGGCATGGCCAGGGAAGACTGCCCAAGGAGAGAGGGTGTGGAAGGGAGAGGACTTAGGCAAAATGTGGTGGATCGACCGGTAATGGCGGGTGGTATTGGTGGGTCTGGGGAAAGGCAGTCAGTAGGTACAGGCATCAGTGGTTCAGGGACCCGGAACAGACTCAAGGGGTGGACACAGATAGAAATGTGCAGACTGTCAGGAGGAAATGGGCGTACGCGAGTTATGCACACCTGTGTTATGACTCCTGATTGACTGGTTCCTCGCCCAAGTGTACCAATAAAGCTTAACCACTGGCATATCTCCGGGCAACCTTTGAAAACGACAGTTTTTCAGATTTCTATGCCATTGCAGAAGGGGGGGAAATGCCATAAAAACAGAGTTACTGCTATCCCAAAAGGAGCAGTCCATTCCAAACTACTGGGTCACAGCTTTTCTGCACATGACCACAAGTAACCCCCGGACATGGTTTGGTATTGCACATTATCATCCAAGTGTAGTATGGGCCTCTAGACACAGCAAGCTCGGGACCCATGTCTAAGCATAACCATCCCACTTAGGATGACGTATGCAAAACTGAATGGTGATTGCTGAAAGTTTTGAATAAATCATAATCACTGGCATTCCTCTGGGCAGCAACCCACGCCATCGTTTCTCAGTCCGCCATGCTATTAAAGAAGGGAATAGACCCAACACAAATCAGTCTTAATCCCACCCTCAGTCAGTGTGTCGGTGTGGGGCTATTGATCTCAATTGATTTTTGTCTGTGACATTGTTTGACTCCCTTGACAGTCATGTAGTCCTTTTGGCCTCATCTGCGTGTCTAAATACCAATTTGACCTCAGGTGATGTTTGTAAAATGTACTATTGCACTCAGTTGATGTGTATATCATATTGTCATCAATGCATCTTTCATGGAAGGTCCTGTTGGTCCCAGTTGTTGTTCTTTCTACAATTTTGATAAAGGTAGCACTTAGCTACAGGTCATATTTTGTCAAAAATCCTATAGGTTGGTTCTTATATTTTAGCAAACGTTCCATAGATGTTGTTTTGTTGTGTTTCTGCTGACACACATTCCTACTGACGTCAATTAATATTGGGTGTACCCTAATGATCTCCTTTCATATTGGTTTATGCTACTATTAAACTTAATTTGTTTATTGTATGCCATTTATCTTAGTTTACATTTTTCTTTGGTCATATGAGCCTCAGTGTTTTTTTCTTTTGACCAAACAACATCACATGAAGTTCCATTTAAGCCCTCTTTTCACCCCAGCGGATGTTCTTTAAGGGCAAATTACCTCGGTTCTTTTGGACAAACTTAGTTGTGTCGAAGGTACTCTTGTTTTTTTAATTAATGTTTCAAATGCTTCGTTGATGGTTCTAATGGCCTACATTCATGTTTGACTGGTGTTTCTATTGGCCTCAGCTGATGTTTTGTCAAGGTCCTAGTACATTTAGTTGCTATTTTGTTGGTGGTCTCACTAGCGTCATTTCATGTTTTGTGGGATATCCC
The DNA here is from genome assembly GCF_040938575.1 of Ambystoma mexicanum. Lineage (NCBI taxonomy): Eukaryota > Metazoa > Chordata > Amphibia > Caudata > Ambystomatidae > Ambystoma > Ambystoma mexicanum. The sequence goes on from NC_090922.1 coordinate 264,939,633, forward strand.
ATTTGCCTTAGTAGGAGATAGTCTTAGTGGGTATTGGTCTTAGAGGGTCTTTATTATGATCCAGCTGGCATCATTGTTTTGCCTGTAGTATTCTTGTCTGCATTTAATGTTTTTCTTATGCATATGCATATATGATATACACCCTATTATCTTAACGACCTCTGTTGATGCCTTTCTTGCTCCTATCAGTAGTTATGTATCCATGGCCCGATTGGTCTCAGCATCATTTTCCCATCGATTTCAAGGGATGTTATGTCTATAGTCCTACTGACCGTAGTTCATATTTTGTCTTGCAGCTACCTCACCGGAGATCAGCTCAGAAGTGAGTCTTCTCCAGAAGCCTACATCCGTTGCCTAAGAATGGGGTGCCGATGCATTGAGCGTGAGTCCTCCTCTTTGGGAAAACATCACCTTATTTTATGTCAGATGGAAAGCAGAATTATCTTTCTGAGTTGCTGTTGTCAGTCTTTTTTGCCCTGTTTCTTTTTGTTTTAAAATGCTAAGAGTCATAGTTGCATTGCATGCAAACTTTTAGATAACCCAACTCCATGGGATAGATGGGGACACCAAAATGTGTTTATTGGAGATGATGCAGAACAACAGCTATTACATTCATGCACAATATGTGTGCATGGTAGGTTCAGATAATCTGCAGAATGACAGTCCAATGACTTAAGCGCATTCATTGTGTTTGCACAGCTCCTCCACAAGGACCACAGTGGAGACAGGATCCCTGCATGCTGTAGGTTAGAAAATGAAATGATTTACATTTGTACTTCAGGGGGCTATTGAGGGGGGTACATGAGATGTCAATCTAGTTCTGAGATCCTTAGTATGTGTTTCACCCCATTGGATTGGTCCAGGGAACTTTGTGGGGGAAAAAAAAGTTTCATTCAGGTGAAATGAGTTTAGATCCCAGAAATTAATGGACAAGATAGATGTGGCATTACCTAATTCATGAAGCAAGGAAAAAAGGCCCCCTAACGAGCACCACAATTAAAGAAAAACATAACATACACAATATCACGATTTAAAGGTAAATTTGAACAGGCAGTGGAGGCTCAAATCCACACACATCAATGAGCATTGTGATTTAATCACATACAAACTGTACATATAAACATGTTTGATCAATTATATTGCACATGAATATATTTGTTTTATTTATTTATTTATTGGACATTCGTATAGAGTCTATACACAAGTTTGTTCCAGGCACCACAAGACAAGAAGAGGGGTGGGAGCATCTGATATCAAAAGAAAACAACAAGAACAAAGAGACAGTTATATTGGCCTTATGACAATGCTACTGTGCAAGTGTTTGACAAGGTGTTAAGTGCAAGGCGGTGGGGGTAGAGGGAGAGTGCAAGAGTGGGGGAGTCCTACAGGTGGGGGCGGCAAGTGCTATTCAGGCCAAGGCGGCAAGTGCCAGGAGAAAGAGGGGGGAGAAGTGCAATGGACAGGAGGACTGGTTTGGGCTAGTCCAGGAAAGGATGCCTGAGGGTAAGTGCTGGCATAGAAAGCTGGCAGGGAATGGTAGGAGGGTAGTCTGGTCCCTGTATGACTCTGAAGGGACCAGGCCCCAGTTGCTGCAGCAGGCAGAGAGTTTCGCATGGGAGGGGGAGAGGGAAGGAAGAGGAGAAAACAGAGGTCTTGGGAGGTTTACAGAACTTAAGAAGATCCGGCTCAAGTCTGAGGGGGAGGGAGGCTGTTCCAGAAAAAGTTACCAGCTGAAGAGAGGGATCTACCTCCCACTTTCTGGTAAGAGAACCGTTTGACCTGCAAAGATGTGGAGCCAGAGGATCGAAGGATTCTGGCTGAGTGGTATTTCGGGAGGGAAAGCTGAATGTCCCTGACCGCCTTGTGGATGATGCAAATGGTTTTGAATTTGATCCTTGCAGTCATCGGGAGCCAGTGGAGAGATTTTAGGGCTGGAGAGATGCGGTCCCTGGGCTTGAGGCCAAGGATAAAAATCACAGTCCTATTTTGGATTAGTTGGAAGGGGCAAAGGGAAGAAAGAGGAAAGTTTAGGAACAGGCTGTTGCAGTAGTCAAGCCTAGAGAACCTGGGCTCTGGAGACATTGAGCTTCTGGGGGAAGGCGAGGAAAGGAAGAATGCCCCTGTGGTGATGAAGTTGAAAGTTGGACTTCTTGGCAATATCTGTGATGTGTGGAGAGAAGGAGAGAGAGGAGTCCAAGATGATCCTGAGTTTTTTTTTCCTCCCAAGTGGGTTAGGGGAGGGGACCCATGGAGGCTGGCCAGAGAGTGAGGGGGAAACTAGGAGCAGGCGTCTCAATAAGAAGGATCTCTGTCTTGCTTGCGTTGAGGCACAGATCATTGGCTGAGCCCCATGGCTGAATAGCAGTCAGGTATAAGGAAGGAAGACGAGGAGGAGGAGGAGGAGGAGGTTGAGGAAGGCAGCCAGAAAGAGAGCAGTTGTTGTCTGCGTAACACTGGAAGTGAGGAGTGTGGGTGACGATCAGGTTGGCCGGAGGGGTCGGGTACATGTTGAAAAAGCATGGCAATAGGATGGAACCCTGTTGGACACCACAAGTAGAAAGTGAGGTGAAGTAGAGAATAGGACCCATTTGGACTTGGGAGGGTCTGTTAGAGAGGAAATAGGAAAGCCACGCCAGTGCCCTGTCAGTGATCCCTAGGGTATCACAGAGACGGTTTATGAGGATGGAGTGGTTGACTCCATCCTAACTGTGTTTGAACACCACCCCATCCGTGCCCCCTTGTGACTGTCTTTTTTTAATATAATGGTTTTGTAGCTGGTTGACAGTGTCAAAAGCAGGGGAGAAATCGAGAAGGATCAGAACCGAAGGAGAGTTAGAGTCCAGATTAGAGAGTAGGTCTTCTCAGGTATTCAGGAGAGCAGTTTCAGTGCCTCTGCCATTTCGGTGTGAAGGGTCAGTTGGGGGATGACCAGCTTCTCCATGGGTTTGCCCAAGAAAGGAGTGATAGAGATAGGTGGATAGTTTGCCTGGCAAGAGGTGTCAGCAGGCAGCTTTTTTGGGAAAGGGAGTGCTTGAGGGGTTGAGGGAAAGAGCCTGTGGCAGAAGAGTGGTTGCAGAGATCAGCCAAGGCAGGGGAAAGAATGTTGATGTTGTCCTTGATAGTTCTGGAGGAGCAGGGTAGCACATGTTTAGAGGAGACTTTCATAGAGCGGACAACTCTAGAGATCTCCTAGGAAGATATGTTTGGGGGAGGTGGCAAGAATAGAGGAGGAGAGGTTGGCCCATTCCAAGAGGACAAGAGAGGAAGGACCCAGGGGGCAGGGGTATGTAGATGGTAGCGAGACTCACAGAGAAAGAAGGGGAGACAGTCAACCTGCAGACTAGACTTCCAAAGGATTGAGTGGGGATGATGGAGGCAGGCACCAACTCAGGGTAGATCAGAGCCACTCCACCACCAGATTGGGAGGCACTGGGGTTGGATATGATTTTATGGCCATCAGGAAGAAGAGTGTCAAAAGCAGTGAGGGAGCTGGCCTTGAACCATGTCTCAGTGAGAGCGAGGCTGTCAAGGTCTTCAAGGAGGCAACATGTCAGAGGAGTGTTTAATGGCAGAGCGAGAACTGAGGGTAGCTAAGTGAACTGGTGACCCCCTTAAGAAGATTATCGAGTGGGGTTACAGGGGTGTGGTGCTACCCCTAGGGGCGAGGGGATGAGGGAAGGAGTTTGGAAGGCATGGGAGGGAAGTTGAAAAGGGAAGGAAGATGCCTGTCCAGAAGGAGAAGGTTGTGTGAAGAGTCCTGGGTCATGATAGTGCCATTGTGATAGAAATTAATGGTGCATTTGGAAGATGCAAAGTAAGCCAAGAGCACTTCCAATCTAGTGCCACCAGAAATGGGTGAGGAGGAGAAAGGGGAGAGGATGGAGACCATATGAGGGGTCCATAGGTTAGCTGAAAGAACAGCAAAGATGTCAGCGATAGTTTGTCTGGAGGAAGCATTGATGTAAGTGTCTGCGATGGGCAGGGCAGGCCAGAGTTGGATCTTAGGAGTGCCTTTTTTAGTTTCTTTCTTTCAGACTTTGCGAGACAGGGGGTAGGAGATGGAGAAACAGTTTGAAACAATAGGGGTGCCGGAGGGCACCATGGTGGAAGAGAGGGGGGGGTAGAGGATCGCAGGGAGAGGATCAGAGGCACTAATCCACAATAGACTCGCACTAGGCGGCCAAGCAGACAAAAAACAAAGGTGCGCTACAAGTGCACAGTTGTGAAGATCAGAGTGGCTTTTTGGAAAAGGCACTCTAAAACACACAAAACGAAAATGGCTGCACAGATGTAAGGACACCGTAATTGTTTTTTTTTTTTTAACAAAAATGGTATGCTGTGAGTATGGTCATAAAAAGACATTTAAATGTACAATAAAACTGCCAAACAAGGGATGTGAGCTAGCTCCAAAGATTATATGCTAAAACCTATGACAAAAACATTCAATTAAAACATTGAACAAAGTGCCTTACAGATCAATTCATAACCTCTACACACTGACGCGTATTTAACACCTGAAAGTATACACTCCATGCTGGAGTGTCCACCTCACTTACAATGCATTGCAACAGACAATTAAACACATGTCCACTTAAAGATAGCAGGACGCCAGCACACAGATAATAACAACGGGGAGAAAGAGATGTTGACTCAAGGAATTGAGTTTTTGGCATCAAGGGTCCTAATTTTCCTGGGAGTATGGCCCAGCCTCTTCAGGACAAAACATTGAGCTTGTAGGCAGCAAAGAATACGTTTTCCCATCCCGGGAATCAAAGCCAAAGCGATCTCGCTATGTGCAAACTGGCCTCAGGAAGCGGGCACAGGACCCGTTTATCCAGCCAGACTGTCTGAAACCATAGGTGTCCAAGGCAATTGAATAATATGTCCAGAGTCGTCGTGAAAATCAAGCTCCCGCCATATCTCCATCACAGCAGATTATCAATAAAGCGAGGCTACATCACAGGGTGTGTGCATCATCACAGCTTCAGTGGATTTCGAGGGCAAATTCCCACCAGCAGCAATGTCTGCCGGTGGTAATCCGAAATATGTGACCAATTCCAAGATTACCACCGAATCTGTAATTTCTTGAAAAACCACCAACGGTATTTCAGAAAATCTTTTTAGAGCATATCTTTTGCTATCCATTCCCACGCACAATTTGAGGGTGGCAATGGATTATCTCCCCGCCTACCTAGTCATGCCATCCTAGTAGAAGGCCAGGAGGACAAGGAGAGCACTGGGACACACGGCTCGGCTAGTGTGGACGACAGGTTTGGTGGAATAGCACAGCATCTCTCCTTCTCCTTCAGGATTGCAATCCCTGGCGTTTGATTTATCAAGCAAAAGTACTTCTGCCATGCGCTAGCAATCCCTAGCATATCATGTGAGTCTGGGGAATCGCCATGCAAAGGCCTTTAAACATAATGCTACCTTGCAGATTCCATCAAATGCAGTTTTTTCGCTAGCCTGCAATACAGTTTTTTTTCCATTACTTATTTGCCCATAGTATGAATTTTGACCCAACATTTTCACTCTTTTCAAAGCCACACAAACTATACAGAGATCCACTATGACCTTCCCACGGAGCAATTTAAAATCCCTCCCTACAAACATCAAACAGAACTTCCTACATCTTGAGCCAACTTAAATACCATGGCAGTGGCCAGCGCACCCTAGCAGCATAGGCACACACAAGGCTAACATCTACACATACATGTCTTTATGCCCTGCACACAGACCACCTAGAGCAGGGGTCTGTACCCTTTGGATCTCCAGATGTGTGGGACTAAATTCCCATCAGACCTTGCCTTTATAGTCAAAGGTGAAGAAGCATGGGCGGGAGTCATAGTCCAAAACACCTGGAGACGCCTGACCTGGAAAGAGACCCGCACGCAGTACCCTGGTCATATCAAACTGCACACATAAGGCAGCAGAACTACCGTGCATTTCCCCTCTCTCCAGCTAACCTCACCCACCCCTTTCTGATAGACCATGCAAATGGCATTGATTCATGGTATAAAATCCAGTAACAGAACGTAACATATTCAAATATGAAATAACATTACAACACCTGGCAAATGACTGTAGTAGATTGCCATTGGATTGACATACTTGGCTTTTGATGTGTGTTCCTGGCACGTGATGGCAATATCTGACATCTAGTTTGAGTACCATAGCGTTTGATGGCCATACTTGGAATATCATGAATCTGCCATTCAATGATGAAACCTGACACAATGTGAGTGTATGGGAATTTGGTGGGAATACCTGGTAAATTATATGAGGAACTATATTTGATGATGGCATGTGATGTGAGTGCCTTCCATTTGATGGCAACACATGTGGGGGGTGGGAGGGCTGAGTTCCTGATTATTTGTCGCATATTGTCTGAGTCTACAGCATTTGATCTGGTGTGAGTGCCTGGGAATGTGATGTTAATTACTTAGATATGCTTAGAGTACCTCGCATTTAATAGCAACTACTGGCATATGATGTGATTTTTTGGGATTTGATATCAATTCCTGACACTTGATGTGGATAAAACCCACATGAAAGCAATTCCTGGCGATTATGTGGGTATCTACTGTCTGATGGGAATACCTGGTGTGTTGTGAGTACCTGGGCAGTTCATGGAGATACCTGCCATATGATATTAGTCCCTGGCATTTGATGGCAAACTATGCCATATGGTGTGAGAGCCTGACATTTGATGGAAATAGCTGGCATGGTGTGATTTCCAGGAATGTGATGGCAATACATAACATGTGATGTGAAAACTTGCATTACATGACAATATCTGCAGGGATGTGAGCACTTGAAGTGAGTGCCCGATACTTCATTGCAGCACCTGGTTTGATCTGGGACCCTAGCATTAGTTGACAATTCATGGCATGTGATGTGACTACCTGCCATTTGATGACAACATGTGGCATATGGTCAGAACATGTGAAACCTGATGGTAAAACGCAGCATATAATCCGGTTGTCTGGCAGGTCATGTGGATTCCTGCCATGATGGAAGTGGCTTGGCATCAAATAGCAAGTTCGGGCACATGATGTGAGTATCTGGCATTTGATGGGAAACCCGGACACGTGAAGTGAGTGCTTGATAGGAATCATTGGCATAGGATGTGAGTGCCTCCCCAAATGATAGCAATACATGGCAAATGGTGTCAGTAGCTCGGCATTTGGGGGTTATCTCTGAGATATGATGCGAGTACCTGTCCAAATTATGGCAATTCCGGGTAAATTCAAGCACAGTTTAACTGTGCAAAAGCCACAACTCTTGGGTTTCCCAGGCATGTTTCTGCATGCCATGAATTTTCTTTTCGATGCAGCTTCGCCTGTCTGTTATGGCTTCATAGAACAAAGTCTTGAGTCTTTCGGGCCACATCACAAAAGCGACTGAAAAAGTGCCCGTGTGAACACTGCAAGGCTCTTTTCAACGCTAATATTCCCACGTTAAGGTGCGAAAAAAGGGTTCCACTTAAAATGAATTCCTGTAATCCTGTGGTAGATGTGTACATACTGTTGAGGTCACTTTTCGAAGTCCCTGGAGTGGTAAGTGTGGTGTAAAAGCCACAATTATTAGGTGTGCTTCATTGTGCATGGTGTTATGCCTCATTTAGCACTCGGGGTGGGGTCGGTGGGGATTTTAAAGGGTTTTACAGGTTGAGAAGGGGCACAGGACCGTCTTACGATTGCCGCCACCCCATGCACTCCGCCTGTCAAATAGGAATGCATTGCTGCCATCGTCTGATTTCGATGGTGGTGGAAATGCTTTTGATTCCACCGGAATCACTGGCAACGCTTTCCACCAGGCACGCGGTGGTGGCACTCTCAGTTCCAAGTTGTACCCATGCTCGTCTCAATTTTATTTAAAACACCCCCTTTCCTTGTTTTCAACATTCATTTTAAACACCCCTTATTCTTAAAATCAAGGAGTCCGCAACCATCTACAACACCTGGATGCTGGAAAATGTATTACCTATGCAAGGAAACCAGACATCTCTGTTTATGGCCCAACTTGTCTTCACATCACAGAATTGTTTTACACAAGCACTTTCTGGATACAATGTGCCAGTGTGCATGCATTACACTGTTTCTGGCTTATGTGGTGCAGGCATTTACTGTGGAGAATACACGGAAGGGGCGGGGCGTGGAATTCTAATAACTTGGCCCAGTGAGCTGTGACTTGTCAAAGAGGAGACATCAAAGAAACAGATTTGGGGAATGACCTGGGGCCTGAGAAGCCCAGCTATGACTCTTACCATTGCTTGGCTTTGTTAATTCAAAGCACTCGTTAATGCCAACCTGCATGAAACAAAAAGAACAACCCTTTTGTTAAGATTTCAAGGAGGCAGACCCCCATGTTTTACAAACCAAAAACGCACCCTTTTCCTCGCTTTTGAGGATAAGCACACAGTAGTTTAAGTAAGTGCCACGACCGGGGCCAGGCACACATGGGGCGGGAGGCCTTTACGTTGTTTGCACTATGAGGTGGAAACAACAACACACTCAAACCCGAGGTCACCTGGATTACCGTGCACTGTGTGCACTTTACAGTGCAAACATTCAGAGCTGGTTGAAGGAAATGCAGTGTACTTGTTTGTGCTCCCTTCCATGCAATAAGCATGATGTAGAAAAGTAGCCTGAGTACCTTTTCCTTTGAACCCGTCAGAGGTATGGGATTTCTATGTCTATTCCACTCTACCACTGAGTGTATGTCCTTAGTAGCTGCGTCTTTCTCTCTCTATCCTTGGGTGTATTGTGTAGTTACCAGGCATGTTTCTGTTTTCTTTCAGTGGACTGCTGGGATGGTCCGGACGGGAAACCAATCATTTACCATGGATGGACACGGACAACGAAAATTAAATTTGATGACGTAGTACAAGCAATCAAGGAACACGCGTTTGTCACATCTGAGTAGGTGTTCACTGTCTACATACAACGTGTGTGTCATGGCCGGGGCAAGTTGTGGCATTGTTGCGCCGTCCTGTCACTGTCTCCCGATCACTGCTTCCTTGTCTAAGTCAGAGGCCGAGCCGGCTAATTTACAATGAGCTTGCAAAAGAACACAGCAATTTTAGCCATGGTGAGTGTCTGTCACGTATGCTGTGTGTAGTGTCGCCTTGCTAAGCGTAGAGAGGTAGGTTTTCCTCAAGCTTTCCATGGCTCACCTACAAGTAGTTGTGGTCGAGCAGTCAAGTTCTCCTCTCCGGATACGAGCGGAGTAAACAAGAATACAAGGTAGTACAGTGTTACTTTTAATAAAGAGTTGTCCACAAATACCTCACAAAAAGTAAGTAACGAGGTTGGTGCAGGTTACAGAAAAGTATTGCATATTCAGAAAGTCTGTAGGTGGATTCGTTACTCAGTATCCATCCAAAAGCGTATTGTTCTCAGGGGGGTGGTGTGGGTCACTTGTTGTTAACCCAAAGAGCTACAAGCAGACTTTATGACTGATGCTCTACTAAGACTGTGAGCATTGATTGCTCTGGCAGCAGGAATTGATGGAGTTGAGGGTGTGACGAAGACACAGGAAAATGTTTGTAGATGCAGGTATGCGATGCAGTCTTTACCGATCAAAGGGAGAGTGTCAGCTCTGGGGATGGATACAGTGCAAGAAGCCCTAGTGGTACTAATCACATCTGCTGATGTGCTCAGTGCAGCACAGGTGCCACAGGAGTGTCACCAGGTGTTACGCATGCTTTGACTGAAGTGGAGATAGATTGGGGTGAAAATATGGAATGTTTTACTGCAAGGTAGAAAACCTCGAATTTAAAATAGAAAATGTTGTCTAAATTAAATGTGAGGGGAGACCCCCCAAAACTCCCCCCCACAGTCTGCCGCTTTAATAAATACCCCAACCCCCCATCTATTTATTTGTCTAAATTCGTTGTTATAAATTCGAAGTAATGGTCTGCGATATTTTGAAGTGATACTGTGAAGATGAGGGTTGCAGTTTAGGTCCTTACCCGCTTTTTTCTGGAATAAGCTTAGGCAATGCAGGTCGCATGGCATGACCATATATGGCAACATTCGGACGCCATCTTGGAGCAATGCTTAGCCTTTTACTGGGTTTCTTTTAGGGACCGCTTGTAACAGAAAGCCATGTTTGAGGGCAAAGCAGCCTTTGCTTTTTAGATTGTTAGCTGTAAAGGGATGCAGATAGCTGTGTCTCTGAAAGGCAGGTCTGCTAATTAGGCCCAGCTTTCATAATGCTCCATGGTAGAAAAGAATAGTGCACACATCTGACTTTCCTGTCCTGTCTACTGACACCTCTATTCAGCTGCATTGTGGTTTGGCAACACGGAAGTCACAAAGTGACATGTGAATTCTTGCCAGAAACTCATGGAACTAGAAGTTCAACAGTCAGGATCTCCTTTAAACTGGGCAATTATGAGCCTCCATTAAATTATATAATTGTGGTCCCCAGGGTCTGTGGGCAGATGGCAAATCTGAATATAAGCCATGACATGGTGATCTCGAATACATTGGCTAAAACCTATTGATGTCATTGTATTATCAGCTTGTTTACTTGTGGCTTTCCTAGTCAGAGGTTCCTGTTTATTCACTGCCTTAGACTGAGTTGCTCCCAAAACAAACAATATGGGTTCAGCCCTAACAAAAGCCTTTGTCTGTCCTAAGAAAGTGTTGCCTATCAGGAATGGGAGGGGCTGGCTCCAGGTGGTGAGGAGAGGTGCAGTGCTACAAAGGACAGACTCTGTGAGGCCAAGGGAAGGGTGTTGATTAACAGAGACCCGTTTGGGTTGACAGTGTAAGGGGGCGGAGTAAAGTAGTCCAGGAGAGAACTTTCCAGTTAGAAAAGGGATTCACCACATTGGTTTTCCTAGGGCTCCCAAACATTTTGTTCCCTTCCCATTTCGTGCAGACAAAGCACCATGGGTATGTCATCACCGGGGAAAAGATTCTGACACTGCAGTCTGGATTGAACTCCTTACAGAAGGCTAGAAGGGGACCAATCCTCTGTTGTCTTTCACCTATATAGGAGTGGGGAAAACATCCCCTTAGTTTAGTCATTTTGGGACATTTGAAGAAGAAGAATTCATCTAGACCCTGGAGTACAGTTTGTCCCAAAGTCATCAGCCATAGAGGTGAATGCCAAGATCTCCAAGAAGAGGAGTGCTCTTCCCCCTAAGAATCCCAAGGCAACATTTGGGGTGAGCTACTGGCTGACAAAGCCTACTGCAACTGAGACCAACTCGCCTGCTTCGAGAAGCTTTTTGAGCCTCGTCAAGCTCCTGTAGCCGTCTCTTTTTTTCATCTGCTCTCAATTCGCTGATTCGACCCATCGCATGCCTACGCTCCAAGGTTTTTGAGCTGATAGCCAGTGAGGAACCTCATTGAATCGTTGGACATCTTGGAGCTGACTTGACCGATTTGATATGCCAACTCAACCCATTGCTGCATGGTTTCTTTACCTGATCCATTTCGATTACTGTTACAGTTCTGCTCTGCTTTGCTGGACCGTCTCAAGCAGACCTGTCTATGACACTTGTGATCCAGTGGGAATAACCGACTCAAAACGTCTTGACAACGACTCAAGGTGCTGAAAGTGCTTAGAAGCGGTGCTTAAAGCTGTTGATCACAAAGAAAAGCATTACAAACAAAATATAGGTCGACATATTACCGAACAAGTTTTCAGTTTTGAAATAACACAGCGAACTGTGTTATTGTGATCACAACTCATTAATCTTTAATGACTCTCGCCAAAATAGAATGCATGCCATAAGATTGTGTTAGATGGCAGTAGCTGCGCATGTATTATTACATTGTGAAACATTCTTCTATAAAGAAGCACACGTCCATAGCCACCCTCGACCAACCAACACAAATGCTGGTGTTCCAATGTCAAAACAGGCATATAGCACTCTGGCCGCAGCCTGAGCAGCCATACACCATTCCACCAGATGTGAGACGCATTAGATATCACCTAGTGGTCTTGTATCAGTGCCGCACACACGTATCATGCCCTCCATCTGATATTGTATCCCAGTCCCGCTACAGTGTTGGAGAAGTACTATATTGCCCTCTCTCGGAAATCATGGTAGTCATATATCACGCCCTGGAATACTATAGAAGCCACCTGTACCTCCTGCTGATGCTGGATACCTCTGCTGTCATAGTAGTGATACATACTTCCCTCTGATGTCAGAGCAATGAGTCATGAATCCCTTTCTGGTGTCAGAAGGGTCTTACATCACTTCCTAATGCTTTGATGTAAGAAAAGGGATCTTCCATGTCCTCTCATTTTTGTACGCCTGATATCATAGCAGTCATATTTCGCATACTAATAGAGGGCCAGAGCAATTACTTCACTTCCTCTCTGTCCGGGCGCTCCCATGCATGTGGGCCTGTCCATAGTGCTATATAAATAAATAAATAAATAAACAAATAACTAAATAAACAAACAAATAAATAAATAAATACATCTCTATCTGATATCATACTGGTCGTACATCATGACTGCTGAAGTGAAACCTTGTAATATTACTTTGTTTTTGTATCACACATTAGATACTGTAAACGTTATCTTAGCAGTGAGCAGCTGCACAGTTTAATAACCCAGATACAGCACAAAAGGCAACAGGTCAACTTGGGCCTGAAACGCCATTGGAGAATTGAGATCCCACATATAGACCCAACTGGCAAGCTACGGCAACACTTGTGTCTCCACAATGAATTGAAACATATTGAATTGAGTTGAATCATATCAGATCAAGCCACAGGTTTGAAAGGACATGGGGAACAAGTATGATTTTAGTTGCTTCTTGAAGGTTGGGAACTTGCTTAGCTTCTTAAGCTGTATAGGTTGAAGATTCCATAAATCTCAGGGGCAAGATTGGGAAAGGCTTGCCCAACACAGCACTCTTTCCGGAAACTTGGCGTGACCTCAAGTTAGACCACCCACTCCAGTGACAGAGCTTCCTTGTATTATGGACAGGACCGATATCATACCAAGCATATTACAATCTCTGATTTATCTCTTATGAAGAACATATCTGAAGGTCTGTAGCTGACAGAGAGCTTTTGTATCTGCCTCCTGCTAATTGGAACAAGAGGAAGCATCCCTGCAAAACATCTCTTCACTAATCAGGTTAGAGGACAAGCTCTGCAGGTGTCACCTCCCTCTAAGTGCCACTTGATGGCAAATGGGAAGGCAAGCCTTATTTGCAATGTCTGTGATTGTCTGTGCCATAGAGGGCACACCAATGTCTACCATTGAGTACCCACTGCATTGTTCAAAGTGCAGTGACAGCCAGTGCCCTGACCCTCACCCCCTTACCATGCCCACATTTAAAGAATGTGGCATTTGCAGAATCTGCATATGGTTTGGCAGGAGCAAAGGCACTACTAAAGAGCTCAGTCGTCATTGTCTCCTGAGTAGTGTCATGATTAGGAACTCAGGCTTGGCTCTGTGAATAATTCTATAAAACCGGCCATACACAGGAAGGATGACCTCCCTCCCAGAGTGGAGTTTCTGAATCTAGGCAGATGACAGCAATTACTATTGGCCAATTCAAATGTTCTTCCAGGTATCTACTAGCTGATTGGTACCTTAAGGCACTGGGAGCGGCACCCAAGAGACACCAGAAGACCAATCACAAAGTCTGAAAAAGCCTGTTGTGAATTATAACCAGTGCAGAGGGTGCACACCCTGTGACATGAGTAAAACATTTCACAAGTCTACAGCCTTATTTGGGAATAGATTTTTATTAAAGATTTCAATATGAAAGAAAATAAAACAAATTCTTTATGGCAGTTAATATACACGACCTTAAGGATAAAACGATAGTAAGCAGATGTGGGCTATATTTAACAGAGATAAACTCCCACAGGCTGCAAATTGCATTGCCGCTAATATTTGGGAGCCCTATATAGGTGATAAATTCAGTGATAAATCGCCTTTCCATCTGATCCATCATCGAGGCTTGTTGAATCTTAAGTTTGACAAAGACGACCTACTTGTAATAATCAAGAAGCTTAAGCAATCTAGAGCACCAGGCCCTGATGACGTCTTAAATATGGTCATGAAAGCAAATCCTGACCTATGGGCGGAAATTCTATCAACTTTATTTGAGCAGATTGCCTCCTCGGTCAGAGCCCTGGGTCTTGGAAACAGGCCACTTCATCTGAGTATTTAAGTCCGGGAAAATTGATGATCCCCGAAAATATAGAATATTATCGTTATCAGATGGGCCCATTAAAATATTTACTTCTTGCCTACTCTGTAATATTGAGAAATGGATTATGTACAATCAGGTCCCGAGTTATAACCAAACAGGTTTCCAGAAGGGGCTTTCCTCCACCCATAATATATTTGTTGTTAATTCGTCACTCCAACAAGCTAAATCTAAATCTTCTTTGCCATTATTCATCCTTTTTGTTGATTTCGCGTCAGCATTCGACACAGTTAACTGCTCGAAGCTATGGGAAAAATGTAATAATCTAAAGATGCCTAGCCATATGCGTGCCAGCTGCTGCATGAGAATAACATGGTGAACTATCTGACCTTATATAGATTGGAAGGGGAGGAAAGCAGGGGTGCGTCCTTGCCCCTGTTTTGTTTAATTTATTCCTATCTGATTTCTGAGAGTGCGTGGCTATTTCCCATAACTTCCTGCCAAAATTGGGGGACATTATATTTTTGTATACCTTGCCTACGCCGACGATTTGGCTATCTTCGATACTGCATATGTAGGTCTCTGTAGAAGTGCTGCCGCAGTTACAGAGTATGCGAAGCAAAATGATCTGTTGATTAACTTTAACAAATCCAAATTCATGAGGTTTGGTAAAGTAAAGAAAGATAGACTTACCATCTCGACAATGGAGGGCAACGTGAATCGGGTATATAGCTACTGCTATTTGAGGTATGACATAGAGTCACAACATAGAGAATTATCTCTTTATAAAAGGCGCAATACCAAGGAAGTAGATATTATGCTCTCCAACAAGAAATGTGTCAAGAGTGGTGTAGGATATAGTATTATATGTATAGTGACACTACATTTTCAGAAATTGATTGCTAGTATTGCCTATGTGCTTAAATGCTCCTATTCGGGCAGTGAACAGAGGGCACATACCTTAGAAGACTATATCTGGTGCCACATTTTGGGTCTATCCAAGGCTACCCCCATACAATCGATTAGAATATAGCTTGGTTTAATTTCCCTTACACAGTGGTGCGAATCAACCGAGGAAACATACGCATAGCAATGATGTGTGCCGATAGGCATAATGTGCTACAAGTGTTGAGAGATGAACTGCTTAAGGGGTCCAACCTTGCCTTGCAGGAATTTAAAGCTATTATCAATGGTCTTTTCACAAAAATCTCTTGGATCCCGAATTGGAATTTAGGATTGGCGGTAATCCTGGGGTCCTTTAAAAAGAAAGCATTTTTATGGGACTGATCCCAGAATCACAATGATGTTGTGAAGCTGTCATCTGGGAGCACCTTTGCTAAACTATATTTCCCTTGCCATAAAGCATATACGTACATATATCAGTTCCCTAGTCCTTCTCTGAAGCGTGTTTTTATGCTTATGAGATTGAATAAGCTACCAGTTATGGCTGTTTAGGGTGCCTGTTTGCATATATCGAGGAAGGAGAGAAGGTGCTGTCTGTGTGGTGATACTGATGAAATTGAATCACTCCCTCATGTGCTCACCTTCTGTAGAACTATGACAAAACATGTTGTGAGACATTACATGCATTTAGCAGAAGCTTTACATGAGATGCAGAGTGAATTGTTCTGGGTCAATGGTCTATCAGGATGCAGTTTATCATGATCCATTGCATTAATTCGAGTGGCTCGCTTTCGAGCAGGAACTTGTTAACTCTTTAAACAAAGTGTAGGCTCTTTTTAAACATGGAACTAGTCACCTAACGATGTTTAATCACATTTTAACGATTGTGTTGTCGATGTATAATGTAAGGTGATTATTTGTTGAAATCGTTTGACTTATGTAATGTACATAAAGATGTCTGAGTGGTGTATAAATGTTATTTGTAACTAGTGCAAAATCCTGTGCACACGGGCCAAAGTTGTGTTGGGTGCCGGTTTCCCATCATTGTTGTTGTTAAATTTCTGCTGAGCGGCTTAATCAAATGAATTTCTGTTTATATGTTTTTTTTAAATGTATATATTTTCTTAGTGTATGCAACTTGAAGTATGCTGTCAAAGTGGTATCCCTGTCTTGAGCCTTTTCTGCAACTAATTGTATGTTATTGTTGAAATACACATTTTATTCACCTGGGAGATGAACTTGAAGTCTTATTATTGTATGTGTAAGGCAACAGCTCCCTCTAGCAGTGATATCAGGTGAAGCGAGCAGTCTCTACTGCACAACTTGAAGTCTTATTGTTCTATGCGTAAGGGAGCAGCTACCTCTAGCAGTGGTAACAGGCAAAGCGGGCACATGAAGGCTTCAGACAAACATGCATCTGGCCTTTTATTATATAGTATGATGTTATGTGACTTAAGATTCCTTTTTTATCTGTGGTGAAGTGATATGTGAATAGTTCTAAATGAACTGTACCACAATAAAAATAAAAGTACATTCTATTTTCGACACATTTCTCCACCCCCACCCTCATTCTTCCAACCCAAGAAATACTGTGAATCATAACCTTGCTATGGATTTTATTTCCGTAAGTGTCAGTAGCTCATTCACCTTTTAGAGTGTCTTTTTAGGCCAGCCTTTTAGTCCCTCTATCGCGGTTTACTCAGTCACCTCTTGCCTATCCATTTCCCAAAAAGGAGTTGAAGGTGTGCATGATAGTTGGCTGGCCTTTGGTACCTCTAGCTTGGATACTTTCATAGACTTGCACCTGTACCATGTCAGCCACCCATTTGCTGTGCAGACCCTCTACTCCCATCGTTAATTGCCTCAAGAAAATCCTTCTTACATTTATGAGGGTGACATTATGTCACCCATGGCACTTATTCAGCATATCAGCATATTTGGTTGTACATATACAAGCATGTTGTTCTTTGCCCAATTTGTTAAGGGTACATTTGTTCATTTAATCCTAATCTGATGAAAGCCTCCACACCACAAGGACCTTATTGAGCACCTCTCACTCAGATCAATCAAGCAACCGCACACCAAATCCATCCACCACCATGCATCATCCGGTCTAGATTTTGCAGTCACTGAAAGGCTTTCATCTGAACTAAGTTGCATATTCCCAAAATTCGCTCTCACGCTCCCTACTACTACAACCACATAACCTCCCTTTCATGTTTTCCCTTCTGAATTGGTTGATCTATTGGGGTAATCACCATTTTCTATTCCCCAACCCTCTACTTACTATCCACACTAAGGCTTAACAGCACCCTGGCAAGGTCACAATAAGCGACCACTTGGATTAGGTTGGGTGCCGGAAGAACACTACAGTGGTGATCTTCAGAGTATAAATATTGAACAACAAAACATAACTTTGAATCAGAGATTCTAATGAATTTGTGTTGATAGTTCTTTATGTCTTCACTACAGTGGATATTTTCAAGCCTTGACCATTCTTGATGTTCTTCTGCGGGTATAAATGTGTCTTGTATTACAGAGCAATGGATTTCGTTGCCTTCGCAGATAAGTGAGTATGCTAGGTAGTTTGACCTAGCTGTTGGCTCTGTTTATGCTTTTGGTTAGGGCCACCGGCCTTGTGTTTAAGTTAGATTCAATGTCACTTGCAGTCTGATGGCTTTACATGTAAATGTATCTGCCCTAGATGGCTGCGCAATGCATATTTATTTAGTGTCTTCATGTATCTCATTTATTTAATGTCCCATTATTTTCTTCGTGTATATCGACATCTTTTATTTTCCGATTCAGACCTCGCCCCATGCTTGCTCCAAGTACGTCTTCGGTCTCCATCATCTCCAGCTATGAGCGATCATCTGCTGTAGCTTCCAGATGATATGTTCACTTCCTGGTTAGACCACAGATTTGTTTTTCTCTGATATTCTCTTCTCTCTCTGCTGGACATTGTCTGCTTCTCACATTTGCCCTCTAGAGTGGATATTATTTTCAATTTGTCCCACTCGTGCCACTCTTCTTTCAATTTAACATTTAGCAAGACAAGTGAATAGGGCTTGATTTCTCTTACTCTTGAGATCTAAAGCTTTTTCTTGGACGAGTTGAGTTTTCTATGCTCCTCTTGGGGATTGGGATTACATGTCCTGGTAAAATCAGGATTTTGGTACGCTCCACCTGATTTCTTTTTCTCAATAAGGCCGGCTCATTTATATTACATTGTATGCCATGTCAGTAATCTAATAATGAAAAGTCCATGTTTAACCTATGGAATTTTTATACACGTGTATAATTAATGGATTCCTATGGAATCTGCCCCGAATTAGCACCTGCTCAAGAGCAGACGGATTCCATAGTAATCCATTAGGAACCGCTGTCTTCAGAGCATGATTGTAAGGTGGTGTTTACTTTTTTACAAGACAGGCATGTTAAAGTAAAGAGTAGAGGCGGTTTCACCTGGTTTCCTTCTTTACTTACTTTTGTACCTGTCCTTGCAAACTTAGAAAATTGCATGCAGCGACCCAACAGCACATAAGTGCTAACATTGGTGCTCCCCTGCATGCTGTTTGCTTTTGATTTAAAATGACCCCCTTTGGCTTTTCTCTTGGTGACATTGGGGAGATAGCCAGATGCCCTATATAATTTTAAACCGGAGTCTGAGGTGTGCTTTTGTAAAGTCACTCTGAAGGATGTGCCTCGGGATTTTCACGTTAATGGCTTTATACTCTGAGCTTTTGCTGCCTTCTGGGAATCCAAACACCTCTACCTTATTCCTCTGTCCTTGAGTTCACAATCATCTGGATTTTCAGACAAAATATCAATTTCCTTGACACCAGAACCCTGTTAAGCATCCACTGGTGACACGCTTACCCATTCTTGAAGGTAGAAGCCACATCTTGACTCTCATTTCCTGAATTACGGAATCAAGTGGATACACATCTGATGCTACTGTATTGATGAGCATTCATGCTTTTTCTTCTTCTGATGAGGATGTCTTTCGTATTCTCTGATATGTGTGTTGGCCCCCAGGGGCCTACATATGCTACACGGATGGAGATACACTATGATCTCAACTTCTGGTCAGGGAGAGTTTTTCTCAACTCTTTGAAGGGTTGCCACGTTTAGGCTACAATCAGAGGAAGTTCGGCTTCATTTAGTTTATTTTTCTTGTAGTTATTTGTTCCCACTTTAAAGTAGATTATTTTATATCCTTGTATTTTGTATTTATGGCCTTTCCACATGGTCGTATCCCTTTTCTCTGTTAATAGCCCATCCTTACTCAACAACATGCCCCTATCACTAGTGTGGGCACAGGTTTAGGTTGTGCCATTCTAGACCTCAGGGCCCCCCACTGTGTCCAGCTCAGGCAGGAGGAGGATTCGCCATTTACTCTTGAGTCGCTGCACTGCTCCACCAATCCGACAGAACCTTTCATTCCACATGCTTCTTTCTTCTTCCCGCCTCTCCTTTCCTTTGCAGGTTAACACATGTTGACAGACTGCCTCTTTGCTTCTTTCTTGCAGTTCCCTATCTTTCATTTTTCTTTTTCGTTCACTGGTTGTTTATTTTTCTTGTTTCCTCTCTTTGTTTGTCCCATCAACACTCACTTGTCCATCATCCTCCCCCTTTAATTCATTTTCACTAGCTCGCCATTATCACGGCTCGTTCTCTTTTCTGTTTATCTTTCTTCCTGTACCTCCTGCGTCACATTCTTCTCTCTTTTCCCGTCCCCTCGCTGTATCTCTTTGTCTGGAGGATTTTCTGGATCTCCTTCTTCTTCGTTGTTCCCATTGGCTGTTGCAAACCTGCGTCACACGAGCTTGCCCATCACCTTCCGCCTTGGGCCATGCAAGAGCAGTCTAATGGCTTTCTCTGAGAGATGTGAAATTCTAGCACAAGTCAAGTTGCTGTGCCTGGCTTGACGGGATGACCAGAGCAGAAAACATGCCTAGATCAGTGTAGTGGTATACATTGTGCAATTCACATGCTAGAAACTGCAAGTGAGACACGTGCATGTGTGTAATTGATAGCCATCAAGCTCACTCTTATCTGAGCATTTAGAAACAGAAGTGTTATCGCTTGTAAAAGGAAATGTGCTCTTACCGTTTCACTTTCCCACTTTTGACAATGAAAAGCACAACTCGCGTGCACCTCCAAGTTGGGTTCAAATGTCATGAGGTATAATAATTTCTGAGGCTAGTATGCACTATTTCAAGGGGAAACAGAGCCTGCAATGCACCCAAGAGCACCTCTACATCCAGATATTCTGCTCACATTGTGTAGACACAAATACGCAATATGGTGGCACACCCTTTTCACCCCCTTCCTTCCTTTGCCTCTGCTTCCTCCTCTCATTTTGCTGCATCTAGTTGTCCATGGTCTATTCTTTCACCCCCACCCCACACACACATGCATGGACCAGTTTGTGTGTGTCCTGGCCTTGCTGCACTCTTATAGTCGGTTGCAGGTACTTCCTGCGTCACGTCCCCCTCGCATGTGACCGACTATCCCTTCCACAAGCCTCCCCTCATGATAACGTCCATAGCCCAGCTTCTCTCTTGCTCACCGGGCCTCCCTCTGTGTTTCTTTCTGCCTTTCCCGAATTCCCACTCTCAGTCAAGAATGTACTTACCGCTTGGTTTCCACTGCTGCTGTGGCGCCCCCTTCCTTCCTATCTCGGTATCGTCTTCTTTCTCTTGTACAAGGGCAGAGGTCTGCTGCAACCTTTAGTTCGCCAGAAGTTTTGGACTACGAATCCCGTCAAGTGTAGCCAGCATAGTCAATGGTGAGGGATAATGGGAATCGCAGTTGAAAACATCTACAGCAGGGGTGCACAACTGATTTTGACAGAGGGCCAAAAGTACCTTACATGAGGGCTATATTGGGCCGAAAAGTAAATGTGGGCGGGGCGGTAGGCGGGGCATGGCAGGAGGCTTTTTAAACCCCCAATTTGTATTAAACACATGGAAAAAGAATGTTTTTGATGGGTAACGATTTTTATTTGCATTTCAAACTTACATTTTGTACTACACATTTTCCATTGTTATAATTTATTTCTATTTAGTTATTGTATCTCGTCTGTTTAATTAACGTATATATATTTTATTGACCCTAGATTGGACATTCTGTTATTTTGGACTGCTTTAGTTTGCTGTTTGGGTTGCCCAAGAGGAGTATGGCCTTCGTTGAGTCAGGTTTCCATAAAAAGCAAAGGATGTACAACTCCTAATTGTGCCTGTTTTAGCTTTATTATTGGGTTCACTCTTGGAGTGCAACACTATGCCCCATGGCTCCCACCCCCAACCAAACACTATGCCCCATGGCCCCCTTGCCCCCAACCAAACACTATGCCCCATGGCTCCCTCAACCCCCAACCAAACACTATGCCCCATGGCCCCCACCCCTCAACCAAACACTATGCCCCATGGCCCCCTCAGCTCCAACCAAACACTATGCCCCATGCCCATGTCCCCCACCCCCAACCAAACACTATGCCCCATGGCCCCCTCACCCCCAACCAAACACTATGCCCCATGACCCCTTACCCCCAACCAAACACTATGCCCCATGGCTCCCTCAACCCCCAACCAAACACTATGCTCCATGGCCCCACCCCTCAACCAAACACTATGCCCCATGGCCCCCTCAGCCCCAACCAAACACTATGCCCTATGCCCATGTCCCCCACCCCCAACCAAACACTATGCCCCATGGCCCCCTCAGCCCCAACCAAACACTATGCCCCATGCCCATGTCCCCCACCCCCAACCAAACACTATGCCCCATGGCCCCCTCAGCCCCAACCAAACACTATGCCCCATGGCCCCCTCAACCCCCAACCAAACACTATGCCCCATGGCTCCCTCAACCCCCAACCAAACACTATGCCCCATGGCTCCCTCAACCCCCAACCAAACACTATGCCCCATGGTCCCCTCAGCCCCAACCAAACACTATGCCCCATGGCCCCCTCAACCCCCAACCAAACACTATGCCCCATGGCTCCCTCAACCCCCAACCAAACACTATGCCCCATGGCTCCCTCAACCCCCAACCAAACACTATGCCCCATGGCTCCCTCAACCCCCAACCAAACACTATGCCCCATGGCTCCCTCAACCCCCAACCAAACACTATGCCCCATGGCCCCCTCAGCCCCAACCAAACACTATGCCCCATGGCTCCCTCGACAGAGACACAAGGTGCAGATCCCTGTAATGGTACCTTTTCTTCTATTTCTGTAGCCCAACTACCCACGTTTTTCTATTGCATCTAATGCATTTTTATCTGACCGGTTTCCCCCATTGGCCACTCCCCGGGAGGCCCATGGCTGTGTGTTTAGTAGCCTCCTTTGCCACTCCTTTTGCTCTCTAGTTCTCGGCCTCTCAGTTTTATGGTTCCGGTACGTCTTAAACTGCCCTTACTATGGATTTACACTTTGGACACTTTCATGCTTTACTCCCCCAAACCTTTTTGTGTATTTATTTGTATTCTCAAATTCTACTATTTACAGCCTTGTTATCCGTCATTGTTCCCTTGAGTGTGTTTTTTTAATTAATCTTTTGTAACGCTCTAAGTACTGGCGACCAGTCTCTAAGCGGCCCTTTCTTTTGTGCTACGGTCGCCACCCCATTTAATTACTAATTTATAGGTCCCCTCTTGTCCTATAATTCTGCTTCACACTATACATATCGTCATAATTTACATCAAAAATGTTTTTTTTAATTAAAATTACCTTGGCTAATTCAACCTTCAATCATGCATTGCCAAAAAACAGGCAACCTCTGGCGAAAGTCACTGGTTTGTTGTTGATAACTTGGCCATTTGTTATCTACTGTATTTGTTGAGCACTTAACTTCACAGTGTCAGTAGCATACGCTGGTACGTGTTACAATCCTGGAGTCCATGAGCCGGGCCGTTTATGCCTAGCGGGCAGCAAAACGCACAGGTGTGCTTGGCACTGGTTGGTGGCACTTGCACGTACTCCAAACATGTGTGTCTGATGCTTGGCTAAAGGTTGGATCTTAAGGGCTCCTGCGGCATGGTATTGCAAAGTGAATTCCATCCAGCAGTGATCCAGGTGCCCGGTTTGGGGTGGGCTCAGGGAACATCACAGAGGGATTTCTTGGGTTGCATATAGAGTCCCTTTGGAAGGTCCCCCATAACTTGTCTGTGCTTGTCCCTCAAGGTACCCCGTGATCCTTTCCATCGAACAGCACTGCTGCGTCGACCAGCAGCGGCACATGGCGAGGGTGTTCAGGGAGGTGTTGGGGGACATGTTGCTGACGAAGCCCGTGGAAGCCAGCGCCGACCAACTACCTTCGCCCACTCAGCTTAAGGGGAAGATCATTATAAAGGTAGGTGCATCCGCCAGTCATGGAACCTAGAGCGCCCTTCCAAAGAAAAACATGGCCGCACTTCTTGTAGTGAGCTCAGCCCCAAATGGAATGTTCCAGAATGCAGCTTGATAGTTTAATTGTCTCAGGCACCAATGAAAAAGTGGCCCAAGGTTGCAAATGGCAATTCATTCCTTTTGTGACAGACCGTTTAAGTGGTAACCAACGGTGAGTTTTTTGATAAAATGTGATGCAAATTGTGCATTTTAAAAAATATGTATTCAGTAACACTGGTCAAAACTACTAGCTGCATGGTGCAGTAACTTATCAAACTGGTTTGCCAAAAGAACTGGCCCACACTAGCATTTTGCATTTTTGGGTTGGGCATTCCCTATAGGCCAGTCAGACCCTGCAAAGAGATATAGTTTGATGTTTAAGTCATTGAAAAAAATCAATATCCGTTAACATATTTCAACTGGTTGTTTATGTAACGCTTCACTAAGTAATGTCTCAAAACGCTATAATGATTGGTGTTACGATTATCCAACTCAATAGCACTTATCGTATCCACCTGGGAAGGATGAAAGGCTGAGTGCATCCATCCACCCGCACGCAGGGTTCTAGAGCGTTCTAGATTACTCGACAAAGCTGCCTTGCTGGATACTGATTACAAGTAGTTGTTTAGCTTAAACGTTCACGCAACATTAACCCTGAAAGGCTCAGTTTTCTTCTGACATAAGAAACATCCAGTGATGCTGAGTGAAGATTTGCTAAAATGTAGACGGCCTGTAGACACATAGGTAAATTATATGCGACTGGCCAATGTTTACTAATAGAAAAGTTAAAGAGTTAATTCTGGTGCATAAGCTTATTGTAAAATGCCACGCGTATTAATTTTTCTTTTCTGGCGATCAAGTACAATAAAGTGTGTTTTGCATGTGTTATTGTGCGCCACCTACAGGTCGTGTTGTGCACTCACATTGCACATCGTAGGGGCTGCGACATTAGGAAGTGTTTCTCATTGTGCAGAAGTTTCACTGCGTGTTTTCCACTCGGGAGGTCTGATAACGGGTTCCCTGCCTGCGCCACTGACCTAGTATTAGGCGCAGTGCTGCCCATTTTCCTTCTGCCATGAAGTAAAGAGCATGTATACAACTTAAATGTATTTGTTTACGTTCTGCGAGCTAGCATGGCAGTGGAGGGGCACAGAGTGGAATTACCGCTTCCGCCATGCATTACCGCCAGGGTATGATTTTGATACTGACGGCAATGCATTGGATTCCCGTGAAACACCTCTGCTTCACCACCTGCAGAAAGCAGGCAGATTCCATGAGAATCCATTGTAAATGCCTCCTGCCATGCAGCAATTACACACTTTGCAATCTGAACTGCAACAAAGGAGTACTTATGCGATGGTCTGTTGGACACCTTTCTGCATAGCACTGGAGCACAACATTCTGAATGGGGCACAGCACTAGGGCCAGGAGACTGCGGGAATGGTCTCCGGGACCTGCTTCTCTCCTCCATACGGTCTATATCCTGCTATACACTGTGCACTCTTCTGTTGTAACTCCTTTCACTTCTGTACTTTTTTCCTTTTACTCATAGGGCCTCATTACGACCCTGGCGGTACGGGGTAAACGGCGCCGTAAAAGGTGTCGGCGCCGTTTACCCCATACCACCTCATTACGAGGTCTCCTGCCGGGACCCAGGAAGCAACGCCTGGTCAATCCAGGCGTGCTTACCGGGTCCCGCGAGGGGAAGAGGGAGCAAACAACGGGCCAACCCGTAATGGCCGTTGTTTGCTCCCTCCCCCATTCCCATTCAGCCCTCTGGGGGCTGAAATGGGAATGGGGAAGGACCGGGTCCAGGTCCTTGGAGGGAGGAATTACCGGGCCTTCCGGACTCGGAATGGCCCGGTCATTCCTCATTCTGAGGACCCGGACGCGATTTCGGCAGCGGCATGGCTACCGCCGAGGTCGTAATGAGGCCCATAGACATTGATGCCTCTCCAGCCCATCCTATATACTGCGGTGTCCTTCCTTTCACTTCCATTCTTCACTCCCCTAACACACATTTCCTTTCACTTATACTCTTCCCAGCGTCACGCATTTCATCCACCGTACTCCTTTATGTCTTAGGTGATATATGTTCTTTTGCTTTCCTCTGCTGCGGTTCCTCTCTCTACCATCACGCATTTACTTTCACTTCTGTTCGCTCCCTTCGGTTCATCACACATTTCTCTCCCAATAAACATGTTTGTGTACAGTGGTATAGGTATAACACAAAAAGTAGTGGAACTGTTTCCCCAGCATAGGGAAGGCTGGAGGGGAAGGAGGGAAGCAACACATCCGCTGTGGGGGTGGAGGAGGTACGGGTGGATGGCCAAGAAGTTGGGAGGGGCCAAATAAGGGTGTCCCCCGCAATTCTTTTTATTTTGTTCTCTTCAATCAAAACAGATTTTCCTTTAGATGTAAATGCTATGAGGGCTTTGTGGGGTTTTCCACCTGGACATTTTAGATACAGCTTCCATTGTCATCCCTGATCTGACATTGTATAATGTTTACAACACTTCCACACGCTTTAAATTGATAATTGTTTATATATAAAGAAAATGAGTGGTACAGTGACCGCTATGCTTTACAGAAATGTAAATTAGAGGGGAAAAAAGAAGTCCGGACATTTTATCACAGCACAATAAATAATTCATGAAATTAGCCTCCATCCACTTTATTTATTTTTTATTTATTTATTTATAACATTTATGTAACACCCAGACCTTGGGGTACCACAGCGTTTGGTACAATTACCAGAGTTCTGAGGTACATTTGATCCAAGCATTAATCGTATTTGTCAAAAAGCCAGGTTTTTACAAGCTTTTCGAAGGCAAATTGAGATTACTCATTTAAGATGGTAGCCGGAAGACAGTGTTGTTTGAGATGTTGATAAAGGCGATGTTGATGTTGATGTTGATAAAGATGCCAAATTGGTCATGGGGTGGTTGTGTTTATATGAACAATAACACTTGCTCCAACAAAAAACACAAATGGTGTCAAACAATAATGCCGAAAGGATACAGCGATACAGGAACTAGTTCCTGCAGTTGGCCAGTGCTTGAAGTAGGAGCACAATATGTACATGTGATGAAGGTGAGCGTCATTGCATGAGCAAAAAACATCCCAAAATGGCCTTCTTTCAGTGAAACAAGTTCTTCCTGCAATCCCTTGTCATGATGCCTACCCCCGGGGACCCAGACTAAGTCCAGCAACCCCGGAAGCAGGCATCAAGTTATCCTAAGCAAGCCCAACAACCCCTGCTAGGGGCTATTTGAGTCCAGTCCCGGCGTCTATGGCACCAGGCTCATGTGGAGAGTCAGTCCTGGTGCCATAGGCGCCAGGCTCATAGATTAAAACTTACCTGATGCAGACCATGCTGCAAACTTACCTGAAGCAGACCATGCTGCAAGAGCTCCAAGCCAAAAGAGGCTTGGGAGGGACTACTTTACTTAGGGACTATTTTTTACTCTGGCGGGGCTGGGGAGGAATACTTACCTGGGACTACTTTGGTGGCTATTTAAACCACGCCCGAAGAGCAGCACACGCTTTGCGTTATTCTGCATCCAGCAGCGTAACGCTCACTGTGCCTGCAAGTCTGCATCCAGCCTTCTGCCACACCCGCCTCGAGTTTGGAGCTCCTAGAAAAAGGGAGAAAGAAGGAGAAAAGGTTAGAACAAGAGCAATACCTTTGATCCTTACCTGAATTCCCGATCCATCGCGCCTTCGAGCTGGAAGAAAGAAGCTATTTATGTGCGTCGCCTCGCCTGCTGCAGCACCGCGCTGAACTCACCGGCCTTCGCAGCATATTCACATTCCACCGCATCCTCCTGCATGTTCCCGCCGCACTCCGGCACCTAAGGAGAAGACAAGAACAGCAAGGTGAGCCAAGGGAATACACAGAGGAATATTAGTTACCCCCCCATAGACTTACCTGATTTTACCACCGGGGGTACTATTCCTCTTCACTGGTCGACGCAGCTTCCACTGCATCTTCGCCGAACCCCGGCCCCTAAGGGGAAACAAAAGGACAGCAAGGTGAAACAAAGGGACTAACAAGGGGAACCCTCCTCACCACAATAGACTTACCTGATTTTACCGCCGTAGGTATTATTCCCCGAGACTTCATACTTTCTCTCAGCGCCTGAATAAGGGAGAAAGCAACAGGTTACATATTGACATTATTTTATCGAACTGTGTTGGAAAATACAAATCCTTACCAGAATACTACCGGTTGCCACGAGGAACTCTTCATTAGGGTCAAGCTGCAACCTGCAAGGAATCGGACAAGAGTGAAAGTCAGGCATTTGAACTCTTACGAACTTTATACTTACGGCGTCTTGCCGGGAATCTCGGAGTCAATATTGTTCTGGAACTCACCAATTCCTTCGAGCCAGTGAAGCAACTGGTTATCAACGCACCCCTGCGCTCAATGCAGGATGGAGAGCTCATCTTTTCAAACCATCAGGTGAGACTATAAGAGGGGACATCAAAGGTGATCTGTGGGGAGAACAGCGGGGGTGGGGGGATTTACGCTCAATTCCACGGGTGGTTAATTCCCTTTCTCCATTTACAGAAGAATATTCCTACGGGCCAAGCAAACGAAGTTAGGTGGGCCAGTCCAGTCCGTCATCTCGGCCCTACGCGTCACATTGGTGGAGACCGCAGCTGTCCAGTTCCGATCGATGCCTCTGTGGGAGCCAGGTGAGCGTAACATCCCCTCCCCATCCAAGACAGAGCTAGGAAACATCACTTGAAAATGTGTTCTGCATTATTTACTACTTTCGAGCTCAGCAGAAAGAGAATAACAAGTGAAAATAGGAGCCATGCTTTCACTGCAAAAATAACAATTCCAGAACTGTAAAACTAGTTCTAAAAGTAGTGCCATTGTTAACAGCAAAATATAAAAGTAGTGGAACTCAGTTCCCATTAGTTCCCAATCACTTCGACCACTGGTTGGTTACATGTATTCTTTCTACTCTCATTATAGGCATTTTCTTTCGCAAATATTTCCTTTTCTCTCCCAACCTACCGTGTCTTTTACTTCCATTTTCCATTTTCCAATTCCTAATGATTTTCCTCTCCCACAATTGCCTTTCGCTTCTATTCCGGTTGCTTCCCATTAAACCATTTCCTTTGTTATCTTTCCCCTATCTTCTATCCCTCTTGTCATGTCTCTACTTTCTGCCTTTAGCACCCCCTCTCTTGGCTAAAGGGCAGCCCCCCCTTCTCAATAAATAGTTGTTGGACATGTTCACTCGCATTTACCCTGCACTTGCCTCATCGTTGCTCTGCGAGACCATCCTATAGGTGTCCTAATACTAAATGTATGTTTCCTGGTAGGAAGTCATTTCTTTGTCTGCATCCACTGATATTTCTTTCCCACAATTCTTACAGGAAATGTAAAATGTTACCCCCCTGAGTTTGGCAGCTATATACTTCCAGGACCACATTGCCTGTCTCTGGCATTGTAGAAAAGTCATGGGGTTTAAACCCTTAAGTGCTGGATGCATATATTGTTGTCCTACATTTTACAGGCAATCATTGAAGTCCCGCCCAATCCTGCACTGAAGCTTTAATCCCAGTTTGGAACAGGAAGGCGTTCATCAATTGGGGAAGAGACAGTATTGTAAAAACGTTGCAAAAGGAAGAGGTCCCTTTGAGAGCAAAGGGGACACTTTATGTGGAGCACATACTCCGTACACTCCTTGCACAGGGAGACTTTCATAGGTTTCTGGTTGGAAACTCTCATTACGAGTTGTGAGCGCCTAAACGCAACAGTGGCACCAGTCAAGGAGCCTACCCGAGCAGTGGGTCAATCACGTATTGCCCCTCGCTCCTGAAGCCCCCAATAGATATATGTCTATTAATAAGCATTATTTCGGCAATAAGCCATAAACGTGACACAAAAAGTACGAACAGATATTAAAACATTTCATCGTCACATAGCAGATCGATCTATATATATATATTGTGATGCTGGAAATGCATTGGAGGGACAGGGCCTACCTGTCCTTGTCCTGTACTCCCTTATCATGTGTGTTCTGTGTTACTTTCTTCACAGGAGTCCACTTGGGACCCCCGGCAGTGCAGCTCTTCCTCTTTTTGGTTGTGGTGAACAGAGACCCTTGGGATACCCTTATGGCACCCATTGGTGGGGGTATAGCCCTGTACCCATAGTGTATGCTTTTGGGCACCTGTGTGTTGCCCACAGAGCAGGGTATGGACTAGTAGCAGCTTCATGCTGATGTGACAGGTGCTCTGACTATACTCCATTTTGGGATACCCAGGCCCTACCACAGGAAGGAGTGGATTCTAATAGAAGGCAGGATGGCCCCTGTCACCTGTTTTCCC
This sequence comes from Ambystoma mexicanum, assembly GCF_040938575.1. NCBI lineage: Eukaryota > Metazoa > Chordata > Amphibia > Caudata > Ambystomatidae > Ambystoma > Ambystoma mexicanum. The sequence goes on from NC_090922.1 coordinate 264,969,434, forward strand.
AAAGTCCTGGCAAACACCGGCACTGTCCCTTCCCCTGACTGGCTGTTGGGTGGAATAACCATATATGGTATTGTGGGAAGTCCAGACCAGACTGGCTGGAGCTTTCCCAGTGACTGTATGTTGTGGGTACACCCTTGGGGTGGGACCTGTGTGAATAGAGTGTGTGACCAATATGTATACTATGTTACGGGTGTCTGGTTTCTGTGTGTGTGACACAATGAATGTGACAGCCCTGCCTGAAAGTGACATGAATGCAGTGTGGTGTGCTGAAAGGATGGGTAATTGCCCCAATCCACATTCCTTGTTATGGGTGTCAGCCTGAATGGCTGTGAGCCTGACTGGCTGTCTGCCTGCATGAATGCCCATCTGTGTGATTGGCTGACTGAGCCTGGCTCTGCCGGAGTGAATGAGGGACAGATGTTTATATCTGGGGACCTCTCACCAAATTGTTCAGAAGCTGAAGTCGAAACTTGAAGCTCATCCTTAAAGCCCAGCTGGAAGAAGAAGATTGCTGCTGCATTTCCTTCAAAGTAATCTGAAAGCTGTCAAGTCTGTCGAGGACTGATCCGAGAGAGGAACTGGCTAGGAGACCTCTTCCCGAGCTACTGGGGACCATCGTGCAAAAACTGCTGTTCTTCATCGAGGCACCTTGGATGCCAGTTCTGTGAGTCTGACATCCAGAGAAGGTGTCCGCCGAGAATCCTGAAGAGAAGCACCTGGAGATCAAGGCCATCGAAGTGCATTGACATTCACTAGGGTTCGGAAGATTTCTGTGACCGCTGGAAGCCAGTTCGTACCATGTTGCCCAGAAGCAGGGACACCTTGACGCTGTGCTGCTTGACGTCCAGAGCTGAGAAAGGTCCACTTTTCCTAAGAACATTTGACAGAGGGCTCCCTTGCCATCACGTCAACCACTTTGTCCCCCCGGAGAAAGTTGAGGTCGCCGGCTATCGAGGAAAGTCAGCCGGTGGGTTTCCCGCCACCAGAAGCCAACAAAGACATCCTGCGGACACTGACGGAGTGAAGATCCGAGGTCCAGCCCATGGTCAAGTTGTGATTGACAAAGCTATCCCGTGGTACGTGCTGAGGCTGCAGCACCGTTAGGCCAGAGGACCGTCAAACTCAACTCCTGACACCTGACGCCCTGCATCCATCACCAAGTCTTTTTTGCCTGACCCAACACTTTGCATCGAGGTTTACCAGACACCTAATCTTCAGAGGACTTCCACGATCGATCATCGAAGAGCACCGCAAAGGTTGAAGCTGCAGAATCAACGCAAGTGTTTGACTTTTCCTCATTTTCAATGTCAGTGGCTCCTGCTTTAAAGGGAGCCCATCCTCGAAGGATACCATCGACGAACCGTCAAAGAAACTCATCCACTTCAGGTACATTGGGGTGGTTGAACTTTTTAACCAAGAAGCAAGGCTTATTGAGCATTTATGGACTGGGCTTGTTAATACTGTTATTACAGGTTGCCCAGGTGGGGTGTGGGGGGGGGTCCTCATTTCAGAATTGTGCATCTATATCCATAGAAAGCATTCTGCCATTGCTTAACCATAACCTGCCTCCCTTCCTTATTTTCTATTTTGATACACCTTACTTAAAGATTTGTATGCTCTGTTCTACCTGCCAGCAGTTGATGCCTTTTAAAGGAATCCAAAGTGTGGTACCACATAATAGTGTATAGATTTGCCATCGTAGAATTAACAGAGTACAAAGTGTGTTATTGATTTATGTATATATTTCTGAACCTTATTTTTATATAAAGAACAGTGTTAGCACATAACATAGTGTGTGGACATTCCTTTGTGGGGGCTTGGTGATTCACTGTACTTAAGAACTAGCCTGCATCACCTCCTGAGAACTTAAGCCTTGGTTGCTCATCCATAGCTACCATATAGAGAAACTTGGCTGGGGTGTTCTGTGCCTCTACTCGGCCATATAGAGGGCAGAAGTACAGGTATCCCCCTCCAGTCTTTATATAAATAAAAGTGAAAGTGTATGGGTTTGTGGCTTTGTGTATACAATTCCAAACTGTTTCACCAATCTGCACTAAATGTTGCACAGCCGCCTGTTAGGACCCTCTCGAATTACGGGCTACATGACATCTGGACACCCTCCTCTTTCCCTGGATTTCAGCAAAAGTGCAAATGTGGGTGTGTGTATGTTCCTTATACATTCCACAACGTTTCACTAATCTGCACCACATTTTGCACAGTCACCTGTTAGGACCCTCTGGACATTACTGGCTACATGACGTTTGAACACTCCACCCCTTTCCCCAGTTTTCAGCAAAAGTGAAGATGTGTGGGTGGGTTTGTTGCTCTGCATATGTTCTCTATATAATTCCACACAGTTTCACCAATCTGCACCAAATCTTACAGATTCACCTGTTAGGACCCTCCGGACATTACTGATTACATGACATTTGGACACCCCACCCCTTCCCCCGGATTTCAGAAAAAGTCAACATTTGTGGATTTGTGGCTTAGCAAAGCATTGTTCCTTATACAATTCCACACTGTTTCACGATTCTGCCCCAGCGTTAGCATAATTACCTGTTAGGACCCGCCGGACATTACTGGCTACATGACATTTGGACACCCCAACCCATTGCCAGGATTTCAGTACAAGTCAACATTTGTCTGTGAGTTTGTGGCTTGGCGAAGTGTTGTTCATTATACAATTCCACACTGTTTCACCATTCTGCACCAAATTGTGTATAGTTACCTGTTAGGACTCTCTGTGCATTACTAGCTGCATGACATTTGGAAACCCATCCCCTTTCCCTGGATTTTAGCACCTTCACACGTGAGACGGTTGCCTGAAATCGGCGAAACATCAATGTGGTCGTAGAAGGACCGGTCCCGAACACAAGGAGCAAAACTCGGGGTCCAGGCCCTAGAATGCACGGTTTCCAAGATATTTGCACTGCAATGCCAAGCCTGATTTGCATATGGTCTTTCCCTTCTGTAATGGCTTGGCAGGCGAAGAACGGTGGTCTGGAGGGTTGCCCAGAGCGTTGCCAGTGGTTAAGATTAATTCTAAACCTTCCAGCCATCACCTCTTTGTTTTTGCTATGTCACCCCGAGTGGGACGGGTATGCCCAGACGTGGGTCCCGTGCCTGCTGGGCCTAGAGACCCAAGCTACTCCTCACTGATGAGCCCCAACAAGGGCGAAACATGTTTGGGGATGCTTGTGGTCTCGTGCAGAGGGGATGTGGCCTAGCAGTTCGGGCTGGACTGCCCCTTTTGGGGTGGGGCCAAGCCTGATTTGCACATGGTCTTTCCCTTCTGTAATGGCTTGGCAGGCGAAGAACGGTGGTCTGGAGGGTTGCCCAGAGCGTTGCCAGTGGTTAAGATTAATTCTAAACCTTCCAGCCATCACCTCTTTGTTTTTGCTATGTCACCCCGAGTGGGACGGGTATGCCCAGACGTGGGTCCCGTGCCTGCTGGGCCTAGAGACCCAAGCTACTCCTCACTGATGAGCCCCAACAAGGGCAAAACATGTTTGGGGATGCTTGTGGTCTCGTGCAGAGGGGATGTGGCCTAGCAGTTCGGGCTGGACTGCCCCTTTTGGGGTGGGGCCAAGCCTGATTTGCATATGGTCTTTCCCTTCTGTAATGGCTTGGCAGGCGAAGAACGGTGGTCTGGAGGGTTGCCCAGAGCGTTGCCAGTGGTTAAGATTAATTCTAAACCTTCCAGCCATCACCTCTTTGTTTTTGCTATGTCACCCCGAGTGGGACGGGTATGCCCAGACGTGGGTCCCGTGCCTGCTGGGCCTAGAGACCCAAGCTACTCCTCACTGATGAGCCCCAACAAGGGCGAAACATGTTTGGGGATGCTTGTGGTCTCGTGCAGAGGGGATGTGGCCTAGCAGTTCGGGCTGGACTGCCCCTTTTGGGGTGGGGCCAAGCCTGATTTGCATATGGTCTTTCCCTTCTGTAATGGCTTGGCAGGCGAAGAACGGTGGTCTGGAGGGTTGCCCAGAGCGTTGCCAGTGGTTAAGATTAATTCTAAACCTTCCAGCCATCACCTCTTTGTTTTTGCTATGTCACCCCGAGTGGGACGGGTATGCCCAGACGTGGGTCCCGTGCCTGCTGGGCCTAGAGACCCAAGCTACTCCTCACTGATGAGCCCCAACAAGGGCGAAACATGTTTGGGGATGCTTGTGGTCTCGTGCAGAGGGGATGTGGCCTAGCAGTTCGGGCTGGACTGCCCCTTTTGGGGTGGGGCCAAGCCTGATTTGCATATGGTCTTTCCCTTCTGTAATGGCTTGGCAGGCGAAGAACGGTGGTCTGGAGGGTTGCCCAGAGCGTTGCCAGTGGTTAAGATTAATTCTAAACCTTCCAGCCATCACCTCTTTGTTTTTGCTATGTCACCCCGAGTGGGACGGGTATGCCCAGACGTGGGTCCCGTGCCTGCTGGGCCTAGAGACCCAAGCTACTCCTCACTGATGAGCCCCAACAAGGGCGAAACATGTTTGGGGATGCTTGTGGTCTCGTGCAGAGGGGATGTGGCCTAGCAGTTCGGGCTGGACTGCCCCTTTTGGGGTGTGGCCAAGCCTGATTTGCATATGGTCTTTCCCTTCTGTAATGGCTTGGCAGGCGAAGAACGGTGGTCTGGAGGGTTGCCCAGAGCGTTGCCAGTGGTTAAGATTAATTCTAAACCTTCCAGCCATCACCTCTTTGTTTTTGCTATGTCACCCCGAGTGGGACGGGTATGCCCAGACGTGGGTCCCGTGCCTGCTGGGCCTAGAGACCCAAGCTACTCCTCACTGATGAGCCCCAACAAGGGCGAAACATGTTTGGGGATGCTTGTGGTCTCGTGCAGAGGGGATGTGGCCTAGCAGTTCGGGCTGGACTGCCCCTTTTGGGGTGGGGCCAAGCCTGATTTGCATATGGTCTTTCCCTTCTGTAATGGCTTGGCAGGCGAAGAACGGTGGTCTGGAGGGTTGCCCAGAGCGTTGCCAGTGGTTAAGATTAATTCTAAACCTTCCAGCCATCACCTCTTTGTTTTTGCTATGTCACCCCGAGTGGGACGGGTATGCCCAGACGTGGGTCCCGTGCCTGCTGGGCCTAGAGACCCAAGCTACTCCTCACTGATGAGCCCCAACAAGGGCGAAACATGTTTGGGGATGCTTGTGGTCTCGTGCAGAGGGGATGTGGCCTAGCAGTTCGGGCTGGACTGCCCCTTTTGGGGTGGGGCCAAGCCTGATTTGCATATGGTCTTTCCCTTCTGTAATGGCTTGGCAGGCGAAGAACGGTGGTCTGGAGGGTTGCCCAGAGCGTTGCCAGTGGTTAAGATTAATTCTAAACCTTCCAGCCATCACCTCTTTGTTTTTGCTATGTCACCCCGAGTGGGACGGGTATGCCCAGACGTGGGTCCCGTGCCTGCTGGGCCTAGAGACCCAAGCTACTCCTCACTGATGAGCCCCAACAAGGGCGAAACATGTTTGGGGATGCTTGTGGTCTCGTGCAGAGGGGATGTGGCCTAGCAGTTCGGGCTGGACTGCCCCTTTTGGGGTGGGGCCAAGCCTGATTTGCATATGGTCTTTCCCTTCTGTAATGGCTTGGCAGGCGAAGAACGGTGGTCTGGAGGGTTGCCCAGAGCGTTGCCAGTGGTTAAGATTAATTCTAAACCTTCCAGCCATCACCTCTTTGTTTTTGCTATGTCACCCCGAGTGGGACGGGTATGCCCAGACGTGGGTCCCGTGCCTGCTGGGCCTAGAGACCCAAGCTACTCCTCACTGATGAGCCCCAACAAGGGCGAAACATGTTTGGGGATGCTTGTGGTCTCGTGCAGAGGGGATGTGGCCTAGCAGTTCGGGCTGGACTGCCCCTTTTGGGGTGGGGCCAAGCCTGATTTGCATATGGTCTTTCCCTTCTGTAATGGCTTGGCAGGCGAAGAACGGTGGTCTGGAGGGTTGCCCAGAGCGTTGCCAGTGGTTAAGATTAATTCTAAACCTTCCAGCCATCACCTCTTTGTTTTTGCTATGTCACCCCGAGTGGGACGGGTATGCCCAGACGTGGGTCCCGTGCCTGCTGGGCCTAGAGACCCAAGCTACTCCTCACTGATGAGCCCCAACAAGGGCGAAACATGTTTGGGGATGCTTGTGGTCTCGTGCAGAGGGGATGTGGCCTAGCAGTTCGGGCTGGACTGCCCCTTTTGGGGTGGGGCCAAGCCTGATTTGCATATGGTCTTTCCCTTCTGTAATGGCTTGGCAGGCGAAGAACGGTGGTCTGGAGGGTTGCCCAGAGCGTTGCCAGTGGTTAAGATTAATTCTAAACCTTCCAGCCATCACCTCTTTGTTTTTGCTATGTCACCCCGAGTGGGACGGGTATGCCCAGACGTGGGTCCCGTGCCTGCTGGGCCTAGAGACCCAAGCTACTCCTCACTGATGAGCCCCAACAAGGGCGAAACATGTTTGGGGATGCTTGTGGTCTCGTGCAGAGGGGATGTGGCCTAGCAGTTCGGGCTGGACTGCCCCTTTTGGGGTGGGGCCAAGCCTGATTTGCATATGGTCTTTCCCTTCTGTAATGGCTTGGCAGGCGAAGAACGGTGGTCTGGAGGGTTGCCCAGAGCGTTGCCAGTGGTTAAGATTAATTCTAAACCTTCCAGCCATCACCTCTTTGTTTTTGCTATGTCACCCCGAGTGGGACGGGTATGCCCAGACGTGGGTCCCGTGCCTGCTGGGCCTAGAGACCCAAGCTACTCCTCACTGATGAGCCCCAACAAGGGCGAAACATGTTTGGGGATGCTTGTGGTCTCGTGCAGAGGGGATGTGGCCTAGCAGTTCGGGCTGGACTGCCCCTTTTGGGGTGGGGCCAAGCCTGATTTGCATATGGTCTTTCCCTTCTGTAATGGCTTGGCAGGCGAAGAACGGTGGTCTGGAGGGTTGCCCAGAGCGTTGCCAGTGGTTAAGATTAATTCTAAACCTTCCAGCCATCACCTCTTTGTTTTTGCTATGCAAAAAACTGCAACATGCCAGGGTGAGGTGCCAGGTGGGGAGAGAGCACAGAAGGTCCCAGTATGCAGCAGCACATCAACTATTGTTTCCTTCAATGTCTGCTCCGAGGTATGCCAGCCAGCCTTACGCACCCATTCTCATTGCAGTTTACTTCAGGGTGCAGAGCACATCAAGCCATAAGTGAACCAGATCAGCGATCTACAGGATCAGTATTATCGAGTCTGTCTAAAGAACCCGTTCGGAGAACGGGTACTTCTGCTAGTACCTTATCAAACAGTATAAAAACACAAGCATACCGTCAGTATATACACTCTAAATAAAAACGGCTTAACTTCATGAAATCCATATGAAAGGGTGGCATGCACTATTTAAATACATACATTCAACATTTCGATTGATAAATAACCCTTCCAAAATACAAGTTAAAAAAGCATCAGCAAAGAGCAGCAATTTTAGTTAATAACTATTGGCAGATTAGTCACCATTAAACCATAATGTAAAGAACGATGGATTACATTTAAAATCCAATTAATGTATGATACGATATTATAAATCTGAATACAATGGATTACGCATTAGCCAAAATTTGGGTTCCATTTTTAACTACGTTTTTTAATGACTTATATTCAAGGCAGTGTACCACGTAGACGGAAGGGTGCCCGGCTGTTACCCATTCACAAGAAGGGTCTCAGCAGTCTACCATCAAATTATAGAATGTTTTCTCTTCCCGATTTCCTGTGTAAGATATTTGGGAAATTACTGGAATCTAGGCTCACACTTTGGTGCACTTATCATAACGTTATTTCATCTTTGCAGGCATGGTTCCTCAAGGGTCTATCTACATCTGCTCAGGTGTTTAGTCTGCTACTAATATTATATACATTTGTGTTTCCTAGTAAACAACCCTTAAATCTAGTGTTCGTGGACCTTGAGGCCGCATTCAATACCGTTTTGCGTCCCCTCTTATGGAAGCTGCTGGAAAGTTATGCAATGCGTATGCTTTTAACACAAACTATCCAACTACTTTATAAGGACAATTTTGCTTGTATTAAAGGGTATAAGCAGACGGGCCGTAGTGATTATTTTAATATTAATATTGGGGTACGACAGGGTTTTATTCTGGCCCCCCTATTATTTTCAGGAGTTTCCGGCTGATGCCCCTCAAATTGGTGGGCACAAAATAGCATCCCGTTTCAGTGCAGACGATGCGTTGTTTTCTGTCCACATCCCCAATGGGCTTACAATCACAGTTAACAGTGCTCCATAGTACCTTCAAAGATAAGAGGTTAAAGTTGAATATTATTGAGACTAGGATTTTTGTCTGCCATCCCCCTAGATACAACAAACATCATAAATTATCATTTAGTCTTCTGGGCAGAAATATTGAGATGGTTGACATGTTTGATTACTTGGGCATAAGATTTGATTCTTGCCTGTCCTGGAAACCTCTAGTCAAGAAGTGTTGTTCCAAAATAGGTCAAAGAGGAGAAGCTGTGTTAAAATATTCCAGGAACTTCGAGGACCAGTTAATATCCATTGCAGTGGAGTTTTACACGATGCACGCCACATCAGCAGCTGCATACGGTGCAGAGGTTTGGAGCCACATGGATTTGGCTGATATCCAAATTGTGGAGAATAAACTTGTGAAAACATTGTTATCGCCTGACAATTCCATCCCTGCTTGAGGTTGGCCTGCGTGGTATAATGTAGAAAAACAACTAAAGCTGTTGTATTGGGTGAAGGTGTGCACAAATGATCTACCCATAGACTATCGGAAGTTTATATCCACTCTTTTAGATTCCCCTGGATCATCCACGTTACCATGGCTAAACCATGTAAAGGGTATGCTCGTGAAATTAGACATCTCAGATTTTTGGCCTTTCCCACAAATTGTGGGCCCCCAATCAAAAATGCTCCTAACTGAGGCGTTTGACCTTTGGGTCCCACATGAGTTAAGCTGTTTAATGGCTAGGAGTCGTCTGGCCAGGGATCATCTACGGAATGAAGACGTTTTTGTGTTTCAGCCCTGCCTTGATAAGTGGGATACTGGCAATCACTTTTTGATATTAAAACTGCGTTTGGGTATTCTTCCGATTGGGCATTTGACCTCAAAATGGGGGCTTAATAATGAGAAATGTTGGCATTACTTTATACAATTGTTGAAACCAAACCGCATTTCTTATTTTTTTGCCCTTTATTGTAAATCTTAGGCTTCATTGGCTGAAGCCGCTAACATTACAGCAGGGTGTAAGGACTGTTAATGGCACGCTCGAGCTATGTAGCAAATTAAATAACTATACCAAAGAAAATCAATTGGTATCATATTTGAGCTGCACATGGAAATGGAAAGTTGCTATATGTTGGCTAACGTGTAATCCATTGTATTCAGATCTAACGTGTAATCCATTCTATTCAGATTTATACTATTTTATATATGTTAATTGGATTTTAAATGTAATCCATAATTCTTCACATCATGGTTAAATGGTGGTTAATCTTCCAATAGTTATTAACTAAGATTGCTGCTATTTGCTTTGCTGATGCTTTTTGAACTTGTATTTTCAAAGAGTTATTTATCAATCAAGATTTCGAATGTATGTATTTAATTGGAGCGAGCCCCCCTTTCATATGGATTTCATGAAGTTAAACCGTTTTCATTCAGAGTGTATATACTCACGGTTTGCTTGTTTTTGTTATACTGTTGTATAAGGTATCTGCTATGTGACGATGAATTGTTTTATTATCTGTTTGTACTTTTTGTCGCTTTTATGGCTTATTGCCGAAATACAACTTGCAAATGAAAAATGATTAGTGTCCTGCTTCCCATTTTTCAAAAGAAATGTTTATGGTCCTCCATTGAACATAATCTTCCCAATAACTTTGATGGCTTTGTGATACGTTGCTATATACACACTGGCTCTCGATTTCTGTCCACCACGGGTAGGCTGGGTATTTCCCCCAGAGAGATTAGTCAGTCCATGAAATGAAACCAAAAGAAAGTCTGCTGGTTACAGGGTGTATTTGGACACATGACCCCAGCAACTATGTAGTGTCACTCATTGACATTTACATCAGGGCCATCTTCAGGTTTTTTACCTCCCGCGGTAAACTGTAGTTTGGGCCCTCCCCAAAACAAAAGAAATGAAGTGATCCAGGAATCCCGGTCACCCTCTGCTTCTTCCCTCATCCGGTTCACCACTTATGGTTTCAAATGCTGCCCTACAAAAAACACAAACCCAGCATCTTTCCCCAACAGGCAACCCTGTTGCACCCTAGGTGGACCAAAGTCCTACATTTAGGTTCGTTAGGTGCAAGTTGGTAGTGCAGTGAATATCCACACAGCCAACACACCATCCAAGTATACTTTTAAAGAAAAGAACATAAAACGCAATACATTAATGAACCCTACTGTATTCATTAACATGAAAAGGGGTTCCACAACAAGCTACCTATTGGTGTAGCACTAAAGGAGTTGGGACTGCGTCACACTATAGGTGGAACTAGATAGATATCTTTTTCAACTTATATAAAAAGATTAGCAAAAAAAGAAACCATTGGCATATCTTCTGTCTCTCCTTTTCCTGACAAACTATGTTTTATGTTGTTATGATTTGCATGTGCCAAAAATTCTTTTATGAGATGTTACTAAATAAAACTTAATATATTTTTGTAATTTTAAGTTGAAAAATATGTCTATCTAGTCCCACCTATAGTGTGATGCAGTCCCAACTCCTTTATTGCTACACCAATAGGTAGCTCGGTGTGGAACCCCTTTTCATGTTAATGTCTTACAGTCCTCTCCCAACAAGCCCCTAATCAAAACGAGGACATACTATATTTTGCTCATTGAGTATTCACTATTGTATTCAGACTTTGGTGAAATTTTGATGCTGTCTAGGTTACGCACACCATCGAACAACACAACACGGCAAAGAAAAAGAAAATTAGAAACATAAACGCATTCATGGTCACAAAATATTTTGTACAAATTCAGAGGAGATAACAACAGACTCTCCTCACACTAGAACGTGATTAGTGTGATATTTATAAATAAACAATTCACAAGTTATGCTAACCAAAAAGCTCCAAATTAGAACAAAGATTAGCCAACCTGTTTCGATTTTATGAATCCATCATCAGGGCTTGAAGCTCAATGTTCGTATCAATTCCTTGTAGCATCAAACACAATTTCATCTGTGCATCTGTAATGTACCCGGTAAACTCTTTTAGTACGGGGAATCTAATAGCTTAGAATTGACATGATGTTACAAAGTAAAATTATCAATAGACTGACCTCAAGTCTCCTATTGAGTTACTCAGTGAGGTATTGATGAGGAAACTCAAACTGAAAGTTTTCTTTTATTCACTCGAGGAAGAGTCGGTACTGTACGAACCATCAGAGTACCTAGAACTGACGCCCAAGAGTACCTTTAATCGACCAGTTCAGAATCACATTCTGACGGTCCTTGTGAAGAAGATGCTTGAAGATCTAAAGTAGATCTCCTTCCACCCTAAGAGATACAGTAACTTCACCAACAGGGAACGCCAGACCCTTAAGGCGCTGCTGAACAATCAGGATATTATTTTCTAACCAGCTGATAAAGGGGGTGCTTTGGTTCTAATGAACAAAGCTGATTTTATTGAGGAAGTGGAGAGTCAGCTAATGGATCAGGAAACATATAAGGAAATCCAGATCGATCCAACAGAGCAAGTACGATCATTGATCCAGGAGTTTCTCAATGAGGCGGAGAACAGATGAGTCATTTCTGAGCAGACTTAGACATTTCTGGAAACCCTGTACCCCACAATGCTGGTTATTTACATTCTCCCCAAGATCCATCAAATCTGGAGAAACCACCAGGGCGTCCTATCATCGCAGCAACCAGGAGCCTGTTCATCATATGTATCAACATATATACAAAGGAGCACTAAGGCCATTTTTGAAGAGCGTACCCTAAGAACTAAATCACTCTTAGGGGTGGACAATTCAAAAATATTTAGGGACTGGCAATTTTGGGAGGCTAGGCAATATGAGATTAGAATCACACACTTTGGTGGCATGATGCAGCTAGGATTTGAGATAAGTCTGCAATTTTGTCGTTTGATCCCATTGTTATTCTGTTGTTTTTGTACAGCAAAGTATTTGTGGAAATTTGCCTATGTGACTTTCAAGAACTAAAATAATGCACTGTTTTGTAGAACTGACTAGGAAAGTACAGAATTCACTTGGTAAACCAACATGGCAATATTTGTCTAAAACAATCCTTGTGTAAACGTGTTATGCTAAAGTGGCATGATTGTAAGTTTATTTTATACATCATAAATGGTAATCTACAAGTACTAGAGTCCTTAATTGACGTGAGTAATACTATATTTTAAAGATGTTAAAGATTTTAAAGAAATGGTGTGATGAGGACCCTGTTTATAGCCGTTGTTCGACACAGACTAGCAGATGGTTATCCATCATTTCAAGAGGAACAATGTATATTCTAAAAGACCAAAACTTTTTTTGTCAAATAAGCAGCCATTAAAGTAAGGCCTATAACATTTGATCTTGACACAATAAATAGCAAGTAATTGGCTGAATGATGCTTACAGAATGTGAGAAAGCAAACCTTTTCAATGAAGACAGCACAGCGCTGTACAGTGAGATAAGATAATCGGTCTTTCCACTCAGCATCATTCGCTGGCAAAGCCAGGATATGACTAATGCATTATGCTCTTCATTGGGGATGGTAAATATACTGCCATGCTGTTTGTTCAGTTTTTGCGGCCATGTTTTGGCAGAACTGAGCGCTAGACCTGCACCATACAATTTCGTTTTTAAAAGTTGCGTGTTTGGTGCAGTTGCGTGTTTTGTTTTGTAGCACAGTAGGCGGTACTATCACCAAATTGTGTATACTGGAGTTTCCCAACCACAGAGAGCAAAAAGCTGAGTTCTGAAATGTAGTACTGTGATCTGGCATTTAAACAGAGATCTGTGCAGCAAGTGCCTAAAACTCTGGGCTATCTTGTCTACTATGGCTCAATTATCAAGAACTCACATTTATCAACAAGCATTTGGCTTTTTTGTTTCATGAGTATGTTTCTTAAAGTAAGATGAAAATACTACACACGTTGTACTGTAGTGATTGAAATAAACTGTATGTACCATAGTGAACACTGAACATATAACGGTAAAATTATTAGATTGAAACGTAGGTATCACCAGCAGCCAGTCAGCAGGCAAAGAGCCTCAGCCACGCACTACACAGTATCATAACGTGTTATTTATGTTTTGTTAAAAATGTATACTGAGCTCTATGCATCAAGTTGCTAGGTGGTCGTCCCTTCCCGATGGGGGCATGGGTGAAATGCCCCATTTGCCAACCCTTTAAGGCATCTCTGATTTACATGGAATACAGATGGATCCTTTTGGTTGGGGGTTCTAGTACTGAAAACTACAGGCAGAACCAATGCTTGCTTCTCACAAGTCAAGCCCGCAGACCTTGGCTATTAGACGGAATCATTTAGCAGAGAGTCCTGCTCCTTAAGGGATGATAACAAAACAAGCTTTGAGAAGGTCTCTTCTTCTTAGGAATAACTTGAGTAGTCCTCGGTCTCCATCTGAATGGCAAACATATCTCACCCTGCTTGAGATCAGGCAAGGATGTCAATTCCCCAAAGTGTCACGGACAGGGAAAATGTAATTTTATATTCGAGGACATCACAGAAAGTTATAAACTTTAAACCTTAACAACAACATCATCACAAAAGTTGATCTCTGTTATGATCTTGATGGTCGTGCAGATTAATAAATACCTCCGTCCACAAGTACCACAAGGGCAGGTAGCAAATCACTGCCTGTGTAATCTTTGAGGCCACAGGTCTTGTGAGCCGTCAATCAGGAACCAGGAACGCCGGAAGGACCCCTTGACCACTGTAAGGCAATAAGTGATTAATCAAGAGGTGCATTATGGAGAAATGCAATGTATTAACCAGTTGTAACAAGGCTTACCCAAGTGTGCTGCAAGCAATGGCCTTAATGTGAGGGGAAAACAGGTGGCTGCTGGCAGGGGATGAAAACAGGCATTCTGCGTGGCTGGGAGTGGGAATAACACCTGGGTCAGGTGAAAAAGACCAGAAGAATCTGTATCGGTCCAGGAAGCAAACGAGGTCAAAGCCGATGATTCAAGTTCCAAGAGTTCAAAGTTCCAATTTAGGGTTGATCTGATAAGCAATCCAGTAAACAGTTCCAAGGTCGGGGAGCCAGAGAAAACAAGAACAAGATCTAAAGGGAGGGCGTCAGAAATGCAGGGAGCAAGAAGAAGACAATCCGTTACACAGTCTGTGGTCGTAGTAATCCGTAATCCAAAGCGAAACAAAAACGCCAAAACAATCCACACGAGATCAGCTGCAAAGCGCTGCTTCTGTGTTTTCTGATGCTTATGACTGCTTGAGGCAGTCACGTGATGTGCATCACGGAAGCGTGAAGCGTGATGACTATCACGTGATGCCGGATGACCGAGGTTGTTGTGAGAGTCTCGGTACATGACGCGTGGGTCTCCGTGGAGCCTGTAGGCGGTGCCAGATGTGTGGGAGTCTCCATGGTAACTGCCACTGAAACGAAGGTTGGAAAACTCCCGGGCTGTACGCCGACGTTCTCCCTCGCTTGGCAGGATGAAGCCGCCTCAGTATGTGTGCAGTGACTGCTTTCTCAGGTAAGTGTGAGCTTGACCGTGTAATAACAGGACATCTAGCAGGATGTGCAAAGGGGAAAGTGACAATCTCACATGACTGTTGACATGGTGGACACCACAAGAAGTTAATATACCTACTGTAAGTATAATATTAATAAAGAAACCAAAAAGTTAATAAGAAATCAGCTACTTTGTTACCAACAATATACTAACTAGCATGCTACCTTCATATTCGAGGGGTAAAGCCATGATAAACCATTGGCACAACCAGCATAACCAATCTAATCCGGGGGTGCTGCCTTTATAAGTAAGCACATCTTTTCCTGACATTGTATGCCACTTCTGGCCTCACATGCCAGGCATAGTGTACTATGTTAAATGAAGCCGTGCATGTGAAGGTGCTGCCATTATTTGCTAATAGCAGTCTCATATCCTTCGGCACTCCATTTGTGTGGTAGTTGCTGCTTCACATTTTAGATAAAGTCATCATATGCAAGGTATACATTTAAATAACCAAGTTCTGTCATTGTATAAACAAAATGCAGCCTAAAATGTCTTCTTTACCAGAAATGGACCCATGTCAGTTCTACTGTACTTAAACATGACATTTGGGCATAGCTCCCTTTTTAGTTTGGCCTATTAGGTGGCACTGAAAGTGCTACCTTTAAGCCACAACTTTTGTCATTAAGATAAGACCTTTAACATAAGAGCTTCAAATATGGGCTTTGAATAAGGGTCTGTAATGCTTTTCAATGGAGATGACATTTGGGGAGGGATACACAGTGTATTTGGTGTAGTTTGGTTATGGATCCCCTCCCATTCCCTTCCCCTAGCCATGCTACTCCCTAAGTGTAATCCCACCCATTCCTGCCCATCTCAGAACCCTTTGACCTCTGAACTCTTCCATGGAGGCAGCCATCTTGGATGACTGTCTCTAAGGAATCTCTCTGGAAAAAAGGCAAAACTATCCACCATCTTTGAATGGGAAAGATACATTTATTGTTAGGTTTGTAAACAGTGTTCTGCTGTATTGTAAGGCCATCATAATGGAAGCGGGTACGCGTCCAGTTGATTCCAGCATCACAACAGACTATCAAGAATTGTGAAGCACTTGACAGACTGCACTGTGTTTTATATACATTGTAACTGGTAAATCAATCCCTTTCTTTTTGACAGAAATGTTCACTAAAGCCAATAGACTGAGAGCAGGGCGGGCCTGAGTAGACAGACATACTGGTATTGTTCGTGGCCACTTCCAACGACGAGAGCCATTATACTGGCTATCAACAGTGTTGCTTGCTCATCATATTCTCTCAAGCAACTAACAGATTTATCAGCGAATGAACTGTGGAAACCTCTGACCGTCACTGCTCAAGGGCCACCCCACCAAACAGCCAACAGCCACTTTTTAGAAAATGGCAGCGGCTTATGAGTGACTATGATTGGGTACCAGATTTCAGGAACTGACAGCCGTCATGGCCAATTAATGCTTACTCAATGATAGTGCTGCGTGTCTCAGCCAGTAGGCTTGTCCTGAAGGTGGGGCATGTGCTTTGACTGGGTCTATCCCTGCCTCCTCACCAGCCAGTAGCTCATTCGGAGAATGGCCGCTGCTGCGTGCAGGGCATGGAGTCACTGAGCCGCCCCCTCCTCAGCAGGCCAGCACCCAGAAGCGGGCAGATAGCCAGGGACACCAAGCTGCCCTTTTCTTTCTTACCAACATCTCCTTAGATGGGCGGCCTAATGGTACCCCGCACACACCATCCCTGCCAAGTCCCCCACGGGTGCTCCCAGCCCTATTCCTGCCTCTGCAGGACAATTATGTATTTCACAGTCTGACCTAGGACCCTCCATGGGGGATGAGTGGCTTCCCTGAAGGGCCTTGCCGCACACCTCCAGTACCCCTACCTGTGGCCAGCAAGAGTGGTACCCCACATACTGGGGGCCTTCTGCACCCAGGTGCCTAAGCTTGGAGCTCCAAAGGCAAAGGTGTTTTGGTTAATATAAGTGAGTTGAGCCTGGAACTGCAAATGGATGGAGGTGGCATCATGTTTTGGATGTTATGTTTTAGTATGAGAGGCTACCATTGTGGAAAACAAATGTTGTTTGCAATGTTTCATTGTTTATTGGCCACCTGTGTGTGGGACATTCATATTTGTCAGTGGTTGATATTTCCTTGGCTATCCAGGAATAGTAGATGCTCCAGTCTAACTGCAAAGGCATCTGAAGATCTGGGTGGCAGAAGACATACTTCTCACACACCCACCTCAAAAATTGTGATGCCCTCCTGTTAGGAAAGATTTCTTAATTGTAGGCAATTTTCCTTCCATGTGGCAACCCCTAAACTTTTTGCTGTTGTTTTCACCCTGATCTAGACTTTGCCAGAGAAGCGCAGCCTTCCACCACACTCCTCTGGGCTTTCGCTCCATTCTTACGGGGAAACTGACATGCCCTTAAGACAGTCAGTACCGGGAAACGTTGTTTTCCGTAGTTCTTTTCGCATGTTGCAGCTTTCGCGCAACATGGCACAAGAGTGCACCGTAACTTACATTACCGTGCTCTTGGGTCTCTAGTCGTTCTTCAGGCCCAAGAAACTCTCGATGGATTTATAACGAACTGTGCAAGTATGTCACGGACGGGACTGGTGGCAGCGATCGTTTCTTTGTGTTTTTGAACTCCCTTTTGCCCTGTTAACCGCGCTTCTCGCGTTTGGCCAAAATGGGTGGCCTGGCTTCCAAAATGGCCATGCCACGAGGTTCTTTGTCCTGTCCGTTGACCGTCTTGCCCCTTCACCTTCCCCCAAGTCGAGCCGACCCGGGGCCATCCTTATTTGGGCATGTACTTTTCCACGAAACACAGATGCTTTCGCGGGCTTCTGCATGCCTTGTGTGCGCCTCCAGGATGTGGGCTGGGATGTCTGGTCCCAATACACATCCTGGGTGCCAGAGAGTCTAGTGTGTCTTGAATGCCTGGGACCACCATGGTCCGTGATAGGTCCACATATGGTGTGAGTGTTTTGTGAGCAGATCTCCCATTGGGTCCTCTCTGTTTTGGCGCGAAGGGAACACTGGATAAGAGGAGGCTGGAAACACCACTACCATGTCGATCTCCTGAGTTCTCACGAACGACGGATACAGGAGCCAAGTATCCTGCAACTAAAAGGCTGAACCGAGGATTCGCTGGTGACCCGCTGAAGGACTGCTCCTCTGCACTGCTGTCATCCTGTGAAACCATTCTGCCTCTGATCGAACGAGAAGGCCTGTACTGGTACTTCGACCCTTTGGAATAGTTGGAACAACTTTTCTCGGCATCTTCATCATCTCCTGCACGTAAGCCCTCGGAAGCGTCTCACACAATTCGTACACTTGGCACTTGTACATTGGGCTGAAATACACATGGCCGCTTCGTTGCCCTGCTTTGGTAACAATCTGTGCGGGTTCACTGCGTTTGGGACATCCTCAACTCTAACTTCTGCTGCCGCGGAATCTACACGACGCCGAGACGTCCCCTGCTCGTATCTGAACCTGCCAGCACTGAAACTGACGCGGAGAAGCCTGGGTCTGCCTGCATCGGGGACCTGTGAGTAGCAACGCTAGGAACTGGTCGCCCTCCTGCAGTAGCCCGTCGCTTTTCCTTGCTGTGTCAAACAGCACACCTTTTTCGCACTCGCGCTCTACTTCTGCCCGCAAGTGGAGGCCACGCTGGAGTAGCGGAGATCTGTTCGCCCTCCTTTGTTCACCGCTCTGAACTGCCTGACTTCCTTGAAGAGACTCCCCTTGGCCCATTGGCACCAGCGTGTGCAGGTACTTTTGAGCACAAGGCTCCACTCTTCGTAGGGCTCGGACTTCCTTCTAGTTAGGTGACCTCTGAAGGCGAACTGGGTCTAAACGATTACTTGCACTGCCTGTTTTCCTTCCCATCTAGGTGGTCTGCATATTTCCTGCTTCTAACTCTTTAGACCCTTTGGTAATTGTATATATATTGTATTTGATTGTGATGTGTTGGTTTACTTGAGTTTTATCGTGATTCTTTACTATGGTCAATGTTACAAAGGCCTTGTAATAAATGTGTCTATATTTTTAATATAACACCTGCTTGGAGTAATTTGTAAGCGCCCTTGCTTTGTGCGCTCATTGCCGGCTTTCAGTCACCCTCACCCCTCTTGAGACCTAGTCTTGACCGCCGCAATCGCTACCTTGATTGGTCTGGCTTGTCCAGAGGTTACCCTGTTCCAAGAAACTAGGCTGGCTTTCTGAACCTCTGCGCCTCCAGGACAGAGTTCAGAAATCCATCTTAACACCTCCCAACACACCACTTTCTTCTGTAGACTTCAACGGTCTTTCCTGCACAAGAAAGCTTTTACCAGCATTAAAAAATACAATAATTTCCATTGACTTCAATTTGGTCACCTGCCAAGCACATCTGGTATCGGTCCCCCGCAGAGTTGACAGGTTTAGAGGTATGAAAAGATCCTCTGTTGGTGGTGAAAGGTTCTGGGGTCGGGGATGACTGTTGATCTGAATGTGATAGTTTCCTTGGAGGAGTGTTGCAAATGCCTTGTAGGCAAGGAGTAATGGAAGGTCTTTGGTGTCTAGTGTAGAGTTTACTGGTGGTCCAGAAGTGATCCACGTTTTCTTACAGAAGATGGCGAGTTAGCTGAAGTTTTGGGGTAATGGGTGATACCTTGGGGCGGTGAAGGGGTTAGTGGACTTTATGGCCTTCAGAGGGTTCCATGTGTTAAAATCGCAGCAAAAATGTAAGTGGACACAAAATATCACGGCAAAAAAGATGTGGTTTTGCCGCTGCAATCCATATAAAGGATGCGGGGGACACCCCCGCAATGACTGGACCGATTATACCTTTTAAAGGGAGCGAGGGACACCCCAGCAACCCCCACTCCCCTTCAATGGTGTAATGGGCTACACCTTCAATGGGTTAAACCACAGCATTTTTGCCTGCTTTTTTTGTACAGGTGAAATTTTTGCAGCGATTTTATCACTACATACCCTACAGAGTGGGTGAGCAGGTTTCTGGATGTTCCAAAACGAGTGGGCCCCCTGACAGTCCTCTGCACATCTACTGGTAATTAAAGCCTCCTTATGTGGGCAGTTCGCTGAAGGTATATGCGCAAGGAAAGATTAATCTCACATGGAAGTTTTTAAGATGTCGAGGCATGGTGAAAGGTCCCTGGCAGGTCGTTCTCTGGTGAGCCATTGGTTACAAAAGGTTGCTTGCTATTTAAGAACTTGTTTGACCCACAAAGCACAGTGTGGAGGACTGTTCATTCCAGTTTTAGGGGTGAAGAACTCATCATTTAGGGGAGATGGTCCTACAGAGGTGGGCATGGATGGTGAACTCCCAATTTGGCAGTTGCATGGGGTGGTGAGGGGGCTGCTTGCAGCGCAGATCTGTGATGCAGGGAATCCTATGGCCATTCCCACCCAGTTTCTACCCTTCACCGCCCAAAACACCTCCTCGTGGGAAGTCTTTGAGCTTGCTTTATTCCCGCCTTACTATCAAATGTTGTGCTCGAAGAGCCTGCAAGTGTTTTCTCAAAGCAGCCATGTGAGTGTTATTGGCTTAATTTGGAGTTCTTAATCCACTATTGGTGTAATAAGACCAGGTCTGCGCCAGTCACTCAATTTATGAGCACTGCGTGTCCTTCTCTGGAGTCTTGTTACAAACATTGCCAAACGCCAATAGTTTTGGCTAGCGTAGAAGTATTAGGCATTTTGCAGGTAACACAAGCCCAAACTGTTGGCATTGCCAATGCTTATTTTTCTTGCTGTAAATGCTCACCTTGGTGAGCAACTCCAGCGACAGAAATCTCTTGAAAAATCAGCAACCTTAGCATTCATAGAACTATTTCCATGCTGTGTGCCATGACAAGATTGGCACATTTCTGAATCACAATCCTACACCCCTATGGTTTTTTTAAAATGAAAATAAATTTTTCAAAATGAGAACAGGGTACAGTCATGTTAGCCAACGAAATATGTTCTGTTGCACATAAAAAAAATTGTAGATACTTAAAAAGTCAGGAGCTACTTTTTTTAATTTAAAACACAAAAAAGAATTCAATACCACTGAAACACGAAATCAAATAGTTACAACTGCACAGGGATCAGGGGAATCGGGGAATTAATGAATGGATATTGTAAATACCTTTGTTTACATTGCACAAAAGATAGGCTAAAAATAGGATGGGGGCCACTTTTCTTTTTCCCCAAGTTGTTTTTCTTCTGTTTTTTGGCAGAGCAGCCCGGTAGGCAACAAAGAAAGTGAGTGTCCTACAAGTGTTTTGCAGCTGATCGCATCATGGCAAATGGCACATTGTGTCTCAGCTAAGATTACAAATGTGAAAGGCAAGTGCTCTAGTAGTCACGTGGCATGCCCAGGTGTTGGCAGACTGATATACCAAGATGCTGCCAGTTATAACTGCATATTTCAGTTGGAGTCCCGATAGGCAAGTTGATAATAGTCATGGTTTTATTTAGCGCTCCATGCTGAATCCCTCCTGTTTCTAAGCACTGTAACCATGGCCCAATTAATTAACATCAGCAGGATAGGTGTTGCCCAATTAGGGCCCCGGCTAGACAAGGCAGCATATTTATGTGCTGTGTAGTGTTTGTGTTGTACATGGGAAAGACTTACCTTGACTGATCTATCCAGCCCACCATGGCGCTGGATTGAATGTTGAAGGAAGAGAAAAAATAAGAACAATAAGGAATATAACTCTCCTGCCCTGGAAGTGGGCGGGGCCGTGGAGAAGCTAAAAACTAGATAAAAACGTTTGAAGGGAAGAAGCAGGCCAGGAGGTGAAGTGTGAGATGCAGAAAGTCCACCCTGCCCTTGGCGGGCGGGGCTATAAAGGGAAGCCAAAGTGAAGTCACCGGCCTGTCCGCCATCACAGCCTGGCTGAAGATAAGTCCAGGGTCGATTTGTCATCGCGACTCGTGATGAAGATGTGGGCTCCAGCACGATGACCAACGCCCTGCTGAGTACGTGTTCCACACCCTGCATCACTCTGACGCAGCACAGGGCAGGATTGCAAGGCCATATGTTAGTGCCATAGGTGCATCTGATGATAACAGGGGTAACAGGGATGCCGCCTGAAGCAATAAACGTGCTAGGGCCACAGAAGAGATTGAGGGTGGCCTCCCAGAGCACAGGGACAACCAAGAATATTTAGAGGGATGCAGCAGGGGTCGTTGACAGCCCCTGTAAAACATGACCGGCCAAGTTAATTTAAAGGGATGCAGGAGGGTGGTGAGTGCGGCGGGCCCCTGACTTGTGTATGGGGGCCACCTATTGACAGGACATTTGCGTGGGCCACATACAATGAGATCGTGTGTAGAAGCACAACAGCAATCAGTGGCCATTTTGGGTCAAATGGACAGCACAGCCACTTTCAAGTGAATGGGAAGCATTGAAGAAACCTTGAAGCTTCAGGGTGGTTCAATTTGCTTAATTAGCAGAAAATACATACCCAAGTAGACCAGACAATAGCTGCACAGCTCTTGCCAAGGTTACTGTGGAAAAGGGGGGATTAGACTGGCACTGAAGAGAACAGAAGGTAATAGTTCCAAAACATAAGAAACTTTTCTCTTAGATTAAGTAAAGGAACAAGCAGCCCTTGAAAGCCAGGTGCTCAAAGGAAAAAGGTTCAAACAAGTCTCCAGTGGCCAGGAAGGGTCAAGGCACCCACATTAATAAGGGCCAAAAGCCTCGTAAATGTAGAGCAGAATATTTCACAATGTGGTCTCCACACAGGTGACTTATAGTTGGAGAATAATAGATATTCATTAGCTCCAGGGACAGAAAGACTTAGGCCTTCACTCCCACGAATTTGCAGGACAAAGATACAAGACAATGCCAAGTGCAAAGCTAAAAGTCCTGGCTTGTGGCCTAGAGAATCAGAGATGGTATCCTAATTGGGAAAGGTAGCACCTTGATGCCACCTCCCCTTGCCACTATTGTTGCTCATGTGCTGATGACCTGCCATATTGCCACGGTTAGTGCAGGTAATGGCAACCAATCGCTGCTCTTAAATGCTGCCACCTTGCAACTGTTGCAGTAGCCAATAGCTTGTTGTTTTGATGATGCAAAGGCCGACATCTAGCGGAAGCTGCAGAGTATTACAGATGTTGTTTTCGAAATTCGTAAATGGATGTCGACAGGGCTTGCCAGTAATACTATCCCTAGTGTGATGTCCACTGTACCCATGGTCCTTCATGCGTCGAGGTCCCCCAGATTGTTTATTTCCACCATCGTAGATGGATGTTTTATTGCAGAGTTCTGATTTTGACATAATGCCATTGATTTATCAAATTAGACTTAGTTACTCTTACTATCCTTTATATCTTTCGTTCACCGACTAACGATAAGTGGCGAAGAAAACGATGTCTAGAGAGATGAAGAAAACGATGTCTAGAGAGAGGTCTGTAGAATCCCTGTCCTCTGGGCACTGAAGGTCCCGATTGCCGCATGACAGGGGCCAACTGTTGAAAAACAGCACAGACATTGTGTCTAAATCCATTACCGGCCATTGCACGTCGACAGAAGAGACGGCAGGTCACCCCACAGCCGTAGTACGATATGCTGACATGCCGACACAAATACGACACCTTAAAGTCCTTGGGCCAGTTTACCAATAAACCCAATAAACCTACAGGGCAAAGAAGTAACAATATTAATTTTCGTCGTTTTCGCTGACAGAATTCACAGAGGGGTTCAAGCTACAATCAAAATCAAGTATCGTCCTGGGGTAACAATCAAGGCCAGGCCTCACAGGATTACCAAAGGGGACAGCGCAGATCTCGCGGCCGGGGGAGATCCTCCACTTCTAGAAGTGGAGCCACATCTCCAAAAAAGTGACTACCCACTTCAGGTGCCCTCCCATGCCTCTCCAGTAGGAGGGCGTATTTCAAACTTCACCCGAGCATGCGAGGGAATCACCTCAGACAAATGGCTGCCTCTTGCCACACTGACTAGAGCCTTCTCAGGTGTTGTGTGTTGTGGGTACACCATAGGGGTGGGACCTGTGTAAATAGAGGTGGGAGTCAACTCACATTCTATGTTGTGGGTGTCTGGTTTCTGGGTGTGTGACACAATGAATGAGACACCCCTGACTGAAACTGACATGAATGTATTGTAATGTGTTGAAAGGCTGGGTACTTGGCCCAATCCACAATCTTTGTATCGGTGACTGGGTGGAGTGAATGGCCTGAATGCCTGTGAGCCTAATTGGATACCTGCCTGCATGAATGCCCTTCTCTGTGATTGGCTGACTGATCCTGGGTCAGCCAGAGTGAATGGGGAACAGATGTGTATATCTGGGGACCTCTCACTTACCAATTTGTTCAGAAGCTGAAGTTGAAGCTGAAGCAAGAAGAAGCTGTTCATTGAAGCCCAGCTGGAGAAGAAGTCTGCTGCTGCAATTTCTTCAAGCAATCCAAAAGCTGTCATGTCTCCCATGGACTGATCCAGAGAGAACCTGCAAGGGAGATCTCTCTGCGAGATACGAGGGACCATCATTCAAAACTGCTGCTCTTCATCGAAGTATCCTGGAAGCCAGACTTGTGTGCCTGCCTATCGTCTGGAGATGGGGTCTTCGAAGTCCAGAGGAGGAGTGCTGGACATCTTGAGCCAACAAAGTACTTTGGTGTCGGCCAGGGTTCAGAGGATTGTTTTGTGACTGCTGTAAGCCATTGCTGCCTACAGCCCAGAATAGGGGGTACCCTGGCGTAGTGCTGCTAGACACCTGGAACTGCGAAAAGTCCAAACTGCCTAAGAACATTTCAAAGGACATCCTTGCCTGACCACTTTTTCCTGCCGGAGAGAGTCCAGAGTTGCTGGAAGCAGAGGAGGGTCCGTCGGTGGGTTTCCTGCCACCAGAATTTAACAAAGACATCCCAAGGTTCCAGACTTGGTGAGGCTGAGGTCCACTCCAGTGGTTGAGTCCAGGTAGCCAGAAGATGTCCAGAGGTCTGTGTTGCAACTGCAGCACCGAGGAATCGAAAGTCTGAAACCTGTGATATTCTGAAACCCGACACCAAAAGTGACCTATGCACTTGTCGCCACCAGAGGTCATCCAAGGGTCCCATGGGTATTACTTTCATCTGCGAAGCCTTTAAGGAGCCCACAGCAAGTTTCAACTTCACAACACTTCTACAGTCGGGGAAATCATTGACCAAAGGAGAGCACTGCGAAGAGCCAAACTGCTGCACTTCAGAAATACTCTGGTTCCTTTTTATTCATTGGCTCAACATCCCAGTGGCTCCTTCTTCGAAAGGGGGTTCAACCTCGGAGGGAATCATCGAGTAAAGTCAAGAAACTATGACACTGCACCTGCCAATGCACCAAAGGTACCATAATGAGGAAGAGCATCTTCTAGCCTCAGGAGTCGTCCAGGGGTCTCAGATTTGTCTCGGATCCTGCTCTCCTGTGGCCTCTCATGAACCTTAGGGTGGTAGAACCTTTTTAAAAGAAAGCACAAGGTTATTGAACATTATTTTCCTCACTCAGAATTACTTGTCTAGTCTAAAGAAAGCATTCTGCCACTGTTCATAACTGACCTCCCTTTCTTCCCTATTCTATGCTGTTATACCACACTTAAGAATCCACCTGCCTATTTAAAACTGTCTGTAGTTAATGCATCTATTACTGGATTTAAGTCATGTGTGGTACCACATAGAATGTATATATTTACGATTCTTTGAATAAGTATTCCAAGTGCAAAGTGTTAGTATTTATTTGTGTATATTTGATAGTTGTAGCAAACCTTATTTTATATAAATAAGCTTTGTTAACACCTAACATAGTGTGTGGATATTCCTTTGTGGGGGCTTTGGGGAAACACTGTACTTAAGAACCTGCCTGTATCACCTCCTGAAAGCTTAAGCCTGGCTTCTTGCCACGTTATACCAAACCGAAAGCCTTGCTGGGGTGTTCAGTGCCTTTACCCTGCCATATAGAGGGCAGAAATACAGATACCCCCTTCCCCTCTTTACAACAGGTCTTTTCTACTGAATGCCCTCTCAATCTTTCTGCTGTTCTGCTGGTGATTGAGGAAGTGTTCACTGACATGAACCATAAGAGAAAAGAAGTTGAGTGATTTAGTTTAAACCATGGCTCTCTGAGCTTTAGGGAAATCAGCTCAAAACTCCTGTCACCATGTCCTCCTCAAAATCTTCGGGTAAACATCCTCTAACGTTGTTTTTTAATTTAACCGAAGAACTGAGGAAAAATGTTGGGATATTTGGAAAGGGTCGCAAGAACAGCAGATAGCTTTACCAAAATCATAGGGGTAGTGGAAGTGACCTCGCATGATTTTAATCCTCTTGCCCCAATGGCATCAGAGGAAGTGACATCCTGGAAGTGGATAGAAATTCCTACACCAAGTGGCGCAATATTAGTTTTAAATGATCAGCTGTCAGGCTGGGTAAATGGTGAAAGGGGCCCCTAGGGGTCCCTCGCGTTATGGAAACAAGGCAAGTCACCACACACGATAGATACGCCAGACACGAGGTTGTATACCCAAAGCTAGGGTTTATTGCAAAGCAAATAGTCTCAGTTGGCCAACTCGTCTCACGCACCGTGACGTGTATCTCTAGACCTCGAGGGACGCAAGAGTGCGAATTACGTACATCAGTTTCATATATACAAAATGCATATCATACAATCAGCTGTGTTTAACACCGCCCTTGATTCGGTTTCTTTGAACTCGGTTTGATGATGGACAATTTTGACGAATATGACACCTTCAAATATCTATTCTAGTAACTATATGCAACCTTGCAAGTGTAGAGACATTGTTTCTTTGTTGAACAGAACACAATGCTTTTGTTCTTGTAAGCGAGCTACATACGGGGGAAGAGTCACATTCCAGACCTTGCTATCTTTGAGGTGCTATTCGTGTCCTGGGAGCCGACACGCTCTACAGGGCTCTGAAAAGGGGGGCCGTAAGAAGAGCATAATTCAAACCTTTAGCTGCTTTATTCTAACATTCTCTACCATATAACGAGACTGGCTGGCAGCTGTGAAATTATTAAATGCCCTGCGGCTCTCCTTCAAGGCTACATTCGGGAGGGAGCTGGGCATTCCACTCCGGAGCTGCCTACGTTGTGTTTCAACGAACTCCTTATTAGCCTTGCGGCCTTGCGGCCTTGTCCTTTCACGTTCAGACAACAATGTTAACAGTTGAGCAGTGTAAGCAGAAATGTGCTGTGAAGCAATTTGAACAGAAAGCAATGAGCAATCGTTAGAGAACATAATGGTGATCCTTGTTACATTAAAATGGCCGCTCATTGGTCAAACTCGGAAACCTGTATTTCTATCGTTATGTACATGAGACGGTTGGTCTTCGGCCACCAAAATACGTTTGCCGTCAATCGTGAGAGGTGTCAATCTTTCTAGACCGGCAATGGCAGGGGTTGGAAAGTAGCCCACAGATGTTCCAAGCAGCAACATTGCTAACTAATCCCAATGACACCCAAAGGAGGCCCATGCAACCGGGAGCACAAGGCATGGGGCTTGAGAATAATAGGGAACATGTAGTTACCTGTTATTGCTTTTATTCGAAATAGCTAAACAAAAGGTACATTATATGCGTTATTTCTGTGGTAGCCCTTATCAGAAGATTAAATACACTGAAAGTCCGCAAGAATCTGGTAGAGGATTCAGAGATATTGGAGCAGCTCTTCCAGAAGGATCCTGATCAGCGCATATTGAGGCAATGCCAGCATTTCTCACTATGTTTCCTTATGGGAAGGTGTGCTCTCAATGGACCCAGCAGTGCCACTGCGTGTAGTAAATGCAATGCTTTCAATGGGCTTTCACATCTGTTTCTGTGAGGAAGAATGTACGCCCAGAAATGCACTTCCGGGGCCGAATTCTTATGTATTTGGACAAGCGCATATGCTTTTGTACAGCGAAGACATAATTTCAGCATGCACGGTTGCGTTTGAACAAGTGCATCTGACTTTTCACTGCGTTTCCACCAGTGCTAATACATTGCGCATGCGCAAATGGCGTTTGCGCTTGTACGAATGTTCATTAATCCAGCCTGTGGTCTTCTATTGGACGCACTGACGTGGATCTGATAGCAGAATTTCTGGCGTCATGTAAGTATATGCATAGAGGATGTGTACTATAACTGGACATGTGAAGTTGTGTATGTGTAACAGAGTCATAAAATAAAGAGAGTAGCCCTTTGTGAACGCCACTAACCATCCATGGATGTGATTGAGAATGGGAGAAATTCCATTTGAAGCAACCTAAAACAGAGTGGACACGCATGCTCTACAAGTTCTCGAAAAGCTGGAAACATAAAAACATATGCTGAGCGAAGAGGATGCACACATTTCTAGGTCAGAGATGGCGGGCCACCTCTGGACATGGCATGCACATTTCTACGCTTAAACAGCCCCTTAAAGTGTACCCTTGCTCCCAGTGAAGGGTACAAAGACGAGGAAGAATGTGTCATCTGGGGTAGATCCTGCTAGGAGTTCACAAGGCCCGAAGGGGAGGCGATTATATCTGTGGCCCCTGAGTTGTGGGGTGGGGAGTATTCAGAAGGAGGACTGCTTTTGAGGACCCAAAGCAACCTAAACTTCTATGAGAGACCCTCAAAAGATCAGCATTCGGTAGAAATGGCAGCTTTTTCACAAAAGGACTAGGTCACAGGGAGAGACGCGCAGGGCCAGGCCTGAATGAAGGCACTCAGCGATCAGGACTAGCCACACTAACTTAATCTCTGCTCGACGGAAGATCATCTGCAGATAGTTAACGCTCACACAACTGTTAAGGGAACTCATGAAGGACCTGATCTGGAAGGCTTTGGGACCCACATACTTAGCAAGCCAGGGCAGGATCTAGTTGTTGTCATGATGATAACAACAATAAATATCACATTTATATATAGTTCTTCATGGAAAGATTCCTCCCGCTTCACGGTTTCATAAGAAAAGCCCCCCTTACCCCCCTTAGTGGTACTCTGTGTATCCCCCTCAGAAGGATAAATGGCTGATCTGGTCCTTCAGTAATTAAACCTGTGACCAATGGTTGCAGAGAGCTCTGAATCAGCACTTAGTGTGCTTGGCCATCGGACCATAAATACTACACCTGGATACGATGGACCTGGTTGGTGGTCCCACCAGGAAAAAAAAGCGAAAGGGAAGAACACAGGGGTATGGAAGAAGGAGAGAGAATGATATCAGGAATAAACGATAGAAGCGAAACAGTCTCAAACCAATCTCAATGGCGGGAGGTAATCCCCTGCACTGCCTCGTACACCAGGCTTGGACATTAGGAGAATGGTTGATCGGTTTGAAGGCTGCTGATTCCTCTGATATTATTGGACAGTGATAACACCAACATCACCAGCCCCGTGAAGTTCATCCATGGATAATATCAAAGATGGGCTCCGTACCTCATGTGGGATTAAAGTAAGGATGGAGAGGATCAGGTTGGTTGGATAATTCAATATATTTGATACATTTGTCAGCCCCCACACATTTCTACAGCTTCATTGTAAGGTGTCACTCCATGAAATAGTCATCAAGAAAAGCAATATGAATGTAATATGCACCAAATACATATCATGCTGTCATTTGGTGCTTTGACGTGACAATGCATAAATGTGACGCATTACAAAGCTCCAGATAATTAAATACATAAACATGCTATAAATAGGCAATGCAAACCATGGTTCCCCAGGGGAGCACATGCTGTCTTACAGTGGTCCATAATCACCACAGCCGGTTGCCGGACTACTTCCACCCATAGAAAATGCTCAAACGACCAGTTACCCTTCCCCCATTCACCCTCAGCTCTTCTTCTCCAAGTCAAGGAGCGGACTAAGAGAGGCTGGCACAGTGATGTGGCTTATTAAACTCAATCTACTCATACTCTGTTTCCCTTGTTTCCTGGTAACCATGACATCAGTATTTTCATGTAAATGGTGTTGCAAGAAATGATGTTTCCATGTGTGCTGATTGCATTGTTCAACTTTATCGACAGCACAAAAAGCTGGGGACCATGGGTGATGTAGATGTCAACACCGAAGGCAAAGGGGAGACAAAGCAACAAGGAGAGCTGTCCATGTGGGACACAATTGAACAGGTACCGCTTTATGGGGATTGATTGATTTGCTATTTATTATGCACCTATACCAAAGTGTTTCAAGACGCAACCAGGCAAGGGGAGGGAAACAAAGGGAGGACAAGACAAGCGATCCTACTAGGCCTAGTGTCAGTTAGATTGTGCAAGTGCGCAACAAGAAGTACAGGGAGTAGTGCACCCAGAGCAGCAGGGCCCTGAGTTAAGTGCAGGGAAGGCTGGGACTGCAGAGGGCAATCCCAGCCCAGTAGTTCAAGGTTAGCCAGGTGGCAGTGCAAGGTGGGTCAGGCGGCAAGTGCAGGGGGACTGGTCAGGGGGGGCTGGTGTCCTGTACGACTCAGCAGACACAGAGCCTCTGAGTATGTGTAGCCAGAAATGGGCCTTGCTGGTAAGGTATATGATGTGTGGAGAGAAGGGAAGAGTGGAGTCAAAGATCACCCCAAGATTATTTGCCTCACAGGAGGGCGAGGGCAGAGGGCCAAGGAGGGCAGCCAGAGTGAGAGTGGAAAAGTGGGAGCAGGGGTCCCATGAGAAGGATCTTACTCTTACTGGCATTGAGGCAGAAATTGTTAGAGGCGCGCCATGCCTGAGTAGGGGATAGGCAGTCCGGGATGAGCGAGGAGGAGGAGGAGGCACAAGGAATCCTGAAAGAGAGCCTAATGTCATCCGCATAACTCTGAAAGAGGAAAAGGTAGAGATCAGGAGGGCCAAAGGGGCCAGATAGACATTGAAAAGCCTGGAGGAGAGGACAGAGACCTGGGGAAACCCACATGTGGAGAGAGAGGTGGTGGAGAGAAAGGACCCAAGCTGACCCTGGGAAGGTCGGTCCAGGGGGAAGGAGGGCAGCCACGCCAAAGCCTGCTTCGTGATGCCCATGGTCTCAAGGAGATGAGTAATCAGGATGCTGTATTTGACTGTGTCAAATGCAGTGGAAAGATCAAGGAGAATGAGGACAGAGGGAGAGCTAGAGTCAAGATTAGACAGCAGATTTTCACAGTTGTTCAGGAGAACAGTTTCTTTGCCTCTGGCTGCTCTGAAGCCATAGTGATGGTCATGGAGATAACCAACAGATTGAGTGTGGAGGGTTAGCTGGGAAATAGAAGACTTCTCCAGGAGTTTGCCCATGAAAGGCGTGATGGAGATCGGGTGGTAGTTTGCCGGAATGGAGAGGTCGGCAGAAGGCTTGTTTAGTATGGTGTGCACATGGGAGTGCTTGAAAAGAGAGCGTAAAGACCCAGTGGCGAAGGAGTGATTACAGAAATTGGCCAAGGCTGGACCGAGAGAACTAGTATTGTCCTCAATGGTTCTGGAGGATCAGGGGGTCACCTGTTTGGATGAGACTTCATCAGGTGTTACAGGAGAGAGGGAGAGAAGAAGAGGAGGGGGTGGCCAAGGAAGGCCTGAGAGAGGTAGAGGGAGGGAAAGGAGAAGAGGAGGAGAGTGCGGACAGGATGTCCTGGGCTTTAGTGGTGAAATGAGAAGCCAGAGCCATGCAGAGGACCTGTGTAAGTGTTGAAGTGATATATACTGCAGTAGGATTGGCCAGCTCCTTGCAGATTTTGAAATGTTTGGCCAGGTTGTTAGAGGCCCCAGAGATGCAGGCTTGAAAATGGGCCCTCTTCTTAGAGAAGATGGAGAGTCTGTATTGTCGTTGGAGCAGGCGGCAGGCCAGTTTGTCAGAGGGTGCACCTGAAGCTCCCCACTTCTGTTCAGCTACTCTGCACTTGCATTTCAGAGCAGCCAGATCGTCATACCAAGAGTTGCACTTGGTGGCAGGCTTCAGACGGATCCTGATGACAGGGGCAAGGATATCCAGAGTGTTAGATATGGACAGGTGAAGGTTGGAAAGGGCAGTGTCAGGATGGGAGTCACCGCCGGAGTAGGCGGGGAAGAGAAAGTGGAGGCATAGGTGGCCACTGACACTCGCTTCATAAGTTGAATGACCGCGAAGGAAGGTGCAGTGCTGGGTGGGCCTTTACCAGGGGCACAGGGGATGTCTGAAGGGATGAGAACATCCAAGGTGTGTCCGGCAGAGTGATTCGGACCAGAGGTTAGAATAGAGAGGGAATGAGAGTTGCATAGGTTGCAGAAAAGTCCAGATGAGTCTGGAGACTCCAAGTCCCCAAGGAGGAGAAGCTGGGAGGTAGAGGAAAGGAGCGAGGAAGTGAGGTCAGCCCATTCAGAGAGTAAGAGGGTGACCTGGCCAGGTGGCCTGTAGATGTTGGCCAAGGTCAGAGAGAGGCCAGAAGAGATAGAGAGCCTGCAGACCAGGCATTCAAAGGAGGAATAGGTCTGAGTGGGGATGATGGAAGCAGGGATCCAATCAGGAGAGACCAGGGCCACTCAACATACAGGCCTGGTGGGCCTGGGCTCAAAGAGGATCTTGTAGCCCTCAGGGACGAGTGTTTCAAAACTTGTGACAGAGCTGGCCTTAAACCATGTCTCGGTAAGAGATAGAACATCCAGGTCCAGGAGTTCAAGCAGGTGGCAGATGTCAGGGGAGTGCTTGACGGCAGAGCGAGAGTAGTGGGTCATCACGTGGAGGAGATTGCCACTTTTTAAAGACTTCAGGGGGGGGGCAAAGGGGAGAGGAGTACCCATCAGAAGTGATAGAGGAGCCAGAAAGGTGGAAGGTGGAGGCGGCAGAGGAACCAGAGAGATAGTGGATGGCAAGGAAGCCAGAGAGGAGGAGGACGGAGGTGCCAGAGGAGCCAGAGAGGTGGTAGATGGCATAACAGCCGAAGCAGTAGAAGTAGGAGGTGGCAGAGGAGCAAGAGAATCCACCACCAGAGGTCACTGAACGAGAATCGATAGACCGGTCTGCCTCCTGAGACACCACAGCCCAGGGTCTGCCTTCTAGGCCTGATATTGCTTTCTCGGATTTCCATGTGATTTCCGCACAGGTCATTTTTGCCAAAGCCCAGTTTCCCGGATCCAGTTTTGGCACTGCAGAGAATCGCGTCTAGTGGTCCTGCTCCACCTCCGATCTTCCTTGTGGGTGGGGGACATCCCCATGACACCCGCTTTGGCCCCTTTCACTGCCACCATCACCCTTTGCATCTGTGGGGACAGCCCTGCAACCACAGGACTCCCATAAGGGCCCACTCCTTGCCCTCCTAAGATATCTCATCACAACTGCCCCCTCACATCTTCACCAATCCTTTCCCTGACTTCCACCACCCCTCCTTATCTTGTTGGCTCTCCCACAGCCGTCCCCTCTGGGTCCACACAAACATGCACACATTCGGACATTGGTGCTATTGCTTCTGAAATCATAGAACTGTTACTGATTGAGAGGTTACCCTGGGCAAGGCACCACCTACAGAAAATCCTGTAAATAGCCACTGCCTCCTGCAACACCATGTAGCAGTTATGCGTACTAGGGCATCATAGAAAATGTACTGCTTTTGGGTATAGGTGGACCGTGGAAGGAAGTTTGAGAAGGATTGCAAGGGGGTCGACCATCGATTGGTCGACATATGACACAGTGTTGTCATTCTGTAAAATACTTTCAATGGCACACATTCCTTTTTTGAACTCCTTGCATAGATACTTTCATTTAGCGACCAGGCAATGATTCACACGTGCCCAATTGGAAGGGTATAACAGACATGTGGCCTGTGAGTAGTACATGAGAGGGGCAGATAGGCATCTGCGTGTGTGGTGTGCGTGTGTCTCAATATTCTTACTCCTGAGGCTACTCGGCAGCTTGTCGAATCGAGGCACTTTTCCGTCACCTGGTGTCCCTCTAATGGTTGCCTTGCATTTCAGAGGTGGACTCGGCATTACTGCGCCATCGCGGATGGGAAGCTGTCCTTCGGTGATGAGATAGAGCAGAGCGGCTCAGAAGATGTTAAGGTAGGAAATCCTTTATGAAAATATTAAAAACATTGTGTAGATCTCTTTGTCTTCTTCCTTTTATGTTCAAGTGAAACATCAGTGAATCCACAGCCCTGTGGCGGAGCCACGCATGAATCTCTCCCATGTCATGTGTTGGCAGCAAATCCTTATCACTGGAAAAAGTAAATTGAATGTAAATATTTGTACAAAGGGTTAATGGCCTCAAACACAGTAGTGGGGCGAGCACATATTCCAGATCTAGACCTCAGGGCTGCCGTTATAGCATAGAGATTGATATGCACAGGAATGTCACATTATTTTTTTATAGAGAGATATGTGCCCTGGGGAAACTCAATGCAGATTGTTTTTTCTTCCATCCCACACTACTATACACCAGCATTTGTGTTGTGCAAAAGGAATGGGGTCGGGTGCCAATAAGGCCATTTATATAGTGGCATGAGACTAGTCCAGTGGGAGAAGGTAGGATCTTCTGAGCTTCGGTGCAGTGAAGTGGGATGTAGTCAGCCAGGCAAAGGCATAGCCCTGTCTTGTAGAGTTGTGTTCTTTTAAATGGAGATGGGGCCCCTTGAGAGCAAACGATGTCTGCGGTTAGAATAATCACCTTTAATATATATTGCTCAGCGTGGCTCACAGTCAAGACATGGTGACTGTTTCTTGTGTGCTCCAGGGGTCCAGTGTAACCTCTCAAAGATGATACGATGGGTGAAAAGTCTAGCGGGGATGTACTTTAGGGGGATAACGTGGGGATGTGACATATAATACCAGGGTTGTCTGGAGAAGGTTTCCTTTGCAGAGGGTGGGACGACTGTGATAATAGGTCCTCCGAGCAATCTGTCCCTGCTGATCAACATCCTTGGCAGCATTTTAAAACCAGGATTGAGGAACATAGGCATAGATATCAAGTCAAGTTGCATCAATCAAGTTGGATCCGGTACACAACCTTCTGACACAACATCAGCTACAGATAACACATCTAAATCCATAAACTATGAACTTGGCAGCCTCACTCCTGAGGTCTTGTACACCTGCCACAGCGACGTATTGAAATACTACATGAGGCAATGAAACCAAACACAAGATATCGCTGCTTCTATACATTGAAGCGGTTCGCAATTTGGTATAAAAAGAAAAAGATCAGTCCTTTTGACTGTTTACCTGCAGATATGTTACTTAGCTGCTTTATCTCCTGGGCTCATGTCTAGTATGCAAGTCCCTCAAAGTAGATTTATCCGCACGAGCAGCATACATTAACCTCACAGCAAATGTTGGCATGGTGTCAAGGCTGCTGTCAAGTCTTTTATGGAAGAAGTAAAGTGCTTTTATCCACCAGTTACACATGCACACACCATCTGGTTAGCATCTAAATACGGTACTTCCTGGACTAATGAGACCCGCAGTTGAGCCAATGCACAATACTTCTCTTAAGTAATTCCCATATTAGGTGTCCTTCCATATTAGCATAATCTCTAACAGAAGGGTAAGCAAGCTTCATATTCGCTCGGTGGATGAACTGTTCATCAAAAAAAAGAAGTGTTTTTAGACCCAATCCAACATTCTGATAAAAATACATTTCAAAGTTTCATGTCAACCAATCTATTGAATTACCGGTCTTCTTTCCGAATGCACAGGAAAGAGGGGGGAAAGCACTGCACACGCTGGATGTACGTTGACCAGTTATGTTGTATCTAAGTAAAACCAAAGCAGTGCTTAAAACAAGTCTGTTCTTTGGGTCTTTTGCAGCAGGAAGAGAGGCTGACCCAATAATTAAATCCATCATTGCAAGGTGGATTGCTTTGTTTTATTCTTTTATTGTATATTGCGGGGATCAAAGCGCAAGAACAGCACATAAACAGTCTAGAGATAAAAACAGCAGAAAAAAATCAGTTAAAAGGCAAAAGGAGTTCCAGAGCAAACATACGAGGGGGAACAACTATTTCAATTAAACTTTATATAGGTGGCAAATCAATCACAATTTTAGGTTTGGATATTTTCTGTTGGCAGTCAGTGTTCCTCTGTGAAAATTCAGGTAGCTGACATGCAACCTGTACCCATGTTCCATTAAGGAATGTGAATCCTTCACAAAGTAGTCAGTTATCCACGCAGCACTGTAGTGGTCCTGGATTGTTTGATTTAGCCCCAGCAAGATATTATTACGGAAAGCGTCCCAAGGTTCTCCGCCTGAGTGTTTAGGAACATTATATGTGACTAGCTGTTCCCGGCGTAACACAGGCTGTTCTAGCATATCTTAGAGGTCAGTAATTAAATATGATCGCTCTGTGTTGCTTCCGCAGAATCAGCAGAATCGGCAATATAAAGTTGTCCACACACTTCCTTATCTGACTCCTTTGGACATAGTGGTGATTTGATGTTGGCGCCCATCGATGTGAACACCACACTGTCTATGGCGCCAGTTCTGGGCTCTGTTTACCAGTTGTTAAAGATGTGGCCGGTTAACTGGAGTGTGCTGTTCAGGTAGTGGTCTGGCTAGTCCTTCCAGGCTCCCCCTTCCCAATGTGTTGGTGTGCCATATTGATGAGGGTCGCCAGGCCTGGGTTTTACATTAACGTAACTAAGCTTGTACGGTAACCTATGGAAATGTATGAAAATTGTACAGAAATGTACAGAAACATACGAAACTAACGGTACCTATGCATTTTATATATACATGCTAGTATTCTTCTCCTCTATTTTGTTGGCTGTTATGGAATCCTGCACTCCCATGGGGAAGACAAAGAGCAGTGGATATGGAAAAGGAAATGTGCACAAGATCGTACAGTCAGTAATATGTATGAAACATTCTGCACTCAGGCACCAACAAACATGCACGCTAATGCCAGGATGTGCACAGGGAACGTGATACAAATATATGAAAAGAGATGTGGGGTAAGCAATTAGAATATAATCTCCTTATGATTACAAAGAAAATCTGCAAGCTCCTCACTCACATTTAATATTACAGGTACAGCTAAGCCCACATATAGGACAAGGATTGACAGGGTCTGTGAGCTGACACTCTTGATCGTATTGTGTAGGGTAACTTACAGACAATATTCACGAGGACAAGAATCACCACCTGGAATGTCAGCAAAGTCCACCAATCCTGCTGATCAAACGTGGACCCAGAAAGCCTATAAAAGCAAAGGGAGGAAAACGTAATACATAAGATTCCTGACAAAGGACAAGTAGGAATAGTGCTCACAGAATAGTGAGTAAAACAAAGGCATTCACACAGGAGCTGGACACAACAGTACACCAGACCTAACAATCAGTAGGGAAAAAAGAGAGAAGTGCAAGGGAAACTAAGAACAGACTCTAAGATAAAGTCAAGGAACAGGAGCTGCGAAAACGAAATTCCAAATGCAAAGTGTCCACCCTCTCCATCCAAACAAGGAAAGGAAAATTATACAAAATAGGAAGTCTCTCAATGAGGGGTGTCTAGAGAATCAAGGTAAAACTGAAGAAGAGGGCGAGGCCGAAGGAATAAAAAACTCAAACAAAAGGAAAGTACTGGAAAGGGAATTCAGGAAGCAGAAAATATTAATAAGCACACTAAATTAGAAATCCAGGAACATGAAGTAAGGAACTAGTAACTAAGCATAAAGACAGAGAACAAGGCACCAGTCACAAACAGGAACACTGCAACAATGGTCAGCGCTGCACTGAACCAAACTGAAGATTTGAAAGCTGGCTAATGATCACACGGATCAGGTGTGATGGTTGCTAGCACCTGCAACTACAAGTGTTCTTACCCTCATCCAAACCTTGTCATACAAGTGTGGAGATGAAGCAGTGGGCAAGGAATACTCTGACATTTATTCTTTTCAATAAAAAAGCATACTGGCTGCCAAAAACATAAAAGGGATCCGGGAAGGGAAGTTAAATGGAAAATAGAGATGTTTAGCAGCTCCCAAATCAGCAGAGTACTCTGTTGTAGGGTTCAGAAGGTAAGTCCTATAGCAAAAGTCCCCAAATCATGCCCCTAGTTGTCAGGAACAACAGCAAAGGGAGCAAATCATGACAGTATATCTGCTCCCACAGCCGTCTTCTGGCATCCGCTACCCGCACTAGGCCTCTAATTTCCATGATACGAGTTATTTTTCTCTTGAGGTGGCACTCATGGAAATGGAAGACTGTAGGCAAATACAGGTGGGCTGGAGTGATTATCATCAGGCAATAGAAGAGAACAATCAGAATCAGGGCACCTGTGAAGGACTTGAAGAATCTGAAACACAGTTTCAGGGCACTGAAGACTCTGGGAGCGGGTGCTTGTAAGTTCTGGAGGATGATGGCAGGCTAGTGAGGCATTTAGTAGATAATGGCAAACAAGTCTGTTAGCCTTTGTGCCGAGAGTGGGCAGGCATAGGAGTGGAAGCCAGCAGAAACAAGTCTCAATATCTAATGATGAAAATAGATATTGAGCCTCTGGTGCTGAAGACAAGTAGTTGGGGAAATCCTCTTGTGCAGAAGGCAGGCATTCTGGTGGTCCTCCAGATGCAGAAGGCAAGGAGGCTGAAGGTGCTTCAGGAGTGGATGGTCGGGATTCAAGAGGAATCTCTGGTGCTGGAGTATATGCAGCAGTATCTGTCACTGTGGACTGGACAAGTATGCCTGAGTCATTAGCACTGAGGATAAGCATGCAACAGGTGCCTTATGAACTGAAAGCAGTCATGCAACAGGCTCTGGAACTGAAGGCATGCACTTAGGAGGGTCTGCAGGAGGCTCTATGGTTGGAGAGTGATGTGCTGCATGAGTCACTGTAGCTGTAGACCGACACGCCAGAGGGGACTCTGAGGCTGAAGTCATTCATGCTGGAGCAATCTCAGCATCTGTAGAAAAGCATGTAAAGGTCTCTGGGGCTGAACACTTGCATGGTAACGGCTCTTGAGTAAATGGCGGGCATGGCAGAGTTTCAGTTATTGAAGACACTTGTGCCAAAGATGACTGCAGAGCTGGAGACCGGTTTCCAGAAAAGTCAAAGGCTATAGGCAAACAGACTGAAGATTCAGAAGTCAACAGACACATTGGTGGCTCTGGAACAGGCGCCATCTCTGGGGCAGTAGACTCATTGGCACGAGTAACAAATGACCGAGCTGTAAATGTGCAGTCCCTTTCCATAGTAGATGACACAGAGCCTCTCTCTTTGTGAAAGTCAAAATCAACCAGAGGAATCAATGTTGTAAAGTCTCTGGTAATCAAGATTTCATCAATTGGCCACCCATCTCTCTTAGCCTATGAAAGTAGCGCATTAGCAACCAACAACCTTTCTGCTTCTGTAGGCTGTGGATTAAGTTCATCAGATGATGAAATCTGTACTTTCACTGACGGTTGTGACCTAAAATGGTAGGAAGAAGAGTGAACACAGAATTAGCATTGTGTTCCACGTCAGCTACAGCATTTACTTCAGTGTCATAACTGGAACAAGAGCAGAGTGTAAGCATACTGGGGGGCCTAAATGCATGTAGGCCACTCTTGTGGCTGTGGCAAGCTGCTACTTGTGAAATCCTAGGTAAAGGAGTGCATAGTGTATTCAGCTAACTGCAATCCCTGACAAACAAGAGCAAAGATGTCAGAAACTGTACCCCGATTAAGTGCTGCACTAGAAAAAAACACTTTCAGGCCAAGTTGATCTTACATACTGACAGCTATCATGGTCTACTAACGCCACAGTGACTGAACAGTGTTCACATCAACAAGGGATAAGGTGTGAGGTGTATTTAGTAAAGACTGTAAGGTTTTACCCTACTCTTGAAAAGAAACTCATCCCTGTCTTAACTCCTGAAGCTTAGTATTAAGCATATCCTGCATTAACTTTGCATCACTATAAGTAGGCACAGGGAGAGGCATGGTAGCATCAGAGCTAGTTCCTAAACTATTAATCTGGAGGTTCCCTGATTGTACATTATCACTCACTGCTTGTAGATTCTGTGATTTATACTTTTTAACAACTTTGTGTTCCCTTAAGCAAATGATTGACATGACACTTCTTGACATGACAAGTTTATTCGGGTAACAGAGGGGCATACTACAGTCTGAGGGTTGAAAACAGAACTTATGCAATAAACCACCCCATTCTTTATGTGCCTTTCATTTAACGGTTTCATCTGAGGATCGGTGTGACTGGAAACCTGGGGTCAAACAGAGATAGTCCAGTTTATTAGACCAATGTGTTGTTTTCTGCTGTTAAGGCTTGTAAAGATTTAGAATAGGGTTCATAACAACAGAATGAAATAGGATCTGGCAATGCAGGATGTGCCATCCTTTGGAAAAAATAATCTGCACGTAAATGCCTGTTCATGACAAGGAGTTTATTTCAGAACTGGTGATTTGATTATCACAAGAAAATGTAGGAGACACTTTCTGTACACACGTGATGGAGGCACTGGGTCCTTTCTAGCTTGAAGGTTCCATATTCAAACAAACAAATTAAAGTGCACAAGTGACTGCTAGGTTTCCGAATGCTAAGAATACCTAGGCAGTGTGTGTGAATAGTGGGCTGAACATTCTGCCTTGGGGAGGACAATGGGTAGTGGATATGACCAAGGAAATGTGCACAAGATCACACATGAGTATCAGGAACCGAAAAACATGCACACTAGCACCAGTATGTGAACGTGGAACATGATACAAATATATGAAAAGGGATGTGGGCGAAGGCCTTAAAAGCTCCTTATGATTACAAAGATAGTCTGAGAGCTCCTCTTCCACAACTATTTTTACTGGTACTGTCATCACTAAGCCCACATACAGGACAAGCAATGACAGGATCTGTGAGCTAACACCCAGGATGGTATGGTATAAGGTAATTTAAAGACAATACTCACGAGGACGAGAAACACCATCTTGAATGTCAGCGAAGCCCACAAACCGTGCTGATCAAACAGGGACCCAGAAAGGCTATAAGAGCAATGAGAGGATAACTTAATACAGAACGTACACGACAAGGGACAAATAGGAATAGTGCTTACAGAATAGTGAGGAAAATATAGGCATTCACAGAGGAGCAGGATACAACAGCACACCACACCAGACAATCAATAGGGAACCAATAGATAAAACCAGTAACAACCGCTCCCCTTGATTTACATGTTTTCCATTTGTTTTATTTCTAATGCCGTTTACAGCATTTTCTCACTTTCTCTCTCTATATCGCCCTTCGACTTGAGCTGTACTAGCTCTGCCTTCTAGCAGACGCGCTTCTGCCTGGGAAGATCGCATTGGACAGGAAACTTCACTTGTAGTGGGAACCCCATGAATTCCAGCCTGAACACCACTACTGTCTGCACTAGTTTTCTAAGTGCTAGCCTATCCTCCACCCCACTGGAGTGCCCATATGATGAACTGGTCTCAGCTGTTCTTGTGCCCATATGTCGATAGCAGCCTCTGCCTCTGTAGCCTCTGGACCCTCTCCCATAGGACGGGAAGAAGGTGTCCTGCTGCCTCATCTACCAATACTGGGCTCTTGGCCCCTGAGGCCTTCTCTGCGATTGAAACTGAATGGTTGTTCGACCTTTGTAGTGACCGGACCCTGCAAAAACACGACTAGGGAATATCTTCCTTACCAAAGACAGTGCTTTCTCGAGCACTGTAAATTTCCCTACAAACATATTCATTTATTTTGCAAATGACTCTCCAAACAGTAAACCTCGTACTGAGTCGCCTGCCTCATAGGATGCTAGATCCCCTAATTTGTTGTCTATTTTGAGCAGCATACTCCTTCCCTCTGCTGACGGGGCACAATTTGCGTTGCCCAGCATGCAAACCTCTCTCTGAGCCCAGTTGGCAAGTGTCTGAGCATCGAAAGGCTCTCCGGTATCATTTGCTCTTTTTGCGAGATCCATAATTTTTGCAACTGGACCTGCCAGATTCAGGAGCTTGTCCTGACACCCCTTCCACGTTCTGTCCGTGCCTTTAGGGGC
Organism: Ambystoma mexicanum; assembly: GCF_040938575.1. Taxonomy (NCBI): domain Eukaryota; kingdom Metazoa; phylum Chordata; class Amphibia; order Caudata; family Ambystomatidae; genus Ambystoma; species Ambystoma mexicanum. The sequence continues at coordinate 265,010,981 of NC_090922.1, forward strand.
ATATTTAAATTTTCTGGTAATGAAGCTGAGCATCCTAGGGTCCAGCTCTGGTGTCTCTGCTACCTTCACCGGCAGCTGAGGTCTTGGGCACTCTGCCTTCATTCTCTATTGTTCCTCCTTATCCAAGTCTACGCAAAGGTTGGGCCATATATGCAGTCATTTTAGGGTAGGGCAACCATTCTGATGACGTAGAGTGTCTAATAGCCTCTGAATCGAACATGTCAGAGATTTCCTCCAGATCCTCTTGTTTTTTAGACCTCTTGGAATGCCCTGGCTCTGTTGACTGATCATAGCCGGGTTCCCTGGCCTTGTCCCCTATATTATGTAGGGATTAAGAGGCTGGGCTTAGACAACTTTAGCAGGAACCCGTCCCTAAGCTTCTCAAAAGCATCGGCTGACTTCTGGGGATTCTCTCTCATACCCTTATCATGACCCGGGGGAGTAGAAGAGGACTTCCTCTTCGGGTCAGCTGACTCCCCTGCTGCTCAACCTTGTCCTGAGGGTGAAAGTGGGATGGTGCTTCCCTGGGACCTGCCTCTCCCTTTTCTTTGCCCAATGTGTGCCTGACGTGGCCCTTATCGACCATGAGTGCTTCTAGTTTTTACAGCCTGTCTTGGAGGGGTTTGACTCCTTATGATACCCCTTGAACCAGGGAGTCCCCTAGTACTCTTTTGAAACTGAGGGTAAAATCTGCATCCTCCTCAATTAGAAATTCCTCATTTCCTCTGGGGCTGTGAGCTCCACCTCACACTCTTCCTGTCTCTCCCTTTTCTATCTCACTTCACTCCATGAGTCTTCTATCTTCCTGTCAGGCAATTCTGTCTTCTGTAGAATTGACACTGACTGCTGACTGTATTCATGTTATATTTCGTTCCTCTTTCTTTCTTTTCGTATTGCACCTTTTATTGCCAGGATGAATTGCCAAATGATTTGCATGCTATCTGCAGTGACTTCAGTTTGTCTTGCTAGCCTGTACCTGCGCCATACTTGCGCTGTCTGAAAATGCACATCAGAGCTCAGAGGGAGTACGCTCATGCGGATACAGTATTGCAGGTTCTTTCCTTTAATGTGTGTCAGTGCGCCGGACCGCGTCACTATGGTTACATGCTCCAGCACGCTGCGCGCATCTGCCCAGAAGCTGCAATGGTATAGTTGCGGGAAAATTAATGATTTATTAGGCAATCCTGCGTATGGGAGACGCGAGCCGGCATCTCTGCCTGAGTGAGAGCACCCACAGACCCGGCTCACGTCTTTGTTTCCTTCTATGATATGATGTGGCATTTATAACGCGCCCATACACAAATGTTTCAGGGCGCGACGAGGCAAGGGAGGGGAAACGGAGGGAAGACAGACAGCTATACTACTAGGCCAGGTGACGTTGAGATTGCGCAAATGCGGGGGGGAGGGAAAAGTGCAGGGGGAAAGGGGAGGGGGCAGTGCAGTACATAGGATAACAATAAAATAAATAAGACAATAAATAAAAGTGCAGCCAGCTGGTGGCAAGTGCAAGTGGTAAGAGCAGACATCAGGGGTCAAGTGCTAGTAGGGGCTGTAGGGATACAGAAACAGTCCCCGGGTGGAGGGTTGCCAGGGGGCAGTGCAGGAGTTCAACTGGCGGGGAGGGGACCTGGGCCTGGGATCAGAGGGTAGCCTGGTAACCAGTGCAGTTTCAGATTCAGCCAAGAGGTCAGCAGGGGAGAGGAGGAGAGAAAGCAGAAGCAAAGAGGTACTTCCGGAACCGGAGATGGTTCTCCTCAAGTTTCAGATTTGCTATGGGATTCGCTCAATGAGGCGCAGACAATGCTGCTGACAACCGAAAATAAAGCAGTGCTAATGGGTCTCGCGAAACATAATCCATGCTGAACGAGCTTGCAAAGTGCCCCCGCTCTTAAGCACAGGCGAAAGTCCAGCACTGCGTAAAACACGGTTGAACACGAGCATTGCGCTTTCTACCCTTAAACATGAATGAAACTCAACATTGTCTTGTATAACATATTGTCGGGGTGATCTCCCGGGGCCGGCAGAACCGTCCGCGGACCTCCGGGGCTGGGGAGGCCCCAACTCCTCCCGTGTCCCAAAAGGAGTATTAGTAGTGGTAGGGTTAGTATAGATCCCCTATGGGAAGAAATGTTAGTGGATGAGGACGGCTCAGGTGGTCCACTTGGGTTGTCCCTAACAGTTGTTACATTGGAATTGTTACAAGGGGACCTTTGGTGATTGGCTAAGAGTAATAGCGTCAGTGATGAGCCCCCCTGTATTCTTATTGGTTCTCCCGTGAGCCCCCAAGCCTGGGACCATCGTCGTTCCCAGCTCGCGGTGCACCTGACATTAGCAACAATGTGCAACTATGTGTTTGTGCAGACAATGGAAAGGTCTGCTTACGGGCTGGTGAGCAGGTCTTTCCCATCGCTGTAGGTGTCCAACTTGCCGCTTCTTTGTTGCAGATTGTGTCCCAGACGTGGGTCCCTGGCGGTTCTCTGTCGTGTAGGCTTGGCACCTTGTCAGTTCGGCTTAGTCACGTGTGGGGAGACCGTAGCTGGAGTAGAATTATGAGCATTAGATTTTGTATTTTGTCTCGTGAGGGCTTGGCACCTGTAGGTATAAACTTGGCGCTGGGCGCTCGGCATGCAGGTTGCAACATCATGGCCTTGGCTGCGGGCTCTCGTTGGGGCTCATTCTGCATGGTCAGCACTTGTATTTCGTTCCGAGAGGATTTTCGTTTGCGAGGCTCCTGCCTGGGGACTCTTGCTTGTGGCCTACTTGGGCCTAGTCCGTGGTTTGCGGTACATAATCCATACCGTGGGGGTCACATGGTGACAGAGTGTCATACGCAGCATTAGGTATACATGGTGGCATCTTCATAGTGATAGGCAGCAAGAAAGCTTCGGCAAGCATATACATGAGCTCTTCAGGCGTCTTGCGTTTCTGCGGTGCTGTAGAAGGCATATGTGAAAAATAACAATGATGCATGGCCGTGGGTATGTCAGTCCGCTATGTAATAGCACTGAGTATATTCTTCGTGTTGGTTGGTGTGTTAGTGACCAGTGTGCATGGTGGCACGTGTGTTCTTGTCTGTTGGCTATGTCGTCATGGCATCTCTAACGATGTCAATACTTGTGGCTGTTGTTCTAGTCGAGCTGATCCATGTTGCAGGCGTCGGCTTGACCCGGACGTACTCGTGGGCATATTCTTCGTATATGCATGTTTTTGAAGCAGGGTATTTTGTCATCTGGTAAACAAGCAAACTCCTCTCGTGTGGGGTGCCTGGGCCGTGATCCCCTAGGACATGGTCTGGATGAGATCGGGGGGAGGGTGTTATCCCATTCTCCCACTTCAATATGCTATGCTCTTAAAACATGCATTATAAATACATTCCTTGAGGAGCCCTGGAAACATTTACTTATCTGCTGTGAAGCGGCAAAAAGAAGAGGAAGGGACCTAGGCAGGACATGACAGGAGATAGACAGGTCCTGATTGGCTGGATTTTCGAAGGGAAAACTACTATTACAGGAAAGAACTCATGGGACAGAGAGTTTTTCCTTGGATGGGTTTCCAGCTAGGTTTTTGTAAAAAAATAAAAAAGAAATAAAGCATATTTTGAAAGATATTTGTATGTGAAAAGGTAAGTTTAATAGAAGGTGCTGGAGAGTCTAATTAAAGAAGTTTAAGCATAATACAATCGTAATGCTCGCCTCGGGTCTTGACAAAGAATCAATAGGGAACAAAGAGAGAAGTGCAAGGGAAAACCAGTAACACGCTGCAAGAGACAGTAAAGGAACAGGAGCTGGGAAAATAAAATTACAAGTGCAAAACCTCCCTCTGCCCCACACACGGAAAGAAAGGAAAAGGGCACAAAAAAGGAAACCTCTCAATGAGGGTTGTCTAAAGAATCAAGGTTACACTGCAAACAGGGCGAAGTCAAAGGAATAAAGAACACAGCCAAACTGGGCTGCACAGGAAAAGGAAAGCACTGGAAAGTGCTGGCCCCAAAACAGAGGAAGACAGAAAGGAAATCCAGGAAGCAGAAAATACGAAAAAGCGCCCGAAATTCGGAATCCAGGAACATGAAAAAAGGAACTAGGAACTAGAAACTAAGCATAAGAACCAGGAACAAGGGACCAGTCACAAACAGGAACACTGCAACAATGACCAGCGCTGGACTGAAGCAAACGGAGGCTTGCACACCTCAAGTGTGATGCTTGCTAGCAGCCACATGTGCTCCTTATCCTCCACCCAACCTTCTCCTGCAAGGATGGAGATAAAGCAGTGGGCAAGGAATACTAGGAAGCGTAGTCTTTTGAATAAAAATGCATCCTGGATGCCAAAAACCCAAAATGGATCCAGAAGGGAAATGAAAAAAAAATGTTTTGCCACTACCAAATCAGCACATTACTGTGTGGTAAGGCTCTGAAGTTAAGTCCAGTAGGAAACAGTGCCCAAAACATATCCCCAAGTGGTGGGAACGAGAGCAAAGAGAGTGAATCCTGAAAATATCCTATTTAAATTTCAGGATCCTGTCTGAGGAATCAAACTAAGTGAGAAAAGTAGGAAATTAACCCTAAGCATTCAAAAACTGGTTGGAGTCACAACTGGAAATACAACATCAATTTGAGTTTGTATAGTGGCAAGATGGTTTGGGTCAAGCAATTACTTCTCTGTCTCATGAGGGCTATAGTTGCTTTGCCAAATTTCTGAATTTCAGCCAGTAACAACAGATGCAAATACATGGATTTAAGTGGGGGCGCTAGCTTTATTATGTAGGTTCCTGCAGCTCCGGGAATTAAATAAGATCTCTTCCAGCCCTCTAGATTCCACAAGCAGTTATTGGAAGGAATTTCAACAGAGCAGGTTGCATCTTCTAAAGGAGGATTACACCCAAGAGGCTTGATAGTGCATTCCCTTGGGACTCCTCCTTCTTCAATATTCTCGTGTCTTCCGGCTAACACGTACTGAATTCTTTGTTGGCTCTTAGTAAGAATGTAGACATCAAATCAGGTATCCCACCTACAGTTTGAATATCAGTTTTCCCAACCAGAGGGCCAGACTCACTCCCTTTCTTTCTATTTTGATTTTCGGATCCGGTTTGGAGCAGGTCTGTTGACCTTGATTGCGTGAATCCTTGAGCAACTTGACTACCGACCTGAGCAGAAATGGTGTAGGTAATATGAGGGGATTCTCCTGCCATCTTATCATTGTTCATGTTGGCATCCACATACACTTGAATTCATCTAGAATCTGGTCACAAATTGAGCATCAATACCCATTTGTGTTCAGTGGAACGCAACATTTTCTAAAGCTCACAATGTCCTGGTGGTATAGATATACACAACTGAGCAATGAGAAAAGGACTAGACAGAGTGGAGAGGATAATAGGGTAGGTAACTGACAGGTTACCACTTGAAGACTCTATATTACTGGTATTTTAACGAACAAACAACTTAAAACAAACAAACTAAAGACAGGATTTTGATTCACATCTCTATTCCTATATATCAGAGCTAAGGCTCGAATTTAAAAAAACTTGCACTAATAGTTCTGCACCACCCCTACCCCAATTTAGCCTCTCATCCCGGTCTTCGCTTCTTATAAGCCCATCAACAGCCTTATTTTGACTCATCCCCTTGTAATGCGGTGCGGAGACAAGACCAGAACGAATGCAAGCAGAGGTAAGCCTATTAGCATCTCCCACCAGTATCAGTTCAGTGTGAAAGACGAACATCTGCTACAGCTGCCATCGCCAACAGCGCAAAGAAGGTTTGGCGCAAACTAGTGTGTAGGTTAGGGGGTAGGAACACCCAAGCATCAGCAGTGCAGAAACAATATCTTTGGTGTGCGTCTCAGGTGGACGAGCAAATCATCAAGCAGCGCTGCAAACCACAAACAACCAATTATATTTTATTGATATTTTATTTGTACCGTGCTCCTAGACAAGTGTTTCAATGGCTCTCAGTACATGGATGCTTGGATTATTTGCCTTGTACTGCTCGTTTACCCATAAGCAAACATACCTCTTCCTTTCACTTCCAAAGCTCATTCCACAAGAAGTACTTGAACAGCATTAGTCTTCATTGCAAATATTCCAGTAGATGCAATCTGCAAAGCTTCAACATGGAGTTCAGTTTACACCTTCACACAACACTATTGTGTAGATATGAGAGTGAGGGCAGACACACAAGTGGGTCAAGCATAATTAAAACATTTGTTTTCAATGGTTCCTTTAGCTCTGTCACCATCTTCTACAGATACTGCTAGCTACTCTATAAACGCATGCTTCAGAAGGTTAGCATTACTGAACCAATATTCGTTTTTCTGTGACTTGTACCTGCTTAGTCACATGCGCACGCCCAGCCTCCTCACATGGAAGCTAATGCAGTTCTCTCATGCCTTCGTCATATCAGAAAAACAAACAATCTGAGGACATCGATGCATGATGGGTCATAGGTACCTGCACACGCAGAGTAGGGATAGTGTGATAGGAAAAAACCCTGTTGATGCCTTTTTTGATTTAGAGAACAACAAAGTGTAATAGTCGGTACCACCACTAGATTGCTGCCTATGCAAAGCATTTGACCCTAAGCATATACAAACTTCAGAATGTGGATTACTGGGTAATTAATATTATGTATATTAAACAACCTGAAAATATCTCAACCTGATAATATGTACATTAACCCCCACCCCATTGCTATTAGGTTATCTATGTAACGACAGCAAACTGGAGAATTAGAGAACCTTGTGACCTACAGGAGTATACCTTCACAGAGCAAGAGCAAGCAGATGTGCATAAATTGAGCCTCCAGCTCTCTTGGCAAGTGAAATACAGACTCATGGTGTATGTATGTGATGTATATATGGGATTTATAAAGCACAACCTTTGCTGGGAAGCAACAGAGCGCTGTACAAAGAACACGCATCCAGGGGGTCACTAGTAGGATGCAGAGGTAGCTGAGGAGCTGGAATGGGTGGGGAAGCCATTAAGGGGAGACTCCAGAGTGGGAGAAATAGGATTGAGTGATTAGTGAGATGTTCTTTGAAGAGTAGGGTCTTCAGGTCCTTCCTAAATTGTAGGATGGAAGAGGCCAGTCTTATCTGTGTTGGGAACTTGTTGCAGAGACAGGGTGTTTAGCAGGAAAAGGCTACGAGAAAAGGTGCACAAAAATAAAAAGCATGAATCCCACACTCGTGGGCAGTAGCTTCACCTTAGCACATCTCTCCTTTCTCTTAAAGGAACCTGCCATAGGTGAATGGAAGAACAAAGAGCCCTTGACTCTATGGGGTTTGGGCATGCGCAGGCTGTTGCCATCCTCCAGGATAGCTCAGCAAGTCCCCTCCCAAAAGCTTGTTGTTAGCTGGCTATACACATGTTCGCAGGCAGGTGCACTGAATTCACCATACATTCCGATCATAAGAATTTTGCCTTACAGATCACTGTTTGCCCAGTGTGTAAGCATGTTTCATACATACCCATATCAACAGTATAGCTGTCGGGTGCTTCTCCCCTCCTTCCTCTAGGGTAAACCTCTGGATCAATAGGTTTCACCGACCCCTCCCTGTCCTCGGACCTAGTGTGAATAAAGGTAAAAACAGTCACCCAGATAGGCAAAATACCCTTTTGCCTAGACACCCTGCATGCCCTGCTCCTGGGCATATGTTGTATATATTCTTGTATATATTTACTGCTTGCCGTTTGTGTTTTACAGACACTTGCTTGTATATAGTGCCTCATATATGTGCTCTTCTTGTCACTGTGCTGTATATACTCATACCAATTACTGTAACAAGCTTAAGTTTTCATGTAAACTTGGTTCGAAGGACAAAATGTGTTTAAAAGTTCCCCAGCAAAGGCCTCTCATGACAAAGATCTTATCACTGGAGGTGTAGTGTGGTGTTGCAGGATGCACTTCCATTAGAGGGTGTGGAGGGAGTGGTAGACTTAAACTGTGTGATCGAGTAGAAGTTGTAGCTTAGTGAGAGGAAGTCAGATCAATTTACCATCAGAAATGTGTTGTAGAGGCGATGTAAACTATCAGACGATGTAGAGCTCCTTTGATGATAGTGGCTGTGGATTTAGGTGTTGAAGTTGATAAATTTACTTGTGAAAAAAACTATAACTGCCTAGTGAAGATTCCAGACCATCGGGCCACAGTCTTACACCCTCTCATGCTACTGTGAATATATTTCCAGTGGACAAAAACTATACACACATCTTTGTATTCCCTTTATAGAAAAGGGGATAAATGCTTCTTTTTTTAAATGGCCTTCCATGGTTTTGCAGAAGAAATTAAACAGATTAAATCCACCCCATAATAGCCAACATTTTCTGCATTTAACTCTGCTTGCCTCCAGTTGTTTTTATTGTTTAATTTGTAGCACTGTGGCAGCCTGATTTACAAAAGATTTTCCTATGGGATTGCGCCATTGTAAAATGGGTTTGTGAATCAGCCCCTCAGTGTACTATGACTGAATGCATTTACTTCACCCATTTCTTTTTGAGTATTCTTGCATCTTTCATTAAGGTTGTTCAGCAGTTAATGTATTGCCATTTCGTTTTCATCTTTTAATGAGACCAATGAATATTTTCAGCAATAACGTATTATTTTAGCATTTAGGATGCTCAGGAGCACATCTTTGGGGTGGCAGGGACTGTTGCAAAGGCATGTCACTAACCAGACATAAAGAGAGATTGAATATCTGCTCCAGATTTGCTGGAGAAATTCCAAGAGTTAGCAGTGGAATTGGTCCTTCACATTAGAGATGGGTCTAAATAATGCAAGAGTCGTGGTCACTTCGAGCAGCAGGAGTGCTGGAACACTGTACAAGAGTTGGACGCGAGTAAAGAGTTTGCCAAATTGCAGAAAGTCAGGAAAATTGCTTAAGATTAGGTCTGAAACATGTAGGATGTCAAGCCAGCAGTGACCTGTCTGTCAAAATGTCGTGGTTCTGGCAAACTAGTCAATTTAGAGCCCTGTGTTCTGATATACTAATAATTAATTAATTAATTAACTAGTGGTACCACCCAGGGTAGCCCAGGTCTGTGGCTGACATGCACGTGGGGGTCTGCTATAGCATTGTTTGTGTTTTATTGTGTCATAACTTCCTATTTTTGAAAAATCACAAAATGATCAATCTCCCGAAATCGCCTATACTGATAGCATAGGGCCGGACTCTGCTCTACCGCTGTGCAGGGCGAATGGGTGAGGTTGGTCAAATTTCACTATCCCCAGTACACCCCAGACTGGTATGCCGTCCTTGGGCCAAAATGTAAGCCCATCAACTGTTGTGGGGATGGAGCCAACAATCGCAAAATCTGCAATCTCCCAAAACCGCCTATACTGATAATACAGTGCAGGGGGAATGGGTGGGGTTGATCAAATTGCACTATCTCCAGTACACCCCAGACTGGTATTCTGACCGTGGGCCAAAATTTCAGCCAACCAACTGGAGCCAACCCCAAACATACAAAAACACTTCCACAAATATATGTATAGATTAATCATTTATAACAAGCTTCATACTGGGGACCAGTCTGTAAGCATTCGACTAGGATTTGAACCTGTATTGCTCTGCGTTGTCTTGCTTCCAAGACAAGTGCATTGCACCTGAGCTATACTCCCGGGCCCACTTGGTTAGGTCTGATTGCAATATAGCTGATGTGGCAAACCCCTGCAGGTCTGACCTGTTCAGCAGTATCTGGCAGCTGCAACATGTCTGGCAAACTCTAGGTCCTCTATCTATGTGTGGGAGAGTTGTCCAACCAAAGAAGGTCTGCCAAACTGCCAGAGTGATAGGAAATTACAGAATGTGTGGCAGACTATGCAATGCCCTTGAGATCAAATTGTACAGAAATGTTGTGCAAGTTTGGACAGGTCACGTCTGTGATTGCATTTTTAGAAAGGTGCATGTGTGTGTGTGTTTTAAGGGCTTCAGAAACAGCACTCTAAGGTGGTAACTAAGGGCAGTTATTACCTGTGTGATGCTTTATTGTTGTGCTCCTCTTCTTATCCCCAGGATCAGAAGACCACCGACCTCCATCTGAGCGAGAAGTGGTTCCATGGGAAGATGAATGGCGGGCGCGTGACAGCGGAGAAGCTTCTGCAGGAGTACTGTGCAGAAACGGGGGGCAAGGACGGCACGTTCCTAGTGCGCGAAAGTGAAGCATGCCCCAACGGCTACACCCTCTCCTTTTGGTACAGCCTTTTCTCATGTTTAACCCGTGGCGGTACTGCTTGATCACGTGCTCTCTTTCTCTCGCTCTCCCATTTTACTCATGGGCTGTCAGTTATTTTTAGTCTCAGACAGTACCGTCTTAACTCATCTTATGAAAAATGAATTAGTTTTTAATAGTGAATAGTTACATATTACTTATCACTTCAAAATCATAATGTTATATTTCATGAAATACATTGCATTTAGCAGAAAACAACCTGTAGAATGCGAACCTTGCAATAAATACATGATCAATTCATAGATATATAAGTAAAAAAATAACAAAGATTAAGAGAGACAAAAAACGTGTTGTTGCCAAGAAAAATCGAATCACTTACATTAGAATCACAGTCACCTTTAAAGGCAATTCCATAGATATCAAAATAATATTCTCTGTCGACAATGGGTTCCAGCAGCTGGCTGAATTGCTTTCATTTTTTGTTTAGCTAGAGCTGCATCCTTCAATTATGTCTTTAAGTTGTTGATTGACAATGAGTTCTACCACCAGTTTATTATTCAGTTCTTGTTTAGCTGTATCTACATCTTTTAATAATTGTCTTTAAATGTTGAATTGTGATTCTAACTAAACTGACTCAATTTGACATTGAAATAATACGTTTTTTTGGCTCTTTTAATGTTTGACATTTTCTACTTTTCTATCTTTGACTTTGTCATGTATTTATAAAGTACAAGTTCTATAAGTCGTTTTCTGTTAAATACAATGAAATAAACATTGGGAAAAATGTATAAAGTGAATAGGGTGTTGGTAAGTTAACCCCAAGTGCACTGCATTTAATAGAAGTTTGATATTTTGCCCATTGATATCTTGAGGTTGATTTTAAGGTAAACCGCTCTAAGATAATATAACACGGAACACAAGAGAACATGACTGTCTGTGAAGTGGGACCACCTCCCTGCTTTACATACAGTCCTATTTCCCCCTAGAGTGTTTTTGATGTCATTTTAGATATCACTAAATAATAGTGTTTATAACCATTTTTTATATATGTATTTATGTTTGACGTATGGGATTCATAGAGCACACACCTAGCTATAAAGCAATGCAGCTTTATATTAATGTTTATTACAATGTTTAATAGATGTATATATCCTTGTGCATGCATAAACGTAGCTATAGAGCATTGCTGTATATAGGGGATGCACTCCGCGGGTTTCAGGTAAGGTGGTGGAGTAGCAGAGGCAGCTGTTATCGGCAGGGGAGAGAGGAGCTCCAGAGTGAGTGAAGAAGGGATTTTGTGTTGCGGACAGCAATTGGAGAGAGACTCTTTGAAGAGTAGGGTCTTCAGTTCCTTCCTGAACTGTAAGATGGAGGTCACTAGTCTTATTTGGGTTGGTAATTTGTTCCAAATACATGGACAAAAGTCTTACTAATGCTAGTATGTTTAAGCATGGCAAACATTGTTACACAGAGAACATTTGATATCGAAGACGTCCACCATAAATAAGGATACTCTGAATCTTTAGTCCACAAAACACTAAAAAAGGACTACAATAGGTTTGTACATCGAGATCAGGGGACATTTCCTAACGTTGAGACGAGAGTGGAATGAATGCCGCTATATTGAACAAATATTTGGACTTATGCAGCGTCAGAGGTGCTGAGAAGGTAAGCTTGCAGCATTTGTAAAGACTTTCGCATATTAGAGTCTTAAAACAGTTCAATTTTGGTTCATTCTTTTCATATAACCACCTGAATGGGGTTCCCAAGGGACTGAAATGCATTGAAAAACGTGAGATAAACTCTTTGGTACACAAACAATTGAATAAAATGATTGGTTGAACATTGTATACATTATGAAAAAAAACATCATGATGATAATGCTTTGAAGCTGAATTAGAGACACACAAATATTTCTATACAGTGCACGGCTGTGTCGGTGTACTTGTAATTTGCTCCATTAATACATATCCCATCCTGAAAATGTATTTCTCAACATTAAACATGTTGGGTCTGGCTGATGGTAGTTGCAGCCCAGTGCATCTACAGAGACAGATATTGCAGACTCCTGCTTTAAATAATGAGCTCCATTGGCTAGTACTATACCAAATAGTTTCAGTGCATAGATAATGCATAGGGGCATCCATTTCCCAGAACTCCACCAAGTAGTCTCTCTGAAAATTGTCCTTTGTTCTTTGCAAACCAAGAACGCTCAATTTAGGCCTGCAATCTAAATGTAGCTTTTTTCCTCTGGGGATTGCTCTAGATGACAGGAAATAGGTCATTCTATTAAGCTGTTGACATATAAACTAGAGAAGACTTTATGAGTCAACATTCCGTGTCTCACCTAATCCCCAGGTTTATCCTCTGTGATGCTGGGAAGTGTAAAGCACCACCATTCAGGTCCTCCTTGAGCAGCTTGGAAGTAAGGGAGAGTTGGCACACCATAGTGCTAATACTACACCCAGCCTTTCCAGGCACTGTGAGTTTTGTTTGAAATGTATAGGCAGATATATAGAATCAGAGAAATTCACCCAAAGTTTATGCTTGGAGCCTGGAGTCTGGTACATTTCACACATGTGCCTGGCTCAGTCCTCCTCAATAAATCTGTATGCTCAGGCCAGCGTACATTGATGGCCTTAGATGGAGTACTGTCAACACACTAAGAGGTATGAGGGGAAAATTACATTTACCCTGCTCTACAAGCATAACCCTCAAATAGAGGTAATGAACCATCAACATATACACAAAAAAGCTTGTAGGTAGCTTTCTAATTCAGGAAAGGAGTACTAATTCCTCATGGATTCACAAACACAACTGCATTGTGGAAAAATACTGGTAGCCTGTAGGAGAATTCAACCTGCCACCAGTCTGTTTTTAATGAGAACATCAAATAAAATTCAAATTTGGGAGACAAAACGAAACAATTGTTTGTCGAGCAATAAAAAGTTGTACAATTGTGCAGGCAAGGAAATACATATAAACGAATAATGGTAGAGGGGAACTGATTCCTCTACTACACACCAAAGGGTAAAATATAAACCACTACAAAAAACATAAACAAGAACAAATGTTAATATTCAATTGACTCATTCAGAATGGAATTGTTGCACTCTCAGTCAAACCAATTCATACTCATTCAAAACACCCAACACGTTTCATTCCTCACACTCACACTATAAAATCGAGGGAAATTCATCAGGGGAAACTTGTCTGTCAAATTATCAACAGCATACTACATAAAAAAACATCACATTGAAGATTGTCTTTATCTTCAGTCTGAACCAGGTAGTTGGCCGCTTAGTGGTCCAATTCTAGTTAGTCCAAATTCCAAACACAGCATACATGTTCGCTGTGTAATGGGAAGGTTATAGTGGACCTTTCCGGAAAAAGAAAAATGGAACATAGGTATAAATCAACCTTATGTCCACAGCATGAATGTGTCTAACCAAACTTACATATCTTAGAAAGAATAGGAGATGAACTCTAATTTCACCACACCTATTAACACTAATAAGTGAACACAAACTGGCACAAGGACATGAAACAGCGTGTGTTGTCACACCAGCTACGTATAGGTCAATAAGTCAATTGCTGTTATGAAAGGAAAAAATGGCCTGTGCTTGTCCAGACCTCGCTAAGAGATGGATTGAGAGGGTCTCTAAGGAATGAGAGAACAGCATATGGAAAACTACAGCTGTTTTACACAGTCTCTCAAAGGCAAAGGTGGGTGGAAAGTGAGCACGAATTACTATCAATAGCAACTGTTATAAATGTTCCAAAGTCGGCAGGTTAGAATTACTAACTATCAATAACAACTGCTATAAATGTTCCAAACTGGCCATGAAAGGAAGCCTAAGTAGTACAAAAGATTGGTGCAAAGACATAACCTCACACCAACTCTGACCACGGGATTGACTCCTTCTCAACTTGACAGGGGAGAAAAAGCAGTGCCGGGTACCCTAAAACATACAGGCTACCGAAACAAAGAAAAGAACTCACCCAGTGGGTGGGTTAATCGATCTACAGGAACCCAGCAAAGTACAATGACTGAGTTGCAGGTAATCTTCATTCATGGAGTTAAAATAGTAAGCACCAGATTATGTGTTGTTAACTAGAACGCCTTAGACCTCAAACAGATGGATTACCGTCACATGGGGTCTTGTAGGAAAATGATTGGTTAAAGCGTCTCTGCTGCGTTACTTAAAAAGTTAAAAAAAATGAAAATAGTTATCAGTAAATTATAGTCATGTGCAAGCTAATTCACAAAGTTTGAGGCGTGTTGCAAATAACCTGTGCGATGGTGGACCTCACAGTCGATGTCGGCAAGAGGCCCATGGGGCTTGCAACCATCTCGGGGTCAATTAGAGTGTCACTGCTGTTCCGATTACACTGCACGAGCCACGGTTCAGGCCCAGGATTAGCTGATAGCATATACACGGAATGCCCGTCACTGGATTATGACAAAATATATTCTACAATGCCAAATGAGAAAAAGCGTCATGTGTCTTAGAAATTGTCGTCCCGTTCAGTGCTCGGTCTAATGATTAAAGAAATGAACAAACAAATGTCTTACCGTTTATCACATAAGGTTGAAGGAGACCGTTCGGACAGGACGTTGCAGCTGCATCAATCAGTGCTATAATCAGGAGACGCCGACCTCTCTCCTCCCAACAAAGTACGTGGGAGGAGGAGTGAAGGTGGACTTTATTTACACAGACAAGTTTAAGGGTCAAAATATCACGTGGGTGAAAACACTCCCAAGGGGCAGTGGTCAGAATGTGTATGGTACACTGGCACCCGCGAAAAAAGATCAGAAAAATCAGAACTTATGATCGTAGCGTGTAACTAGTTTTCAGAGTCTCGCTTCCTCGCCTCTTAAGTATGTGCTTGGAATAAAAAGTAAAAGTGAAGAGTGGGCCCCATGTACTGCCCGGGGTAAAAAATCAAAAAACAATGATGTTAGGCTGACCAATAAAGTTTCTCGTTGAGCCCATTAACAGTAGTTTTGGCCAGATAAATCAATCGTTCTTTTTTAAGTAATGTCCTTTTTTCTCTGCTACGATCTGTGCTTGCAATACGTTTCCAGATTACAGTCCAGCACAAATCCTCCAATTTGTGCATATGTTCTATCCAATGGTCAACTAAGGGAACATTTTCGGTACGATTCTGAACTTCTGTGCTCACCTATTCATGTTTTGACCTTTCACTCGGTCGTGCCGATGTAAAGTTTCTTGTATGGACATCAGATTCCGTAGATGACCATAGTGGAGTTACAGTTGGTCAGGCTCATTTGTCTCTAAGGGGTGTTAAGACCCAAGTCTATTCATTGCTTTTGTGGGTTGAGCCACAACATACGCAGCTGCCACATGGATAGTGTCTGTTCAAATTTGGCATGCACCACTGTTCAGGGAGTGTGATTTGTTTGGTTTGAGTTAGGCAGATATTGTTTCTGGTAATCTGCTCTTTTAAGTTAGCGCTCCTTTTGAAGGCAAAAATAGACCGAGCTAATGGTTTGCTCCCTTGGGCCTAAATATCCCAATTTCTGGTCACAGTTTTTTTAATGGTATTAGAAAGATGTCTATAAGTATTGACAAAAACCAGTTTGTCATCTTTTTTCAATAGCACATACTCTGTATTCCAGAAGAGAGTCTCTGTTGTTGTTACTAGCCCTCTTTAGTGATGTCCTGGTAAGTACCGGCGGTTAGCCTCTCCAATGTTGGCGTTCACTCATTAGAGCCGCTTCTTTCTTAAAGTTCTCTTTGTGAGTACTATTCCGTTTTAAACGTAGATGGAGTACACCTATTTAATTTTTGATACTAATTAAGTTCTTTTCTAGCGTAAAATGGAACCAGTGCGTGAAAATGTTGAGTAATTCCAGTGCCTGCTTCTAAGTCCAAATCTCTTACAGGTCATACATCGCCAGAGTATTATCAAAGCCAAGTTAAAATCTCAGTTCAAGACAACAGAACATACACATGTAAACATTTCTACTTTCTGCATGCCACAGTATGGTTCCACCAGTTGAACATACTTAGTGGGTGGCAAAGTTTTGTCCCTAACACCAGGGCACTTTCTCTATAGTAGGCAGATAGGCCTCTATATTCTCCCTTTAAGGATCTCATAATACAGAACAAATATGTTTTCCAGATTGTGAATAATGCATTCTCTCACCATAAATTCAGTGGGATGCCCCAGAATTCCTATCGAATTTAACCCACTTCTGCCCCTTGATGCACCAGTGACCTTTGGGTACTAGTCTTAGTCATTATAGCTGGAGAAAGAACAGGATAGAACAGGGTGTCGCCAATCAATGCTGGGCCGCATTAAAAGGAGGAGATCCTTCCTGTCTTTCAAGCTGAAATGCAAAGGATACTCAGGCACGTGGCCTTTGGTTTCGTGCACGCCAATATTCTTAGTGCGCTCTTCCAATATTACATCTTGTTTTGGACACTGTCCCCAGAGTTCGGTTCTTTGCCAATCAGGCGTAGTTCCTCTTGCGACAAAGTGACTTCTGCCACGTTGGAGTACAAGGATGAGTAGCGATTAAACCACCTACTAGTCCTCACACTTCTACAAAACTAGAGTTATCCTAATAGTAAAGATCACACAGGCACAGTTAAGAGATATACCTCCTTCATATTTTGTGGAAATGTGTGTCTAATGGAAGGCTATACTCTCGAGAGGTGTGTGAATGTCATTCATTAGTATCCCAAACAGCAAAGTATAACTGTTGAAAAAATGTCCTATTAAGGTTCTATACAAATATATATATACTTTGATTAAACACACCATCTGCAAAAGTAACTAAATAAAAAAAAAAACTAAAAAAAACAAACCCTGTGGAAAGAACAGATAAAATGCAAAGAGAGCAAGATGCAGCACTCTGGGTAACTAAACATTGGGGAGAAAGGCAATAAACAATAAACAATGATTTCACAAAGGGCATGTTCTGGTGCTAAAAGAGATTGAAGGTGGCCTAGCCTGTCTGCAGGGCCCAAAGGTGGACCATGGGGGCAGTTACCCGTCGATAATACCCTTTTCTGTTTTTGGCGGTTCTGCAATATAGAACCAGGCTCTTCAGTATGTTTTGTGGTAAACCGAAGGAGTTTGACAACTCAGTGACATGTTAGAAGGGGTTTTATTTAAATAAAAAGAAAACGCCTAACTTTCCCTATCACTATGAGGGAAGTTCCCTACCTAACAAAAGTAAAACTAAGGGTCTACGTCAAGTTCAAGCAAAAGTCTTCTGTCTGAATCCTAATTACCCTGACTTGCATAACACTGTTCATATCCCTTTCTCTCTGGGTTTGTGAGGTTTGTGAGGCTATGTGCCCATTACATTCTCTTGACTTCACACACTGTGGTGGCTATTCCAGCCTTGCATAACATTGTTCATAATCTTTTCTCTCTGGGTTTGTCGGGCCGCCTGCCCCGTTACATTCTCTTAGTATTTCACAACTGCGTCGATTGCTGAGCTCTTGGATACCCGCAGTTGTGGGCCTCTGTCGCTTACACTCGCCCACACACTTCTGTGGCGTCTCTTTCCTCGTCCACTCCTCTTCTAGCAGGAAACACACATGTCCCTGGGAGCTCGGGATCGCGGGCTACTCTCGTTTCTCAGGTCTTGGTGGTCATTGCTGGGCACCAGGCCCACCACTGCTCTTCAATAGTCACACCACCCAAGAAGACAGTTTGTCTTTCTGTCTTCTCCTTTCCCTTGACCGGACCCTCTTGCTCGGTCAAGGTACCCGCCTTCCAGCCTCCAACTAGCGGTTTTCTCGCCCGGCAGGCTGCCACTGGCACTGCGGCTAGACGTGGTTCTGCTCCTCCAGGACGTCAATGCTCCAGGGGCTCACATCTGCGTTCCCGCTCCATTCATGGTTCATTTTCCTTTTTATATAGGTCAGTAGAGTAGATGAAAGGATGTCCATCTTCATTGCTCATGGTACCCAGACGAGAGTGAGGTCCCACTTGCCCAGACCTCATGGAGGGTCTTGCGTAGTGAGCTCACTTCCCTACCCTCAAAAGGGGTGGCTCCCCTCTTGGGAAAAGGGACATATTGTTAAGATTCGTCACATGTTCATGTGATTCGAATCAGGCTCGAATGCAGTGGTCCCATTGTTCCATACAAGGAGTGGTGTTGAGCCGGAGTCAAGCTGAAGTCTGTTGTGGTTCGAAATGATGCTTGAAAGAGGGAGGATTGTGAAGGCCCCAGGTGGGTTTGGACAGTGACTTTGATGGCATAGATGCTGGAGACTGGATGCACAGTTCGAGTTGAGCATTTTGTAGGGATAGGCCCCTAATCACCTTAACCCAAAGTGGGCCCACCACTTAAGAAGCAAGTGCACATTTTGTACATAAAGAAAGTTTATTTTACAAGTCCAGGGAGGAGTTAGATGATGCTGTAGAGTCAAACTAACCAGAGTCTCCCCAAACCATATAAGCTGACACAATATATACATTTTTGCAACAGTTGAGACACTCCTGTATATCTTATTACAATCCACCCCCCACATGTGATTGGACAAGACCTATACAAAAGAAATCCAATCTTTCTCCAATTCTCCCATTCTCATTGGAGTCAGTTATCTTAACTGCCATCGTCAGATCATATTCATAGCCCACCCCTTTTTAGGATTCATCTGTGGTAGGTCATGACATCATCATACACTTACACATTCAGATGCAAACATAATTAATTACAAGTCCCAGCTGGTCTGAGATCTCTTAAGCCTAAATGTAATTGCACATGGTTTGCACGGCTAGTTCAAACAAAATGAGGAACAGCAGAATAAACAGGTTCCCTCTGAACTGTCGATAACCATCTCAACCACGCCGGCTTACTGGCGTCATTGGAACATTCTAATTTATACAACTACCAGTTCAACACTCATGGCCTCTAGCCACATCCTGAGAAAACAACCGAAACGCAGGGAGTATCGGTCACTCAGGCCTCAAGCGTTACTTCACCCCACGTTTATTGTTGCTCAAAACAAAGGGCCGGATCCCCTTGCAAGCTCTGTGGACTTAAAAGAGATACCTGCTTTTTGCGAAAACACCAGGCCAGAACACCCTGGCCAGTTTGTCAGCTGACCATCGGCCCAGTTAATCATTAATTATCCTTCGGCCTGCAAAACTAGTTGTTCCCAGACGCTCAGAATTCACCTCGCAAACTCTTGGCTCCAAAGGTTTATCAATCTATAAAGTAATCACACTACATGTGAATTTAGAAATTCCTTGTGTATGTAGATCAGTGAGCATGCATCTTTAATAAATATCATCTCTTCTTTACAGTGGGTCTTCTATGACATGTCTCCTTCCTCGCATGCGCATATGAAACTCCTCGTCACCCAGTCTCTAGGCACTTTCTAGCACACCATATCTGGATCATGTTTATATTTCATTTGACCGTTTTGGCATTTATCTGTCTACGCGCATGCACATCTAATATGTATCAATTAGAACACAAAGTAACACTTAAAGTAACTCATCCAATTCACATTTAACTACACTGTATACATAGAAAATTGCAACATCGCACCAATTACGCCGCACCCCCAGTCACAAATATGGCCCGCGCAACATGAACCCCACTTCATCATTGGGCCCTTTTCTGACCACCTCAACATTCCCCCTTTAGTTAATACTTCAACTAATAAATCATATTCTTGTTCTTTAAAACCATCTGTGAGAAACCACAAGGTGTCTCACCCGCTAGTCCTCGGGGATCTGTTATCCAGGTGGCCAGGAAATTGCCATCGCTTTTGGATCCAGTTCCTGCGGGTGGACAGTGCGCGGGGATCAGCTGGGTGAGGGGACTTTGGGGACTGGGAGTCGGACACCAGATGGCGAGACGCGTTATCCCCCCGTAACACATTGAATCATTTAACCTATCCTACCAGGTAGGATACTTGGGGACTTTGCCCCCTTCCCCTTCACTTCACACTTTTACATGGAGAGCCCCCTCTGGGAGAAAACAGACTCGCACCCGAGCATTGTACCTGACATGTCCCACTACTATGGTCAGGCAATTACTGGTAACAGCTCACACCTGACTTCCATTAATCTTCCCCACACGGATAAAAGGCGGAGCACGAAAGCACACTCTGAGCGAGGCAAAGCACACAAAAGAACAGCAGTTTATAGATGGCAACTGAACGAGGGGAGAAAGACAGCAAACCAAGAAGGGAGCATGAGGAGGGAGAGATCCTTGAACTTTTACGATGAGAAACCATTACTTTACAGAAACCTTCAGATTGAACAGCGTAAGACCAGGAAACCAGGCTGAAGAATCGTGTCGGAGATACCCGGGGCCCTCCTGCGTTACTGACAGAGTCGGGGAGGAGCAGCATCCGCTGTGATACCGTCCTTGGCTCCAACTTCAAAGCAGCGCCAGAGAGATCGACACAACCAGTGAGTTGGGGAGACCAATGCAAGACTGGTCTGTGTTGAAGTCAAGGTTGCAAACAGCAACTTTGTATAATGAGCGCAACAACAAACATTATTAACGCGTGTGATGAAAGACGCGAGAAAAGGTTAATTGCTGATGGATGTTTGAACTTTAACAGAGTGAGATATGATACTGGTAACAGAGTAGTCCGGCACTGCAAGGGTGCTCAAAGGTCTCTGTGAAGTACCCAGCCAAAATGGGGGCAGAAGCAAAAGTTTAAAGATGAAATGGATGAGTGAAGTAAATCGAAGTGGTCCTGCAACGGTTTAAGCAAAATTCATCACACAGTCGAAAGTTTTTGATTTTTGCTACAAAGAGGAAAGCTTAGAAAGTAAACATTTAGTTTAATGATCCAAGCCTGATCGAGGGAGACCAGTGGTGAACATGGTGTAAAAGGGGGTTTGAGCCCGGCAGAGGCGGACCCATGGTGAACAGTAAACCACTCAAGAACTTGTCAATGTGAAAATCCTAAGAAGAATGGAACTTTGAAATTTGTTTGGTACGTCAGGCCCTCTTCAATAAGAGATTTTATTGGGAAAGAGACTTTAACGCAGAAAGCCCTGATACTTGTGTTCTGAAGTGCATCCTCGTGGCAGAGAAGCCAGAGTATGTGCGAACGCGAGTGTGCCGCCTTGTCCCGTGCTGAAACATGAGGAAGGGAAGCCAATGCTCAATTATCCTGACATATTATTTCTTGAACACTTTTCTTTTGCATACATCATTTTCCCACACCATTTGTATTTAGAAGTAAGGATTGGCAATACGTTTATAAGTATAGGCCCTTTTATTTTGACAGAGACTCCACTAGGGCTGTGTTAATATTATTTGATGGTCGTAGCTTGCTCCTATCTTGAGATTTCGGGTTAGATATGTGTTTAACCAACCCATTGAAGTTCAATAAACATCCTTGAACTGTGTTCACTGGTGTCTGTCTTCATTGTTTGATACCATGCATTCCTTATATGTGGTGTCAGGGGTGGGATATGATTCAATTGGCAAAAATTGAAAATCCATGCTGGTAATCGTCATACCCCCAGAAGCGGAAAATAGGATTATTGAACTCTTTGAATCTGATACAATAACCACTCTAAAAGAGACCTTGTTTTTCCAGCTTCAAGTCCCAATTGGCCAACAAGATTTGTTCTTCAAAACCCAGGTATTGTTAGATACTCTTCCGCTCTCCCACTATAACATCAAACAATGGGATTGAATAGCATTAAAAATAAGACGCTCACACAGCTACATTCGACATAGGGCCCTAAATCCGTCTTTTCCTGAACATTTCCTTTTTTGTACCAGGCTAGTTCCGGCTCCTGGTCCATCTGGTTTAGAGATCAATATACCCAGATCTTCCCCTCCATCAGGATCAAGCTTGGAAGACTCAGATGACTTTGAATCCCTCTCGGAAGAAGTTGAGACCCTTATCTTTCTGCCTCCGAAAGTATCACAGAGGGAACACTAACTCCACTGGAAGACATGGCCAACCTTGAAGCTATCATGCACCAACTGGCTACCCATTAGAATGAGGCCGTAGCCCGTCTTCAAGAAAACATAACAAAATTAGTCGAGTTACAGGCAAGACCCCTACTACCTAAAGAGATACTACAACCTTATCACGAGGACGAAGACCTAGGGAATTTCTTTTTGAATTTTGAGCGATTAGCTGAGCAATTGTGATGGGAAGCAAATCAAATTTATTTTTATTTGAGAGCCCTATTGAAAGGCGAACTACAGGCGGACCACCTACTATCTACTTAATCTTGCCCATGGGGCTACCTTTAGATCCATAAAAGAGGGACTTCTTAAAAGGGTAGCCCAAACCTGTAACGTCTAGCAACAAAAATCAAGAGACATTAGACCAAACCCCGGTGAAACCCCTCTCGAATTGGGGAATAAATTAAGAACACAGTAATCCTTTGGATTAACAACAAGAACATGGAAGAATTGGTAGTAATGTTCATTCTGGAACACTTCACCTATTCTTTACCTCACTTTTTACAGAAAACGGTATTGCAGCTAAGCTGACCCACGCTAGTCATGGCTATTGAGACTGCCCAAAACCACTCAGACGCAGTAAAACACTTTCATTCTTTACACAGACGTGAGGAGCGAAAAGATCAAAAACCCACTTACTGCTCCCATACCCAGGTACTAGATAAAGGGGGAGGACTCTCTAACCTAAAGAGTGGATCCTGAAAGAGAGAATAGAAGTCAGAACGCCATACCCGAAGGGTAGAGAGGAAAGCAGGAGAGAGGAACTTAAAGGAATTAATCTATCACCTCCTATTTGTTTTTCCTGTACAGAAACTGGCCGTCTGGCCCGACATTGCCCTAACAATCTAAAATAAGAACCTATGGAAATAGGGTGCTAAAAGGGGATGAGTGGGAAGAAACAGAGGCTGACATAGAAACCTTCAGCATATGTCTATGCCAGTCTTCAGCTGACTTTACGTATGAACAATTCCTGGTGATTGGAATACCCGCAAAGGCGCTAATTGGCTCAGGTAGCAAACAGACCGCCTGAACAGACATAGAGAATGCAACTCTAATTAGAGTCACATGTCTACACGGAGATAATGAGGTCTATGCCAAGATGCCTGTGTATATTAAAATCGGGAGAATAACGGGTGGTGTCATCCGCCATTATTCCTGGCCTCCCCAAAGATGTTGTCCTTTGTCCATCTTGTCTTTAGATGTTACCTTTGGCCCTTCATATAAAGCCACTTATACAGTCATTGTCCTCCCTTAGATAGCTGCCATTCCAAATCAGGGGGTCAGGCACCCCACTCCTCCCTACTGTTTTATTTTTGCATTGTTGCATGACTTCGATCAGTATCAGGTTTTTAATGCACGCAGAATCCTCCACTTCCATACATAATTCCGGAGCTTCCTGAATCCACATGGAACACAATGATGGCGTTCCTGGTCTCCTGACCCTTTGGAAGATGAGGTGAAAGGTGTCTGTGTCATTTGTGAGAGCGGGATTTGCACGAAAGGTTTTTCAAATGAGCCAATGGTGGTGGCGTCCAGTTAGATACATGGCCATGATGACTGGTGAAATATGGCGAGGCCACCGCCGATCATATTTGAGCGGTCTCGTTGTAGAACTCTGTAGCCATTGAGGATGAGGGCATCTAGGATGTGGGTGGAGGTGGATGTCATCCAGGTCTCAGTAATGAAGATGGCTTCAAAGTAATGTGCCGTGATGTGGTCGGTGATGTCTGCTGCATGGTTAATTGCTGAGCAGACATGGGCAATCATTTGTTTTCGTGTAGTGGTGGATGATGGACTACTGATGGGGTCTATGGTGATGCTGGTAAGATTGCTGCGATGCAGTGTACATGATGTTACTGGTAAGTAGTGTGGTTGGCTATAAGTGGTGATGGTGGGGATGGGCTGTTCGGAGAGGGGTGTGAAACTCTAAATTGACTGAGCTTATTTTTAGATTTTTAAAGGAGCCGGGGACCTCTAAAACAGGAATTGTCCCTTTCTTCGTCTGCCCTTGTCTTCTGATGCCTGGGCAAGTGACGCTCTGGTAAAGTAGGCACAAGGGGCGCAAAACAAGAAGATGGAGAAACAGAGTACTTTCAAAAGAATAAAAGCAAAAGAAAGAATAGCATGTGGGACCAAATACTCGCCTGAATGGTTTAAACAAAGACTACTAGTATCATGCTGCGAAGCACGCATGTTCAGATTGGCTGTCTGAAGCGCTCTTAAACCCTATTGATGACAATTATGGCGCCCTCAACGTCAACTACAGGGGTTCACCGTAAGAGTCAGATCAGCCAAACTTTCTTAGGCAACGACTGACACATTTCATTTTCCACAGTATTATTTTACGTAGTAGAACTCAAACATTAGCCGACAGACCATCAGGCCGATTCATGGAATAATTAGCGCGGCGCAAGTGGGCAAAAACGTGCGAATCGCAGTGGAATAGCGAAAATCGCAGTGCAAGTGCGAAAATCGAACGAAAAGCAGCGCACATCGATTCATGGAAGTCCGTGCGCGAGAAAACCAGCGGATGTGCGATAAAAAAGTGTGCGGCGCACGTTGGCGCACAGGCCATCTAACAGCGTGCGCCAGGTCACAGCGAAAATCACACAGGCCACAGCGAAATTCGCACATAGCGCGGCGCACGCAACAAAAGTAGGCGGAACACGGGCGTAACACTCAGAATGGGGAACAACTTGCCAAAACGTGGGCGTCACGGGGGAAAGTACAGGGCACAAGTGCGCGGAACGCCCACACGCTCGCCTACAACACGTATTCATGGAATAGAATAGGGGAAAAAAGCGCACGCTCAAACCAGCGCACAGGCACAAACACGACCGCCACAAGAAAGCAGGCGGTAGCGTCTCTGCGGCTGTAAGAAATGTGCGCCAAAAGGTGCGCCAACAAATAGCACCTATATACTGCCATGATGAATGTCCTATACTGTGGCCCTCCAGGACAAATGACGTGCAAAGGGGTACCCACAAACACGGTCACCCGCTGACAAAAAATACGTGTGCGTGTATACCGGGGTGCGCGGGAAGTCTCACACGCGATTTCAGCAGGGTACGTGTATTACAGGGGTTCGCGTGAAGTTTTTCACGCGATCGGGCCTGGGGGAGCGTGCTACGTGTATTACAGGGGTTCGCGTGAAGTTTTTCACGCGATCGGGCCTGGGGGAGCGGGCTACGTGTATTACAGGGGTTCGCGTGAAGTTTTTCACGCGATCGGGCCTGGGGGAGCGGGCTACGTGTATTTCAGGGGTTCGCGTGAAGTTTTTCACGCGATCGGGCCTGGGGGAGCGGGCTACGTGTATTACAGGGGTTCGCGTGAAGTTTTTCACGCGATCGGGCCTGGGGGAGCGGGCTACGTGTATTACAGGGGTTCGCGAGAAGTATTACACGCGATCGGGCCTGGGGGAGCGTGCTACGTGTATTACAGGGGTGCGCGGGAAGTTTCACACGCGATTTGGCCGGGTAGGTGGATTTCAGGGGTGCGCGGGAAGTTCCAGACGCGATTTCAGCAGGGTACGTGTATTTCAGGGGTGCGCGGGAAGTTCCACACGCGATTTCATCAGGGTACGTGTATTTCAGGGGTGCGCGGGAAGTTCCACACGCGATTTCAGCAGGGTATGTGTATTTCAGGGGTGCGCGGGAAGTTCCACACGCGATTGGCCCAGTGCGAGCAGGGTACGTGTATTTCAGGGGTGCACGGGAATTTCCACACGCGATTTCAGCAGGGTACGTGTATTTCAGGGGTGCGCGGGAAGTTCCACACGCGATTTCATCAGGGTACGTGTATTTCAGGGGTGCGCGGGAAGTTCCACACGCGATTTCATCAGGGTACGTGTATTTCAGGGGTGCGCGGGAAGTTCCACACGCGATTGGCCCAGTGCGAGCAGGGTACGTGTATTTCAGGGGTGCGCGGGAATTTCCACACGCGATTTCAGCAGGGTACGTGTATTTCAGGGGTGCGCGGGAAGTTCCACACGCGATTTCAGCAGGGTACGTGTATTTCAGGAGTGCGCGGGAAGTTCCACACGCGATTGGCCCAGTGCGAGCAGGGTACGTGTATTTCAGGGGTGCGCGGGAAGTTCCACACGCGATTTCATCAGGGTACGTGTATTTCAGGGGTTCTGGGGAGTACCACACGTGAATTGGCCGTGTGGGCCCTCCCAGGTGTACGCTCCACAACCTCCACGGACCCTGCAGGCAGCCCACACCACGGGGGACTACCCTGCACCCATGCTCATGTCCCGCAGGCAGCCCATCCACCATGGGCATGCCCCCCAGCCAACCCACATGTCACCTTGCACTACTGATCAACAATGCATGTCTCCCACCACCCCCACCCCCCTGCCACCATGGGCAGCCTCCACCAGGCCCCCACTCATGTCTCCCACCACCCCCACCCCCCAGCCACCAGGGGCAGCCTCCACCAGGTCCCCACTCATGTCTCCCACCACCCCCACCCCCCAGCATCCAGGGTCACCCTCCACCAGGCCCCCACTCATGTCCCCCACCACCCCCACCCCCCTGCCACCATGGGCAGCCTCCACCAGGCCCCCACTCATGTCTCCCACCACCCCCAGCCACCAGGGGCAGCCTCCACCAGGCCCCCACTCATGTCTCCCACCACCCCCACCCCCCAGCAGTGCAGGGGCAGCCTCCACCAGGCCCCCACTCATGTCTCCCACCACCCCCACCCCCCAGCATCCAGGGTCACCCTCCACCAGGCCCCCACTCATGTCTCCCACCACCCCCACCCCTCTGCCACCATGGGCAGCCTCCACCCGGCCCCCACTCATGTCTCCCACCACCCCCACCCACCAGCCACCAGGGGCAGCCTCCACCAGGCCCCCACTCATGTCTCCCACCACCCCCACCCCCCAGCAGTGCAGGGGCAGCCTCCACCAGGCCCCCACTCATGTCTCCCACCACCCCCACCCCCCAGCAGTGCAGGGGCAGCCTCCACCAGGCCCCCACTCATGTCTACCACCACCCCTACCCCCCAGCATCCAGGGTCACCCTCCCCCAGGCCCCCACTCATGTCTACCACCACCCCCACCCCCCAGCAGTGCAGGGGCAGCCTTCACCAGGCCCCCACTCATGTCTACCACCACCCCCAGCATCCAGGGTCACCCTCCACCAGGCCCCCATTCATGTCTCCCACCACCCCCACCCCCCTGCCACCATGGGCAGCCTCCACCAGGCCCCCACTCATGCCTCCCACCACCCCCACCCCCCAGCCACCAGGGGCAGCCTCCACCAGGCCCCCACTCATGTCTCCCACCACCCCCACCCCCCAGCAGTGCAGGGGCAGCCTCCACCAGGCCCCCACTCATGTCTCCCACCACCCCCACCCCCCAGCAGTGCAGGGGCAGCCTCCACCAGGCCCCCACTCATGTCTACCACCACCCCCACCCCCCAGCATCCAGGGTCACCCTCCACCAGGCCCCCACTCATGTCTCCCACCACCCCCACCCCCCAGCCACCAGGGGCAGCCTCCACCAGGCCCCCACTCATGTCTCCCACCACCCCCACCCCACAGCAGTGCAGGGGCAGCCTCCACCAGGCCCCCACTCATGTCTACCACCACCCCCACCCCCCAGGATCCAGGGTCACCCTCCACCAGGCCCCCACTCATGTCTCCCACCACCCCCCTGCCACCATGGGCAGCCTCCACCAGGCCCCCACTCATGTCTCCCACCACCCCCACCCCCCAGCAGTGCAGGGGCAGCCTCCACCAGGCCCCCACTCATGTCTACCACCATCCCCACCCCCCAGCATCCAGGGTCACCCTCCACCAGGCCCCCATTCATGTCTCCCACCACCCCCACCCCCCAGCATCCAGGGTCACCCTCCACCAGGCCCCCACTCATGTCTCCCACCACCCCCACCCCCCAGCAGTGCAGGGGCAGCCTCCACCAGGCCCCCACTCATGTCTCCCACCACCCCCACCCCCCTGCCACCATGGGCAGCCTCCACCAGGCCCCCACTCATGTCTCCCACCACCCCCAGCCACCAGGGGCAGCCTCCACCAGGCCCCCACTCATGTCTCCCACCACCCCCACCCCCCAGCAGTGCAGGGGCAGCCTCCACCAGGCCCCCACTCATGTCTACCACCACCCCCACCCCCCAGCATCCAGGGTCACCCTCCACCAGGCCCCCACTCATGTCTCCCACCACCCCCACCCCCCCAGCATCCAGGGTCACCCTCCACCAGGCCCCCACTCATGTCTCCCACCACCCCCACCCCCCAGCAGTGCAGGGGCAGCCTCCACCAGGCCCCCACTCATGTCTCCCACCACCCCCACCCCCCAGCAGTGCAGGGGCAGCCTCCACCAGGCCCCCACTCATGTCTCCCACCACCCCCACCCCCCAGCAGTGCAGGGGCAGCCTCCACCAGGCCCCCACTCATGTCTCCCACCACCCCCACCCCCCAGCAGTGCAGGGGCAGCCTCCACCAGGCCCCCACTCATGTCTCCCACCACCCCCACCCCCCAGCAGTGCAGGGGCAGCCTCCACCAGGCCCCCACTCATGTCTACCACCACCCCCACCCCCCAGCATCCAGGGTCACCCTCTACCAGGCCCCCACTCATGTCTCCCACCACCCCCACCCCCCAGCATCCAGGGGCAGCCTCCACCAGGCCCCCACTCATGTCTCCCACCACCCCCACCCCCCAGCAGTGCAGGGGCAGCCTCCCCCAGGCCCCCACTCATGTCTCCCACCACCCCCACCCCCCAGCAGTGCAGGGGCAGCCTCCACCAGGCCCCCACTCATTTCTCCCACCACCCCCACCCCCCAGCAGTGCAGGGGCAGCCTCCACCAGGCCCCCACTCATGTCTCCCACCACCCCCACCCCCCAGCATCCAGGGTCACCCTCCACCAGGCCCCCACTCATGTCTCCCACCACCCCCAGCATCCAGGGTCACCCTCCACCAGGCCCCCACTCATGTCTACCACCACCCCCACCCCCCTGCCACCATGGGCAGCCCCCACCAGGTCCTCACAATCCCCAATCATGTGCGTAATGGACAGCCTCCACAGCCAAAAAGCCCTACCAAGTAACCCATTCACCCACATGGAAATGGAAATCACATGTTACACCCCCAATGTTCATTAAGCTAATGAACCCATGTCCGTCACACACAATGGTTGCAATTGAATGGGAAAACACACAACATGACATGCATGAAACCAATTAGATGATACCACACAGTGAAGTATGGAAACAAAATTGTATTGAAAAAATAAAGAATGCTAAAGAAAGAAAACAAACTACAATGTGAATGAGAAAAAAAAGCTGCATGTCCGTATAAAAACACAAAACTGCAAATCAGAATCCAAAAAATATTTGCCCAAAGTCAAAAGTAAAAAAATCTCCATGCAATAAAGAACTATGTAAAAAACTACCAAGGGTCCATGAGCCCAACTGAACAAAGGAAACCTACTAAAAAACCTACCTAAAAATCAACTATATACAAAAAGTGGAGCAGTGTCCGTCGACTCCAAATCATAATAAGAAAGAAAGGAAACCTAAAACTAAAGAACTATATACAAAGGCGGCGGGCAAGTCCAGCGGCTCACTCCGTGGTGTCCCGGGCCAGGGCATCATCGAACTCCTGTTCGATGTCCCGGAGGCGGTCCAGTTCCATGGCCCCGAGGGTCCGCAGGGACGACGCCGTGTCCTCCTCCAACCCCCTGCGGATTGCCTCGAGGCACTCGGCCCGCCTCAGGGCCCTCCACATGGAGTTCTCCGCCCTGACCATTGTGAGCCGCGCCTCTTCCGCCCGCCGGCGCTCCGCACCTATGGCGTGGCCCAACCGCTGCCTCACGGAAGACACTCTCTGTCCTGGGTCCCCCTGCCCTCCGGCCGATGCCTGCCCCTCCGATGTCGAAAGCCCCGAGCCTTCATGTCTCCCACCATGTTGCTGCTGCTGCTGCTCTGCCTCTGCCCGTGCACTGCCTCCTGCTGCCTGCACATCCTCCGCCGGCTGGGGTGTTGTTGATGTGGCCACCCCTGCTGGACCTCCGACTCCAGACTGTGGCAGGGATGCCTCCTCCACCAGCCTGGCCGCACCGTCAGAGGCAGCTCCACAGGGCACCCAGGTGACTGATGGGTGGGAAGATGGCACAGAGGACGACTGGCACGTAGGGGGTCGGAGCAAGCCCCATCAGACGGAGTAATCCGGCCTGGGTGACCTGTCCCAGCAGGCTGACGTGGTCAACGAGCCATTCGAGATGACGTGCAGTCTCTCCATGAAAAGACTGCAGGTCACCTCGCATGGCCCGTTGACGCAACGCCGCACCAGCCAGGACAGGCTCAACCCGGACCTGGATGGCCACGTCCGCAGGCAGAGGAAGGCCAGTTGACGTCAGCTCATCCCCTGCCTGAAAACGGGTCTGGACGTAGGCATCCCTGCTGGTGCAAGATGATGCAGGGACAGGATCGGGGACAGGATTGCACACAGGCACCGCCGCGGCCGCCTGTGCTGCCTCCTGTCCCTGGTCCTGCACTGCACCATTAGCACCAGTGGGATCCCCACCTCCAGACCCCGTCTCTGGTGCTTGCACGGCCCCCTCCTCCACCAAACCCCCCACCAACCTGGATGACTCCGTGCCATCTTCCCCTGTTGGGCCCTGTGGGGTCCCAGCTGCCCCTTCTGCTGCCGAGGAGTCCAACTGCAACCTCCGCCTCTTGGACCTCCTCCCGGCAGCTGCGGCCTGGGACGCGGCACCGGACTCCTCACTCCCCGACGAGATGACAACACGGGAGGGGAGCCGGGCCTTGCGTCTCCGGCTGGCGGTCGGATCCCCGCCGCTGTGCTCCACAGCACCTTCTCCGCCCTCTTCATCAGTTGACGCTGCAGACAGGGAGAAACAAAACACAGGCATCAGGGCACTGTACAATGGACACATACACGCATGACAGTTGCACATGAGTGGCATTGGCATACCTCAGACATGTCATCACAATCCCCAACACACATGTCATTGCAACTCGCACACATGAGCCATACCACAGCCATATCGCAACTGCCACCACCATCCCTACACATACAACAGCATCAGCAGCCAAAGGGGAGCCAGACATCACATGCAACACAGGAAGTGCACCACACATGTACACACACCACCACACTTGCATGCATGTCTACACCTCTGCCAAGTGTTGCACTGTTCAGACGGGCATCCATGTCACATCTGCCAATCAGGCTTCCACATACCGCTGTCACATGCATCCATGTTGCATCACTGTTGCACCCTTGACAAATACACACACATGCACATGTACACAGTGCTCATACATGCAGCCGAAAACAACATACATGCCTGACATCACGGACATGTCTACTTACATACACATTCATCCAAACATGTGTGCACACACAACTGCATTTGCCATGCAAGCCCACACACACAAGCACCATCCATGTCTCACACATTACAGCCCTCGCATGTGTCAGACCCACGGCCCTGTACACCCCCACCCATACTCGACCCCATACAAACAGATGTGCAACCGGCACAATGCCGAATAATCACCACACGCACTGCTCACAATCAGGATGCATGTACACTCACCGCTCGACTCCAGACGGGTCTGCTTCTCTAGGACCTGGACGTGGAGCACTGGGGATATGCGTTCCAGGACCCCCATCTGTTCTTCCGACAAGTGGCCCCGGCGCCCCTTGGCATCCGCTGCCTTCAAGAGGCGCCGGGCCTTGTTCAGGATCCTGGACCTGAAGTCCTCCCATCGCTTCCTGACATGTTGTAAGTCCCGGACTGCCACCCCCTCCGCGTTGATGGCAGTCACGATGTCAGTCCAGATCCGAGTCCGTCCTTCCTTGTCGGCGCGGGAACTTCCGAAGAGGGCATCATACTGCCCCAGGACTTGCTCCACCAGGACAGCAACTTCGGTGGCACTGAAGCTGGTGCCCCTCTGCCTCTCTGGCCGGGGGTTGTCAGTGGTCACAGATGGTGTTTGCCCCGACATGACAACCCCAGAGGCAGGAGTGGGTGGGCAACTGGGTCCTGGGGCTGGGCTGTGGAGCGATGGAATTCCAGTCGGGAGTCTTCGGTTCCAGCAGGGGTGGTCACAGCAACAGCACCCCTGGCTGATGTGCAGGCAGCAAATGGCAGTGCACGTGGGCAGCAGGCAGTCAGGCAGCAGCAGATGGCAGGTGGGAGCGTGCTCTGGGCTCTGGGGGGCAGTAGTTCAGCCTTCTGGGCAGGAGCGTGGTCTTCCGTGTGCTTACGCGTGGCCAGCTTGGTACGGAGTGATTTGGCATGTGAAAATCCTGCACGTCAGCGTGAAAACCGAGGAAAGGCCGTTAGCGCGTAAGCGCGTCAGCACGCATACGCGAATCTATGGGACCAAAGGCCCTCAGCGCGTAAGCGCGTCTGTGACGTGACCCGCACGGGTGTTTCCCACACAGCACGTGATGACAGAGCACACGTGGAAAGACTGCACGTCAGAGTGTCATCGCGTGTAATTGGACAGCACGTCAGAGTCTCATCGCGTGTAATTGGACAGCACGGCAGAGTCTCATTGCGTGTAATTGGACAGCACGTCAGGGTGTCATCGCGTGTAATTGGACAAAAGTGCGCGTACACGCGATTGGCCTATGTACGTGTATATCAGGTGTGCGCGGACACTTACACACGCAAGTACGTCAGCGCACCTGTATCCCGGTGTGCGCGGGAATTTCCACAAGCTATTGGCCTGGGTACTGGATTTCAGGGGTGCGCGGGTCACACGCTCGCGTACAACACGCGCAACGCATTAATTTGCGCGCTAAAAAAATAACAAGCTCAGACCCAGGATGAACATACTGTTCCTAGCAGCAGTGGGCGTGGCCTACCAAAGGAGGAGGAGGAGGAGGATAGTCAGGGCCAGAATATTCACACCCAGAACCAGCCTTTTCGGGATGCCTGATGACCAGGTGCATGGGAGGTACAGGTTTCCACCACACATCATACTGGACCTGGTGAGTGAGTGGGAGGATGACCTCACATCACCCACCCTGTGCTCCCAAGCACTCAGCCCCCTGGAGAAGGTCCTCAATGTACTGCACTTCTTAGCCACTGGATCATTTCAGCGGACAAGTGCCATTGTGGGTGGTGTATCACAGGCCACCCAGTCACGCTGCCTACACCAGGTCTTGAACATCATCACTGCACGCCCATCAGTCCGCAGGCACATATACCTGCCCAGAACCCCTGCAGAAAGGCATGCTGCCGCCCTGGATTTCTACGCTGTGGCACGATTCCCCAAAGTGCTAGGTGCCATCGACTGCACCCATGTGGCTCTACGTCCCCCCAGGGCATCTGAGCACATCTATAGGAACCGCAAGCACTGGCATTCCATCAACGTGCAGGTAGTATGTAATGCCAAGGGAATCATCACCTCAGTATATGCCAACTATCCCGGGTCCACCCACGACAGCTTCATTTACCGAATGTCCACCCTAAGCCGGGACCTAGAAGCTGGGCGGCATGGCGATACATGGCTGCTTGGTGAGTATGAATGCCACTGCACATGCATGCATGTCAGATACTGAGCAAGGTCACAACCCCACCAATGATACCAATCACCACTCCACAGGGGACAGTGCCTACCCTCTCAGCCCCCACATGATGACGCCAATTCGGAACCCCACCACGCCACCCCAGGTAAGATATAACGCAGCCCACATTACAACCCGGGGCATAGTGGAGTGCACATTCGGAGTGCTGAAGTCACGCTTTCGCTCCCTTGACCGTTCTGGCGGGCAGCTGTTGTACGCTCCCCCAGCAGTGTGCAGGATCATAGTGGCAGCATGTGTCCTGCACAACGTTGCAACACGCCGGGGCCTGGCCGTGGACATGGTGGTGCCCCCCCATCCCCAACCACATGCACAGCCGCTGCGCATGGGAGGGGAAAGGGCACGGGGGGAGGCAGCCCGTACACAGCTAGTGGCTAATTACTTCACATAGAAATCACACCCCTGTGGAGTGCACACTGCCCTGGCACATTCCATCTGACAATCAATGATGACTCAACCTGACACTGACCCTGAATGTCTGGAGAAAGAACCGTGAAAACCATATCAGCCTGAGATTGTTCACCTGGAAGTGTCACAATGTGTGCATCCCTACCCACACAGACACCACCAATGCAGTTTTGTGAAGTTACACATTCAAGCAGCTAAAATGAATACCCACTTGCAAAATGCAACAAGAGGACAGTGCCATGTCATCCAACCCAACCCCAGCACCGCCACACCACACACCGTGCCATGTCATGCTATTTGCAGGTAAACAAAGTAATCCCCACAACATGACACTAGTGTCACAATGTACAGTGTCCCTATTAGAAACTTGCAACACCTGAAATGCTCACAGTAATGCCGGACCAACAACAAACTTGAGCACGTACTACCATTAACATGACATCACTAATGTTAAATATTAGTAGTCTCACCACCTGGAAATGCCTGCACTCCCACCACTACCAACTGTGCAGTGTTGGCGCCATGTAGAGTTGTAGGTGCACTGCTGCCAACATGGACCACATCTCCAGACTAGAGGTCCTTGTGTAGACATGAGGAAGGGACCTGCAAATTGGGAGGTAGACACAGAAGATGAGTTACACATCAATGCAACATGCAGTGTACAACACAACAGCAATATGCACTAGGAATGTATACACAGTATTGACTACAGACTGCCCACACAGCTCATGGGAGTCCAACGTCACTGTGTAATTCACTGTCACTTGGGCACACCCTTTGCAAGCCCATGGAAACGGGAAGCAGGAGGGGTGTGTGTGACTCAAACCCAAGCATCTGAACCAAATACATTACAAGCCTGCATGTGCCCAGCCACAATGCAGCGTATGCCCACATGAACCACGGAAGCCAACAAATCGTCCCAAAAAAATTGGGAATAAAATAAATAAAAATGAAAATAAAAATGAAAATAAAAAAAAATCAAAAATGGCCATTGAAGGGCCCGGGGGGGTTGGGGAGGCCACCCAGGAGGTCCGAGGACAGGATGCACACCAGAACCCACCTGCATGGATCCTGGGAAAAAAAAACACCTCCATGGGCTCATGGCCCACACGGCTACCCTATTGTGGGAGTATCACTGCTGTCGCTATTATCACCCTGTGCAGCTGCATCCGGAGGTGGTTGCACTATGGGAGGCAGCCCACAGAAGGCCCTAGTCTGCTCCTCCATGGCTGCAAGCATGCGGGTGTGGTAGGTCTGGTTCTGGAGGATGAGTGTGCGGAGGTCCCCATGCAACAACTCACGGGATGCCCGGACCTCTGCCCTCGTTGCCTGCATCTCAGCTGAGAGCGTACGGGTGAGACGCTCCAGCTGCTGTTCTGTCCTTTGGTGTGTTGAAGCCTCAAGCTCAACAAGAGTCGTCCTGAGGTGAAGGAGCTCCTGCCTCAGGGCTTCCCTGTGGCCCTGGGACTCAATGGAGATGGCCTCCTGCAGAGTCGCCAGTGCCGCCCGCCTGTCCCTGTTGGACCCCAACATGTCCTCCCTGTGTGACTGGCAGATGGAGTCGGTTGCCTGCTCTAGTCGCTCCATCAGCCTTTCAGGGGGGACAATGGAAGTGGCCACCCTATCCATGGCCTGAGCCATCATCTCGGATGATGCTGCCTGTTGGGTTGCCATACCGTAAATGGATTGCTCCCATGCGGTATTGCCAGGTGGCGTACGGCCACCACGTCGGCGGGCACCACACCTGTCTGGGGCAAGGCGAACTGCGCCTTGCTGTGCCTGCACTGCCTGAGGCTGCAGGACTGCATTCCCCCTCTGATCTGCTGGCCCAGGAACAGGATCAGATGTCGCGGAGTGTGACCTTGCATCCGTAACCACCAAAGGCGTAGCTGCCAACACTGACATCCCCATTGAGGGTTCTGACCGTGGTGCAGGTAGGTGAGACAGAACAGAATCCCTCCCTGGAACACTCACCTGCGACGGCACGTAGGTCTCATCCGAATCAACACCTGAGTACAGCTCGGGGGAGGTGCAGCCAGAGACACCCCTTGAGAGCAGGACCTGCAGCACTTGTGGGTTCTCAGCCACCACCACACCACGTCCCTCACTGGTGGTTGGTTGGCCCTCGGACCCCTCCTGGGTCTGCACCATCTCCACAACCCCAGCAGTATCAGGTGCGTCTTCCCCTGCAAAGACATAAAAACAAAGAAATGGAAACAGGCATTAGCACCATGGCACACAATGAGGGCTGAGAAGCAAGAGAACCAGTACTTGTTTGACACATGTCCCACATGACTAAAACCCTCCCATGCATGCACCCTCACTGCGTATGAAGGGCAGGCAAATGGCACACACTGATGACACCAAGATGGAAGATGAACACATTTTCTGCATGCTGCCTGGCAGTGGCATCACACATTGGCCTGTGATTGGCAGGTGAAACACACATGCCATCACACAGATGGCATGTACCATTGCTATTGAGTGAAGATGGAGAGGAGGGCAGCACCTATTCATTCAGTCCAGTTCCCGCATGTAATAGCTTTTCTAATTCAAACAGGTCAGATTCTTCACCTGGAGCTGCCAGTCCGAAATGGTGCAATTGCACAGGGACATGTTTGAACAAATGATATCCAGGTAACAAAGTCACTCCACTTTACCATAGCCATGTCAGACATGTGACTAGAGGACTGCGACATGCCTAGTAAAAGTGGTGGAATGCAAACAATCTGACTAAATGAACAGTGAAAAATCAAGCAACAATGTTGTGGCAAGGTGACACTTCAAGGGCAACTGGCGTGCAGTTGGGCTAGATGTCTACTGTTGGCAGAAGGGATACTGCTATGGCCAAATGCAGCTGCGCAGGATGTATTGCATGAAGCACATGGCTGACCCATACGACTCAGGCGCACACACTCTCACCTGTCACACAAACAGAAGCCCTCACACACACCATGCACATGGATGACACACACATGCATGTGCACTCACCGGACAATGCCTCGTAATCAGCCAAATCTCCCACGCCTTGGATCTGTTCCTCCGTGACGTAGGTCCCAGCGACTGACTCATGTGGAGTGAGTTCCATGTCTACTACTGGAGACCCACCTCCAGTCACTAGAGTTGCGGCATGACTTGAGGCCAGTTTACTCTTTGCCCTGCGCTTTAGGTCATTCCAGCGCTTATAGCAATCATTGGCTGTGCGCCTCACCATTCCAAGGGCACTTACGATGTCCGCAACGGTCTGCCAGTGTGCCTGGCGTTGTGCAGGTGTGGTCTTGGATCCTGCAACAATGACCATCTCGTTGTCATGTGCGGACACATACTCGACAAGTGCATTCAGTTCGTCATCCGTGAAGCTGGGCTTCCTGGATGGGCCGGACTGTGTAGCCGTGTCTGGGGCATCAGCCTGTGCCGGACGAGCACTCTTCCTCTTCCGCTTGGAAGGTGGTGGTGATCCTGAGTGTCCTGCGCCGCTCTGGACACTAGGGGCAGGAGCCCTGGTGGACTCTGTATCAGGAGTGTGGGATTGCACACTCAGCATGGGAGTTGGTGCAGGCATTGGCTCTAGTGTGATGGTGTCAGGGGGAATGTCAGCAGCATGGACTAGGACCGACACTGTCCGGGCTGGGTGTGTGAGGGCTGGGGTGGATGGAGCCGCAGCTGCCCCTGCAGCCTCTCCGCCCTGCCTACTTGGTGCAGCAGATGACCTTGCTGCCCCAGATGCACGTGGCATGGTGACATCAACGTGCACCAGCGCACGTGTCATAGGCCTGCTGACCTGGAAGTCAGCCATGGAGTCAGCCAGGTCTGGTGCCACAATGGGCTGGTCCAACAAGGGCTGAGCATGGATGGTGTCAGCCACATCAGCCTCAACTGGAGGGGGAGGGGGGGGGGATTATGGGTGCCCTTGACTGGTCCTCCACACATGGGGGGACAGGCTCACCCTGCAAGTAACGACCACGTCCCCTACCGGATCCACCACGGCCACCACTTGTGGCTCTTCCACCTTTGCCACCCTTACGGAATCCTCGCCTCCCAGCCATGGCACTGATGTTAATGTGCGTATGGATGTGGATGTAAAATATTGTCCTGGGCAATTGGGGGTCAAAGGGGTTGGGTACCAGATGGTAATTGTACCCTAGTGCTCTTGCAAGGCTGATTGTAACCCCTGGGGAAAGATGACGGGTCACGCTACGCACAGGAGCCCCAAAAAAGGGAGATGACGTGCACGCAACCCCTCCTAGACCACGTGTGCAGAAAGAAAAACCTGCACTACGCTGTGGCACCCAGTAACACAAGAATGAACATATGCGTGTCACACGCAGCCTAGAATGACCTCTGAAGGGGTAGGCTACACACGGGGCAAGCACAGATGTTAGATACGTGCGTGACTCACCGTCTGCCAGGTAAAAGAGCGTGAAAAAGGAGCGCGTTTGGTTGGCAACACCCCCGCCAAAAGAAGATTTGTACGCTGTCTGAGGAGACAGGACAACAGTAGAAGGGAACACTGTTTGAGGGAACAGGCCCAGGTAAACCAGTAAAAGCGAAAAAAGAGAAAAAGCTGTCAGAGGTAACAGGGAATACGAACTTGAAACGCCGTGAAGTAAATCGCGTGTGAAACGACAAGAAGTACAGAATTCACCCACTCGCTCTCCACGAAAAGCACGTACAAGGAAATGGTGTTCTACGCGTACCTTTTATACAGGCCCACACGTCCAGCGTCACTTACGCGGCGTGTACGCGCTAGGGCCATTTCCACCAATTACACGCTTTGTCACTTATGCGTGTAGGGCCATTTCCACCAATTACACGCTTTGTCACTTATGCGTGTAGGGCCATTTCCACCAATTACACTCTTTGTCACTTCTGCGTGTAGGGCCATTTCCACCAATCACACGCGATTACACTCTGACGTGCAGTCTTTCCACGTGTGCTCTGTCATCACGTGCTGTGTGGGAAACACCCGTGCGGGTCACGTCACAGACGCGCTTACGCGCTGAGGGCCTTTGGTCCAATAGAATCGCGTATGCGTGCTGACGCGCTTACGCGCTAAGGGCCTTTCCTCGGTTTTCACCCTGACGTGCAGGATTTTCACGTGCCAAATCACTCCGTACCAAGCTGGCCACGCGTAAGCACACGGAAGACCACGCTCCTGCCCGGAAGGCCGAACTACTGCCCCCCAGAGCCCCGAGCACGCTCCCACCTGCCATCTGCTGCTGCCTGACTGCCTGCTGCCCCTGCACTGCTGGGGGGTGGGGGTGGTGGGAGACATGAGTGGGGGCCTGGTGGAGGCTGCCCCTGCACTGCTGGGGGGTGGGGGTGGTGGGAGACATGGGTGGGCGCATGGTGGAGGCTGCCCCTGCACTGCTGGGGGGTGGGGGTGGTGGGAGACATGAGTGGGGGCCTGGTGGAGGGTGACCCTGGATGCTGGGGGGTGGGGGTGGTGGGAGACATGAGTGGGGGCCTGGTGGAGGGTGACCCTGGATGCTGGGGGGTGGGGGTGGTGGGAGACATGAGTGGGTGCCTGGTGGAGGCTGCCCCTGCACTGCTGGGGGTGGTGGGAGACATGAGTGGGGGCCTGGTGGAGGCTGCCCCTGCACTGCTGGGGGTGGTGGGAGATATGCATTGTTGATCAGTAGTGCAAGGTGACATGTGGGTTGGCTGGGGGGCATGCCCATGGTGGATGGGCTGCCTGCGGGACATGAGCAGGGGTGCAGGGTAGTCCCCCGTGGTGTGGGCTGCCTGCAGGGGCCGTGGAGGTTGTGGAGCGTACACCTGGGAGGACCCACACGGCCAATTCACGTGTAGTACTCCCCAGAACCCCTGAAATACACATTCCCTGCTGGTATCGCGTGTGCAACTTCCTGCGCACCCCTGAAATACACGTACCCTGCTCGCACTGGGCCAATCGCGTGTGGAACTTCCCGCGCACCCCTGAAATACACGTACCCTGATGAAATCGCGTGTGGAACTTCCTGCGCACCCATGGAATACACGTACCCTGCTCGCACTGGTCCATTCGCGTGTGTGACTTCCCGCGCACCCCTGAAATACACGTACCCTGATGAAATCGCGTGTGGAACTTCCCGCGCACCCATGTAATACACGTACCCTGCTCGCACTGGCCCATTCGCGTGTGTAACTTCCCGCGCACCCCTGAAATACACGTACCCTGATGAAATCGCGTGTGGAACTTCCCGCGCACCCATGTAATACACGTACCATGCTCGCACTGGCCCATTCGCGTGTGGAACTTCCCGCGCACCCCTGAAATGCACGTACCCTGCAGAAATCACGTGTGGAACTTGCCGCGCACCCCTGAAATACACGTACCCTGCTGAAATCGCGTGTGGAACTTCCCGCGCACCCCTGAAATACACGTACCCTGCTCGCACTGTGACTATCGCGTGTGGATCTTCCCGCGCACCCCTGAAATACACGTACCCTGCTCGCACTGGGACTATCGCGTGTGGAACTTCCCGCGCACCCCTGAAATACACGTACCCTGCTCGCACTGGCCCATTCGCGTGTGTAACTTCCCGCGCACCCCTGAAATACACGTACCTTGATGAAATCGAGTGTGGAACTTCCCGCGCACCCATGTAATACACGTACCATGCTCGCACTGGCCCATTCGCGTGTGGAACTTCCCGCGCACCCCTGAAATGCACATACCCTGCAGAAATCGTATGTGGAACTTGCCGCGCACCCCTGAAATACACGTACCCTGCTGAAATCGCGTGTGCAACTTCCCGCGCACCCCTGAAATTCACGTACCCTGCTCGCACTGGGCCAATCGCGTGTGGAACTTCCCGCGCACCCCTGAAATACACGTACCCTGATGAAATCGCGTGTGGAACTTCCCGCGCACCCATGGAATACACGTACCCTGCTCGCACTGGCCCATTCGCGTGTGTGACTTCCCGCGCACCCCTGAAATACACGTACCCTGATGAAATCGCGTGTGGAACTTCCCGCGCACCCATGGAATACACGTACCCTGCTCGCAATGGCCCATTCGCGTGTGTAACTTCCCGCGCACCCCTGAAATACACGTACCCTGATGGAATCGCGTGTGGAACTTCCCGCGCACCCATGTAATACACGTACCCTGCTCGCACTGGCCCATTCGCGTGTTTAACTTCCCGCGCACCCCTGAAATACACGTACCCTGATGAAATCGCGTGTGGAACTTCCCGCGCACCCATGTAATACACGTACCATGCTCGCACTGGCCCATTCGCGTGTGGAACTTCCCGCGCACCCCTGAAATGCACGTACCCTGCAGAAATCGCGTGTGGAACTTGCAGCGCACCCCTGAAATACACGTACCCTGCTGAAATCGCGTGTGGAACTTCCCGCGCACCCCTGAAATACACGTACCCTGCTCGCACTGGGACTATCGCGTGTGGAACTTCCCGCGCACCCCTGAAATACACGTACCCTGCTCGCACTGGGACTATCGCGTGTGGAACTTCCCGCGCACCCCTGAAATACACGTACCCTGCTCGCACTGGCCCATTCGCGTGTGTGACTTCCCGCGCACCCCTGAAATACACGTACCCTGATGAAATCGCGTGTGGAACTTCCCGCGCACCCATGTAATACACGTACCATGCTCGCACTGGCCCATTCGCGTGTGGAACTTCCCGCGCACCCCTGAAATGCACGTACCCTGCAGAAATCGCGTGTGGAACTTGCCGCGCACCCCTGAAATACACGTACCCTGCTGAAATCGCGTGTGCAACTTCCCGCACACCCCTGAAATTCAC
Source organism: Ambystoma mexicanum (assembly GCF_040938575.1). NCBI lineage: Eukaryota > Metazoa > Chordata > Amphibia > Caudata > Ambystomatidae > Ambystoma > Ambystoma mexicanum. Next base: position 265,052,868 of record NC_090922.1, read on the forward strand.
ATACCCTTCTCGCACTGGGCCAATCGCGTGTGGAACTTCCCGCGCACCCCTGAAATACACGTACCCTGATGAAATCGCGTGTGGAACTTCCTGCGCACCCATGGAATACACGTACCCTGCTCGCACTGGCCCATTCGCTTGTGTGACTTCCCGCGCACCCCTGAAATACACGTACCCTGATGAAATCGCGTGTGGAACTTCCCGCGCACCCTTGTAATACACGTACCATGCTCGCACTGGCCCATTCGCGTGTGGAACTTCCCGCGCACCCCTGAAATGCACGTACCCTGCAGAAATCGCGTGTGGAACTTGCCGCGCACCCCTGAAATACACGTACCCTGCTGAAATCGCGTGTGCAACTTCCCGCGCACCCCTGAAATTCACGTACCATGCTTGCACAGGGCCAGTCGCGTGTGGAACTTCCCGCGCACCCCTGCAATACACGTTCCCCGCTTGGCGTTTGCTGTTTGCCAGCCCGGTGAACTGGTCCAGGGTTAGCGCAGCCCTTTGCGATGATTTAGCGATTTTGATGGCTTTTCCTTGCGCGAGGGCGTTCTTGGGGGGCGTTACTGGCGCTGCTGCAGGGTCGCTGCGATTCTCTGCGCCACGGCTGGTTTGGAAGCCTGAAATCCATGAATACGCTGTGCGCGGAAATCGGTTTTAGCGCACGTGCCTGGCGCAGACAATCGCACGCGGACACTCTGCGCCAGCCGCTTGCGACACTTTTCTGCGAAATTCTATGAATTACCCTGCATGTCTTTACCTCACAGGTATTGGCCGGCTAAAATGTGCGTTTTCTTTTTTTATGAACTCCTGAAAGAGACTTGGTTACTCTTGACCCCCACTTAAAATGTAAATTAATTAAGATGGGAGCAAGAATAAAAGCTATGCTCTACCAGCTCTAGAAAAAAACTCGGCACATAAATAGGGGTTTTCAAACCAAAATGAAGAGCGAGGCAAGGCTGCAACCCGAGCCAGACACAGTTCAGCTGTATTATCATACACCTGGCAGCACTGCTTCAATATCCCGCCCTCCTAGGCTCAGGCCAGTTTAACGATAAGCCAATACGGGCCAATCACTTGGGATATCGAATGCAGGATGGCACCAGCAGGTGCCAGAATAGATCTTTCAACAGCAGACCTGGCCCATTTATATAGGAGATGCACCAAAATGACAGGGTGGCAAAAAGCCTTGCACTGTCCTGGCTGTAGCCATGCAGCAGAGATAGTGTTTACTGTGCGCAGATAATCGGACCATCCTGCACCATAAGAGCAATCCTCCAGCACAACCCAAATTACACTTATCTTACCTGGCACCCGGATTGAGGGCATTAGAACGTTTTATAAAGGAGGACAACAATTCGCTATAAGAAAATCATGTTTGCATTTTAAGCCCCAAGAAACAAGCATATATGAACTAGTTCGACACCAACTCCAGCAAGGGAGAACTCTCAAATGGCTCCATAACATGTGTGAGCACCTCATCGAATCCTGTTTTTTTATTTTATTTTGGTACTTGTCATCTTTCAATTGTAAGGGGAAAAACCAAACCTGCAAGTGCCAGAACACAGTAAAAACAGGACTGGCTGGACCACTGGTGTATGACAAGGGACATTCTGAGCTGTCTACTTGCATTAATGCTGTTGCAGCCAAGTATCACCAGTCCTAAAAGATGGGGGTGACGACTGGACTGGCAGTTAACAATGGTTAGCAATAATATATCAAAATCCCTGAGAAATAAACACTTCGCTGTACTATAAACGTACACTATATGGACAACGAAATTGCTAAAACCAGGGGTGCAAAACTACAGAGAGTGCCTCAGCTGCTCAGTGTCCGCAAGCACCGTGTTCAATGAGTTTGCAGTCTTTTGAAGCCTAACATGCACACTTCACCTGCCCCCAAAAGGAGACAAGGCCAAATCCCCTAAATATTCACTGGAGTCCCCTGTGACTGCACTGCTGTTCCACAGTAACAAACATGGTGGGTGGTGGGGGGGGGGGGGGTGGGAGGGGTTGGATGGGGGCGCAGGCAGAAGGGGAAATCAGCCAGTGACATGAAAAGGGCCAACGAAACATATGCCTCACACCGGGGCTTGGTCAGGGCCCACTGCACTATAAGGTCTGCCTTACCAATGCAGATTCAGATTGGGCAGTACAACACCAACCGGGCACATAACTGGGCCAATGAAGGCCCATCTGGGATACATACCTGTGCCAACGCAAGGCATGCCAAGAGACACATCTTGCACATCTTGAATAATGTACCATCTATATATAATATCTGCATAAGACCACTCACTGGTAATACCAAGATTCAAACTTCAGAAAGCGGGGGGATCCAGTTTCCCAGTCCTCGCCGCTAAACTCTGGAACACATTACCCTCCACATTGACAGCCAACCATTTTATCTGGCATTCAAGAACAAAGTCATATGTTGGCTTGCTGAGCAGGACCACACCACATCCATTATGTAACTGCCACACATTACTATAGGCTAGTAACTCTTTTTGTAAATATGCTTCTTAGATATATTGCTTCTGTAAAAAGTGTAAACTGTACTCTGTACTGTACTATTATTGTAGATGTATTGTTACTTTGTACCTCCTTTGTTACCCTTCCCTAAGAAATGCGCCCAGATGCCCGTGGGCCAGGTGTGCACTACAAATAAAACAAATACAAAATACAAATCTGCTGGACAATACACTTAGGGCAATAAGTAGAATATTCAGTGGCACACCTTGAGCAATACTGACCCTACCGGGGACATAACTAGGACAGCACAGGGCGCAGAGTCTTCTGCAAGACACGAGTGAACAACATACAGCATCCACTGGGTAAGACACTTGGACAAGACATGACATAACAGGAGACACACCAGAGGCAACGCAGTGCCTGCTTGAAGTCCTACAGACAGCAATAAATCACCTCTTGGGAGACAGACCTGGGAATATGCAGCCAGTGCCTACAGGTAGATGTACACTGGAAAATACATACACTACTGGAAATCACACGCAGGGCAACATAGGCCTTCTGGGAGATACACCTGAGGCAATACAGGCATACTGGGAATGCAAGTGGGCATTAATGGGAGTACATGAGCCGGGAGGCTAGCTCACGGGCAATGCGTTTGTCTCGAAAGCAAGACAGCGCAGAGCAACACAGGCTCGAATCCCAGTCCCACGATTAGAGACTGATCTCTGGTATTAAGCGCGTTACAAAACATTAATTAATTAATTACTTGCAGACACTAATCTGGAAATGACACCGTTTTTGAGGGCTACATCTAGGTCACTCTAGAGCCCCTGGATGGCACGGCTAGTGCAATACTGCAACTCTTGGCCTTCTGGGAGATATGTGTTTGACTATACTCGAAACAAGAATGTTAAAAGAAATAACACAAAATATCCAACCAGTGGAACACCTCACAGAGGTCAGAAACGAATGCAGACTGCAGGCAAAGACTCACCAAATATAGACAGCGAACTGGAGGCTGGGATTTGGGGCTGATGTAGAGGATGAAAAAGGAAATGAGCAGAAGCCAGAACTGGTCAACTCTATGTCATGGGGGAAGTAGAAACATCTCAAAAAGCTACGGGTAAAAGGAAGACTCGTTTGGGAAGAGAAATACAGTATCATCCTTGGATACATCATAGAGGGTAGCATCATATGTTACTATGTGTCGCCATCTGAGATTCATCACATGACACAACACTGTTCAGTGTAATGGCCAAACCGCAGTTCCCGGACAGCTTGTTGCATCCAGCACTCTTCCTTCGCCTATGCTACCTGTCGGACTTTGCATGCATGACTGTGAAGCAGACAGATTCAGAGGCTCCAGCTGTGGGCGGCCTTTGCTCTGGAGCTGTGTGGACAAAAGGATGCAGAGGGGGCTAGGAAGCAATGAAGAGGGTAGACCATACACGATGGAGCAGAATGTGTGGTCTTCATTTGTACTGGTCTGTTGCATGAAGAGAGAACCCTCAAGAAGGCGATGTAAGGCGTTTATAACAATAAGTTGGAAACAATGTTGGTCACATGGGTTTATTCCAGGGACGTCATTTGGGGGTTGTCCGTGGGAGCAGCTGCTACCCCTGACTCACCCTCTGCTACCCCTAGACCTGTCGTGGCGACCCCTGGGCCACTGGACAAAGAGGCAGGGTGTTGGGTGAAGGCAAATTATTTGGGAGTTCTACTCTATTGGGATGCTCCTTACTGGGGAGCGGCTCCGAGATATCTGTGATATACCAGTACCAGGGGTTTCAACGCTTAGTCTGCTGATACCTCTTGTCTGCAGAGCCCCCCTAGGTCCTGTTCTTGGCTGCTACAGGTCGCCTCTTTACCTCTACAAACTTGCAGCATGGAGAACACGACACAGAGAAAAAAGCCTCAGACTCCCACATTGACAATTTGGCTTCAGCTGTTCTTAACAACCGGATAACAAAAATAATGCCATACAGCAGGGCCAGGCATGTCTAAACTACCTGCTCTGTTTATCAAGGCCTGCTGACCGTGTGTGCCCCATTGTTCCAAAACACTTCAGGGCCACCATTGTTCACTTTTGTGGACAGTAGTGTGGGGCCAATCTGGGGTGACCAGCATTGTTTGTTTTTAATACACAGATGGGTGGGGTTTACTCCAAAACGTTCCAGCATTTTTCCATGCGTTATTACCAGTTAGAACTGTTAGCTGAGGCCACAGGAGCACAGTTTTTCTGTTAGATGGCAGATAGAGGGGAAGGATGTTCTGCAGGTCACAGCAATTGCAGTGATTTTTATTTTAAAATGTAACCAGCAGCAGTAGCTCAGGATCACACATTTCTTGTGATGAGGCAAAGCTAGGATTTCATTACCAGCACATCACACCCCATCCACAAACATGAGCAGAGGTTTAACAGGAATGGACTTTTCAAGGATTCACTTTCAGACATTTTAAAGTTGCATCTCTATATTTACGCATCGTTCATCTGAGGGGTGCACTTACAGCCAACTAAATCTCCCGCTCTTTCAATCTATTACTCATTACTGAAAATATTGCACATGGCAATATCTTCCAATGGTTGAGATTTCCAGAACTTATCATGATACTACTTGCCACATGTTGGACATGCAAAGTCATTGTCTGATAAATTCCCACGTGTGCAGATATCTGTGTTGCACCTGAAAAAGACGGTTGTAAATGCAGCTAAATGTGCCACAGCTTTTTTCACCTGGAATCTAGAGTTTTTCCCATCTGTGAAGGTACAGTGAGCAAAAAGCAATGGCTGCGAACTCTCAATGTGGTTAATAACCACTGAACAGGTTATCACGCCTTGTTCTTTCGAGAGAGGGGCGCTTGCTACCTTTTTTGCAGTGGAATCTAGAGTTAGCTGGAGAAATAACAGGGATGCGGGAAAACACATGAAGCCACCATCACTAACAGGTTGGTCGTCCATTAGTGAAGAATGCCTGAATGGTTGGGTTCAGAGGCGGGGCTGTCTGTGCAGCTCATACCCAGTACTGTAGCAACAGCAAGGGTATGGGGGCTAGGTCTAGCTAGCTGGGTTTCGGTAAGAGCATCCTGCAGTACTCAGTGGCAGCATAGCATGAACGCAAATCTCATCCGTGTTTCTCGTCTGCTTTGCACATCCAGTGAGCCGCTAGGCCGATGGTGGGAGGGGTGTGCCCCAGTGGCCTCTGCCAACAGTCCTGCCTGGGCACTGTGTGACTGGACCCAGATCTGCCAGACCTGCATCACAGGCACACTGTCAATAGATGCAAGGTGAGATAATTAATATACATGATGTTGCCCCCCCTCCCACCTTTGAAATAACCTGCCAAATTATATTTGTGAGGATAGCTCAGGGGCAATGCACTTGCTTTGGAAACAAGAGGATGCAGTGCAACGTGGGTTCAGTTCCTGTTCCAGTGCTTAGAATCTGGAGGAGACTGGCATTAAGCAAGATATAAAGGACCAGAGAAAATAATACAATGGGTCTTTCTAGGGGTGATGTCATGGTGCTGCTGCTGCTTACATTTAAACATTTAAAAATCTTCAATGAATGTGACCTGCAACACATCCTTCCCCTCTATCTCCCATCTAACCAAATAAACTGTGGGTTACTTACCAAATAAGAAAATCAGAAAGGTGATGGCTGGAAGGTTTCAAAATATTTATAACCACTGGCACAGCTCTGGGCAACCTTCCAGACCATCGTTTTTCAGCCTGCCAACCCACTACAGAAGGGCAAAGACCATATGCAAATCATGCTTGGTGCCAGTCCATCCCAAACTGCTAGGTCGCATTCCTTTTGCACGAGACCACACGCATCCCCAGACATGTTTCAGCCTCATTGGACGTCATTAGTGAGGAGTAGATAACGTCTGTAGGCCCAGCAGGCTTTTCTAGGGGTGATGTCGTGGAGCTACTGCTGCTGGTTACATTTTAAAATAAAAATCACTGCAATTACTGTGACCTGCAGCACATCCTTCCCCTCTATCTCCCATCTAACAAAAAAACTGTGGGTTACTTACCAAATAAGAAAAACAGAAAGGTGATGGCTGGAAGGTTTCAAATCATTCATAACCACTGGCACAGCTCTGGGCAACACGCCAGACCATCATTATTCTGTTTGGACTTGTGTTAGTTGCTGTTTCCAGTCTGTTGCCAGACACTAGTCAGGTGCTGGATGTCTGTGCCTTGGGGCTTAGGCCCTTTTGAGATGCTCGGTCTGTTTACAGTGTGGCCTGAGTGATGTACATTAGTCCAGGTTGTTGTGTTGGGCATCTGCTTACATTCACAGTAATTTGATAATATAGGCGATTACACGCTGATATCAACACTGCATATGGTGATCCATTCTTGCATGGAATGTACTTCATATTACAGTGATATTGTAACCATGTTTTTTCTATTGTACTGAGGATCAATGCTATGTGATGCCACTTCCTGTTTTGTCAAGCAGTGAAAGGTCGTGTGCCATCACTTCCTGTGATGTAACTTGGGGGCGTGGACAACTGACGACTTCCTGTGATGTCATCAGATGTCAAGGGTCGTGTGATGTCACTTCCGCTACCCCTGGCATTTTGTTGAAATGACGTGCCTGACGTATTCGTCAGCTGCACAAGGAAAGACTTAATTGTTATGAACATTTGAATTCCCCACAGCATTCGTCTGCCCGAATTCCCGAGTCCATTATTCTGCAGACATTTTAGTGACTCTTTCATGCAAATGAGCATCACTACTTACCTTGACTCCATTTTGTTTTTGTCTCTTTTCACATTCTAGGCGCTCAAACAGAGTGCAGCATTGCCGGATCTATTCCACTGTGGATGGCGATAAAGTGAAGTACTTCCTGACAGAGAACCTCCCCTTTGACAGCATCTACGACCTGGTCCACCACTACAAAGAGTTGCCACTGAGATGTGCAGAGTTCGAGCTGCGCCTCACCGACGCTGTGCCCAATTTGAACCCCCATGAGTCCAAAAGGTAACTATTGGCACAGGTAAAGGGTCTGTTTGTGGGCTGTCACTTCACTAATGTTTGTGCTTTCATCGTTATCTGATAGCCAATAGAGGGTTTGATCAGTGATGCGTACGCAGGTCGGCCATGCTGGAGTTTTTTTTATCTGGAATGGCCATGTATGGGAAGTGTAATATTTCCAGGACAATCATGCCTGATCATTTTATTAAGACACGTTAGCATACTCTCCTTTTTTTCTAAGACTCAGTATATTTTGGCAAGTAAAACAATGGGATGGCATCATTAACTTCCATGTGTCATAGAAAGTAAATATTCCCTTAGATCAAATCTACACCACCTCCACCCCCTTGTGCCCTTAGTTGAGGGTTTTACCCGCAACATGAAGGGAGGTATGCAGATTTTCACATATTTACTTTTTAAGAACACAATGACCCCTTCTGCAATTCAGATTCAGTTGTCAGTTTATATGCTGAATTGCAATATTTCAGTAAGTGAAACAATGGGAGAAAACTATCCAAAATATATCTTATTGAGGCATCTCACCCTGAAATTAACCACATGCATGCCATTTTCACTCAGAAAGGCCCACTTTGTAGCTTCAGTTCCTCCAAGCTGAGGATCAGAGAAGTGCTACAATCTGTAAGGTGTGTCATTTTAAACATTAATGTGTTATTAACTCGTAAGCCACACCCTGTATTTTGAGTGTCACTTCTGAGTTACCCTTACTCAGCCCGGATGTTTCTACCACTGCTGCTTTGGGCACATTGGAGTCCCTCCGCCTAAGGAACCTGGTACTGTCCCTAAATCCAGTAATGTTCAATTTCCGCCCTCTTTAGGTCTGCAACCTTTAGGTCTGCAACCTTTGGCTCTGCAGGTGTTTTGAAGCTGCCGACGGAAAAAAACAAAAAGAAAATGGAGGAGGCGGCCCGGTAACCCCTGCAGGGGCCTCCTCTACCACTCCTCCCCTCCCCCTGGGTAAGGGGAGGGCTCGAGCGCAGAACGGCGCCAAGACAACCAAAAGCCAGCGAAGGGCAAACAATGGAAGTGGGCGGGGCAAGCCCTTTATAATGAGCGGGCGTCCTACAGCAGGAAGTATCCAGCACCTGCAGTAGGGCGCCCGCCCCGCCGCCAGAGAGAAGGATTTCGTTTTGTGTGTTGGAGGAGTCGTGTGCTTCGTGGAGGAATCACCCTGTCGGCGAATCATGTGCTTTGTGGAGGAATCACCCCGTCGGCGAAGTGCTGTCCAGGAAGAAGAAGAACCGGCGGGCATCTTGTCGGCGGCCCAGGCGGAAGGAAATTCCTAATCGCCGCTGAAGAAACTGAGCGAGGAGCTGGAGCCCAGGAGTGACGCGCAGGGAGCAGAGCCGGCGAACCCGGAAGCAGCATCAGGAGCGACGCTGCACAGGGAGCAGAGGCTGCGCAGGTGATCCCAGAAACAGCAGAAGGAGGGGCCGAAGCCCAGCCCAGGAGCGAGGCAGCAGACTCGGAAGAAGCCGACGGAGGGGCTGGAGCCCAAGAGCGAACACAGAAGAAGCAGAGCAGGCGGAAAGGGTTAAGGAGTGGCAAAGGGCACGGACAGTTACGGCTCTTGCCGCCTCCTGCCTAGCGACACAGCCAGGCCAGCAGGAGGAGTTGGCTGCACATATCAGGCTGCCATCATAACTAACCGGTGATTTAACCCGGGCTGCACAAGGGTGAAATCTTTTGAGTGCGGGCTGCCTTATAAGAAGCGGGGAGTTTCTCCCTACATCTTTCAAGGGGACGGAGCTCGCAGCACAGAGCGGAGGGGAATGCCTGACAGAGCCGCAAACTTTGTTTCCATAAAGGCTGCAATCTAGCCCTGTGCCCGGGTAGCCCAGTCAGTAAGGCAGCAGACTTTTAATCTAAGGCCCCTGTGCAGGCATACCTTCACTTCTTGAGCAAAGGAACGTTTGCTCAGCCGGCATAATAATGGAGCTGGAGGCTTTTTTGAAGATGGCGAGATTGGTGGCAGCAACGCATGGGCCCGATTGGATGAGCACAATGGTGGCTCATGCAGGACAGGAAACACCAGGGCCCAGCCAGATGAATGTCTCGCCACTGATGTTTCAGGACAGTGCCAGTGAGGGGGCACTGGTGGAGGTAGAAGTACAGGAAGAAGAAGAAGATGAAGAGGATGAGGTCCAGACACAGAAGAGGAAAAGGACTATGACTGCAAAGGCCAGGGCGAACAAGGAGCAGTCCAAGGCCGGCAAAAAACCAAGAGGGAAAGGGAGGGCGCAGGAGTATGCAGCCTTACCGGCTCTGATACCTGCTGAGGCTCCAGGGAACCGTGGGGGCACACCCAGCACTCCTGGAACCAGAACGGTGGAAGTAGCTGCGGAGGGACCCACATCCCTTGAGATGGTCAAAGGTATGTTCATAGAGTGCATGAAAGCATGGGGGAAAAGTGGGCAAGTGCAAAATATAGGTGCTAATGACAGTATGCTGGGAAACGTAGTAAATGGAAATGGTGCGCTATATAGCAAGGGATGACCCAGGGCTCAGGGGGGTCTGGGAGTGGAATTTATCATGCCTCTTCACCTGTGGGGGGAATGGGCTGGTACCTCAAAGGGGTGTGATTCCGCCAGAGGGGTTTCTGTTGGTCGGTTTGCCTAGTACAGGTCCAGTTGGGGGTGTGAGTCAGCTGTCCCAAGTATCCAGTCCAGCTGGGACACTGAATGGGCAAGGTTGGTGGGGGCAGGGGTCCGGGGCTCTCAATGTCATGGGGGAGAACCAGGCACAGCCTTCGCCAGGGGTCCCAACCAACTTGGGGGTTGTGGGAGCTTGGGGGCAGGTAACCCAGTATGGTAGAGCAATGCCAGGTTTTGCACCACTGCGAGCGGCAGTCAACTCATTGGTGTGGCACATTCCATGGGCCACCAAGGAGAGGCTATGGAGGAAGGAATTTGTGGACATCTTTGCCTTGTTGGTGATTGTACCTTTGGGGAAGGCTTGAAAGACTTGTCAGAGAAGGAGAAAGAAAAAAAGGAAAGGGAGAGGTCTAAGGTGGAACACACTATCCACAATTGGCTCAAGGGATTTAGAATTTACATGTCCGTGATGCTAGAAAAATACCCGCATGATGCATTATCAATGGTGGCCTACGAGCAATATATCCACGACCTATACCTGAAGTATGGGGATGAAGGGTGGCTGGATTATGATCGGGGTTTCATGATAAAAATGCAAGTGTGGCCCGCTATGTCTTGGGATGAGGTGGATGTCGGGGGGGTACATTGATAAGATGGTGCCGCCAGGGAACCTGGTGACAAAGAGCAAGGGGAGAAATCTCAGGTTTGGAGAGGCAGAGAGGGTTATGCGCTGCGAGGTAGGGGGTCCTTTTGCGGGCCCTCCTCCTGGGTCAATTGGGCAGCAACCTACCAGGGGGAGCGACCAGATGGCTGGAGGTTTGCAGAAGGGGATTGCTCCTATGGTAAAGCATGTACATTTAGGCACACAAGGGGCGGGAGCTTCAGGGCGCGCAGTTCCGCCGCAAGCGAGGCAAGGCATAAAAGCAACAGCAAACCTGAAGAGAAGTCAAAGAGAGAATGAGGTACTAGCAGAGAGAAGCAGTTTTTGACAAACCTGCGAGAGACATGAGTATGATTAAAACGAATTTACCCACACCAGTTAACCTCCTTGCCATGACTCCTTTACTTAATATATATCACAACAAGGTTGATGCAAAGTTGTTGTGGCAAGGGTTCAGGTGGGGTTTCAAGCTCCCGGGGGCAGGAGACCGGGGGTTTAGGGAGGCAACCAACTTACGGTCAGCACTAGAGAGGCCGGAGGTGGTGGAGCGCAAAGTGGAGAAAGAAATCAAGCTAGGCAGAGTGTTGGGCCCTTTGTCTTGCCTTCCCATGGACAATTTGGTGGTGTCACCACTAGGGCTGGCCCCCAAAAAAGAGGGAGGCCAGTACCGCTTGAACCACCACCTCTCCTTTCCAGAGGGGCAATCTGTGAATGACGGCATACCGGAGGAGTTGTGTAGGGTGCAGTATGCCTCCTTGGATGACGCTATACAAATGGTAAAAGCGGCAGGGAGGGGTGCCCTAATGGGTAAGTCAGACATTGAGTTAGCCTTCAGGCTTTTGCCAATTCACAGGGAAAGCCATCATTTGCTGGGGTTCAAGGTGGACAACAAATGTCTGCCGATGGGCTGTGCCATCTCATGCTCGTACTTTGAAGCATTCAGTACCTTCCTGGAATTTACTGTTAAAGAAAAGATGAAAGAAGGTGGGATCTTTCATTATCTTGATGATTTTTTATTCATTGGTAAAGAAGGGACTGGGGAGTGGAGGGCACTCATGGAGGCATTTCAAGGTTTGATGTTGCACTTGGGGGTCCCATTGGAAGCAGGGAAGACAGTAGGCCCTGCCACTATATTGACATTTCTGGGGATTGAAATCGTCTCAGTCAAGGGCGAATGCAGGCTCTCGCAGGACAAGGTGCAGAAATTGAAGGAGATCGTAAAGGGGCTGAAGGGGAAGAACAAAGCAACCTTGAGGGAGCTGCAGTCGCTAGCGGGTAACCTTAATTTTGCTGGAAGTGTGATACCCTCGGGGAAAGTGTTTGCCAGAGGTATAGAGCTGAAGACAGTGGGGCTGCAGCATGCTTCCCAACATGTCCGGTTGGGAGCGGAGGTAAAAGAGGACCTCCGGATGTGGGAAACATTTCTGGGGGAGTCAAATGGGGTGTCAATCTGGAGGGAGGATTGGGCCAGCAGCAAGAAGCTCAAACTATTTACTGATTCTTCAGGGTCTCACGATTTCAGGGCGATCTTGGGGGTCAGGTGGTGCGGCAAAGCATGGCCAGCAGAGTGGCATATGAAGGGAATCACGAAGGACATCACGCTGTTGGAACTATTCCCCATTGTAGTAGCATTTAAATTGTGGGGGGGAACACCTGGAGAACAAAAAAGTGTCATTGTGGTCAGACAATTTGGCGGTGGTTCAGATTATTAATCTGGGGTCATCAAGAAATCTAAGGGTGTTGGGGAACTCACTAAATGCTTTCTGGCTTTAAACATCGAGGTCAAGGCTCGGCACATTCCCAGCGTCAAAAACACGGTCGCTGATTCTCTGTCTCGTTTACAGTGGGAGAAGTTCCGAGACAGCTACCCAGAAGCAAGGAAGGTGATGGCCCCATTCAAGGAGCATTGGTGGGGGATGATTGGGGTGATCTGAGCTCCCTGATAGACACAGCTGTGGCGCCAGGCACAGCAAAGAGGTACAGGGCTTGTTGGGAACGGTTCACAGCATTTCAAAGGGACATACTGCCAGAAGGGCTGAGAGAGTTACCGGTGCGGACCTTTGTGGGCTGGTGCTGGAGGATGGGGAGAACCACAGCCTGGATGACATATCATTTGGCCGCAATAGCTTATTATGCCAAACAGCGGGGTGAAGGAGACCCCACCAAGGAACATTACATCACATTGGCTATGAGAGGATCGGCCAAGCAAACGGTACTGAAGCCTGGTGATAGGCAGCCCATCGACATAGTAAAACTGCATGGTTTAATTAAATGTCTAAATACAGTATGCAGCAGTAAACCGGAGAGAGTGCTATTTACAGCTGCCTTCACAGTGGCCTTCTTTGGGGCTCTCAGGGTGAGTGGGCTGGTGCCCGAAAACAAAGGGGGCAAAGGGAATGGCTTCTTGCGGTTAAGGGGTGTGTAAACAAATAGCACCCAGGTGGTCATTTATGTGCGTAGGTCAAAGACTGACCAGAAGGGGAAAGGGGTGGCATTGACACTACAGGCCATCCAGGCGAGTCTAGTATGCCCGGTGGCGGCCTTGGCCTGCTTCTTTCAGCAACGACCGCCTTCGGATCCAGGGACACCATTGCTGCTACACAGGGACGGGACCGCCTTGAGCCGCTTCCAGTTCAAGAGAGTTATGGAACTGGCATTGGCAAAGATGGGGTTAACAGAGGGGCGGTTCGGGACCCATTCTTTCAGGATCGGGGCAGCCACCTTCACAGCGGCCTGGGGTTTAGGGGCGTAAGACATCAAGAAGTTAGGGAGATGGTCGTCAGGGTGTTTTAAGAGGTACATCAGTCCAGAAAAAATGTAAATGTAGCATGCCATCTCATCTCCTTCTCAGAGGAGGAAGAGGTGCTCCATTTGGGTAGTGGGGCACTTGTTTGTTTCAAAAGCCAGGGCTAGCTGGACACCGCAGCAGGAGGAGCTGACGGCCGGCGAGTTCTGGATCTGGTGGCACGGGGTGCCAGGGATGAAATGGGCGCAGCTGCAGGGGCTGCTGCGGACGTTGCTGGGTAACCAGCAGAGGTCAGATGTGCTGGTCATCCACTTGGGGGGAATGATTTCACCAACTTAGGGAGGGGGGTCTTGTTGAGGGACATGATGTTCCCATTGGAGGAGATATCAGCACAGCTGGGGGAGACGCAGATTGTGTGGTCGGAGATAATTCCCAGGCCGGAATGGAGGGGGGGCGAGGACCACACAGCAGTTAAAAAATCTAGGAAGAAGTTGAATTGCGCCATGTCTAAATTCTGCAAGATCAGAGGCTTCCAAAACATCAGACATGGCCTGATCAGCTTAAAAAACCCTGAATATTTTTTAAAAGATGCTGTGCATCTGTCGGCAATGGGAATGGAGCTCTTCTACTAGAATATATGTACAAAGCTACTAGAGCTATAAAAGGAATCGGGAGAGAGGGGAGCCATGGTGGACGGTAACCCACCAAGTGGTGTGGCGGTGTTTGGGGGACTAAGCACAAAAAACAGACTCCGAATGAGCCAGGAGGAAGCCGGAAGGGTCTTTGCTTTTCTCGGACCAGTGCCTCTTGGGAGCCTAATGGCAGGGGCGTCTGGTGGAGACAACAAGGGCTCAGCTTCCCCCAAAAGAAACGGCGCTCTCCCTGCCCACGGACCCCTGCAGGGGCAGGTTAGGATCAGGCACAAAGGGTTGGGAGAGTTGGGCCTACTATGGACTTTATGCAAAGGAATAGGGGGAAGCAGGTGGATTGGACACGTAGCAAGCGCCACACTTACAGACTGGATTTCAATAAATGTGTGCAGTGATTTTTTTGTTGTGAAAATAAAACTGTGGCCAAGTTTGCCATTTTTTAAAAAAAACTACTGTCTCATTCCAGCTAATTTTCTTAAAGGGAACATAAAGGGAAACAGAGGAATGAGCAAATTGTGGCTTATTGGCTAGGGGTACATATGGACAAATGCAGGGGTTATGGACTACATCTCCCATCAGCCCTAGCCAGTATAGTTAATGGTGAGGGAACCCAATGACAATGTTTACGTTCTCAGCTACATCCATGTCTCGTGCCACTGATGCTCTTCATGCTTGTCAGTGCACACGTATTTGCTTTATTGTTCCACTAAGCTATATGGTAAGTAAATGTATTTCTACTAAGTAGAAAAAAGGCACACGAAGGAAGGGTATGTCTCCAAGACTTGGATGGCAAGAGGTGCAGCAACATTACTGAGGTAGCAGTTGCAGCCCTTTGGGCCTGATGCATCTTGTCTCCCCGCCCCTGTGTACTTTTCGGCTATGTGCACTCTGGACTAGAGGGATAGATCCTGTTACTTCCATAAGAGCCAACTAGTGCAGCAGAGGTGCGCATTCTGAGCAATAGGCCGAGCAGGCACTTTCAGACACTACATTCCTGCTAAAGCACGGCCAAAGGGCCCCGCCGCATTGCTCGGTTAGTTCAACATGGGGAAAGCTAAAATCGGGTTCTATTTAGGTCGCTAATAGTCCCATATAGCTCCCTTTCCAGGGACACCATCACCACATCCACGGGCTGACCCCCGGAGTGCAAGGATCTGCTTTTGCACAGGAGGCCGCAGGTGCCCCTTGTGCTGAAAGTGTTTGATTCAAACTCAGGGCCCTAGTTTGATCAGTCCCTGACGTTGCAGTTTGGGGCGGGGAGCCAAAGCCTTGGCTGTCTGTGGTCCGGGCTTCTGTAATGGCCTTTTTTGAAGCTGCCATTAAAACCTGGGCACAGAGGTGTAGATAGGAAATAATGGTGTGCTCTGATACGAGTTTCTCAGAGCTCATGTTATGCCTCCAGCCCCACCCGCAGCAGCTCGTGCACTAGAAAAAGAAACACGTTGGGATTCAAACTGCCGTCGCCTGACTACAGTTATAGAACGTGTGACTGCAGCTCAGTGAGCTAGCAGGCCTAAAAAGAAAATCAAGGCATGTACTGAGCGTAAGTAAGGCAGTGCGGTGCACACGAGGCCACTGATGGTCTGTCTTATGATTATGTTAATTACATGTTTTTCTCCAGAGCCCCCGATGTGCAAAATAGATCAATGAGCTACGCCAGCGCACCTAAATTGCGTGGCGCTCATAGGTGCTGCACAGGCGTGCTACTTCTCCCTCACAGCTAATTTTGCTCTGTGGCGTAACTAGAACGAGAGGTGTTAAAGCCTTGGAACCCGCTGGCTTTATGCACAGGCATAAAGCGGGTGCAGTCCATAGGTATCCATTGTACACGCTGCCTACTATACATGCATGGCGGGCAGCATGTACAATTAAATGCTGCCTACCATGTCCACATGGTAGGCAGTGTTTATTTGGAATTGTAAATTCTGCCTGCTGTGGGAGAATGGTAGGCAGAGTCTACTCACTTGCACGGCAGAGTGCCCGTGTGCAGGGCAAAATGCGGCATACACATGTGTACGTCGCCTTTTGCCATGGACATTGGTACTCCGCCTTGCAAATAACCAAAATTTGGCAGCATGGAACTGCTTACGTGCATATCTATATGTAACGGCTCCCAGCCCCCAAGTTACTCATTTGACAAAAATTAGCTCCATTGTATTCACACAGCACCTCTACATATTACACATAACAAACAAATAACATTACAGACAATGGGCCCACAGTAATCGTGAACTGCTGAGGAAAATCAGACACAATACAAATATTTGTGTTACCAGTTTTGCACTCACGTTTGCAAGTAGTCAAACTGATCATTAGAGCAAAGATGTCTGTAAAACAAAAAATGCCAGGCCTTAATGTCTTTTTGGTTGTGTAGCCTTCACTGAAAAAGCTCGTGTTCCAACTCGGGCCACAGCGATCACAGCAAGCAGCAAAGGAGGAAGAGCTTTTTCTATGATGGCTCCGACCCTCTGGAACACACGGCAGCCATTGATTCGCTATATGACCTATTTGCTCACTTAAGGAAGACTCCTCTATTTCCATAAGATGAAGTGCGTTGACCTCTCTGCTTTCCTTCTCTTGGGTTTTGATTACAGTTTATCATTGTCATGAAGGTTGTTGTGCTGTGTGCAAGTGTGCACTTTCATGTGCACTGTATCAGGTGCACAATATGAAAAGGAATCATGTATTTATGTGGTTCTCTGAAGCCTTTTCCACTTTCAGGCCCAATGTGTCACTATTTCCGGAATGGGAGATGTCAGTAAAAAAGACCATATTATTTAATGTTTGTTTTTGGGTAGTTCTGACGGTTACAAGAAGACCATGTTGTGCCAGTTTGTATAGCAACTATTTTAATGCCTGGTTTCCCAGTCCTAGTTCTTTCTCTGTCACAAAGTCTGCCTTTCTAAAGTGCCCTGCTCTCCTTTGCAGCTGGTACTACAGTAACCTGAGCCGCGGGGAGGCGGAGGACATGCTGCTGCGAATTCCACGCGATGGGGCCTTTCTGGTCCGGAAGAGAGACCCGCCCAATTCCTACGCCATCACCTTCAGGTAGGTGAAAGGGAACTGTGTCAGCTTGTCATCTGGGAAAGGCAAAGGTTTGTGATATGGCAATGTGGCATTCATCCAACGTCCCTTCTGATAGCACACGAAAGACCAAATTGGCAATACCTGAATCCAAATTCTGATGGATGATGCCCCATTGTCTATCTTCCGTGGTTGACTTTCACCAACTTCTCATTATTTAACGTCACGCAAGGGACAATGCTCCCAATGTTATGCATCATTCCTGTTGATGCGTATTAATCTGTAATTCTCTTCCTTCGCTCCACTATTCGAGCATTATTTCATTCAATCTTCTTGAAAGTGGTCACTCCTTTTTCCATTGCTCACTTGCCCAGAGGCGTTTTGCGGCGAATCAGCGTGCCTATGATTGTGGGGTGCTCTTGCTTTTTTATGGGTGTTACTGGGGAATTGATGGTTTGGTTTGGAGGAGTCACACATGCCGGATACCTATCCCAGCATGGGCTAGCCCTTAGGATGCCAGCACCAAACTGCAATCTGTTTGCTTATCTTCACATTTGAGAAAAGTCTGGGGACTTAGTGTGAGCAATCCTCAAACACTGTTGCGGTTCCCGTGGCTACATGTAAGCTCCTGATTGCCTCACTCTCCATTTTACTTTTGACAAATGGAGAGTAGTTTAAACCTGTGAGCACCTGAAATCCTGAAGGACTAATGATGCGAGGGGTGCCTTTGGTGAAGGTCCATAAGCAACGAGCGATGGTTAAGTGAGGACTATAGCAAGAACTGCCTTCCACAAATCGTACACTCCATGAAGACGGCTATTCAGAGTATAGCCTGGATCATCATATGTAACTGAGGTCCTGAGAAGGCTGCGGCTTCCATAGTCAAGAACCAGAGACAACTGATTGTGCCTGGGATGTAGTTCATTCTCTTCTTACTTAGGGAAAACAAACATAATGAGCCAGGATGGTGCTCGCCCACCTCTCTTTGTGGTGACAGAAAAAGATTCAGACTATACGCGTTTTGTGCCTTTATGCTTTTATTTAAAAAAAGCATTGCCTGCTTTAACATCATGTCAGTGGCACAGTGAGTAGAGCACTCGCTTTGACATCCGTGCAGATCCTGCTAACGTAGGTTCGAATCCCGGCGGGGCCAAACTCAGGCTTACATCCTTCCGTCCGAGGTTGATAAATGAGCACCACACACTGTGGGTAATAATAAGCAGCGCTCAGATACCTGAGGGCTCGTAGCGCTATAAAATGCCAAATTATTTATTATTATTATTATGTTCCATAAACACAAAGAACCCTGATGGTAAGTCAGAGTTAGCAGGGAAAATGTCAGCCTTCACAAGAACTGATTCAGAAGACCCTTTGTACATCTGCTGAAGAAGGAAATAGGTGAAACCCCACAGGCCTTCAGATACCCCAAATCCAAGTCCCGCTGGCACCAACACTGTCAGTGGCCTCACAGGGTCCATCAGAGCAGAATACATGCCATAGGTGCTGAGAGTAGGAGGGACAGTCGCACTACCTCTGTACTGTGGGTGGACATGTTGCGGGCCACTCCAATGCCTTTCCTGAAGTTTATCACACAGTACCAAAGCCTCTACTAATAAAGCATAAGCCAACAGGTGCAAGTAGGACATATCTGTGTGTTCCAGGTGAGGTGATACAGTGTATTATTCATTTATCTGGCATGGCAGAGAAGAACCAGACCTTGTTACATGCATATTCTGCATTTCCACCATTAAAACCAAGTTATGCAGTTCTTACATTTGGTGTTGTCATGGTTTAGCAATTCATTGAATAGCCTTTGACCTATGAAGTGTGTTAGGGCTTCTTCTGCACTGATTGGCAAGAGAGAGGAATTTCCCTAAGATTGACTGGGAGATGTTCATGCCATGGAGCAGTGCATTAAACCTATTATTCCCCTCCTCAAAGCACCCACTAATGGAAATAATAACTACAGTGAGTATTACATTTCTGTAAACATATATTATTGACATGTGGTTTGCCTTGTATGGTAATGTTTATTTGTATAGTGCCTATACACAATACAAGTGTTTCAAAGTGCTCAACGAGGGGGCGAGGGGAGCAGGGGAGAAAAACAGTCATTCAGAGCTCTTGAATTTCTGAACAATAGATGTCTGCCCGCCAGGCAGAGTAAGTGCATAAGTACATATAACAGGGTAGATGAAAGCAAATAGGTCTGACAACGATTATGCAGTTTTTCCAAGAGCATAGGGCACAACCATGGAGGAGGGGAGACGGGGGAAATGAGAGACGATCTTCAGGCATGGTGCGATCAGATCGTGCGAGTGCACAGCAGGTACAGGAGAGGGGAGAGTGGAAAGTGCATGGGGGGACAAGTGCGACTGGTTAGTCAGAGAAACTGGTAAGTGCTGAGAGAAGTCGTTCTCATGGGTCATTGACCAAGTGCAGCAGCAATGGGGCAAGTGCAGGCCCTGTGGAAAGTGCTGGATGACTGGCGAGGGAGCCTGGGACCTGTGAGACTCTGAGGTACGCCCAGCGGCCAGTCGGCAGCTGTGTGCAAGGGGAGGGGGAGAGGAGAGAGGGATTAGCAGGGCAAAGGATATGTATTTCTGTAACCCGTGTATGTATTTCTGCCAGTTTTATGGGCCTTAAGCTGAAAATAAAGCTGTCTTGACTGACTGTTTGTGCTATCACAGCTTAGAGCAAGTTCCATATGTTTTAGTTGGATGCAGCACTGTGTCGTGCCTTTACATGGGGGCTAAGACGGCCAAGGGTGTTTGGGTCAGTTCAAAGGCACTGATTTTAAAGTATATAACAAAATGGGGGGCACTCCCCAGTTGTCCTTTGCCAAATGTTCAGATTTAGTTATATTACTATTACTTATTCTTCTATTTACAGCTGGTCCGATAGCACAGCGACATCCGTGCTGACGCAAGTTCGAATCCCGGCAGGGCCAAACTCAGCTTTTCATCATTCCGAGGTCGATAAATGAGCACCACACACTGTGGGTAATAATAATAAGCAGTGCTCAGATACCTGAGGGTTTGTAGCGCTATATAAATGCTAAATTATTATTACTATTTATACATAGCTGGAGGCGCTTGGGCACTTTAACTAAATGCGCCACAGGAGAAAAACCCATAGGTAGAGGCCACTCTCCCCTCACAGGCTAAAAAGAGTACCAGAAACATGAGTACGGTTGTGTCAGTCAACTGCCAATATGTGAAACCTAGAGCTCACTTACATGCATGTAGACACTTTGGAGCACATTCTGTGAAGGCCCCAGAGTGTTGAAACTTGTGTAAAAGGTTTGCACATGTTACATCTCATTTAATGCTCCAGGGAATTTTGAAGTTGTTTGGGAAGTAGAGTACTGGCACGAACCCAAATTAACATGCCTGCCGTCCTCTATCAGCTCCAGCCTTCACCCGCCAAAAACAAATGCATGTACTTTTTTAAAAAAATGTATTGTGCAACAGCCAACATTTGACTTTTAACACATTTACAACAATACAAAAGATGATTAAAAATAAAATTCTTCAAGCAATTTACAAAATCCACATCAATAAAATCTTCATCTTAAAAGAAAAATAGAATAACTAACTAAACACACATTAGAAACAAAAATAAGACTATTCTCCCAGAGAAATCAATCAATCTGTAAATCCAAGTTTCACAGAAGAGAGTTCTCCAATATAAGAAGCAGGTTTATTACACAGAATCCATTAAGGACCCTCCATAATAAATTTGGCCAGAATGACACTAGTTTCTACGATCTTAATCCATACGTAAGTGAGACTGGATCACCGATTAAATAGATTTCTCTTAGAGCTCGAACAAGTTCCATGGAGAGAGCAGATTCATGGCAGGAGGATAATCTCGCCCAGAACGCATCAGAATCAAGCCAGGATAACTGATGAACAAACCTACTAAATCTTCTGACCCTCATATTCCAAGTACCCTGACAGTTGGATAATAGATGCTTTAAGGCCTGGACCTTGATTGAGCACTTATCACAATGTGGGTCCATTTTCCCTTCTCTATCTCTAGAGGATAACATCTCTTGAGTAGGAAGTAGATTTAAACAAAATCTAAGAAGGGATAGTCCAAAGCTCAGATCAGGTGTTATTTTTAGATAAGCGGGAACCAAAGAGAGAGGCTTATCGACCACAGAAAATGAGGCAGATCTTTTCGTCCTCTTCATACTGTCAATCGTATCAATCCAGTCTCTTTGTTTCATCTTTCGTTTTACTCTGTCTGTATTCTGGAGCAATAAGGTCGAATCACAATCCGCTCTCTCTAAGATTTCCAGGCATCTTTGCTTGAACTTCGCCAAAAATAGATTTTTACCCTGATTTAATTCACCTGCAATTTCCTCAAAAAGTGAATTTTTAGGGACATCTAGAGCTGATCTATATAGAGTTAACCACTTCCATTGAAGCCATGATCTAAGAGACAGCAGTCCCAACTCATACCGAAGAGAGACTATTGGAACGCAATACGGAAGTCCCAGGGTACGTTTCCATAACCTGGCTTCCCAGGGATCCCACTCAAGGTCCATTGATAAGATGTTGTAGTCAAGACCAAATGGAAGAATCGGGTGTAACGCTCACCTGATTCCCAGGGAGGCGCTGGTCTTGGCAGGGTGGTAACTGTATCTTGAAAAGTGAAGTGCAGGACTCGATTGGCTTCCGGGGCTGGGCCTCTTCGCACTGTGTGTCTAACTCGAAGAGTAAGATGTCTGCAGGTGAAAGAATATGGGGTTAATGACCTGGGATTGTCGGGTGTCTCTCTCTCTCTCCCCCTCTCACTTTTCCGTGGAGCCCCAAGGTCAACATGCTCACCTTAGATAGGTGAATGCTGGACACTCCATCTGCGTCTGGTGCAGGGTGCCGTTACCAGTTCCTTCACTGGGTTGAAACCTAGGCCTCTTGACTTCAGAGGATTGCTAACCGTCATTAACTGCACGAACGGTGAGTTTCCGGGCACCTTTAATGTCCTTACAGTCTTTAGGTGCGTGGGCACGTTAGTATGGAATGGGGCTCTGTATAATGTTCTTTTCAAATGGTGCCTTTTGTCTTGCAGGGCTCTTGAGGCGGAAGATGGTGGTTTGAAGAGAGCCGGAGTTCGAGCCAGCGCATAGGAATGAAGCGCTTTGGAGTGCGTAAGTAAGTGCCTGTTGCCAGCTTTCGAAATGCACTCCAACTGTCTCTTTTCTTTTGCAGGTATGAGTTTGGATGCTGAAGAGACTCTGGAAAACGCCGGGGTATTTGCAGGTGCCTAATTGTGGAGGGCGCAATGGCGCGTGAGTAAATAGCCTGCCTAATGTCTCTCCCTTTCTCTTTCAGGTGCAGGAATGCAGCGTTGAAGAAAACTGGAATTTGAGGGGTGCCGGTAAGTAAATTCCCCACAGGAATAATTATGCTTTTGTCTTCACAGGCTTTTATAATGGCGGAGGAGCAGCGCGAAGAGTTGGTAACTGCCGATGGATCAGGTGAGGAAAGCGCTGCGAGTGAAGGTTGCTGTGCTAACCTGTTGTTTCTTTGTCTTTGCAGGTGCTTCTGAAGGCTGGATACAAGAAAGGTAAGCTTTTGTTCTCACAGGTTCAGGATCGGAAGAATGAAGACTGGAACCGACACGGTGAGCGTTCTGCTGCAGATGCAGAATAACGCGAAGCACGTTGCATCAATCGGGTGTGGTTTAAATAGCCTTGGAGTGATGAGGCGTCTTCCTCCACTGCCTCGCCCAGGAAAGAAAAGAGTTCCTGTTCTAGAAGAGTTCCAGTGTTGTATCCAGGGAGTGGAGCCTGCCCCGTTCTAGAAGAGTTCCAGTGTTGTATCCAGGGAGTGGAGCCTGCCCACCCAGGTAAGAAACTAGTCCCGGCTCGTAGAGGATTCCCATATGGCTGGTAAGTAAGCAGCATGGTCTGCTGCAGGTAAGTCCACCCAAGCATCTCATCTTTATACATGTTATGAGCCCGGCGCTTCCAGTGCCGGGACCAGTGATTTTGATGAGCCTGGTGCCACCGGCGCCAGGACAAGGTCCAAAAGGTCCCAATGGGGACCGGCTGGTGCCTAGGATGAAGGTTAGAGGCCTGCTTCCAAGGACGTTGGGCTGGTCCTAGCCCCTTGGAAGCAGTGATCATGACAGCACCCCCCTCAAGGGCCCTCCCAAGCGCATCTTCTCCGGGGGTTTTGGCTTGTCGGGGTGATTTAGATGGAATTTCTTGACCAGATGAGGTGCATGGACATGTTCTGAGGGTTCCCAAGACCTTTCCTGGGGGCCGTATCCTTTCCAATCAACCAGGTAGTATAACTTAGATTTGGAGATTTTGGAGTCTAGGATGTTCTTTACTTCGAACTCAAGTTCTCCATCCACTAGAACAGGTTCTGGGAGTTTGGTCAATCGGGTTTCTGGTTGTACTGGTTTTAGTAGGGAGACATGGAATACTGGATGTATTTTCATATGAGAAGGCAATTCCAATTTGACAGCCACCGGATTAATTATGGCAGAGATGAGATAGGGTCCTAGGTATCTCGGGATGAAAGTGCGGGGTCCTTTTAGAGGCAGGTGCTTAGTGGATAACCAGACCTGATCTCCCACAGAGAAGTGAGCGGCCTCTTTACGGTGTAGATCCGCTCCTTTTTTGTATAGTGCTTTAGCTCTTTGCAGATGGGCAGTGGCTTCTTTAAAAGCATGAGTGATCACCGAGTGCAAGTGATCCACAGCAGGTGTTTCGGGTTTTTGGGGAGGATCCAGGTTAGAGGTCCTAGGATGTGTTCCGTATAACAGGAAGAAGGGAGTCTTCCCGGTTCCAGAATGGATCGAATTGTTATAAGCATATTCAGCGATCCAAAGGATGTCCTTCCAAGGGTTTTCAGTTTGTTGGAGCATGCAACGTAAATATTGCTCCAGAGTTTGATTTGTCCTCTCGGTTTGTCCGTCAGTTTGGGGATGGTGACTAGTTGAAAGTCTCACATCAATCTGGGCTAAGCGACAGCAACTTCGCCAAAAGTGGGAGATGAATTGACTTCCTCTATCGGAGACCAAAACCGAGGGAAAACCGTGTAACCGAACAATGTTTTCTAGGAATTCTCGGGCTAACACTGAAGCTGAAGGTAGGCCCTTTAGGGGAATGAAGTGAGCCATCTTGGAGAATAGATCCACGACTACTAAAATGGTATTATACCCTGAGCACGGAGGTAAGTCAGTGATGAAATCCATGGACAGGGTATGCCATGGACAGGGAGGGATGTCAAGCGGGTGTAAGAGGCCGGCTGGTTTCTCCTTCTGGCTTTTATTCTGAGCACACACACCGCAGGAGATTACAAAGTCTCTAATGTCCTTCTTCCATGATGGCCAACAGAAATGTCTTTTGACCTTTTCCATGGTTTTGGTAATGCCAGGGTGGCCCTCCATTAATGAGTCATGATAACAGGAGATTACCTGTTTTTGTATTTTCTCACAGGGCAAGTACAATCGTCCTCGGAAATATGGTAGGTCTTGATCCACTGAGAAGTCCTTCCCCTTGAGTTGCCAGTCCTGTAATTCTGCCGGAGTTAGGAGTGATTTGACCGTTGTCTCGATGTCTTCAAGGGATTGAGCGCTGACCAAACCCAAAACTCTTTGTTCAGGGATTATGGGTATTGGTTGAGGATTGGTCAAGTGTTCATCTATTCCCATCCGGGAGAGGGCATCTGCTTTTCCGTTTTTACTGCCTGGTCGATAAGTAATTATAAAGTCAAACTCAGCCAAAAACAGAGCCCAGCGGAGCTGCCTGGAAGGCTGAGCTTTGGCCGTCTTCAGATATTGTAAGTTGCGGTGATCTGTCATTACTGTGACTGTGTGTCTGGCTCCCAAAAGGTAATGCCACCAGGCCTTAAAGGCCGATCTGATAGCTAGAAGTTCCTTGTCTGTAATACTATAGTTGATCTCGGGAGCCGAGAATTTGCGGGACCAAAAGGCTACAGGATGTAATTGGTGTGTAACTGGATCCCTTTGTGATAAAACTGCCCCCATAGCAAGGCTAGAAGCATCTGTTTCAACGATGTAGGGGAGTTCTGGGCGGGGATGTTTCAGAAAAGGTGCAGAGATGAATTTAGCTTTTAAGTCTTGGAAAGCTTGTTCCGCCTCTGTAGACCACTCAAAACGTTTGTTTTTCTTTAACAGAGCGGTGATGGGCTGGACTATTCGAGAGAATTCGGGAATGAACCTGCGGTAAAAGTTAGCGAAGCCTAACATGCTTTGAACTCCTTTTACAGAGGTTGGTGAAGGCCACTTGATGATTGCATCGACCTTTTTTGAATCCATTTGGACTCCGTTAGGCGACAGTATGAATCCCAGGAATTCAACTTCAGTTACGTTGAAAACGCATTTTTCAAGCTTAGCAAAAAGGTTATGTTGACGCAATCTCTCGAGGACCTCTTTAACGTGTTTCCGATGTTCCTCTTCAGATGGTGAATAGACGAGGATGTCGTCAATATAGACATCTACACACACATCTATGAGTTCTCTGAGGACGTCATTCATAAAATACTGGAAGGCGGCCGGAGCGTTGCATAGTCCAAAGGGCATAACTTGATATTCAAAAAGCCCATACTTGGTGCGGAAGGCCGTCTTCCATTCATCGCCCTCTTTTACTCGTACCAAATGGTAGGCTCATCTGAGATCCAACTTTGTATATATACATGCGTTTTTAACTTGGTCCAGGAGTTCAGGGATCAAAGGCAACGGGTATCTGTTTTTAACGGTGATTTGGTTCAGGGCGTGGTAATCTATACAAGTTCTAAGGTCTCCTTCCTTTTTCGGAACGAAGAACAAAGCCGAAGAAGCTGGGGATCTTGAAGGACGGATAAACCCGTTAGCTAGGTATTGGTCCAGATATTGTCTGAGGTGGAGATTCTCTGGCTCGGTGAGGGCATAAATCCTACTGCAAGGAGGAGTAGATCCGGGTATCAGGTCTATTTGACAGTCGTAAGACCTATGAGGAGGCAGGGAGTTAGCTTGGTCCTTCTGAAAGACGTCTTGGAATTCCTGGTATTCAGGAGGTAGTTGGGGAACCTCAGAAGAGATTGCTGCCAGTGAAACGTCGGGCCGAGGATAACAAGTGGGGATACATTCAGGAAACTGAACCGTTTTTGCTCGCCAATCGATCTGAGGATTGTGCTTCTCTAACCAAGGAATTCCTAGAATGATCTGGAACTGAGGGGCCTTGATCACATCTAACACGATTTTCTCCCGGTGTCCATCTTCGCTCACTAACGTCACTTCCTGGGTGGTGTGAGTTACTGGTCCGGAGGCTATCTCCGTGCCATCCACAGTAGTAATGACGTCTTTTACTGCCTTGGGACAAAGAGGTAGATTCATCCTTGATACCATTTCACGGTCCACATAATTGCCGATTGCTCTGCTGTCGATGTAAGCTTCAATTGCATGCAAACGATCCGGACGTTCAGGGCTATTGAGGACCATAGGCACCACGAAATGCGAGGTCACGGAACAGATTTTAACGCTCGGCAAGAGGACCTCTACACTTGTCGGGCTAGGTCGTTTCCCTGCTCAGAATTTGTGGTACAGGTAACTGCAGCTCCTACAGCCTTCTTAGCTGGTTTCACTGGACAGTCTCGAAGAAAGTGCCCCGAGTTTCCGCAATAGAGGCATAATTGCAGCTGTCTTCTCCTTTTTTGCTCTTTTTGGGTTAATGGTCCTTTCATGCCCCCTATTTGCATGGGTTCCACGGTGTCAACTCCCCTAGCTAAGGTCTGCGGTTTGGAAAACACTCGGGTATCAAATTTGGAACGATCAGCCTTCCTGGTCCAATTGAACAACTAGGTCAATATAGTTTGAGCAGTCTTGTGGAGGATTCACAACTTGAGCTAACACATACTTGAGCTCTCCACGCAGGCCTCTGTAGAAAAGCGTAATTCTCTTATCCTCAGGCCATTGAGTTTCCACTATAAGTCTGTTGAATGATGCGATGTAAGTCAAAAGGTCTTGATTACCCTGTCGTAACGAAAGGAGTTCATTGTCCAAGGCCTGCCCTTGTGAATGTCTTGCGAACAGTTTCTCCATGCTGGACTGGAAAGCCTGGAAATTATGAAGAACCGGATCATCCTGAGTGACTAAAGGGATCGACCAATCTGCGGCACTGCCACTGAGATAAGAAAGCACGAAGGCCACCTTGGCCTGATCTGTTGGGAAGGCTGCTGGCCTACATAAGAAGTGTAAGCGGCACTGGTTAATGAACACTGCAAATCTCTTTGGGTCACCAGAAAAGCGTTCGGGCGGAGCCAAGGGCACATTACCGGGTAGATTGATTTGCACTGGGTTTGTGGAGGATGCTGAAGGATAGTTTCCTCCTGAAGCGGGCAGAGGTGTTTGTCCTGCCTACGTTTGTAGCAATTGCCTAGCGAGGTCATCTGTTCGCTCCTTGGATATAATCAGCTCTCTTCTTAGAGCGTTCGTTTCCTGACGAGCTGCATGTACTTCTGCTTTTAGTTCCCCAAGTAACTGGGCCAATTGATCGGTATCTGGGGTTTCCATTGCGCCTGGGTAGGAGTTTTGCGGTGGGCTTCGCGTTCTGTAACTCTCACCTGATTCCCGAGGAGGCGCTGGTCTTGGCAGGGTGGTAACTGTATCTTGAAAAGTGAAGTGCAGGTCTCGATTGGCTTCCGGGGCTGGGCCTCTTCGCACTGTGTGTCTAACTCGAAGAGTAAGATGTCTGCAGGTGAAAGAATATGGGGTTAATGACCTGGGATTGTCGGGTGTCTCTCTCTCTCCCCCTCTCACTTTTCCGTGGAGCCCCAAGGTCAACGTGCTCACCTTAGATAGGTGAATGCTGGACTCTCCATCTGCGTCTGGTGCAGGGTGCCGTTACCAGTTCCTTCACTGGGTTGAAACGTAGGCCTCTTGACTTCAGAGGATTGCTAACCGTCGTTAACTGCACGAACGGTGAGTTTCCGGGCACCTTTAATGTCCTTACAGTCTTTAGGTGCGTGGGCACGTTAGTATGGAATGGGGCTCTGTATAATGTTCTTTTCAAATGGTGCCTTTTGTCTTGCAGGGCTCTTGAGGCGGAAGATGGTGGTTTGAAGAGAGCCGGAGTTCGAGCCAGCGCATAGGAATGAAGCGCTTGGGAGTGCGTAAGTAAGTGCCTGTTGCCTGCTTTCGAAATGCACTCCAACTGTCTCTTTTCTTTTGCAGGTATGAGTTCGGATGCTGAAGAGACTCTGGAAAACGCTGGGGTATTTGCAGGCGCCTAATTGTGGAGGGCGCGATGGCGCGTGAGTAAATAGCCTGCCTAATGTCTCTCCCTTTCTCTTTCAGGTGCAGGAATGCAGCGTTGAAGAAAACAGGAATTCGAGGGGTGCCGGTAAGTAAATTCCCCACAGGAATAATTATGCTTTTGTCTTCACAGGCTTTTATAATGGCGGAGGAGCAGCGCGAAGAGTTGGTAACTGCCGATGGATCAGGTGAGGAAAGCGCTGCGAGTGAAGGTTGCTGTGCTAACCTGTTGTTTCTTTGTCTTTGCAGGTGCTTCTGAAGGCTGGATACAAGAAAGGTAAGCTTTTGTTCTCACAGGTTCAGGATCGGAAGAATGAAGACTGGAACCGACACGGTGAGCGTTCTGCTGCAGATGCAGAATAACGCGAAGCACGTTGCATCAATCGGGTGTGGTTTAAATAGCCTTGGAGTGATGAGGCGTCTTCCTCCACTGCCTCGCCCAGGAAAGAAAAGAGTTCCTGTTCTAGAAGAGTTCCAGTGTTGTATCCAGGGAGTGGAGCCTGCCCCACCCAGGTAAGAAACTAGTCCCGGCTCGTAGAGGATTCCCATATGGCCGGTAAGTAAGCAGCATGGTCTGCTGCAGGTAAGTCCACCCAAGCATCTTTATACATGTTATGAGCCCGGCGCTTCCAGTGCCGGGACCAGTGATTTTGATGAGCCTGGTGCCACCGGCGCCAGGACAAGGTCCAAAAGGTCCCAATGGGGACTGGCTGGTGCCTAGGATGAAGGTTAGAGGCCTGCTTCCAAGGACGTTGGGCTGGTCCTAGCCCCTTGGAAGCAGTGATCATGACATCGGGATGACTTTCCCTATATAGAATTTCACCAAGGGGACAATAGAAAATTTGCAGAACTGGGATTTGATTTTTTTCATTTGTGCTCCCAATTTTACAACTTTCAATTCCAACAAGCGCACAAAGTTGCCTTTCGTTGGGAAGGAGCTGATTGGAGCTCCCAAGTATGTTAACTCCGAGACTACCTCAATTGGAAGTTGATCCAGCGTCCAGACATACTGCTTAGTTATCCTTTTCGGATGCTTAAATCTGATTATCTTGGACTTAAGTGGGTTAATAATGAGGTTATTATTGCAGGCATAGTTTTCTAAGGCAAACAAAAGGCGCTGGAGTCCTACTTGGGAGTGATCAAGAACTACAACATCATCCGCATATGACAACCAATTAATTTTTGTTTTTCCTAGTAGCAGAGATATTAGACCTGTTCCCTTCATTGCCTCAGCCAAATCTTCCATAAACAAGATAAACCGAAGGGGAGCTAGTAGACAGCCTTGACGGACCCCTCTCTTTACACCAATCTGATTTGTCAAAAGGCCTGATCTACCAAGCCTCACCTGCATGGAATTGTTATGATGTAATTCTCTCAGTATTGACAGGAGGGTAGGAGGCAAACCCCATTCATCTAATTTTTTCCAAAGAAGATCCCTGTCTATCGTATCAAAGTTGGGAGAGATCTAACCAAGCACCAAAAAGTGGTGGGCCCCTCCTTGGACAGATGGGGAGATCAGGTTACTCAAAACCAGCCCATTTAGAAAAGTAGATAAACCCTTCCTAAAGCCCGATTGTTGTCTTGGGATGACACCCATTTTTTTTGCCCATGATTCCAATTCCCCTAAGATGAGCCCTGTAAAAATGTTACTGTCTGCATCTAAAAGGGAAATTGGACGATAATTGGCTGCTAGCAATTTATCCCCCTTTTTATAGATTGGTATGACTAGGGAATTTTTCCATGAGTCCGGGAAGCTCTTCTGATAAATTATATTATCAAAGAGTTTCTTCAGGATCTCAGCCCATAGGGGGGGGTCTTTTTTAAGGATTGAGTTACTCAATCCATTCGGTCCCCCCGCTCTGGAAGTTGATGATTTCCTTATCAAAATTTCTAGATCCATGGCTGTAAAGTCTAGAGACCACTTAATCAACTTGATCCTCTCCCCAGTAATGACATTAGGTGAATCATAAAGATTGGCAAAATGCTCAAACCAGGCTTGTTCTTGAATGATGACATCCATTTTTTGATTTCCGTTTACCTCACCTCCCCCAACCATTGTCCAAAAATTTCTTGAATTTCTCCTCGATAGAGCAGATAACATTATTTCTCCATCGTGTTGCCATATAAGATACCTATGAGCCCTGTACCAATTTCTATAATTATTCCTAAGAATTTTCATACCCTCCTTGAGTTGAATCAAATCTATACATGAACTCTTAAGCTTAATTCTTTGCTGGCTAAGCTCCTTCTTCCTTTTTACAATTTCAGCATTAAGAGTATGCTTGTGGATCCTATGAGGTCTCTGCACGTTGGAATCGAGAGGAGCCAAATTAGAAAGAAAGAGAGAAAAGTCATCCGGATTGCAGAAATTTGACAGTTGTTGGTCTGATGATTGATTGACCCTGCCCCGCAGTTCAGAATTTAGATCACCCCCTATGAAACCCCCTAACAACATTTCAAATACAAAGTTAAAATTCAACAATGAAAACTCAATCAACAACAAAATGTACAATTTGTTATTTACATATTAGGAGTAAAATAATGTATAAAATCATCTCATTGTCTATATAATCAATTTTTTTCACAATATAAACTCATGCAACATATTTTAAAATGTAAGGTCATTATGATTTTATCTAGCTCATAGTCCAAGTTTGCATTAAGCCACAAATCAAGACACAATTAATTGTTTTTCATCATTCACTGGATAAATAATGTCTAGAAATTGTACTATAACAACTCTTATTCCCAATTTTCTGCTTGGGAAGATTTTATACCAAATTTCATTGGGATATATATCTGCAACAACTTATTAAAGTGAGTGAGTCTCACTAATTCCAAGGCTGGGCATGTTACTATCACATCTTTTAATGTCTCTCGACTCTGCTTGTTTTGACAGAATTGACAATAATTCAATTCATTTGGAATCTTCCCTCGCCTAGACATGATTTCAGTTGTCGGTATTAGATTGAACCTGAATCGCAAGTACTGATGCCTTACATAAGGTGATGGAAATTTTACCAGGTAATCAGACATCACTCAAAATGTTTTGTAGCCAAACAATTGTGTATCGAAGTAAGTACTACATTTTGCCCGAGTACATATCCAATCATATTGATACAATTTCGTCTTAGCAGGATTTGGATTAGTTAATAGAAGATCTAACGTGATTGAAGCATAAGATTTGGCATTCATGACACAATTTCTCCATGTACAGGGGAAGTAATGAGTGGAGGTTATAAGGTAATATGCGACAGTACTTAGAATGTTGTTATTCTCGAGACCCAAAAGGCATTTCCAAAAAAAACTGCACATTTTCCATATCAATTGTACATACAATGAAAGCAAACCAAGTTCATATCTAATCATAGGTAATGGAACACAGTTAGGTAATTTCAGCACCGATCTCCAAAACCTGGACTCAAGTAGAACCCATGATTATGATCTAAACACCAGCTTGGTTTCAGCACCATACAATAAAATTGGGATCACTTTCGCTTGATAAAAGGTCATTACATGCTGATATGAAAATTTACCATATTTTTATGTTAATATTGTAGCCTGAGATTTCAATGCTTGCAATTTACAGTCCAATGATGTCATGTATTCAGCGTCAGACAATCGATTATAGATAATTATGCCTAGGTATTTGTATTCATGTACATTCTCTAGACCCTGCAAATGCCATTTGTATTTTTTTACCAACAAAGTTGTTGTGTGGATGGCAGGTAACAACTTGAGTTTTTTCCAAATTAATGACAAGATTGTTTTTCTCAGAATAGACAGACAACTTATTTAATAGATTCTGTAACCCACTAGGTGTTGTCGACAAAAGAACTAAGTTGTCCGCATATAACAGCCATGCTATTGGTTGCATGCCCATTTTTGGTGCATCAGTTATTATAGTGTTAAATGAGTCTCCCAAATCCAAGATAAACTGATTAAACAAGAATGAGGCCAATATATAGCCTTGTTTAAGCCCACGTTCTGTTAGAATTGGGACAGAGAGTGGTCCTTGTGTCGTCAGTCTAACTTGTAGTGTAGTGTTAGTTTGAAGAAGCTTAATTATAGAAAGCAGTGCAGATGGACATTCATATTGTGTCAGTTTCTTGTACAATAGACATCGGTCAACAGAGTCGAATGCAACCCGGAAGTCAATAAATGCCAAGTATAAAGGTTGCTTCCGGGTGGCAAAACTAGATCTTATCATGTTTAGACTGATGATATTAGGGGAAGTACCTAAGCCAGAAACAAACCCTGCTTGAAATTGATCTCTTTTCCGTTGGTTGGTAGCCCAGATATTAAGATCTCTAAGAACGATGCGATTAGAGATTTTCCTTGGTGCATCTAGCAAAGCAATGGGTCTGTAACTGGCTGGGTCTGTCCTACTACCCTTCTTGTAGACCGGTAAGACAATGGAGTGTTTCCAAGATTGAGGAATTATTTGCGTTCAATTGATTTTATTGAACATATTCCATAATATGTTGGTCCAAATTTCTGGATGCTGTTTAAATGTCAAATTTGACAGACCATCGGGTCCCGGGGCCCTCAAACTACTTGCCTTATTTATATAGTAAGTTATATCTTCTTTATCAAATTTGAGATAGAAATTATCTTGAGTCCATATTTCTGTTTTAGAGTTTGAATTTAAAGGTGCCTTATACAGATTTGAAAAGTGTGTTATCCACGCCTGTTCCGAAACATTGTTGGATTGCAGGGCGATTTGGTGTCCTGTTGTCATTTGATTTATAATTGCCCAAATTTGGGCAGTGTTTTTCCCAGCTATATTTTTTAACATTGTTGACCCATCATTTTGGTACAAGACTGCTTTCTGTGCCTGCACCAGTTCTTATGTTTGGTTTTTAAGTTAGTTGATTGCTCATCTCTGGATGTAATTGGCAACCTTAAGATTTGTCTCTTCATTGATCGAAATGATTTTTTTGCAGTTTGAAGGTCTTTGTTAAATATATGCAGATGTGACACTCTAGGCAATGTTCTAGTAGTTGTTTTAACCTGAAACATCTGCATCAAATCATGATACACAACCTCTTTACCTAGCACCTCACTGGCTTTGTGTACCTCCATTGCATAAAATTGATTAAATCTTTTCAGTGATGTTTCAGACCACCACACTCTATTACAACCTGCATTCATTGAGACTATATTTGCTGGACAAATAGATGGAAGATCTTTTACAGTATCTATTTTTTTTTTAAAGGTTTTTATTAAATTTTACAAACAAACAATAAACCAATCAAATATTCCAACAGTTTCAATACACTTTTTTAACTACCTAACCGCTACTCCCACTACCCCACCCCCCTTGCGAGTCTATTGCATTGAACCTTCAGTTTCCACACCCTGCGGTTCGGTCACCTCCTCCACAGGCTCAGTCGGGTCGTCTAATGACCCAAACAGTCCGGCTATCAGTGATTTCCAGGCCATCAGGGACTCATTCTCCTCCTCCCCCCCATTGCTACACGCTTCTTGCCATGCCGTGGTTTCGGCTTCCGCCCATTTTTGCAAGTCTTTCCACCACAACTCTATCCTCGGCACATGGCATGACTTCCATCCCATGGCAATCCTCCTTTTTGCTAGCACATAAACCAGGTCCCTTAGTTTGCTTACGTGCCTGAGTTTCCGTGGTCTCGGGAACCCCCCCAGCAGACAGGCCCACACCGTATCCACTACTATCTTGACGCTTCTTCCTTCTAGTTTCTCTTTTACACCCCTCCAGAACCTCTCTATGATCGGGCATGACCAGAACATATGCACTATGCCCGCGTTCTCTTCGTCACACTTGGGGCATGCTTGCCGACCTGCATTCTCGAACCTCGATATCCTCCAAGGCGTCATGTAAGCCCTGTGTGTTATGTACAGCTGTATATGTGTTTCAGCCTTGCATTTCTAGACACCTTCTTATAATACCCCTGTGCCCTTTCCCACACCCCATCTCCCATTTGGGCCCCAACCTCCGTTTCCCAGTCCATTCTCAGCTGCGTGACCTCCTTCCCCACTTTAGACATCAACATCTCATATAGTCTGGAAATCTCATGACCCCCCTCAGCTATATCATATATCACGTCTATGGTGGCATCCAATTCTTCATCCAGCACAGTTTCAGGCCATGTTTTCTTAATCCTCTGTACCATTCTGTGGTACGTAATGTACTGGCCTTCATGCAAACCAGCTACTTCCCGCAGCCCCTCAAAAGTAACACTAGAGCCCTCCTGCCAGATGTCCCCCATCGTTGCCACCTCAGCCGGCTCCCAGTGGGTCCGGAGTATTTGTCGCAGCTGAGCGTCCGCCCCGGTCAGTACTACCAATGGCATCTGCGGTGAGCATAGGGACGGGTCCCCAATCATTTGGCATGCCCTGCGCCACACCTTCCACCCTAGTAGCATCATTTTAGGGCGACCCACCATTTCCGCTCTGGGTGCCCACATGACTTCTTTCAAATAAAAAGGTGCACAATCCCGCCTAAACAACCTGTGTTCAGAGGTCTCTTCATCAGATAGCCATTTGGCGATATACTGCAACTGGCTTGCCACATAGTACGCCTCGTAGTTGGGCAGCTTAATTCCCCCTTTGTCATGGAAGTTCTGAAGCTTCCATAACGCCACTCTGTTTTGCGTGCCGTGCCACAGAAAGTCCCTACACATGCTATTTAGTTTGGTAAAAAAAAATGTAGGAATCAAGTACGGTATATTCCCGAAGTAATGTAGGAGCCACGGCAGGACCACCATCTTTAGCATCGCTCCCCGCCCCATCATCGCCAGAGGCAGCTTCGCCCAAAACCGCATGCACTTCTCAATGTTCCTAATGGCTACTTCTGTGTTACACTTATGCTCCTCTTCTACAGTATGGTATATATTTATCCCCAAGTCCCAAAACGTGTGAACCGCCCATGGTACTTGCAACACAGGTAATCGCTCCGATGGAATCCCCTTATACCCCCCCAATGGGAACATGCTGGACTTATGGGGATTCACTGCTATACCAGACAACGCAGCATATCTCTCCATCACTTCTAGGATGTACTGGAGATTTTCTTCTGGGAATCGTAGGTACAGTAGCATGTCATCTGCATATAGGGAAATCAGGTGCCGCTCCCCTTTCACCTCAATGCCTATAGTGTCATATTGTTGCCACAGATAGATCGCAAGAGGTTCCAGGGCCAGTATGTAAAGCATAGGAGACCACGGGCATCCCTGTCTAGTACCCCTGCTAAATTGCCACCTCTCTGATATCACAGATCCTGTCTTAACTCTAGCCAGCGGTTCACTGTACAAAATCTTCGCCCACCTCACATAGCCAGGCCCTAACCCATAGTATTTCAGGGCCGCCAGCAGCCACGGCCACCTGACGGAGTCAAAGGCCTTAATCGCATCCAAGGACACGATTGCCATTTCCTCATCCCTTCCACTGCCAAACTCAATGATCCTCTGGAGTCGCCTATGATTATTGGTGATGTTTCAATGGGGGACATAGCCCGTTTGATCCGGATGTATTAACTTGCTAATGACCCTCTTCAGTCTATTCGCCAAGACTGCAGTTAGTATCTTGCCGTCTTGGTTCAGCATTGACACAGGTCTAAAGGAACCACAGCTACGCCCAGGTTTATTTGGCTTAGGGAGAGGTACCATGACAGCCTCCCTCAGTGACTCCAGTAAGCGGCCCATCTCGAATGCTTTGTTTATCATTTCTAGCAGCGGGGGGAGGACCTCATTTATATATACCTTATAAAATTCGCTCGGGAGCCCATCTGTCCCTGGGGTCTTACTAGTAGGCAACTGCCTCACCACCTCCCCCAGCTCTTCCAGGGTAATAGGGGAGTCCAGTTCCTCTCCTCCTCGCTTATCTTGGGCAGCCCCATATCCTCCAGCGTTTCCTCTATCATTACACGGCTGCTTTCCCCATTTTCCCAGTATAACCCTTTATAATGATCCACAAACGCTTGATTAACTCCCTCCTGAGTATCGTCTACGCTACCATCTTCCCTCTCTATAGTTCTAATTGTGGCTCTGGGGGTCTCGCTCTTATATAACCACGCCAAAAGTCTCCCCGGTTTATCGCCTCCCGCATGCTGTCTCTCTATGCACCTTTTATAATTAAGGTTACACAACCTCTCCCAGTATTCCGCACATTTTTGCTGTAGCTTAAGTATCAAATCTAGTTTCTCCGCTGTATCGTCACCGGCTTTTAAGGCCTCTTCCAATTGTGCTTCCGTCTCCCTCAGTTCAGCCGAAACCCCCCCCTGTAGGCCCTTGGATTTCGCCATGGCCACCCCCCTCATGACAACTTTAAAGGCCTCCCATAATGTCCCCGCCGAGTCCACACTCCCAGTGTTGGTTTCAAAATAATATACTATCTCCTCTTGCAAGTCCTCCCTAAAGAAGGGGTCCCTCAACGCCTCCGCTCGTAGGCACCATGTCGGGATCCTTGCCCTCGGGGGGCAGTATTGCCATGCAAGAATCAGGGGCGAGTGGTCCGAGAGGACCCTGGCCCTGTACTCTGTGTGCCATTTCCGCTATCATTTCAGGTGATGCAAAGACATAGTCCAGCCTCGTTGATAACTACTGTGGGGCCGAGTAATGCGAATATTGCCTTTCCCCAGGGTGCCACACTCTCCATGCATCTTCCAGCCCAAAGTCATCCAGCAGTGTCTGTAGCGCCCTGGCTGCAGGGGCCGGTCTATCTAATTTCCCATCCGATCTATCCACCGTCAGATTCGCACTCAGTGTCCTAATGTACGCCGCTGTGTTCTGGTTCGGGGCGTACGTGTTAACAATACTTATCTTCCTGTTCTCTACCAATCCCCTCAGTATGACCATCCTCCCGTCTGTCTCAGCCACCACTTGCAACCGCTGAAACGGGACATGTGGCGCTACCCATATAAGTACTCCTCTTGCGTAGGCCGAGTAAGATAAGCCCACCAACACCCCTTTCCATTTTCCCACAATCATGTCCATCCTCTCAAGTGTGAGGTGGGTTTCCTGCAGCAATGTGATATCTATTTTCTGCCTGCGCAGATACAGCATAACCTTGTTCCTTTTTAAGTAGCTATTAAGCCCCCGCACATTCCATGTGAGTATTTTAAGGTCCCCCATGGCCTGGTATGGTTCCGTTCCCTCCCCCCCAGGTGTCGTTTAACTTCAAGTTCCAATCCAATCCATATAGGCTTGCATCTCACTCTAAAACCCCTTTAACCACAAACACACCAAACTTCCCGTTCCCTCTCCCCCCTGCGTCCCCTCCCTTCCCCAACACTCCCCCCCCCCCAACTGTTGCCCAGCTCCATCCCTGGATCTCAGGCTCCCCCGCATCTAGCTCTTTCCGGCTTTCGCCTGTACTCGAAGCTCTGCAGGGTGAGGCCGCCCTAGTGGCCAACCTACTACAACTATAATTCGGGGGGTAGGGCACTTCTGCCCTGCGCTCCAATAGCACATCAATCAACTACACATTGCCAAACAATTTAAATAGATGTAACTGCCACTATATTCCAGTCCATCAAGTCCCTCACAATCAGCAATATGTAATCGAACATGAGCCTCCTACAGCCAGGCCCATCGTTCTCAGCCTTCGCCTAGGCGCCCTCGGAATGTACGCTCACCGTCATAGCAATATGCGTACCGTGTCTGAGTCACTTTTCGCGTCCATTTTGTGTCTCTTCCGTGTCTTGATCCGGGCAGTCTTGCAGATCCAGCCATGTTGTTGTTTCTTCCGGAGTGTTCAAAAATGCAGTTTGCTCTTATGCACGACCTTCAGTTTCGCAGGGTACAGCAGCATATATTTTATCCCTGCTGCCCGCAGCCTCCTTTTGATAGTTACATAGCTGTACCGCTGCCTTTGGACCAGCATAGTATAATCCGGGTATGCTGTGATAGTGCTCGAGGCCCTCTCAATTGTTCCACCTTTCCAAAAATATTCCAATATTTTCTTGCGGTCTTTATAGTTCAGTATTTTAGCAATTATCGCACGTGGAGGGGCCCCTCGTCTCGGCTTCCTCATAAGGGCCCTTTGTGCTCGCTCCACCGCAATACCCTGCGAGAGTGTACCGGCCTCGATTGCTTGTAGGAGTAAGTTCTCAATGTAATCAGTCGGTCCTGGCCTTCTTCACCTTCCGGCAAGCCCACCACGCGAATATTGTTTCTCCTGCCTCTCCCTTCTGCTTCTTCCGCTCGAGATTCCAAGTTGGCCACTTGTTTTTTAAGGACATGGATCTCCTTTGCATTGTTGGTGCTGGTGTCCGTGTTAGATTTCACCGCACCCTCCAGGCAGCTTGTGCGTTCCGCCAGTCCCCTGACATCTTGTCTCAGCAGGGAGACTTAGATGCCCACTGCTTCGATTTTAGCTTCCAGGGAAGTGCGTAGGTCCATCATCGCAACCCCCCAAGATTCCTTCAGCTACGTGATGGCTTCTAAAATCTGATGATTATCAGCCGCTGTAGCACCCTCAGCCTGTGCCACCGGGCCTTTGGTTGCGCTGGTCGCAGGAGACTGCTGTGTTTTCGCAAAAATATCCATTGTGGGATGTTTGTTCTTATTCTTACCCACGGCCCCTCGCACCGCCATATTCCGGTCTCCGTTGGGTCTCCCTAGCATCCGAGTTTCTTGCCAACCG
Organism: Ambystoma mexicanum; assembly: GCF_040938575.1. Taxonomy (NCBI): domain Eukaryota; kingdom Metazoa; phylum Chordata; class Amphibia; order Caudata; family Ambystomatidae; genus Ambystoma; species Ambystoma mexicanum. The sequence continues at coordinate 265,091,921 of NC_090922.1, forward strand.
TAATTTCCGCTCTTTACCGACTGTCGTGGTGATCTCCAGGCAGTCGTGACATCCTTTCGCCGCTGCTAGTTGCTGATCAATGCCGAGAGAGCGCCGTTCGTGCTTGTCGTGGTGCGGCCTGCATTTTCACACCTCTGTTGCCCTCGGGCCCTAGTCCCCAAGCCTGCACGACCCAAGGCCCACAGCCCCCAGGGGTTTTTGTTCCGTCTTCACCTCGCAATAGCCGTTCTTTCCCCATGGTCACCGCCTCTATTTGTCCTCTTCAGGTACCCCAGTGTCGTTTCCTTTGTTGTCGGCCATCTTGTGTGACAATGGACCGAACTGCCGCCGTTGTTTGTTGAGCAATTCCTCCAGACTCCCCCTTACGAATCTCTCGATCTTTACACAATGAGCAGAGCATACATTCCCGTGCGTGTATGATCAATTGTGGAACCAATGGCGCATTTTCAAAGGTAGTTTTTTCGGATCATCTGTTGGATCCTCCGGAGCTACACGGGAAGCACGTCCTACTCCATGGCTGCTCAAGTCACTCCCCTTTTACAGTATCTATAATATTCCAGTTCATGTTTAAAATGTCATGATCACTTAGAGTAGTTGGATTAACTCGAAATGTTGTTACTTCTGCGATTAATGCATAGTTAACATAGACATAATCAATTGTTGCTATTGATGTACCTCAATGCCATGTGGGATGTGGAGGGATGTCATCTATGAACGTGCCATTTAGCATTTGGAGATTTTTTGTCTTCAGAAAGTGAGTCCATATGGCTAGTCTAATGGCGTTATTTGATGGTTCGAAACAATGCAGATTAAGATCCCCTGCTATAATAACATACATTATTGTCTTATCAGTGCATATCATGTCCATCAAACAATTCATATCTTTCATAAACAAGTGATCGGATATACCTGCCGGATTCCAATATGCATTGACTACAGCATAAACACATCCACCAGCCTTGAGCTTTAAAGCCTGTAAAAAAGGATTAGGGCAACACCAGATTTAAATGAGGATTTCTGCTTGATAGCAATCAAGAGACCTGATGTTGGTCTCCCCAATGACTCTTTGAGGGCAGGATTGAGATAGAGATCATAATTATCCCAAATCGGCATCTCAGAGAGCCATGTTTCTTGCATCATGATTATGTCCACATTTTCAATGCCCATATTGGAGTTGTTAACAAGATGACGAAAGCCTCTTGTATTCCAACTAGCAAGAGACACTGCAGTTCTTTCTATATTGAGGTGGCTTAGCTAGTGCATATTTTGATCTTGGTGACATTTGCATGCCATCTTCACTACTTCTCTTGCATTTGGTTCTGTATTGTTTAAAGAGCATTTTTTATTGGCAGATGTAGTAGTCAGAGGCAAAACAGCTGGTGCTGGAAGATGTAATGGATTAACATCTATGATAAGCCTAAATCATAGAGTTGCCTTTTTGCAAGCCATATTGTGTTCAGCACTACCCTAGAATTAATCCATAGTTTTGCTGAAGACAATGTATGTGCATTATCAAATTCAACTAGTTGGATGTCGACAGAATTAATATCTTCCAATTCCGATATTTCTGAAAAGATTGTTAGGATGGACTTGCGGTTCAGGTCATATTGGACGCTAGGTGATGGTTGGCAAGCTATGGTTAATTAATGTAGTGCTGGTCTTTTAACATTTGTTTTCAATTGTTTTTTTTGGATTTGAGTTTGAATGTTCTGGCCTAGCACTATTAGTAGATGGAATGCCAGAAGATTGTACTTCCGTTACTTTTGAAAGTGCTGTCTGAATCAAACGATACATTTCAGGCGCCATTGCTGCTATGTTATTAAGACTGCCTTCTTTCATAGTTGGTTCTGCAATACCTTGTAATGATGGTAAAGGTAAATGTAGATCATCAACCTGAGGTTGGGTAGATGACGGTTTATGTATATTATTCATTCGAATTGGCAACATATGTTTGCACCTGCAGGAATCGTTCTGATTCTCATGTCCATTCAAAAATGGTGGAACCAGTTGCGGGGTGGTAGCCTGCTGTCGATATGAGATAGAGTTATGCATAGAACTGGCTGGAACTGCTGACAAGTGACAAGAGTCTGTATGTGCTGAGTACGATGGACCTGTGGTTTTAACCAATTTGCACACAGATGGTATAGGCTGCAATTGATTTTCCTTTCCATCTTCACAACGAGTCAAGTTGTTCTGTTGTGTCTGGGTACTCATGTATGCATCCACAGCACGCCTAATTTCTCTTCTATGGCCTTCGAGTGCTTGTTGGGTGACACCAGACAAATCAGTCTCATTTCTCGTATGACTTAAGGCAGTTGAGGATGGGATAAGTATTGATTTTTTTCTTTCCAAACTTGCTGCTATCTCTAATAAGTCATCAAGTGGCCCGTATGATGAGACATTGACTGGATCACTAATCTTTGCTGCGTCTTTTCGTGCTTGCGCCAGCAGCTGATATTTTTTTGTGATTGCACTGGATGCTAGCATTGCACCTTTCTGCGAGATTGTAATTGGTTTGATGAATTGTTTAGTTTTAGATGTACAGGTGTTCTTCGCTGCACTCACATTTTTCGTTTTTTTAATTAGTGCAGCTGTTATATTTTGTTTATTTAGCTTTTTACTTTTGTTCTGCTCAGTGTATAAACAGGTAACTTGGTAGAGGCATTTTTGCTTTTTTGATTTTTAGCAGATTGTGCATCAGGGTTAGACTGTGGTTCTGCCAGTTCCTTCTCATAAATGACATTGGGAAAGTGTGGTAACAAAGGACATTGCGACTCAAGTATTATTGGAATGCTGTTTGGTATGACTATAGAGTCTACACAGCAATCTGATTGAGTGCCAACCGCGATAGCGGTGGTATTTATTCTGTCAATGTTTTGAATTGGTGTTTTTTTTAAAGGGGATGTTTGCATTATTGCAAGCTGCCATTCCAATATTTTCTCAAGTTGCACATTGTGAAACAGTAGTTTTGTATCAAGTGTCTCAAACAGCTTGGCCATAGATTGTATGGCTAAATTCATTGAGTTTAACGTGATTTCCAGTAGGTTATTGGATGGACTGGCAGCACTAGATTTTCCCAGTCCTCTGGCATTGAATTGCGCTCTGAATGCAAATGACTATCGTTTGTAAATAGGTCAGGAGAAGCTGATAGATTTTGTATTGTAGAATGCGAGGGTTGACAAGAAGTGTTATTTCTTGTAGTTTCCTTTTTCCCATTGTAAGGATGAGCGTACAAGTCCCAGCATGCAGTGGGAAAAAACAGGATTGGCTAGAGGTGTCACGCATTGAACTCGGGAACTTGGCAGCTGTGCTATGCAGCGACGATGTCTGTGCGCCCCAGGACTCCCCTCCCCCCCCCCCCATGGCCCTGAGAAGCTCTAGTTAAGTTACAGCTTGCCACCACGCCCGGGTGGCCCCGCCCAATCTTCTGGGTGTTGCCACCACAGTCCCTAGGGTCCTGTCGGTCCTCCCCCCCCCCCCCCCCCCCGCCAAGGCCAATTTGAATGCATGGCACTCCCAGATGGCTGCTATCTGAGCCATGCCATCTAGTAGTTGGCCATAGAAATGAATGGTTGGACAATATGGCCAGCATGCTCTGGAAGTCCCAATGGATGCCAAAATGACATTTATCCCCAGTTTCATCTATAAGGTGTCTGTATGCTTTTGCCCAGACCTCCCCCTCTGTCACTAAGGTTACAGAGATTACAAGAAAGCGTAGTCACATTCCCCAGGGTTACTGTACACAGTGTGTATTTGTCCGTCCTGCGCTCAATTTAGATCTTGCTCTCCCACCGGGGCTCTATAGTGAAAGCCCCACAAAGCCGGCCATGGGCTGCCCTTCCACGAGATGTAACAGTAGAGCCGGCCTGCTGGGGATGCCCTGCCAGTGCAGACAAAGCCTTGGTACTCTTCAGAGAGGCCTACTTTCCTGGGAGCAGGACACCTGGCTGACAGAGAACAGAGTGGTGGCCTCTGTGCGCACCGGGAGGCCCGCTAGCCCATAGAAGCTCTAATGCATTCAAAGCTTGCCTGTCCCTGCCAGGGGACCCACACAACCTCCTGAATGCTGCCTCCTTGGCTCCTGGGGTCCTGACGGTCTGGGACCAGTGGCCCCACCTGCCCAGGCCCATTGGAATGCATAGCACTGCCAGATGGGCGCTGTCTGAGCCCAGCCATCTTTTAGTTGGCCAAAGGAATGAATGCTTAGGGCAGATGGCCGTCCTGCTCTCGCAGACCCAATGGATGCCAATTTGAAAATGTTCTCCAGTTGCGTCTATAAAGACGCTAGGGGCTTTTGCCCAGACCTGCCCCTCTGTCACCCATGGTATAGAGATTACAAGAGAGCTTAGCCACCTTCCCCGGAGTAATGTAGACAGTGTGTATGGGTCCTGTCTGTGCGCCACTTGGGTTTTGCCATCCCACCCAGGCTCCAGGGTGAAACCCCACCAAGCTGGTCACGGGCCCCCCAAAAGAGGTGCCCCTGGAGAGCTAGGGTGCTGGGGACGCCCTGCCAGCCTTGACAAAGTCTTGGTGCTCTTCTGAGAGGTTTAACCTCCTGGGAGCAGGATGATTGGGCAACAGGGAACATAGAGGAGTTGCATGCGGCAGCAGGGCGGACTGCCACTGGGCCTCCCCACACTCCTCAGCATTGATTTGGCACACTTGGTCCATCTGGGGTTAAACTGCTTCACTATCGTCGGCTGTTGTTTCAAGCAATTCGCTGAGTGTCGACTCAAGGGTAGGTCCGGGGAGGGCCCCTTGGGTGGGTGGCACTCCCCTCCAAGCAGAGCGAAGGCTGAGCATAACAGCAGGTCTAAACAGTCAGATCAGAGTGGATGGGGATCAGGTGGTGCTAGCACGGTCTGCTGCGCGGTTGAGTGGGCACCGTAAACAATGGTGTTGCCCTTCTCCGTCGAGCACATTTCCCCTGCTGTACGAAACTATCATTACGTGGTGTGCTGCCAGTGGTTGTGTGCAGGGACCCCTCTCGCTCTCTCAAGTTGTCTCTGGGCCTAACCTGTCCTTCCCACCCCTCTTTGGTGGAGCAGGCTGCATCACGGATGCCCACATAACGGACCGATCCACCCTTCCTGTACTCATTGAGGCACGCTCTGATGCTCAGGTCCTGCACTGGAACAGCCTCCCTGCCTCTCCAAAACTTTAGCAGAACCATCTCCTGTTCCGGAAGCCGCTCAAGACTCTTTGCTTCTGCCTTCTCTCTTCCACTACCTTGTTGACCCCCTGTCTGATATCGCACTGGTTAAATGGCTACTGTCTGACTGAACTACGAACCCAGGTCCCTGCACTCCCAGTGTCACAGCTGCACTGCCTTCTGGCAACCCTGCACTTGGGGCTGTATCTGTAACCCTACAACCCCCCACTTGCACTTATCGATCACTTGTTTTTCTGCACTTACCCAGCACCACCACCTGCAGGCTGCACTCTTTCTCAATGTTTGATCCTATGTCTTGCACTTGCTCCTCCTCCCCTTCCCTCGGCACCTCTCCCCTTCCCTCTCTCCTGCACTTGCACGTTCTCAATGTCACTGGGCCTAGTAAGTTCGTTGTCTTGTTCCCCACCCTTGCCTCGTTGCGTCTTGAAACACTTGTGAATAGGCGCAATATTTAAATATGTTTCTGTACCATGTCATGCTCTGGTTAGATTCTGAGCAGGGGCCTGAGTGATTTCTGAGCTGAGGGGCGTGTAGTGTTATATGGGAATGCCAGATTTTCAAGTGACACATATTTTGTGGCAACAACCCTCATTTGATTCATATAACAGGTAAACTCACTCTGTGATTCCCCACATTACTCATTTATTGTAATGCACGTCCACGAAAAGGTTAATAAACACCGTAATGTCAATATCAGAAGGCCACCATTGAACGTTAAGAAGGTTCAAGCAATGCAGACTAATTACAAATCTGGCACAGATCTGTAGCAGGGATTTTCCAGGAGCAATCGGATGTATTGTCTATGGCTTTGCGCATTCACACATTCCTTTGTCTGCTAGTGCCACATGTGCAGCCAGATGTGAAGGAAGGAATGCTGACAAGTAGGAAGGCGCTGCAGTCCCAGAGACGTTTGCATCTATGCAGAGGGCCCTCTTTGAGTCTCAGTACTTGGAAGCAACTTCACCAGACACCATGACAAATCAGTTACAGAGGAGGACGAATCCTAAAACAGAGACATGCTGTGTCCGAGGGAAATGATGGTCCCATGCAGCTTTCAGTTGCCTGGACTGTGGGCATTCGTACTGCTGCATGCATGGGAAAGCCCCAGGCAGGGAGCAACTGCAGAGAGAAAGGAACAGCCATTGCTCTACCACTGCATGGGAGGGTATTGAGTTGGAGCTCTCTTGGGGTAAAAGTAGAATAGTGGTGCATAAATACAAAACATTCTGGGCTTCTACTGTATTAGATGCTTGGGGATGATTTACCAATTGTTTATCTGTACTAGAACTGTACTCAGCTAGGGAATCCTGGCATATATTGTGAACGCAGCATCATAATAGTGTTTTACAGTGGTAATGCTGGCATTTATTGATAGGCAAATGCATCATGAAAATGTTGCAATATGCACCTCTGTACTGTTGGTGGCCTACCATCTATGTCTGGAAATAATGTGGGCCTCATGAGGGGTTGGGCAGAGTGGAAAAAATGTGGCAGTAACGCTATTTCTGCTGCATTACCACTCTGCCCAATCCCGAGTTTGGGCCGAATGCTGGAGATTTACCTTCAGCTCTGAGCTGGAAGTAAATCGCTTGGTTTCCAGCCATTTTTTGGTGCTTTTACTGCCGGCGCTATAACCGCCAGTGGTAGTAACGCCGAAAAGCCCCATAGAGTCATATGGCTCTTAACAAAATGGGGAATTACAGCCTTACCACAACTCTGGATCCAGTGCTAATAGCACAGAACTGAATTTCGGTAATGCTCTTTGCGTTGGCGGTATCCCGGTGCAATTACCGCTGGGATACCGCCAAGGCTGTGATGAGGCTCTGTGTGTACTAAAAAACTATCATGAAAGTGTTAGTGATAATGGCATATATTTGGCCACAGGCAGCTTGAAAAATGTTTTTAGGACCACACCACATATATTTTAGACACAAGCCATCATGAACTTATGCTTTACAGTGGCCAATCTCACTTATATTGTGGGCACCCTCATGATGTGTTTAAGTGTTTTACACAGTGAATGCTGGCGCATATTGTGGGCACATACATCATGAAAGTGTTAATAAATGCTCCTCTGTATTGTTTTTTAATCGGAATCTAGTGGGTTTCTTATTTGTATTTGTATTTATTGTTTTATATAGCGCCTTAATCCAAGGCGCTTTACAATGAACAACAAAATATACATTAAACATGGAACAGTAGAAGCAATAACGGTAAACATGAGTCAAACCAGAAAATCAGCATGTAGAACAATTTACATATGAGAAAGAAGAGGAGACGGGCATGGAGAAAGAAGGGGGAGAGAGAGTAGTGAGTAAAGAGAATAGTAGGAGGAAGGGAGATTTAGAAGAGAAGGGGAACATAATGAACAAAGAGAAGGGTCGAAGAAAGAGGGAAGAAGGGTAAGAGGAGGAAGGGGATCAGGGAGGGGAATGAAAAAGAAGAGATTTCATTGAGGAGCGGAAGGAAGAATAGGACGGGGAGGAACGGATAGAGAAAGGAAGGGAGTTCCAGTGTAAGGGGACAAGGAGCTGAAAGGAATGGAAACGAGAAGAGGCACATATGCACTATTTGTAAATTGTAAGAATTGTTAACCCATTTTTATCCAAAACTGCACCCCGGCAGCAAATCCCTCACACCAACTCCCTATTCTCCTACACACACCAACCCCTGTAGCATGTGCCCTCCACCCACACCCACCAACCATGTGACTCTCTCCTTGCCCCCACCGCACCTACCCTACCTACCCTCCTTGGCTTGCGTCTTCCTCTCCCCCATGCACCAACTCTGCAATGTATTCTAATACCACCACTAAACCCTGTGTGGCAAATCCAACACCAAAGCAAAGTCAGCTAGTGCTGTCATATGCAGCAGGGCCTCGCCACTCATCCACCGTTTCAAATCCATTCAGAATACGACAATCCAGCATCCATCCATCACTCTTATCAATGCATCCATCCTCGAACCACGCAATCCAACTCATCCGTTCATTCTGTCCATTCATAAACCACCACTAAAACCTATCCCATTTCAGACGTATTGGCTTTGTGAGTGCTTGTGATGTTTCAGTTTTTGCAGTCACCATGCTAGCCATAATCTCAACCAATCTTCCGAGCCGGGTTTAACACGCTTCGGGCTCGGTTACATTCTTTGCTCACATGAAACGGATATGAAATGCGAGAAGCTAAGTCAAAGTACGCAGTCAATATATGTTTTGAATTGCAAGCAATGCCTAGCACTAACGTGCCTAATAGTAGCACTGAAAAGTCTGAACAATGTTAAACGTGTAAAAATAAAGCTTATTATAGTTTCCTGTCAAAGGTTGTGCTCCCTGACCTTTTGACCCAATTAGGTCTAGTCAGTGGGGTGTCTTAGTTATTGTGGATATCATAATGATGACATATCAGTGTTTATGTGCACACGTGCAGGGTCCCTAGATGTGACTAGTGATTACCCACATTCAATGTCTTCTATTCATAACATACCTCAATGAAATCCATAGGCAGAATCATTTGAATACTGCTCTGTTGAAACTGACAAACGTCTGGCTCAGATTGTCTTTTTCGCTAAAGGTGGATTGTCTCTCAGCTAAAATCGTCCCAAACCTTTAGTTTCTCATCCTGGCATTAAACCAATGGATTCCTCCTGTTTTAGCACCGGCTAAAAGCTTGAATATTCCATAGACATCTATTGTAAATGCCTCCTTCAATCGTTAATTGTGGGGGGCATTTACACTTTAACCTAGTGATGAAAAATTGTTCATCTGTTTTTGCCAGTTTTAAAATGCTTTTTGCACTTAGGTTGCCCACATGTCTGAAATTGGACGGATGCGCTCACTAGCACAGAAGTGCAAATGTTGGTGGTACCCTCCCTGCAATTACCACTTTTCTCAAAATGAGATCGTCTCATTACAACTCTGGCGGTAGCCGTGCCCTTATTAAGGGCACGGCTACCGCCAGAGTTGCATTTTTTCCGGAACCCGCAAATGGGCTAGAACTGGGTCATGCCGAGCTTGGCGGACCCGATAATTGCCCATTTGTGGGTGCCGGAATCAAGGGCCTTCCGATCCCCATTCTGCCCCATAGGGCTGAATGGGGATGGGGAGGTCGGATGCACCGGCACATTCAGAGTTGTGCCGGTGCATCCTACGTGCTCTGCTCGCGGGTGCTGTTACACCTGCCAGGAAAAACCTGGTGGGTAAAACGGCACCCACGAGCAGAGCACGTAGCATGGCGGTCCGGGAACTACAGTACCGGCATGCTTACGGGTACTGTTGTTCCCGGACCGCCATGCTTGTAATGAGGCCTTATGTCCTTACAGTCCACCTACCGAGTTTCTCAAAGAAATGCTATTCAGAAAATCCTAGAATGTTACATTGTTAATGAAATTCCTAATGTAAATCATGACGATATACACAGAATTATGTGTGAAACAAAAAGGCTCACAAAGCTGGTCAAAAATTGGACACAGCTTTATAGAAATGTGTAAATACTGTTCTTCACCAGCAGCAGTGAGCAATGGTTTATGTATCATTATGACAACCCACAACCACTCTTTCCTTAAAAACGTGAATGTGAATTGAGACTATACAGAAAGAATTATGTGTGAACCCAGAGGCATATTATATCTGACGAAACATTGAATGACCCCTTACAAAACGTAGTATGCCAAAGACTTTCTCCTCCAAAATAAATGATATTCATGCAAATCATAAAGGAAAAACTTATGAGATGTCTCAAATGCTTTACTTTTATCACCTCTTTTTCCTACATCTTTTCACTTTTAGAGAAACGAAAGACTCTTGATACTTTGCCACGTTGTTCTTCATCCCCGCTGTGGTGTTTTATCGCTCAGAACATATGCAACTTCTCGTTTCGTCCTTAAGGGAGTGCTTTACGCGCGAAACACATGTCGGCTGATGAATGTGATCACACACTTGACAAATGAAGATTACTTCGGAACTGTGAATTGATCTCATGTCATAAATAATTAATAATTGTGGGCATGCACATGAACCACAACCCTTGCAATCCTTCCTTTCTGTAGACTCTATTAGGAGCGTAGGCAGACACTCCGATATCCAGTGAGACAGTCTCTGGAGTCCCCCACAACTAGCAAGAGATCTTAATGTAACTCCCAGGTTACGCTATATTCCTCACCTGCGTTTCTCCAGCTCCATTCTCAATGAATGAAGGTTTTTAGTTTGCCCAATTGGTTTTCTTTTATATAGAAAAGGAAATGTTAAGATTAGTAGTAGCATGGTATTATTTTGTAAAGAAAATGTAAAGCCCGCTTGGAATTTGTTATTGATTATGTTGAAAATTCATGAATGGGGGATCACGTCTGCCTGTGGACAAGCCCAAACAGTTGTCTTTGCCAATGCTAGCCTAAATCTTTTCTTGTTACCCTGGTGGAATATTCTTTGGTCTATGGACCATATTGAATTGGTTCTGCCAAGCATATTAAAAAAGCAACAGAAAAGAAACAAAAATTGTTTCCCTTTGTTGACATGTTTAAACTTTAAGTTTACCCCTCAGAAAAAAAGAGTTCTCTGTGGGAGAGAAATCACATTAACCCAGACATCATTGGAGCCCTCTCACCACGCACTCATAGTGGTAGGGGTAACATGCGGCCTGTAACTGTTTAGCATTACAGAAATGCATTTTATTACAATTTCTTCAAATACCTGATCCTCTCTTCTACTACAGGGCCGAAGGGAAGGTGAAACACTGCAGAATCACACAGGAAGGAGGCCATTTTCTCTTGGGCAAATCTGCATATTTTGAGACCTTAGTGGAGCTGGTGACCTACTATGAAAACCATCCGCTGTACCGGAAGATCAAGCTGCGCTACCCTGTCACACAGGAATTGATTGACCGCTACAGCACAGTAAGTAGTCACTTTATTTCTAACATTTTGGGGATCATTTTGCTGGAGGCAAAGGGTGCGTTAAACCATCCTTAAAATGTACCGTGAACATTTGATGGAGTTGTTTCACAGGGCAGGGGCATGGTCCGACACAAATCTGACATGACACAAATCTGACAGAATACAGGTGTGGACACTTCAGATTCTTATGGAAAACACAGGCAGGTTCTCTAGGCATGCCATGTCTTTGGCATTTCGGATTGTTTGAATTTTGTTGTGTAAACATGCAGAGAAACCCAGGGCTGTCTGTAATTTCATGCATTACTTATATCTCAACATGCAAACAATCAGTATTACCCCGAGGACGGCTTAAACCTAACTGTGCTTATGAGGAATCCTTCCCATCAAACAAGCAGGTCCAATCAAAATGACAGTGGTTATGTTTTAAATTAGTGATATTTCAATCCTATTCTTGATTTGAAATCGTTCATCTCTTATTATTTGTACCTTACAAAGGATATGGGTTTTAGTTTATATTTTATGGTGTTTTGATGAGTGAAAAACCACGGCAAGTTTTTACAATGCACCTTAAGAGAGGTTGTGACAAGGGGCAAAGGGTTGCAACGAAAGGGAGCAAAGGGGAGTGCACGGAAACAATCATTGTTTTCAACATAGTAACTCAGACTCTTATTTAATCAAATACGCCATAAACATTAAGTGGGGGATCAAGAGGACACATGCTAAACACAAACCTCAGTCAGTCCAGTCCAACTCTGTCAATATCGGTCATACTAGTGTGATGGGCCAAAGTGCCAGCAGCTAAGCCTGCCCCTCCTACTAACAAGTGAGAGGCCTAATGCTAAATTCCCAGCAGTCTACACAATTGTATATTCCTGATGACCCTTTATATTAGTAGCTAGATAGAAAACCTAGTCACCTCTTTAGATCAAGTTTTCTGTGACAGTGAAACACCTTGCTTCATGGGTTGAGCGCTCCAAGATATTGATATGACCTGCAGGAAAGTAATGGGAGCAGAATGCTATTATATTTGTAATGGTTATTTTATAACGCGCTTAATAGTAACGAGTGGTTGCTAAGCACGGCATCAAGATTCAAACCTGTGTTGTGCTGCATTGTCTTTTTTCCAAGACAAACGTTTTGCCCCAGAGCTATCCTTCTGCCCCGAAGAACGAAGGAACTCCTTTCTTGGTGAAGTGTGCTATTAAGGTGTGCTTGAGCCTGAAATACTTTTCATCTTGTCTCAGAACTTTCAGAAGCTCATTCTGGGATCTGGTTGTACAAAACACAAAGCTTGTTCCCCTGTTGCAGTAGTGTTCTAATTTTGGGAAGCAGAAGAGGTTTTGCATTTGAGGATCTTAGGTTCCTAATAGGTCCATGGAGAGGGAGCAGGATCGTTCTATATCTGTGCTCTTTCTTAAAGAGACCTCTGTAGGTTTATACATAAAACGTAGGATGCAATATTCAATTGGTAACCATTGAGGTGCCTTAAATGCAAGTGGTATTTGGACGAAGTTGAACTGGATGTAGCTGTAGAAATTGAAATGTATCTAGTCCTACATTTACACTATTGCAGTAGGCCATCCTAGAGAGCACCAAAGTTCTGTTCAGATCCACCTTCTGGGCCACTGTAAGATGTGGGCAAATTTTTATGAAAATGTGCGTGCGTACCACTTCTTCAATCTGAAGAGAAAAAGTCACAACTTCAACAAAGATCATGCCTATACCTAATGCTGTTTTAGTTGTAAGAGGGGATGAGGCTTGAGTGCTTGGCCATTAGAATGATAGGGTGATGAGATTCTGGGGCCTAAAGCAGAGGCTTTCCGTTTTGCTAGCAGTAGGGCACAGGTTGTTTGTCGACATCCAGTGCTGTATTGCACACAGGCATTTCTAGTTTAATAAGATTGAAGGCATTTTTTTATGTCACCAGTGTATAAATGGAAAGAGGATGAGAACTGGTTGCGGACAGTAACTAGTGGTTGGATGTAGCTGTTAGATAGCAAGAGAGAGAGAGCGTATTGAATCTTGGATTACCCCAACTTCCAGAGTGGATTTGGTTGACCTCAACCGGCACACCTTCACCATAGTTGTTTGTTTGCTCGCTCAGAAAGAATGCAGGCCAGGGATGATACTCCTATGCCCATGTTGGATTAGAGAGTGTCAAGCAGAAGGGCAAGTTCTACGATATCCTATGAAGCAGACAATTTCCACAAGAACAGAATTAATTAAATCCTAGGTTTTGCCTCAGGAATTCTTGCTAAACAAAGGCTCTTCTTGAGGACCACCATCTTGAAACTGCTCAATTTCAGTGCAGCGGCCTCTGGTACCCCATAGCGTATTCACTGTTGGTGACCATGTGGATTATTTGTTTAACATTACACTTAGCAGGCTTCAAAGATCCCCCAATGTCATCTTCGCTTTCTGGAAAAGGATTTTAATCAATGGCAGATGGGGCTGGTTCTGCAAAAGGTTTGCTTCCAGGTCGTATCTAACTGTAGACCAAATAGAACAGTTCACAGGCAAGCATTAGTGCAGGTGCATCTCATGCCTGCAGAAAGGACATATGCTCTAACCACTGGGTGAACTATGAGCTTGTGCAAGGCCCCAATCATTGACCTTTCTGTGAACTCATTGTATATTAGTTATTTCTCTCAAAATCACAAACAGTGAAGGTCAACCATCTTTCTGATGAATTGAGCCGGTTCGACTGCAGCTACATCAATGAACCTAAGCAAAGTCCAATCCTCCCAGAGTGCCGGCTCTTGTGGAGCTTCAGTGTCAAAGAGTATAGAGCACAAGAGCATCTTCTTGCTTTGCTCCCTTTGCACAAATTCTATCTTGCACCCTCTTGCTGTTCTCCGCTTTCCATTTCCACAAATAGTAACATTGCACGGGATGCAGTGGGGGCAGATATCTGCAAGAAAGTTAGTGCTTGGGCAGTTTTCACACAGTGAGGCCCAGGCCTCTGTGCCACAGAGCGCAGTTTTCTTTCATCTCTGTCACCTGGTTGCACTTGTATGAATCTGCCAATGATGTAGGGGGCATGCTGTATCTGGCATACTGTGACTTTCAACTTTAATTTCTGGGCCTTCTTATCATGTCACTGCAAACTGATTGCTTCTCTAGGGATGGTGGACTGCCGGCAATTATGAAAGTTCAGACCCACAGTCATCCCTCTAATTGGACAGAAGGAACCCTATCCCAATAACCAGGGTGAGGCTGCATCCTGCAACAGTGTTAATGCGTCCATGCTATATGTCAGCACTTGTGAAAGTGAACCTCAATTTACAGTGCGCCCCTAAATACAGCCCTCTAGGGAATTAAAAGCCACAAGTCTGTCTTGCAGGTGATAAACAAGACTTTAATCTTTACAGATCATGAGGATTAGGGAAATGGCATAGGACTTTGCCAATCCAATCCAACCTTGTGTCGTCGTCCTGAGTCCCAGGTCCTGAATACTGGTGCTGTGCCTGGGGTTTAAATATTCTTCACTTGGTCACTGGATACCAGCAGAGCGCCTCCAAACTTGTCTTTCTTGCCATACAAGGGATGCTTGCAGTGTCTCCAGTGTTGCATGGCCAGGTTCCCTACTTAACATAATGCTGTATTAGCAGGAATACTTTGTTGCTCTTGTTTAGCATCATTTACTATGTTATAAACATTCATACATAAACACATCTCCCCGCCATTCTCTCAACATTAACTCCATAAAATTATATTTGATGTGGTCCAATAACCTCTACAAAAACACTTGTTTTTCTAATACTATGTCGTGCTGAATCTCCATTGGCCTGTGATTGACAGGACCAGTTGCTCAACCACTTTGTGCTCTCCAGCCTACCTAGTCTATATTTAGCACAGCCGGACTTTTACCATGTGCTATGAGCAAAGCTAATTTACAATGTACAACAGTTTTACAAATATATATATATATCCATCTACACAATTGTTTGCCCTTAGATTTCAATCCTAACAATCTTTATTTAGTGACCCTCCTCCCCCCTGGACTCTTGTAGTGCTTAGAAAACAGTTAACAGAAGTTTTTGCCTAATTCAAAAGCACTTGGAAATTTTGAAAATGAAGCAAAGCACTAGGTTCCTTCCCAACACTTGGCCCAGTTTCTCTGCTAATTTGGGATCAATAGACCTATTCCTTTAGCTTTATTGTGCAGAGTTAAGTTTTTCATTTTTCATTGATTCTTGTCCTTAGAGATGGCGAGTGTGTGACATACTGCTGTTTTTTAGGTATTACCTGAGGTTTATCTCGTTTCACTTGGGCCTGTAGATTAGATGCAGTGCTGTTATCAGCCAGTGAAGCCCGCCGACTCTGGTATTATTGCCCACGAGTTACTAACTTTTTTTCCAACGCAAAAACGCTCCCCATCACCAGGATCATAGTCCAGGCATTGAAATAAGGGTTTGAGCAGCAGGAGCTAAAATCAGTTTCTGGGTGCTCCGCATCACTCAGTAACCAGGCGCTACCGCTGGGGAACCAGTAGCTGTTATATAGTGTTCAACAAATATAATTCCCATAAAAGATGCAGACTATAACTTTGTCTATTTTATATTTGACCAATTATGCTTTAAAGGTTTTTAGATGTGCCCAGTTCTCGTTTACACACATTCTCAAACACACAGATTTGATGTCACATAGATATATTTACATAGCCCCAGTTAGGTTGGGGAGCTAAAAGTAGCTCGTGGCAATGTGTCTGTGTCATCTAGGCTATAACTCGGAGCTAAATAGCTCCCTGTAATTTCAGACCCTGCATACTTGCACTCACATCCCTCCAAATGTCGTGCATCTGCCCAAACATATGCATTATTGTTCCTTTCCTTACCCTGTGGTTTCATCATGTATCACCTTCCAGGAACTCTCTCTTACACATCCGTACTTGCACTTGGAAGAACACGCCTGGGATAAAATTGACACAAAAGGCTTGTAGCTGGGTGCAACATTGAGGGGATTGTATTATGTTTGGTGACTTGCTCAAGGCGGGTAGTGTCAAGATGTTAACAGAGATGTACTTCGACCTTCAGCTGCCATATGTATCCAAATCTATTTACGACTGCTTAAAAAAGGGTATAGCAATTAGACAATACCAGCCCTCCCAAAGGGATGTCTCAAGGTGGGGATAGCAGGAAGGGAAACACCCAGGCCCCGAGAGCGAGCTAGCTGTTGGAAAGTTGGAAAGAGTGCTGGATGATGGTGAGCATTCTTGGGAAATATAATGGGAGGGGGAGTTATGCAGAGTGAAGATGTAGATGGGGAGTAATGGGTGAAAGTTTATGCTAAATTTAGAAAACAGACAAGGGACACGTGGACTCGGTCGATGCAGCAAAGGTCGATCCATAGGTTATTCATAACTATGTTTCTTATTGTATTTCAGGAGAAAGACATCAATGCACTTTATGATGTTAAAATGTACGTCGATCCCACCGAGATCACCCCATCAGTGGTAAGAAATTTGATTTTAAAATGTGTTATAGACAACAAAGGCATTATCCTAATCGGTAGGCATGGCGCTTATGAATTGTTTACATACTTTGTTTCATTAGCTCACACATAGTTTACCGTGTATGATGCCATAACATCGCTGTGAAGTACCACAGAGTGGTGTGATATGTAAGGAACAGTTGGCATCACAATTTGTGAAGATGAAGTTCTAATCGTTTCATACAAACATTTGGATAAAAAAGCAACAATAGTGCCTACAACTATCCAGTCCACAGCTTGGTAACGTTTCATGTCATAAGCCAAGGCAAGCCTTTTAAGGAAAAGTCATTTATTTCTGTTACAGAATAGATTGGATTCAGATATCTTTTTTTTAATGTAGTTACAGGAAAATGATCTGGCAACTTGCAGCTAGACCTTGGAAACCTTTTTTTAGCAAAACCCTTCATAAGAAAATGATCAGCCAGAAATCTTGTGTTTTCCACTGACCTAACCTCTTCGCATCTGCGGTTACCTGTGCGTAGTATTGTCCGCTACATATGTAGCTAGACCTCCACTCCCTTGTAAAGTCTAGCGTTAGTGGTAAAGTCTGCTTTTATACCCAGATCAAAAGAATATGATGGATGGATGGGTGAAAAACAGTGGTGTGGACGGTTGCCCAGAGCATTGCCAGTGTCTCCCTATGTGAGAGATGCAGAGGCGGCCTGGCCTAGCAGTTTGGACTCGACTGCTTCCTTTGGCAATGGAACCAGACTGATTTGTATGCGGCTGGTCAGGTTATCTTCTGCAAAGGCACAGTTGGGTGAAACAATTGTGGCGTGGAAGGTTGCCCTGAGCATTATTATTAGTTCAAACCCTTACACCCATCACATGTACTGGTTACACGCCTTATACCCAACCGGCAGATGGTTCAACCGCCCACAAACATCTATCCTTTTTCAAGTGATAACGGAACCATTTCTGTGTAACATGAATGCTTAGATGCGGAAGACCCCCGTAATGATGAAGAGCACCTAGAAGAGCAGCCCAAACAGTGGTCAAAATAAGCCCCTCCATTTCCTAAAAATAGCAGAGAGCAGGAACACCATTTATTCAATTGTCCTGGTCGTCTTTCTAAAATCTATTGCTTATTACTTGGGGACGTTTTAGAACTCCTTCATTGGTTTAAAGAAATACACTTTGCTACTCTAGGTTTTGAATAGAAAGAAAAGACTGGTGTAGTCCTGCATGTGACAGAATCTAACACTGAAAGAGAATTTGCTGGTCATTGCTCTTTATGCACAATCCAGACTCTATGGGCAGTTTGGGAATATCAACTGCTGGGTGCTATTCTCTATAGTTCTCAAAGCAGTCCATTCTGTGCTCACTAGCAACCCGAGACTCTAGGCAACAGAGGCAAAACTAAAATGAAGATGTGAATTGAAAGAGTAGAATGTGAAATCTTGTGAGGTGAGTCGAAAGAAGGTATACACAAAAGCCTGTCCTGAACCCTTTCATAGATTGCAAGAACAAGGGAACAAAGCTTGTTTCTATGCTCGGAGGCGAATAGAGATTCTTGTGCCTAATAACATTGCATCAAAATAGAAAGCATTCTCCATAAATCTGTGAAGCAGTGCCCCATGAAGGGAGAACTGCCCCTTCCTTTGTACTCAGATGATCTTGTTTCTCGAATTCCTATTTCCATGGATGAAGAACACCTTCATGTTTTGGGCTTAATGAGACGCAGGACCGGTGGAATGATGTACGACCCCTGGTTAGAGCTACTTTTTGGGTCACTCCCCCTTTGTGCAGTGGGGCTAGATTTGCCGTTTGCAGTGCCATCCTGGTGCTGCAAAGGGCCTCATGCTAGTGGGATCATAAGTGCTAACTGGTATTATCGCATGGTGAGTTTAACATTCTTGGTATGAGGGGCATCTGAGAAAGGGACCACTTCCTTTGCCAGCTTGTCAAAAGCTGTCTGAGAGCAGGCGTCCCAAACATAAAAGGGAATTAAAAGGTTTTCAACTGCCTCAAAACAACTTCATTGCCCATTTGGGAGACTCCTCTCAATGAGGGTTGCCCTAACTCTTCCAGTGCCTTAAGCACAATAGGCAAATGGCCTTTGACACACATGTTTTGAAACCAAACAAAAAGTAGCATCTTGTCATTCATAATGGCAGCCTCAGCCAAGCAAAAATAAACTCAATCAAGTCAAATCTACCAACTTCTCTTGAGGTGCTTGAAACATGTTGTCTTGACCATGTATGTCGTATTGTCCAAACATCTCCCTTGCATAAAGTCTGAATCACACTTATCAGAGGCCTTGCCATATATCAGCTGTTTGGGGCATCAGACCTTTTAACATATTTGTTGTTGTTTTGTTAGAGGCTTTCTTCATCTAGAGCAGAATTTTCTATTGCACTCCAAAGGACATCATTGTAATAGCTGAGGATGCTGAATGTCAACTTTTCTAAATAAATAAAAAAGGACAGGGCATCCCAAATAATATCAGTGGGTATGTTTTGGCCAATTATGGGTATTCTCTTAATGCTCCGTATTATCTCGGCCAGGACCAGTGTCTGTACGCGATCCATGTAGGACCAATGAGCGAATCAGAATGATCATCTTAGTTCTTTGATTGTTTTGGGGATTCTTGGTGATCTTAATCCGGGTGTGGCAGTCTTTTCAGCTGTGTTCTCCCACATTTACCCCTAGACGGCAACCTCCTTATGCAGTACTTGGAAAGTTGCACCACGTCCTGGATCTTTTTCAATATAGCAACTTCCTCTCTGGTGTCATTTTTCCATCAAATGGTCTGTTTTCCTTTTGTGTTTCCCAAAACTATTGTAAATCATAGTTTACCTCCAATTCTGCTATTAAAAGTGTTAGGTGACATCTAGCTTCTCAACAGATCAGAATTGCTCTTCTCCAGTTCTCTCGTGGAGGCAAGTTAATGTCTGGAGTATGATGCTCACATTTTGTTTTACAAGTAAGGAATGCTATTGACAAAATAAAGGGTACTAAAGTTACAGGCATCAACTGTGTTACTTCACAAGGGATGGATTATGCAAAATATTGTTACTTAAGTTATTTTTAAAATACCTTGGTGAGTAAGAAGTTTTTAATAGTCAGGAAAAAAACATCCAGTAGTTACACAATCCCAGGAATCACAACAATGTGTTCCGACTGTTAGGATGAGGCCAGGGACTAAAGGCATCCACGTACCTTATGATAGGTTGGTAGAAGTGGCATTTGTCAAGAGACAACCTGAGACCTTTCTCATGCAAATGGTCTGCAGCCATTAGCAAGCAATCTTGGTTCTCTTCCAGCATCTTACCAAAGGCAGAGATAAACAAGTGCTGTTGGGAAGCTCATGTTGGCCACTTTTCTCTCTGTGAGTCGCTGTAATTTTGCAGGTGCTTCGGACAAGTCTTGGGGTGTGTATGCTTGAACTTTAAAAAACCCAGTGTAAGACTATTTCCCTTAAAAAGTGAACAGTAATGTTGACTCACATTCAATACGTGGAAAACAACATTTGGCTATGTTCATTTGTGCCCTGGTATTTGTTCATGTCCTGTAAGCACATAACAAGGCATCGTTGGTGACATTTTATGATAAAGTTAGTTAAGTATTTCTGGTATGTAACACAGGTAAATGGAAGGCTTGATTTGACACTCTAGTCTCCAGTTGCATGAAGCTCAACAGTAAGTTAAATGGGATTCATTTGATCAATTATGTACAGGTTTGCCAGTCGCTGGAAAGATGGGTTGGTGGCTTGCTCTTGTCCTTCCTATGTATGGCGTGCCATCTCTTCAGCCCGTCTGTGTCTTGGAGTGAGACAAGACTCAGAGTGCCCAAAGGGAAAGTTCCTAACATATGGGAAAAGCCAAAGGCATAGAAAGCCCTAATCTTGGAGATGGTTAGTATGGAGGAATCCAAAGGAAAAGCAGGAAGAAATGAGGTTGGAGGGAAGCAGAACGGCAACAAGAGGGTGTGTGAGAAGAGCCGGGGAAAACAGGATAAGAAACGGAAAGAAGGTTAGCAGGTTGAAACATAGAACCTAGAAGCTACAACAGGGAAAAGAATCAAGTGGCAGGCAGCAAAGGTGCAAGGCATTGACAGAAAAACAGAAATGAAGCATTATGATGCGCCAGAGGAAGGCGGAAGCCCACTTAAATATTTGTGGAGAGAAATATAGAGTTACAGGGCACCCACCATCTTGGAATGGGAATCGTCCAACATAACTCTAGAATGCAGGCTGCCATGTTGCTCGTGCGTGTACTCGTACAAAGGAAAGCCATGCACAGGAACCTGCTACTGAACTCCCCTAAGAGCAACTTGCATGCCCCCAACTACCCAGTAAGGAGCGCTGCACCATTACGCTGCTGTCCCGGAGTGGACAGAGTAGGGTCTGTGTGAGAAGAGCAGAGTGCCACAAGCAGGAGCAATGTGACCAGGTGCTATACGAGTATGCTCCCAAGAGAACCCGGCTTTCAGGTAAAGCTACAGAAAAGGACACAAACAAGACAAAGTTCATAAACATCCGACGCAATTTTCCATGAACAGCCAGCAGGCACATAGCGATAAGACCAAAATTTGCAAGCAAATGCGAAGGTACTGGGAGTTACAAATGCCATCCACCTCATCTGTGTGTGCCCCTCACCAAGAAGGGAGCAGAAAAAGAAGGGACACTAGTGAGCAGGAAGGGGATCAGGAACCACAGGTTGAGCTTAGAAACCTGAAGACAGGATGTCCTTTCAACGTTTGAGGGAACGATAAGCGAAATATTGGGGGTTATTTTTTAATATCACATTTGATACATTTTGAGGTTACAACATATCACTTCAAGGATCAGATATGAGCAATGAACAATGAAAAATAACAGTCATTGAAAGATAGTTGTGAATCAAGTTGAGATATATAATACATGACCATATAATGCCATAAGTTGACACCTATTATTATGCAACATCCATATCGAGTGAAACAATATTTATCGGTCATTCAACTTCTTCCCATTTGAGCTGGACTTTACTAAGCTTTTGTAGACACCCCAAGTTCTATATATGCGCTGTTCCAATTTCATACAAATATTTGTGTCTTTTTTCCATTTTGACAAGCAGAGTGGATCTACACTATCCCACAATAGAGCTAATATTTTGTTGGGCGATCATCAGTGCCACTGCGAAAAATACTTCTTCATACCTGCCAACATGTGTGTCTCTCCAGATGCCTAGTAAAAGTAGTTTTGGGTTTAATGGTAGATTTTCATTGAGGACTTTGGACAGATCGCATATCATTTCTTCCCTGAATATTTGTATCACATAGCATTGCTATAATTTATGTATAAATATACCCATCTTTGTTTTACATCAGAGACATTGGGGATCAGGGGAGTGACCTCATTTGTGGAGCATTTCTCTGAAGTAGTATATTCTATGTAAAATATTAAATTGTATTAGCCATAATTTAGCAGGGATATTCTTTTCCCTAGAATGTTTCAGTGCCTCCATATACTCCTCTCTATCGAACGGGCCAAGATCTGTGACGCATTTTCCCTTGACCTTTGAATGACGTTATTGCCTGATATAGTGTTGATATGACCTTGTCTGGTATTTTATACACCATGACATTTGCTTCCAGCAATGACTGAACTAGGAGCTCCCTAAAGTCTGGTATTTGAGCTTTTAGTGCATGCGTAAACTGGATATATCTGTGGTGTCCCTCTTGTGGTAGTGTGAATGTTTGTGCAGGTCTCGCAAAGGGGGTTATTTGCCTATCCTGTACCACATCTTTTAACGTGTTAGCATTTTTATCTGCCCATCCCTTACATATTCTGGTTTACTTGACCTCATCTAATGTCTTGTTATTCGATAGTGGCATATCTAGGGCAATTTTCCCTGCCCACCCCATCTTTTTCAAGACTGTGATCTTAATACATATAACTTGCTGTGTAGCCATACGAAGTGAGGAGAAACATCTACCGCAGTATAAAGACTGAAGTGGGGTATCTGGTTGCATTCAGATGCGTTTGCACCTAATGTGAGGGAGTGTGGCGTCTGAGTTTATCCACTAATTGGCAACAATCCGTTGTGAGACTCAATAGTATTTTTTAATATTTGGTAGCCCGATGCTGCCCTCCTATACCGATATATACAGCGCTTATAGGACTATGCATGTTTTGCCATAATAGGTTATGTAGGGTACCTGCTATCTTGTCAAATTCACATTGGGTATTTTGTAAGACATAGAGATATTTGGGAAGTGTTAACATTTTGACGAGTGCCAGTGCAAGGGATGTGCAGTTTTTTACGTCCCCCTGGAAATGTTTGGTTATCAGTTCAGTTTTTCTCTAAAAAGTTTTCTAGTGTTTTACTAATCTGAATACCAAGGTATCAGAACAATTCGTTCACTTTCTGAAAACCAAATCTTCCCATGTATCCCTGCAGATAAGAGGAGGGTTTTGTCCCAGTTCACCTGTAGGCCACTAAAGTTTTGGAATTGCTCCAGGATATCTGTAGTTAATGGGATGAATGTATCCGTATCTCCCACAGGTCATCCGTGTTTAATGTCTCTCTGCCTTCATGACCATTAGGCCATGTAAACCCTGTCCATTCCGGGTCTAACTGAAGCCAGAGAGCAAGCTGCTCTATTGTCATAGTAAAAAGTAGTGGAGACAGGGGACAGCCCTGTCTCGTGACCCTCTTTAGCAGGAATATTCAGGAGGTTTTACCATTTACTGTGACCAAAGCCATAATTCTTGTATATAATAACTTTGCCCATCCTAGAAATACTTCACCAAACCTGATCACCACCCTCACCTCCCATAGGAATTGCCACGAAATTCTATCAAATGCTTTCTTGAAGTCAATTGAGAAGGTGACTTCTGGGGTATCAATATATTGTGCACAGTCATTTACAATACGTACCCTGCATGTATTATCTAGTGGAGCATGCAGGGGTAAATCCACATTGATCCAGGTGGTTTAGGACTGGAATTACCTTAATGAGATGATTAGCCAGAAGTTTGGATTTGGTGCGGTTGTTTATGGGGTTTGTCTTTCTTCAGAAATACCATTACTGACAACGTTCCAAGGTCTGCTGGCAGTTGTCCTGCTCTGCCTGAGCACCTGCAATAATGGCTCAGCAATTTTGGCACCCATATTCTTCCATATGTCAATTGGGTAACCATTTGGAGCGAGTGCTTTCCCTGGTTAGAAATCTAAGATTGCTTTGCGATCTCCTCTACTGCTATCTCTTGGTCTAGGTCCGCTCTCTGTTGTGCTGACAGTTGTTTCAAGCCACATGTGCGTATCAATCATTCCGCCTTATTATACGGTTCTGTGTTGGGTGAGTGATATATCCTTTTGAAGGACCCAGGGTTTGATGACATAAAGATCTAGGAAGCAAGGGCTACATTTAGTGGTAAGTCATTTAGTAGGCAAGTACTTGGTAGGCAACTAGACCTTAACCCTAATTGCAAATGAAGATGCCTGGCAGCATTGCCTAATGGTGACATTGGTCATCTGTTCATGGATGTCTTTAAGGTACTGAGATGGTAAGGTGTGTGTGTGGCCTTGATGTTGCAAGTTCTGCATCTGTTAGAACATGGGAGGTAGTAAAGAAAGTGGGCACTGCCCAATGGTCCAGCTCATGCAAACAGAAAAAAGAGGAGGTTGCTGCCAATGAGTGAGGGGCATTGTTGCAGGCAAACTCTGCAATCAGCAACATCGAAGACCAATGTCTGTTTGCTGTTAAAATACTGAATACACTTTTGCTTCAGACGTTCCCTCTAACTGTTAGTCTGGGCTGGTATCCTGACAGTCACACTCTATCGATTCCTATGATTTGCCGAGCATGGGCCATACTTTAGCTGCAAATTGTGGGTCTTGGTCTGGATCTATTTTGTAAGTCAGTCCATATAAATGGATATCCTGAGTAAGGAATGTTTGGGTGGTGACAGTAGCGGGGAGCAGGCAGGAAATGCAGCAACATGTGACCATTATTACCTCCGTTAGACAGAATTAGACAAAATGCAGCCAGGCATTTAATCAGTCAAGACACTGTGCGAGGGTTCTATTTGGATTTTGCAAAGCTGTATCAGTTCCACTAGTATTGCTCATGGAACAGAGTCCTCCCTGGCAGAGACTCCTCAATGACCAGATAGCGGAACATCACGGCAGAGGCGCAGAGCAACATTCTGTAGTTCCCATGTGGTCAGATAGAAAAATGTATGTTTAATAAAAGAAGGCTTTTGGACTAAGCTAGTTTAAGGTTTAGGGGTTGGTCGTTGGGTAGGGTAATAGAGGACAGAACCCACTTTCTGAGATCTAGGAAGATGGAGATTGACACAAAATTGTATGGAACAGAACATCGATTGGAAGTGAGCATCATCTCTTGTTTTTGGTGGTCTGTAGTAGAAGACATTAGTTGCTCGCTTCTGTTTTCTAGGCCTGTAAGGGATAAGGAATTGAATTAATGCAAAAAATATGCCCTGCAGGTATATCAGCTGCAGAGCACACATAGTTATGTTGAATTTGAAGGTTCCACTGGTCCGTATGAAACTCGGACTCAAAGCCAGACTCTAAGACTATGGGCCTCATTACGACCCTGGCGCCAACGGAATGAAGGGGGCTGGTACGGGACCGGACCCCTTCATTCCGTCAGGGCTGATTACGAGGTTCCCTTTGCGGGACCCGGATCAGACTGGTAAAACCAGACGTCTTTTCCGGGTAACGCGAGGGGAAGAGGGAGGTAACAACGGGACACATGTAATGTGCCCGTTGTTACCTCCCTCCCCATTCCCATTGAGCCCTATGGGGGCTCAAATGGGAATGGGGAATGGTTCCTGCACGGCAGACTTACCGGGTCCTCCTATGTCGGAATGACCCAGTAAGTCCCCATTGCAGGAACCCGGTAATGGAGCCCGGTTTGGAGGCAGCCATGGTGCTAATAGCACCATCGCTACCTCCAAACTCGTAATAAGGCCCTATATGTTCCCACTCATTGCGGGTCCCTTTCATGGTCAAAGGTTCTTGCTTCAGCAATGGATAGTTACTCTCGTAGGTGGTCAACTGACAAGAGAAATAGAATACAGCATGTAACAATAGTGTGCCAGTGGTGGGATTAGAAGCGTCCATCTCCACTGTAATTGCATAACTGGTGCCAGGTAAACAAGTAAAGGGATGTTCGTGAAGGCTGTTTTCAAGTCCTTGAAAGCTCTTTCGACTCATCATCCCAGCCAAAATGGTGTCCCTTCTTATGAAGCTGAGTAACAGGAAGTGTCAGAGCAGAATAATTAAAAATAAGCTTCCTATAGAAGCTAGAGAAACCCCCCCCGAACCCTCCAAAAGAAAACAATGGATTTCTCTCACAGATGTCACATATGGGTATTCCGTAACAACTGCGATCTTGGGGATACATAAAAAGGCCAGTAACAGAGAGGACATGCTCAAGATATTCTGTAGCGGCTGTTAAGGGTGCACTTTTCCTCTTTAACAGAGAGGGGCTTTTCCCACTACATTGGGGGACCACCTGTACAGGAGACGCATGCTCCTCCTGATTTCTGGAAAATACCAGAATGTCATTTACGTTGAATATTACAAAAACTCCCAAAATGTCTGAAGAAATGTCATTCATCTATAAATTTCAATATGTTCAAAGGGCGTCTAGAAAGTCATGTTACATTAATCATCAGCATGCACCCGGGGTAAGACATTGGCTGCTCTACCAACATGCTTGGTAAAAAAGGTCAACCTGCTGGACACTTTCGAGGATGTCAGCAATCAGTAACAAATGGTACCAGTCAGAAATGGTGTGTTTATTAACCCCTAACGTCCCCCATCTTTTTCAGCAAAAAGAACATGAAGGCCTCTGCATGGGACCAAGAGAGTACCATAAGCCTATCAGCCATGTTCTCTTCCAGGCACTCTACGAGAACCTTCATTTCAGACTCTCCCATGGTATACATGTTACCAAAGGATTGCTTGAATAAAATATCTTGAATTGTTGCTCGAATTGCTTAGTACAGAATGCAGGGAAAGATCCCACGTACTATCACTCCCCACCCACCACCCCACTCCCACCAATATTGCTTGACCCCAACCCAGAATCTACGTTTTGGCAGTCAAATCTGAGAATAAAAAAAGAGCAACGGAAATTCAAGCAGTTTTTGTCAAGCAATAGACCCACTACCCTTCCCAAATGGGAGGACCTTGTCTGGGAGAATGCCAATGCAATGCCGATGGGGGTTGGGGGGATAGAATATGATCTTTTGGCTTGGTGAAGAAAGCTGCATACTCCCCATAGTGATGTGGAACTCCTTGCAGTATCAGGTATTATTATCCCCACCAATAATATCGCCGTATATATGGTTGTTGGGTAAGGCCGTGGGCAATATTATTGGTGGGGATAATTTATGGGGTTATTGGGACCGGGGATTGCGGGGGTGTCTCCCGCTCCATTAAAAAATACTAGGGGTTGCGGGGGTATCCCCAGGAGGTTCCATGGCTTAATATCGCTGCAAAAATATGCCGATATTTTTTTATGGCAATATTTCTGCTGGGATATTAACACATGGAACCCTCCTTGCATTTTGGGCAAAAGAGTTGAAACAGCACTGGGTGCCTCAAGGCTGTAAGCAGGACAAACACACCAATAACCCTGAGAGGAACACTCAAAGGTACAAGAGACTTAGGAAAGACTATGGTCCAAGGTGACACATTAATATATGGGTTGTGTCTTTCTAACTAAGGAATCCCATTATGACAGGAAAGTCTGTTGCAGAAATTACATTATATGAGACATTCATGATGATTCTCTATGGAAAAAGACAAAGGTTAGGTACACCGGTTCCCTGGCCTGAAAGACAAGGGTGTCTTGTCAACTGCACAGACTACATCAGGTGACTCTCCTAACTGCTCTCAGTCCATGTAAAACATAGAACCTACTCAGTCGATCAGGTAGGGTACTAGCACATTGGGCTGGTCCTGACACCACAATTGTACATCAAATAGGAACAACGATTATCCCTTGTCTGCACTGTCAGTGCTCTCTTCGGGTGACAGAAGAGAAAATGAAGCAGCAGGAGTCCCACACACTCCTTTTATCATCTCCCTAATAGAGGGATAGGCTTACTAATTTCCCAGCTAAGCCTGATATAGCATGACTGGACCCTGCCTGAATATAGGACCCTTTTTCATCAGAGGAGAGGCATAGCCAAGCAGACACACCATTTCCATTCCTCTTCGGAGAAGAAAGTGAGCGCCAAACCCAACTGTATGAACTCCTCTGATGGAGGGGGTACAGGACTATCCATTCCAGGAGGGAGTGGGCGAGTAAGAGAAGGACGGCTTGAACATCAGTGGTCCTTTCGCTCCCTCTGCATGTTGTTCCTAAAGATGATGGAGGAGCGTGTCCATCATGACAGTCATGAAAGTGAGGTGAGCCACATTGCTAGCTCATCTTCGAGATCCTCTGACTAGGCTGAGATAAAGGAGTAACATAGCTAAGGAGGTCGGAGGTTTATGTCCAAAAGCTCCTCTTTGGCTGAATGAACAGTATCCACCCATTAAATCCTCATCTTGAACATTGTCAGAGTGTAAGCCTTGGAAAATAAGGGAGTTGCCCATAAGAGAGCATTTACAGTTAGGTGACTAATCACAAACCCAACTTTGGACTTAGGACTTAGACTTGCAAAATCAGTGAGAACAAATGGTGAATCTGACAAGGAAAGCATCTAGAAGCTCCCAAAGTTGCTTGGGGTTCTAGGATTCCAGTGTCTCGTGAGGCAATGGTTTGCAATTTTTAAGCATTTTCTGTTTTGAAGGTTTTATCCCCCAGCTAACTGCCTAAATGTCTGCCATGAAATCTTGCAGCTATGCCATTTCCAAATCCAAGCCCTTGTTGCAATCATGGGACTTGCTCTTGTCGGTCTTGGAGGAAGCTATGTGCAGCCACCCACTGCCAATCTGCATCCTTAAGTGAGACAGAATGAAGAGTGTCCAAAGGGAAAAGTCCCAACAAAGGGGAGAAGCCAAAGACTTAAAACACTCTAATGCAAGAGATGATCAGGCCAGGGGTAAATCCAAACAAATAGTACGATATCTAGCAGAGATGAGGGGGCAGGGAAGTGGATTGGCATCAGGAGGAAGCGAGATATGAGAGAGGGGAAACTTGATCACCAACAGAACGAAAGATAGCAAGATGAAGCCTAAACTCGTGAAGCCACAACAGGAAAAAGAAAAAGTGGCAGACACCAGCAAACAGATATGATGCATCAGAGGCAGGAGGAAAATCACTAAACTTGTGTAGAGGAAGAGGTTGATTTACAGGGCAGTCACCATCTTGGAACAGGCAATGTACCTCCTGTTTGGGAGCTGCTATGATTGTCACCTGAGAACTTGCATTGAGGAAGGCCAGTTCCCCAATATAGAAATCACCAACCGGACTCCCCAAAGATCAATTTGCACCCCTTCCCCGGCAGAAGTGTGCAGGTATGGTGCTGTCCAATGAGTGGGCAGAGCAGGTTCATGGTCCTGACAGCAGTGTACGGTCAGTAGGACCGAAGTGACATAGCTAGCGGCATTGTAACAAAAGTTAACAACAAATCACAACAAAATCAGGATTGAGTAGCTAATTAACCTCACCACCAATTTGTGTTAAGGTATGAAAAGGGATGTATTCATATTCTTTCTGAAACAATTTCTGAATTTCAAAAGTAGTGTGGTGTATTTTAAGGTTGTTCCATGTATACATTTTCATAATGTGAATCTAAATATGTAACACAAAAGCAGCAGCAACAGCACAACAGGAAACAGTACGCACAAAATAAATAATGACATATTTAGACATAGCCAAATACATACACAATTTCTCTTCTGCCTTTTAAGAGATTCCAGGCTGTACTTTACATGTGTTTTGACGGATCAATGGGTAGCAAGCAAAGCATCTCCCCATCCTCCTCAGGACAGCAAGTTTCTAAGTTGTCCTTAAAGAGGTGTGATCCCTGTTCCTTTTCCCAAACATGAAATCAAGGGGATTTCTTTAACATATAACTGATTTCCTGTGCACATAATTTCTTACGCTACCAAGTCCATGGAAAGAGTTTGTTTGGATGCTAATGCAAACAATTAATTTTAATACTAATTGGGCTGCATTTTCCACTGCATTACTTCATATCCAAATAGTTATCAGGGTTCAAAGCGACAAACATGCATTAAAAAGGCTGCTGAGAACAAAGGCGCTACTCCACCTGTGCCCTTCCTGACAAGCACTTATCTAATCAACTGCCTTTCCCGTATCCTCCTGTGCAATCCACCACTTGTTCCAGGCTCCCATGCAGGCATCAAGAGATCAACCATGACTCCCCCCCTGTTGTCGAAGAAGCCACATTCTTTCCTCT
Organism: Ambystoma mexicanum; assembly: GCF_040938575.1. Classification (NCBI taxonomy): domain Eukaryota; kingdom Metazoa; phylum Chordata; class Amphibia; order Caudata; family Ambystomatidae; genus Ambystoma; species Ambystoma mexicanum. The sequence continues at coordinate 265,121,815 of NC_090922.1, forward strand.
ACAGCCCAGTGCAAATTAACTTATCATGACAAACTGCAGAAAGAAATCACAGGCACAAGGTCACTGAGGAATTACTCTGTGTGACCATTGTCAGCCTCTGCTGGCCACCCTTGGGCATTCTGTTATATCACAAATACTGACATTGCTTGTACTAAAATGCCAATGGCCCACCCAGGGTATCATGGATTTTGTTATTATGTTTAGCTAGTTGTCAGTGACAAAACAGAGATCTTGGAATTTGGTTGTTTTACCAAAAAATGAACCAACCCAACCAGTGCTGTGTGCAAACAAAGGTTGTGGGGAGAAAAGTAGATTGTAATTGTTTTATTTAGGGAACACAAACTGGTAAGCGCCAATGTGACAATTGTTGTTAGAGTGTTCAACATGTATGTGCAGTTTTCCTAACAAAAAGAAATCAGCTCTGTCTGTACCATGTTTGGTCATCTGTGCGTGAGGCCCACATAAACGTGTTTAAAAGCAGGAATATATGTCCAGACTGCCTGCACCAAGGTAGGCCAGTCTTTCCATGTAGTATGGTTCTATCAGCACCCATAGAAGACAAAGACTGCAGAATGTTATGCCTACACTTAAAGCTGAGGAGACAGCCACTTTCCTAAAACCCAGCCCAAGAACCTTCACATCAAGAGCCTGAAAAATTCTCAACAAGTGCTAACCGTGAGGCACGACTTTACTCATGTGGCTTCTCGGACCCTGGAGGGATCCAAGAATCACTCAGGCGACAACACAGATCATTGTTCTTTACTTAATACTACTTCGCAAGAGGGAGTCAGATATACCCCTTCTCAAATAGAACCATCTGACCCTGCTCACTGGCCTGATCTTATGGCCAGCATAGCTAAATAACTACTTTTATGCTCAAGCCCTTTTCATTTGAATCTACTGGCAGACTCTCTCGATAAATGGGCAGTGGACCTACTCTCAACTAAAGCGAACGTTGTCCCCCTAACAAATAATTCCGGCAACTATATCGATGTGATTCAGGTAGCCATATCGGATAAAGCTGTTCAAATTAGCTTACATAAGGAGCAACTAAATCAGGCCACACAAACGAACTCCAGGAATGGGGAAACCCCAAAGTCTATAAGGGCTACTGTGACCATCTCTAAATTCACCCAAACCCCTAATGTGGATATTATTGTCCCGGTAGTGGAATTATGTGTGCCCACCCCAGATCTGGCTCAGAAATCAGTCCAAGGCAAGATCAATCATCCTATATCGATGGGTATTATTCCAAAACCAGTATCCCCACTGAATATGTGCACAACGAAACGTTTGATGCCCAAAATTGAGGACATGAGTACTCATGACTTTGTGTGGGATCAGAGAAACTTTGTCATCACACACTAAGGTCAATGGTAAAGAATTCAAAGAAGCCTTGCGGTACAAAGTTCTAGCCTGGCTTAGAGAAAGAACTGGGCCAGGGGTGGTCAGACTTTCGGACCAAAAGATTGTCCGCAGGATTGACCTCAAAGACTGGAGTATGCTACCTAGCAATGACTGTGTCCTAGTAGGTTGCGGCATTAGCACACTACCTGCATTTCTAAGACATTGACGATATCTGCCCAGAGGATCTTCTAGTTGTAATTTAATTCTTTGAGGTCTCTAAGTTATGTTCAAGTCACTGTTATGTCTTTTTATTTTGCTTTAAGCATAGCTTACTTTTCAATTCATTGTCTTATCTTTTGCACTTGCATTTTCTGTTTTGTGTCAATTTCTATTTGTTTTTTATAATTGTTCTGTCAGCGCCTCTAAGCATTCGGGTACCGTGGCGCACTATACACATGATTAAACATAAACAGAAACAGTAACAGTCATCATGTTTGCTTTACCCTTGATTCCCAGTAAATGAAAATGCCATGGCACAGTAAGGATCTATGGCCAGGCTAGCTGCTCCAAAGTAGGCCAGTCTAGCAATGTAATAACACTTATTATGTTTTCTTTACCATTGATGGCCCTAAACACCACAAAAGGAAGCCATTCTTGCCATGTAATAACACTTATTATGTTTGATTTCCTCTGGATACCCATTAAAAATGGCATGCCACAGCAAGAAAATATATCCATACTTGTGCTACCAACATAGGCCAGTCTTTCCACATAATAACACATCATGTTTGTTTTACCTTCGATTCCCATAAATAAATGCCATGTCAAAGTAAGTGGAACTTGCCTGGACTTTCGCTGCAAAAATATGCCCTCCACCTGCACAATCCAAGGCCTGCTTCCCAGCACACACACATTTGAAATTTCGTTCATTTCTCTGTTACCCAAGCATGCATACATCTAGTCAGTTCTCTCGTTCACTCTTGCAGACACAAGCAACACTCACTCATTCACTTACAGATACAAACACTTGCATGCACGCATACATACATACTTATATACGTACATATATATATACAATATTCTGGATATATGAATTTGTCAGGATGTATTTTACAGTTAGATTTGTTCAACTGAATGATGAACATTTTTAGAATTCTGTGTCTTGTGTGAATCAGTTATTGGCACATTAGATTAATCGTGACACATGTGGTCCTTGGTTTCCTTGTGAAAAACTGTGTGGCTCCCATGCCCACTGGGGCTTAATTTTTCATCTGATACCATAGCCCATTCAGGCAGAACCTTCATTTCTACGTACTTATTTAATCTCATTGTGCTGGGCTGCTCTTCATTTGTATTATGTTCATTTTTCTTTCTTTCAATTTGCAGTTTGGAAAGTAAAGGAAATATCTACATAGCCTTTGTTTATTTAGTCCAGGCTTTCGATCAGGTGGACAGGGATCAGCCGTGGAGGAAACTGTTCCTCTGGAATTGCCCCAAACCCCTATTGGCTCCACTGAAAGCCATCCAAACAGGAAAAATCCTCAGGGTCTGAATGAACAGGGAAGTACTACTATCAAAAGGAATCGACAGTGATCAAGGCCTAAAACAGGGATGTCCGTTGGCCCCGGCCCTCTTCAATTTATTCTTGGCAGACTTTGGCAAGCAAGAAATGTTTTCGCCTACATTGGGAGATAGGGCAGCTAATTGGCTCTTGTACTCGGATGATATAGTGTTGCTCAACCAGACTGCGATTGGGCTACAGCGATCACTCGGTAAGTTGGAGGAGTACGCTAGGGCCAACGACCTGCTGATAAATACGGACCAAACCAAAATAAGAGTGTTGATTAATCGCAGCTGGATAGAAACTGACCATGGAACTCCAGCGCATGCTTGCGAATCAGGCTATTATTATAGAAAAGAAATGTGGGCGATTTTCACTTTTACCAGGCCTGGAATTATATAAATTGAAGGTGGTGGCGACCTTGACTTATGTGGCCGAGACCATGTTGTTTATCCTGGATCATCTATGGTCGGCACTAGAGGGAGTATTCTGGAACGGGTTTTGAGGGTGCAGCATTCTACTCCTATTCATGTCCTTAGGCAAGAACTGAGGTTAATTTCCTTGAAAGGACAAGTGTCTTGCAAAAGTCTTGCACTCTACCGGGAATATTTTTTTTTAAGGTCCAGCAGTAATCTTTGACATACTGAAAACTGAAATGTGTAAAAATAGGAGAAAGAATCTAAAGGCCTGGGTTTCTTTGTGCAGAGAGACGCTTGAAAATGCGGACATGGAATGTAATCCGATGGCTGTTAAAAAAAAAAACTATGGGAATGGGACTTGATAGACACCTAGAAGGGTTACTAGTCAATTTTAATTGTTGGACCACCTGTGCCATGAGGCAAGGGTGGTGGGAACTGTTCCAATATACCTTTCAAGTTCCGAAACAGCCACTACAGGGGGCAATTGATGAGAATACGTTTAAACTTGCTGCCAACAAAGGAGACAATGGCTGTAATAAATCGAGGCGCAGTGAGAGATCTGCAATGCCGTTTTTGTAAGAAGGAGGAGGCCGTAGAATCTCTACACCATTTATTGCTGTTTTGCACTGGGTTAACTGAGGAGAGGACAAGGCATTTCAAAAGCTTTGTAGCTACACTAAGCACTTTAGCACGAGACGAATGGTGGGCGGTTTTATTAAGTGGTGATAGGTTTTCACTGGTTTTAGCCACTGTAAAATACACTATGGCAGTTTTTGGAGAAGAATTTTAGACACTGGAGTTTTTTTTTAACTTATTTTTATTATTTTCATCGTTGGAGCATCAACATCACATGTAAATACAAAACAGTAGCTATAGCGATACACAACATTCAAGCTTGACTAGACCCCTCTTCAAAACCCTTCAGGTGTCCAACTGTCCACAGCACCTGCTATTCCGTCACCCACCACTGCCCCATTCCTGTCCAAATACAGTCTCACTAGACGTGGCTTAAAGGTCAGGGCCGGGAATTCTTGGTTGAATTCGAGTAGGGGTGTCCAAGCTGTCTGAAATTGAAGCAACTTTCCTCCTTTGCCGACAAAACTCTCTCGGCCACTAATATGTCCCAAACCTTAACCCACCAGCGCCCTATGTCCTGGCCTTCTACCGTTTCCCAGCACCGGGCAATAGTGATACCTGCTGCCAGCAACAGGTAAGTCATTAACTTTGCTTGGGCACCCGCCTTTGTATCCCCTCACATGGCGCACCGAACAATATAGGCTTTGGGCACATCGGTAGGCGGCTACTTTTAATGTCATCCATCAGTTACACTATATTCTCCCAGAATGCATGCATCAGCGGGCATTCCCACCACATATGAAAGTATGAGCCCTGGTCCCTACACTTCGCCATTTTTTTTTTTTTTTTTTTTATTTTTTATTTGTTTATATAGCGCTATAGCCCGCGGGTATCAGAACGCTTACATATAGACAGGACAACAAAAGAATGAAGACGGGACTAGGCGGGAGAGGCCTAAATTAAATCAGAGTGATACAATGTGTTTCCAGGATTTACTTAAAAAGTAGGGTTTTCAGTTTTTTCCTGAAGTTAAGGTAGTTGGGCTCAAGTTTTAGTGAAGTGGGTAGGTCGTTCCATTTACCGATGACTATTGTCGGGAAAGCCTTGCCAAGGCCATGTTGTTTTTTAGTAGTAATGGTTTGTAGTTTGCCTGTATTTGATGATCTAAGGCTCCTAGATGGTTCGTACCATTTAAACTGTTTCTTGAGGTAGGCCGGGGCTGTGCCATAAAGGCAGCGATGTACTATGGTGAGAGACTTGAAAGAAATTCTCTCCTCCATAGCCAACCAGTGGAGGGCTTTCCTTTCTCCGGAGATGTGTTCTCTCCATGATTTTCCAGTGATCGTTCTGATGGCGTTGTTTTGGATGGTTTGACATCTTTTCAGGCACTTGCTGTTGGCTCCCAAGAGTAGGGAGTTTCCGTAGTCCAATCTAGATAGAATAGTGGCCCTAGCAATGATGGAACTATTCTTTTGGTCTAACAGTGGCCTGATCTTTCTAAGGAGAATTTGATGGTATTGGCAGTTTTTTATAAGGTAGTTTGTGTGTGCTTCAGCTCCAAGGGAGGCTTGAAGATACACACCTAGGGTCTTTACTTTTGCTGATATTGGGATCTGGATGTTTTTGATGGTAAATGAATTAAAGGCAGGGCTCAATTTCTTTCTGGCTTGAGTGGATCCGAAGATCATGAGCTCGGTCTTAGAGCCATTTAGGCACATCCAATTTTCTTTCATCCAGTGTTCGATGGTGTTGTAAAGGATAGTAAGTTTATCATTGTCTATTTGGTGGTTCCCACTGAGTTCAAATACCAGTTGGGTATCGTCAGCGAAGTTGGTAAAAAATATGCCCATCTGGGATAGCATGGTGCATAGGCATCGCATATAAAGGTTAAAGAGTAATGGGGAGAAACTGGCTCCCTGAGGGACCCCGCAGTCAACTAGCTTGGCGCTAGATGCTTTGCCATTAGGTAGGGGGCACAGGGCCTGGAAATGGTGGATCTGTACTGGCGGTAATACCACCGGAATAGCAATTTCAACGCACACTCATTATTCTTCACACATTTAGAAGAGGCGCGGGCTCTAGCCCATATCTCCAGCCAGGCTACATCATCTAGCTGCAAGCCTAAGTCTGTCTCCCAGCGGGGCATGTATTCCGGGCGATGCAGTGACAGGAGGTCCTCTTGCAACATTCTGTATAGTTTCAAGATCGCTCCCTTTTGTTAGTCTCATGTTAAGTTCTAGTGGGCTCAGGGGTCGTGTGACCTTCTCTCTTGTTTCAGGGTGCGTAATCCATTGGCGGATCTGGGCGTATGAGAACCTGTCCCTCTCTGTGAGTTTTAATTCTTTTTTACACTCATCAAAAGTGCGCAGGTGGCCTTCCACCAATAACTGACCGAGCATGGGAAGCCCTCCTTCTTTCCAGCTCCTAAACGCTCCTGGTGGAATACCTGGAGCAAAGTTGGGGTTACCAAAAACCGGGGAGAGTGGACCCATTCCCCTAGCAATCTTCTTCCTCCGCAGAACCCCATCCCATACCTTCAGAGTGAGTTTCGTCAAAGAGAGGAGGCTAGACGACTGCTTATTTGCTAGGTGCGGAATAAAGGGTAATAAGCGCAAGGGCTTTGCTCCTGCTCTACCTTCATCCACCTTGGTGTCAGAGGCTCAGCCGACCACTTGGGCAAATTAGTTAGTTGGGCTGCTTCAGCTTATCTCAGTATATCAGGGAGCCCTAAACCACCCAGTCCAGAGCCCCCCATAATCACCCTCTTCGAGATCCTGGATATTTTCCTCTGCCAAATAAAGCCCAGCAGTTTACGTTGTAGCTTTTCTAATAAAGGTTTTGGGACCTCCACTGGGAGATATGAACAACAATATAACAAGCGGGGGAGAAGGTTCATCTTGACAGCAGTGATTCGACCCATTAGCGAAATTTCTTGACCCGCCCACCTTTCCAGATCCTGTTCTAGTGACTTAACCATGGGAGGGAAGTTGGCCCCATAGAGGTCCTTCAGAGCAGCCGTTAAGTGAACCCCTAGATAGGCTCTAGAAGTTGTGTTCCAGCGAATCGGACAGATGGCCTAAATCGCCCTAACTCTTGTGGAGTGAGGCCCACCCCGAGGGCCATTGATTTCCCAAAATTGATGTCAAACCTCGCTACTCGCCCAAAAGCTCACAGTGTCTGTAACACTGCCTGTAAGGATGGGATGATGTTTGTAATGGATAAGAGCACATCATCGGCATATAATGAGATCTTATGAGGCGAGTCTTGCACCATCGGGCCTTGTATTGACTTATTTCCCTGTATATGTTGTGCCATTGGCTCCATAATAAGGGCGAATAAGAAGGGTGAGAGCGGGCATCCCTGACGTGTCCCACATTGATTGATTGATTGATTTATTTATTTATAAAGCGCTTTACACCAAGGCGAGAGGGACATGTGAGACACATGTGAGACACATGTGAGAAGAACCGGGGGTGACCGCTCCCGATTCACCTGGACGGAGGTACTCGGGCGCACTAATTGGCAGCTATCGCTCTCCTGAACTGGGGGCCAAAAGGTTACATGTAATAATGTCCCCTCAGAAATATCGGCATGCAAAAAAATTGCAGAAAAATTGCTGTTTTTTGTGTGGACATTATTACATGGAACATGAGGGGGACACCCCTGTAACCCCCAAACCCTTTTTTATTTTTCATGGGGAGCGGGCGACTCCCCCACAATCCCCACCTGCCCCTGTCCCTATATATGGTTGCTGTATATAATGTCGTCACAACCTTTTCCCGGCGACATTATATACAGCAACCATATATATATAGGGATATTATTACCTGACACTGGACAAAAGCAAATGCCTCCAGCGTCAGGTGCATAAAGGACCAATCCACCCTGTCAAATGCTTTTGTAGCATCCAGGACAAGAAGAGCCAGTTTTTCATCGCTTCTGTTTACTAGGGCCTGGAGTTTCTGCTGTACCTCAAGTAGTGATGCCGCTTGTTCCGGCGTTTGGTCTTCCATCTCCCCCAGTCTCTGTTCCATTTTCATCACCCTTTGATCTGTGTTCTAATTTCGTGGTGTGCTCCGTCATGCAGCTGTGGAATTCAGATTTAATGTACAGCAATAATGCCTGGACGTCTTCTTTAGTGGAAAGATGACTCACCCAGACCCAGCGAGGCACGGGGTGGAGATTTGGGAGTATTTGGCTTTCTCCCCTTTTCCGCTGGAAGCAACATGGTGGATATGTTCCCACTCGTCTGGGTCTTTGAGTGTTTGGACATGGTGTCAGGTTTTTGAAGCGTAGATGGACCTATGGGAAGGCTCCTCGGGGGGGCGGCAGATGTTTATGGTAGGAGCGCCAGTAGAGCCTTGTTCCTTGTGTCCCATGGTCTCCGGCTCTGCGGCCATGCAGAATGTCCAACAATTGGAGCGTTCCAGGAGCGTATTGTCACTTAGGGAGAGCCTTCTATAGGACTTGCTTTGGAGCCAGGATTGGCTTATAGCTATAGGTAAGTGGTGGGGTCTGCTATCTCCTTCGTTGCACCAGATGCAGTGAGGTCACTTTCAGGAAGCCGGGAGCTAGGGTGACATGGGTACTGTAAGTCCGGGGCTAGGAGATGGCAGAGGGGTATCCAGCGACGTGCACCTTTGCTTTCACTGTATGGCCCAGCTCAGTAGCCTAATAGTGCCAGGGAACCACATATCCTGTCTCCGTCGGCCACTTAGTTGGGATTAGAGGAGAGCAGATAGGCACTTCCAGCACCCAGAAGGGGGTAAGCAATTGTAGGTTATCTCAAAAGCAGTCCCTTACTTTAAAAGTGCACCACTCTTCAGCATATAAGTGATGCAAGGAGCATTCCTTCCCAGATTGGTCAATGCAGTATTGCAGGTGCTCATCTCGTCCTCAGAAGCTCCCCTCCTCCCCCCCGGAAGTCTCCAGCGAAGTCAGCGAGTAGCGGTAAGCCCAGCTGAGCTGCCTGCCTCACAGATCACGCCCAGCTGAGGGATATGTTCCACGGCTCACGGAGGAGCCAAATTATCATGTCAGGCTGACAGCCCACTGATCCGGAATCTGCATCAGGACTAGCGGTAAGTGAGCGAGAGTCTGCGGCCCCAGGGGCGGGGGGGAGCACTGCTGGAGGCACGGGTAGGCTGGCAAGCGGAGCACTCTGACCGGGACAGTATAGAAGACGTTGGAGGGTGGGGGGCCGGGCTTCCCCTTCGAGTAGCATTAAATCCATGCCCCCTGTGGGATCCTGAAAGGAGCCGGCTGCTCCAAAATCATACGCTCCCTGGAGGTCTAGGTCATAGCGTTCCGAGTGCGCCTGCCTGCCATCTTGAAGACCTCCTCCGCACTCAGGACCCGGAGTCGCTTCGAAAGGGTCATATGAGACGTACAGCAGGAATTTCAGGGGGCCTCTAGCCGCAACAGCCTCCCAGCACCTTCCGACAGCAAAGGTCATAGTCTCGCTTCTCGGGAACCGCCAGGGACGGTATATTAATTGAAATTCATCAGCGCTCAGCACAGAGGCCATTAGCAGAGCAGCCACATCGGTGGTGCTGTAGGCCACGCCCCCATTTTATGAGGTTTTATGGAATGATGTGATAGCTTAATCGAAACAATTGAAATGCTTTGTTTTTTCATCTTGTTTTTTTTCTTTTATTCCAATGGAAGGTTGGATTGTTTTAATAATGTATTGTTGCTAAATGGTTTTTTAATAAACTAATAATGCAACCAAAAAAAATTGAACTTTGACTGTCATCACATTTTTGATGTAGTCATGATTGTTTACAGTACTTTCGCACTTTGCATTTCATAACATTATTTATTTAATGATTAGCAAAGGGATGAATGCACAAGTTTTATTCATGTTTGTGTAATTAGATCAACGTTTGTTCAATTTGGAATATTATGTTTTTCATAGTTATTTGCTATGATATCTTTTTCAAGTATAAAATGGCTGCTATGGTGCCTTCCTTACAGCTAATGGATTTGAATTGTAGTCCCTCTTCAGTGTTGCCAGAGCTAGCCTCAGTGAAGCAACACTGCATGAGCTCTGCGATCCATTTTTAGCGCAGGCCACATTCCTTTTGGCAGAGAGCCTACTTTGAGATTTTTTTAAACTAAATATGATTTTATAAATGTATTCAGCTAATAGTTATTTGCACCTTATATTTAAATAACTGCCTTCTTTTAGTGCCTGCCCATGTCTGTGTATATATGATTATATTTGTATGAAAAAGCTTTCTCAGTGTCCCTCCTCCCCCGGTCTCTTGTAGTGCCTAGTAGCAGTTGACAAAAGTCTTGCCTAATTCTAAAGCGCATGGGAATGAAGGAAGGCACTAGCTCCTTCCCAACATTCTCCCCTTTCGTTACTTCCACAGTAACTAACTCATCCCCACTGACATATCTACAACCCCAAAAATATTATTTTGAGTTTTGCTGTTTATTGTATAACAAGGTGTTTTAGATCCCCCAATTGATACCATCATCTTTGCACTATTAGGGACTATATTAACACAACTTTGGAGACCCAATTGGCACGTGAAGAAGAGGACCAAGAAGAATATGATAGCAGGCACCAGTATTTTTACTGCTGACCCCAGCAGACGGGACTCAATAAAAGGCAAGCGATGACCAATCTGTGTTCTGAAATTCACATTCTTTCTTCATTTGAACACCTAGATTGTGCACCGCCTCGATGACGTGGGATAGTGACCCATTCTCAGCATCCTCTGGAGGTATAAAAGTACAGCAGCTGATTCCCAATTTTTTGCACACTCCTGCTTCTATGGCTGTTAGCAAATCCAACATGTAGCGGTTCTGCATCGTCACGAGTCTTAATGCACGAAGTGCTACTATGATGGCGTTGAACCCATTCTCTGTGTCCTTTGCCAGCTGGACTAGCTCCCATCGGACTAGCTGCACCAACTTGGCGTTAGCAGCTGCTTGTACCCCAGGAGCCAAAAAATATGAAAAGAAAGTCTCTGCTGAGCTAAAAAGTCGATACTCATCAGGTATTCCTCTGAGCAGTGCGGAAGAGTCCTTTGAGACATTGGGCCTCATAAAGAGTCCATCGGTAACCGAGGCGGTAGAACCGCCTGGTTACCGCCGGACTCGTATTACCATTCCGCCTCTGTGATTCCCGGAATTACCGGGGCATTACAACCCCGGTGTCCCGGGAATTCCGGAGGCGGAATGGTGTAAATCCCCATTCCCATTGAGTCCTATGGGACTCGATGGGAATTGGGAACATGGAAACACCGGCATCATCTCGTGATGGTGCCGGTGTTTCCTCATCCACCTGCAGGCGGGCGGTGGTAAACCTGCCAGGTCAGACCTGGCGGGAACGCCACCTTCCGCCTGCAGGACTCGGGATCGTGCGGTCCGGAATTAACAGTGGCAGCGGGTTTACCCCCACTGTTATTTCCGGACCGCCCGACCTGTAATGAGGCCCATTGGGGCCTCATTACAAGGTCGGTGGTAAGGGATTTCCGGCACCGGTAAGGACACCGGTGCCGGTAATCACTTACCACCCTATTCCAAGGTCCCTTAGCGGGTCCCTTCCTTAACGCCTGGTTTTACTGGACGTTATGGAAGGGACCCATTAAGGGACTTCAGAGCTAATAACGGTACCGCAAATTGCGGTACCGTTATTAGCTCCATCCCCATTCCCATTGAGCCCTATGGGGGCTCGAATGGGGAATGGTTCCCGGAATGCGAACTTACCGGGTCCTCCAAGGTTGGAATGACCCGGTAAGTCCCTATTTCGGTTACCCGGACCAGGAATGCGGTAAGGGGGTAGCCATGGTGCTATGTCTCTATGTATTCACATTGGCTTCTCCATTATTGCAATCCATGTCAGCCTGGTGATGTATTGGGACCATGTTTGTGAACACATAGGGCCTCATTACGACTTTTGTGGAATGGGTTAACGGGCTCCGCTAATGGAGGCGGACCCGTTAAACCCATTCTGCAAAATTACGAGGTCCGCGAGGGGACCAGGGAGCTAACAACGGGCTGGTCGTAATCAGCCCGTTGTTAGCTCCCGCTCCCATTCCCATTGAGCCCTATAGGGTCTCAATGGGAATGGGGAAGGTCCGGGCCTGGGTTCCCAGTAGGAGGAATTACCGGTCCCTCCGAACTCGGAATGGCCCGTAATTCCCCATTCAGGGAATCCGGACCTGATTTTGGAGGCAGCCATGGCACTAATAGCGCCATGGCTGCCTCCAAAGTCGTAATGAGGCCCATAGTCTCTACTTGAGCTATTGCTTTTCCACTGTGCTCCATCAGTCCATCTCCCGGGCACGTCACTGTGGTGCCCTGCCATTTGTCGTTGACATGTGAGTAACCTCCCAAGGAAAAATATGATACTTTTAGACACTGGCTGTATTTCGTGTTACCATTGCATAACGCTGTTTCTAGATCAATGCTCCTCAACTGCACGCTGTGTGCCTGGAATGTGCCCTTTATGCTACATAGTGCAAGATAATGATAATGTTGTGTTATTTATATAGCGCCTTTAGCCAAAGCACTTTACGGAGCACATATTTACATACAATATCACCCAACTGAAATTGGCACTCATTTATCGACCTCGGAAGGATGAAAGGCTGAGTTGGCCATGCCAGGATTCGAACCTGCGACCTGCAGATCACGCTCAGATTGCAGCAGCTAGCGCTCAACCCGCTGATCTATCTTACCGGCCTTGTGCCAGGAATTGTGCCTCTGTAATTGGGACTGGATGTGGAGCTAAAACCTTAGGTGCCCCTGTTGCATGCGGAATAAGTGCACACACGTAACAGCTTTCATTTATCACATTCCTTCCTGCAGTGCGTATATCGGAGTGCAGCTATTGGAGGATTCTGGGTACTTCCCGTTTCATTCGTCTAAGAAAACTTGTAGGGGAGGCCAGCAAAAATTGAGACATTTTGTATTTCTTTTTTATAGACATATTCATATTAGCATTATTTTCCAACTGTCCATACCCCCCTTTATATGGCCACCCCATATAACAGACATACCTTCATCCACTCCAACAACCAGGACCAGTGTCACACAAAACAATATAATACTAAAAGAATATACTGCATAATTCCTAGAACAAATAACATTTATCTTAACTTTAACCCTACATAACAGAGAGGTTTGAACTTGTCAGTCAGGCATCCTTGCTTATTGCTGGAGAGGAGAAAAAAGGTTATCAAGAAAAAGAGAGAGAGAGGGGGAGAGAAAAAGAGAGTGAGAGAGAAAAGAAGGGAGAGAGGGAGGGAGAAGGAGAGGGAGAACAAAATCAAAAAATTGAAAAAAGATAAAAAAAAATAAAAGAGCAATATAAAATGAAAAAAATGAAAATAAATGAAAATATCAGGTGTGTGCCACTGCACACCACACTGGCATGGATCCTTTCGAAATGTATCTTCTTTGGCTATGTCCTTATTGAGCTTTGCCTTGTCACAGGTGCTCTTCGGACATCCGAGAGATGCACCCCAATATCTTAACTACTTCACACAGATGGCGAGAGGAGTACAGAACACCACCCCATAAGGACCTTGAAACTTGGGGGTGATCAGTTCCCCATGTAATAATGGTCCAGTTGTAATATGGACAATGTTGTGTATGGAACCATGGTCTCACTTTCTACAGGGGTGGTCACTACTTCTCCCCGTTTACCGCGCACCTCCTCCCCATCTCCTTGTCAATTATTGATGACCCATCAACATATAGTATGTCTCCTTCCATCAATGCATGAGCCATTCATCAGGGTAGGAAAAGAAATAAAACACCTGTGTACACCTGTGTATAATCTGGAGTTGCTAAAACAGGGGCCATGCAAATAGCTTCGTTTAAGTCCTCAATTTGTCTATTCATTCCATCATTTCATTTCAGTTTACTTTCAAGTCTTCTGTCCTTCCTTGAGACTGTGTAACAGCAGCCTTGTTTAGACTGCGTAGTCTAGGATCCATGCCCTACAATAATTACATAAGCCTAGAAACTGCTGCATTTCCTTGACAGTAATGGGCCTACGGATGGCGGGTACTGCTGCTGCCCTATCTGGCAATATTAGTACCTCCTGTTGGAAGTATTGTAGCTTCTTTTTATCTACCTTGTACCCTTTGGGAGCCAGAAATTGCAATAATGCAACAGAATGTCTCCTGCACCGTTGTTCATTTTCACTGTATACCAACATATCATCCACATACTGGATGACTGTGCTAGGCACCTGCCTTCAATGTAATCTGTACTGGGTCACATCTCTCAGTAACCCAACATCATGTGGATTAACAGTCCATAATTGTGTTGGCACATATCGCATGTCCTCCTAATAAAATAAAGGCTGGGTCATCACTGCCATCAGGGGGCACTGCACCTTCCTATACTGCACCGCGATATCACAGGGGATGCAGATTTCCAAAATGATCTCCCCATTTTGCTCACTGTCCTCAAATAACTCCTCATCAGTCATTTGCTTTGATTGTACTGTTGGTTCTACGCATAGTACTGTGCGCCACTCGCATCCATCCTGGTCTGTTCCAATCAGGACTACTCTTTTGTCTGACACTAGTAGTCCTTGCAAATCTAATGACAATATTGTTCCTGCCACCATCTCGGGTGGCACCATGGATTGGAAAATAAAATCTGTGTGTACTCGCCAACATTTTGTCGCAATCTGAGGCGCTGCTTTTACTAATACCTTCATATCATAGAAAAATATGTCCGAGACCACAGGGACCCCACGGACTACTGACTCCCTTGCCATTGCATTGATTATTACCATTGCTCGAGCTACACACATCCCTGGAGTGAAACACACTGCCACTTGATCTGTGAATCATATAGTTATATTTAATTTACTGAGCAGATCCCTACCCAAAAAGTTCACAGGGGAACACTCTGAATATAACAAGGGGGGTTGTACTACCTTCCCTCCCACTTTTATATCCAGCCTCAGTGTATGGAACCGTAGAACTAGCCCCAGATAATCCCTGTTTTAACTGATAATGGAAAGTTCCCCTCCATAATGCATGATTTAGTAGCACCTGAATTTACCATAAATATAAATTGCTTGTTTCCTATTTCTGCCTCCACCAAGGGCTCCTCTTCAAGGTGTGCGGTTGTCAATAGGATTGGACAAGCAAGTGCTCTCTGTGGGCTGTCCTAATAAGAATATGTATTTGTCCCGGGGAATGAAAAAGGGCCACCCCGCCATTGTAACTCCTCGTAATGGGGCGCCTGCTCCCCCTACCACCCTGTTAAACTGTGTTCCCTCACCATGCTGTAATTGTTGCCCATGTTGCCCTTGCCTGTCAGCCCCATAAGGGAACTGATTTTGACCCCCTCGCCCAAATTGCTGTTGTCCCATTCCTTGAGGCCCTTGGAACCCCTGCCCTGGAGGTGATGGCCCATAATGAAATCCCATCCCAGGCATGTTCCGTTCCTGCATTCCCTTGCAAAATGCACCCATCTCTCGCAATACCAGCACTGTGATGTTCCCAATCCTCCTCCCCGGGGCCCTGTCCCCCCCAAAGCCTCCTGCTCTTGCGCCTCGAAATTCTCCTCTTCCCCTTGGCGCTCCTTCAAACTGTCTCTGTGGGTTGGGGTACTGTGCTCCGCACCCCATTGTCCCTATCCTCCTTCACCCCATAGTGCCGCAATTGTAGCATTCACAATTTGTTGAGTGTCTCCTGTCCTTTCCCGCTGAACCGGTGCCATCACTGGTGCTTAGATGACAACCTTATTTAGTTTCTTTTCCGCTAGTGTTGCCTCGTCCGTTTGCCACTTCTGGGCTGTCTCCCTGTCCCGCTCCTTGATTCTCTTAAAATGGTGGACTATTATACTTTGTATCGCCGCCCACCCTTTGGATTCAACTCCCACAATTTTATCAATTTTATCTAGTGCCTTTTGGTGCTCTTTTGGTAATTCCCTCTTTATGATAAAATAGAAAAATGGTACTGAATGGTCCCATAGCCCTCCTGTCTCAACTCTCCAACCTAATAAACCTAACTTCGGCTCATCATCATCCATTGTACATTACATTAAGTCAGGGTATCTCGGTATATTTTTCGTAGGGCATCCCATACCCTTGCCCTTACCTCATTAAAGGCTGCTCAATCATGTTCATTATCTGCAAGACTTACCCAAGCCCTTGCCCATATGTCCCCAGCCTGGTCCCCAACTATGACGACCAGTAAACTCTTAAGGTCTCCTAGTGCGAAGGCTATCCCTACTGTTTGTTTTTCAAATTCATAGATCCATTTACTAGATCCGGCTATAAGCTGGGGGAGAGATTTAATCCAATTATTTTTGTCCATTTGAGGCCATGGCACATACTGAGTTATCCCTACTACTTTATGTATAAGTAGTATCTGCATAGTTATTTTGTTATTCTTCTGATCTTTTACTACCACCATTAAATCGGGTCTATTCCTTGGTCTATCCCGCCTCACTGCCTGCTGTGGCAGGGACGGGTTTATTGCCGCCTCTTCTCCTTGATCTCCTTCTTGCCCTCCCTCTTCATTATTTCTACCACCTTGATCTTCCCCTCCATTTGTCCTTGCTTCTTCTACTTGTTGTCCCAGGACCGTCCATACCCACTGCCCATCATCTTTTTCAACACAAACATTTCTTATTGCCCCAGGCACCTGTATTTCTGGTGATACTTCTTCAGGTTCTTGTAACCTGACTAACCTTTCCCGCAACGCTCTTAACTTGTTGTCTGTCTACCTGTGAACCATCTGGGTACACTGATGCTACGGGCATGTTGGCACTTTGGTTATGTGAAGATGCAAATGCTCTTGCATTGACTCCCCTAGTTGCTAATCCTGATCATTCTGTTGTTGACACGCTCTCTACCACTGGAGGCATATAGACTGGGTGTGTATACCCTACTGCAGGTTTAGGCGTTACAGGGTATATCCCCTTACATTGGATCTCTTTTTCATTTTCCTCATCTTCCATATCCTCGAATAATCGCCACAGATCTAAAATCTCTTTTCTTTTTGGGAATGTTTTCCCTTTATATTTTGTTGCTAAAAAGATGGACATTTTTTCTAGCATGTTTCTGTTATGGGTGCCCTGCTCTGGCCAAGAGCAGGACAGCCCCTCTTCCTTTGTTTCTACTATCCATTGTTTGTGGACTTATTTGTTCTGTCACAATACAGTGGCAGGACCCTATGCATGTGTTTTACTGGGGTTTCTTCCTCCATAATATTGCGCTTGTCCCTAATGCTTCACTTAGACCATACTGCTATGATGCACACGCTGCTACCTGTTACACAAAAATACAGATCAACCCTCTTTTTCCCCACCCCCTTATTTTTCCACTTTGATTTCACCCACACACACACCGCGACTCATCCACCTTCCTTCCTTTTTTACCACAAAAGACAGCAAGAGAAAATATAAAAAAATAATTGACTAAAATCCAGGCCCATTCCTTATAGCGAGCCACTACTTTTTTTCCTTATATCCTTGTAATACCACCTTCCCATCTTTTTTAATATGCAGAGGAGCCCATTGCTTTTATCGTCATAAAAGAATAATGCGTGGTACTACCTTCTCAACCTATTATGGCTGAGGATCCCTTACATCCCAGTCTGTATACGCTGAGGCTCCCGTTTTCCATGATAAGAAGTAGAAAAACAGAAAAACGCGACAATTTCAGTACATAACCCACCTCCTATCCAATCTACTCCTTAACACATCACCTGAAATACTATCCAATCTATTCCTTAATACATCACAGAAAGTCCTATTCCATTTATTCCACTGACCTTGTACACCATTCACATCACCATACATTTATACATACACATCCCCTTGTTGTTATCACTTGCAAGAGTATACTTACATGTCCCTGTTTCACTTGAGTTTTCTTCCGTTATGAAGTCCCAATGCTGACCTGTCTCTCTGGAGCCACTCCCTGCTTTAGTGAGCAGAGAGGATTTCTATTAAAATGGCTTAGGGGGTATCCCTTATCACGCTCAAACCAGAGTAAATAACACCACTCTAGGGAGGTAAGGCCAAGAGTCTATCTTGCAAGGATAACAAATGTATTCTTTACAGAAATAAGGATAGGAGCAAATAACTCTGCTGCCTGAACATTCTCTTCTGTCCCTCAACCGTCCCATTCACCTGCAAACGGGAGCCAGACAAGAGCTTATATACTCTTAACTTGCTGTAGTGGCATCTCTGGATATGGGCATGGCTCAATCCCACACTTTCCTGCTTCCATACAAGGGATGCTCCAGTCTTCCTTCCTTCATGGTCTGCGATTTCTGTTTAGGACATGCTACTTTACATATTACTACCTTAGACACATACAGACAGCGGAGGTTTACAAACCTTGAGGCCTAGCCCCGAGAAAAACTAAACATTTCTCGAACTAATTTTCATTCATACTCCACTCATCTTACTCATATTTCTATCTGGTCTTATAATCTCCATTTAAACCGCGTTTTCATAATTTTGTATGTTGTGCATGAGTATGTAAACACTAATTTTAGCAAGCATGGGCTTTTGACAGAAAGCAGACAACTGGTGAGCCACTTCGTGTGCTTTGTCAGAGCTAGCCTCAGTGAAGCAACACTGCATGAGCTCTGCGATCCATTTTTAGCTCAGGCCACATTCCTTTTGGCATGGCAGAGAGTCTGCTTTGATATTTTTAAAACTAAATATGATTTTACAAATGTATTCATCTAATAGTTATTTGCACCTTATATTTAAATAACCGCCTTCTTTTAGTTCCTGCCCATGTCTTGGAATATATGATTATATTTGCTTGAAAAAGCGTTCTCAGTTTTCCTCCTCTCCCGGTCTCTTGTAGTGCCTAGAAGCAGTCAACAGAAGTCTTGCCTAATTCTAAAGCGCTTGGGAATGAAGGAAGGTGCTAGCTCGTTCCCAACAAGAATTAGAGATGGGGTTGGTCGGACTCACTTTCATGGCAGCATGGGTTGTGGCAGTCCTTTGGTGCAAACACAGGAACAGTCCAGTAACTTATCCGGAGGATGGATCATCATTAGAGATGTGGGGCTGTGGCTGACCAGGCCTAGACAGGACCAGACGGGGCCTTCATGTGGGCCTTCGGTGGATGGGCTGGCTCCTGCCACCCGGTGCCACCAATTGGCAGATTAAGTAAAGGGCAGCCAATGGTGTGGGAGTAGGCTCAGCACCCTCATGGGGTTAGGTCAGCCATTTTAAGAAAGGCAAAGAAACATCAGGGCCTGTGAAGGAAAATAAAAAAGATAGAGCCCTTAAGCTTTGGTACTGCCTGAAAGTTTCTCTGGTGATAATGCATCGTAATAGTCAATTAAGCACAAACATGTTTCATTTTCCTGAACAAATGAAGGTGTGTGTCATCACGCGGCGAAAGGATGAAAAATTCAGAATAACTTTAATGCTTTGTAAACCAAAGCATGGGGCGGTGCACGGAATGATCAAAGCCGTGCATTGGGTTACCGTCTATGTAGGACCCACAATGAGTAGGAGCTGAGGTTGATTTTAGAAGGACCTCATCATCTACCTGCTGCTTGTTAATAGGACTCACAATTCTCTCCTATAACCACAAGTCCACAACCTAAAATAAACATTTATTTTACAAAAACTTTATCCCTTGGACTTTTTTTATATGTTTTTGCATACACCAGTATCATAGTATGCCACCTTTGTGCCAAATAATTACAAATTGGCTCATTTGTGCATGTTGGAATTCATGGATGTGGCCATGGTTTTGCTGAAGCAAGATGGTGGTTCATGTACTCCTTTTGTGATTTGAATGAAGACTGTGTTCAGCCGATCCTTGACATCCACGCAGTAAAGCCAAACATGCATCTACCATTTTGCAGTCTTTTGGGTGAATTTCATATTCTACTGATCAAAATGTGTCCATTGGAAAACATACTCAAAAGCACAGTTAATAAGCATTGACTTCATGTCAGTTTTCTTCAGTTTTCAGTTCTTGTGTGAGCAAAAGTCTTCTCTGGGCTGTGAATGGGAATCTTTTCTTTGGGTGCATTAGGCTCTAATTGTGTCACTGATAATTTCACAGCAACATAACAAGGGTTACAAAACTCTTTGAAGTCTTTTAAGAAACAAAGTTAAAGCCCCTCAGTACATTTGTTGTCAATCTAGATCTTCATGCAAGATAATTCAATAAATGAAAAGGAAGTTGGGGTCCTAATGTTCAGACAACTGTGAATGAATTGATCAGACTGCATACATCCCCTAAGTCTATCGCATTAAATTGTCCTTACTTTTCCTTTCTTAAAAGCCCCAGGGAACTGTGAGGGCTTTGTATGGCTACATTGCGGAGAGGAAAGATGAGCTGAGCTTTTGTGAAGGGGCTCTGATCCATAATGTTACAAAGGAGCAAGGAGGCTGGTAAGACGCTATATGTGGTCAAACGTTTTAAGATTGACTGAACCTTTCTCAATTTGTGTATGTTGAAAAATGCTTAATTTGTCAGACTTTTGTCTAAAAAGTAGCAGCTTGAATTGTAACAGAGAGGAGGTGACTTCAGCATCCTTTTTAACTTTATCAATGGAGATGCATTGGGGTCCAGCACTGTGTAGCAGTAACGCGTTTACATCTTATACAGATCAATGATTTAAGCATTACCCAAAGGAAGCCCGGCACGTACCGAGTGGCATTGAAAACATTACCTTTGGCAAACATTTGTGACATTCTTTACCTGAGTACTCAAAATCCATAAAAACGTTATGTAGGTTCATGGGAGAAAATCACACATGTCGTAGGTGATGCCTGGCGAAGTGCTAACCCTTCAACATTCATTCGCTATTTATTAGTAACAGATCAGTCTCTGTGATGGAGATATGACAAGTCAAAGAAATTGGAGTCAAGGATAAAGACTCAGAGGAACGAATGGCTGTCTATTTCCCTCAGTGCACAGTCTTTAAGGGTGCTCTCACTTTGCTTAGCCCGTTTGCCCTTTTGTTTATGCCATGAGCTGCCCTCCAGAAGTCACAGGATTAGTGTGCTAGTGATGAATACAACCAGTGATATTTGTTTTGCGTTTGTCGTTGCCTGAAACCTTATTACGTCCTGGGAATTTAGAACATCCTGGAATCCTGATGAAACTCTTTGATATGTCACTGTGCCAATGAATGTGCTGTGATGTAGCTGGTGGGGTTCAAAGACCAAGCCAACAGAGAAACCCTGAATTCAAAGTGGTTTGCCTGGGAGCTATAACAGTGTGGGGGAAATAGTACACTGGTACAGAATAAAGTGCAAATGAAAATGTGTCAAGTAGATCCGGTGGTTTCTAAGTACAATTAAGGGAAACCCAAAGTTCAGAATGTCTCTCAGGAGGCATTGGGGCACCATCTTGGAAAGTGAAAATAGTGCACAAATAAAAGCCTTCCACAAAACAGTTTCTAGTTCTCTGGTACTTGCCGCCCACTAACTTCCACAAGCAAGCATTGAGATAATTACTGGTTTCACAAGGTTGTCTCCCCTTTCATTCTCTTTCTCCTTCCTTCTTATCTCTGCTGACAGTGGGTGGGGCATGTATATAAACAATAGGTGTGCCCCAGTGTGCAGGCGTGGGCGGGGGCAATATAAACATTAAATACAAGAAACCTCAGACAGGAACCCATGCACAAGACAGTCCTAAATTCTGTCAATGATTTTATGGTTGAATCTCCATCTTATTTATAAGGCATATGCTTTGAAGGAAAGTCACAGGAACGACAGAGCCAAAGAAAAAAACCTAAGGAGTACATGAAAATAGATTTATTATACAAAGAAACATATTATTTAACGTATTTCAAAAATGCTTTTTACAAGTTTTTAAAAAAAAACAACATAACAAAAGATGAAAAGGAGACATACAACAAAGCATATGTACATTATGATTTCAACAAATAATTAGAATAGAAAATAATGCAATGAGACAATTAGTAAAAAGAACAGAGAAAACCACAAAAAGGCAGTTATGCCTGTTGGGTTTTAACCAGGGTGTGTAAAAAATTACCCTGGTTAGTACAGAATTGAATTATTCATAATCAACTAATGACATGTAGTTATTTTGCCATATCATTGACTGACAATGGGTGGGGCTACACAGTAATTCCCAGGGTGTGGTCTTTGAGGTAGTGCTTTCTCTACCATATCAGGGGAAGCAGGTCCCTAAGCGTCCACCTTGGTACTTCCCAGAGCTGTGATGAACCAGGAATGGAGCGCAGACACAGGGGACTCATGGTGTTGGCCATACAGTTTTATTCAATGGAAACAGGGTTGGAAAATGCCTCACTGTCCTTATCCTAGAAGGTATTACCCTACCTCAACCAAACTCTAAGCGCCTTTCATGTGTCAAGATGTCCAAAAGCAAAATGTCCTGTGTCTGAAATCCTATCCTAGCCCTCACACACTAAAAGTAACTCTAAGGTGCTAAGGGTAATGTCTATGGGCCTCATTACGACCCAGGCGGTAAGTTACCGCCTGGGCCGTGACTTTACCACCATGGCGTAAACTACGTTTACGCCATGGTGGTTGGCGGACTTACCGCCCCATTCCGACCTTGGCGGGGCGGTAAGTCCCCAATCCCCATTTACCCTTCCCATTTTTGCCCCATAGGGCATAATGGGAGTGGGGAAGGCATTAATTACGCCACCGTAAATTACGGTGGCGTAATTAACTCCATGGTCCCTTAGCGCCATGGATTTTAACACCTGCTAAAAGCAGGTGTTAAAAGCGCCATGGCGCTAGGGGACCTCGTAATTGGCGGTAAGGGGTCGGCGCAGCTAACGCTGGCGTAAACCCCTTACCGCCAGGGTCGTAATGAGGCCCTATGACTTGCAAAGTGTCAAAATCTTGAAGTTCAACAAAAAGGCGTACATCCAACAAAGTTTCAAATTAATAATGCTCACAGTTCCACGGCATCACTCCCTTCCCCAGGTTCCTCTTCACCAAACAAAAGTTCAAAAGAATAACCAAGTTCTTTGTAGCTCAAGAGGATAACGCCCCTCCTCTTGATGTAGCAACTTTTTCCATGGGAAATGTCTCCCTTCCCCAAGTCTTTCCCACATTCAATGTAATGCAAAAATCCTAAGGGCATGAAACTTCCATAGGATTCTCTGACTGACACAACACCTGGTATACTCCCCTGCCAGGTTCTTTCATATAGTTTCTTGATGCAATGTGGGTGCAGGTCCTAGACTCGCAAGACACCCGGTCTACTCTCCTGCCAGGTTCTTTTCACTCATTCATCACAGCTCAGAATCCTTAGTGCATGGGTCTTCCTTTGGATTCTTTTATTTGCAAAAAGCCTGGCATACTCCCCTGCCAGGTTCTCTTTACTCATTCATCACAATTGACTGTGCCTGGTATTCTCCTTTACCAGGCCTTTTCACATTCATTTTCTTTCTGTCTTATATTTGCCACACATTTTCCCCCACGTGTGTCTTTTAACATTGCAGTGGGTCCCAGACCCTTTTCCATGTACTTCTTATCTTATTATCAAATGTCACTGTGGCTCTATTCACCTGCTAAAGCTTTCCCCAGTTCTCACACTGCATCTCCCTCAGTAGGCGGTAAACTATCCAAAGTGCCGCGGCTCCCCTTTTCCTCTCAGCGTGCTCACCGGTTCTCAGAAGGCAGCTTCGGGGTCCTTTGCATCACTTCTGTCAGTCGGCGGTTTGTCGTCGGGTCTGTGAAGCCCTTCATTCACTCAACGGCATTCACCACACTGCCGGCTCCCCTTGCCAGCCTCTTCCCTTCCCGGCATCTCATTGACTGTGCTCCGACCCATGAGCGTCTCTAGGTTCCTTGGCCTCCCAGAACTTGCCAGGATCGTCTGCTTCCCTTGGTCATTCCGACTCGTGTCGGAAACACCGAAACTCCTGTGCCACCAGGCCCAGTCCTTCCAGTCTCTTTCCTCGGCAGACCTCACACTAGCTGGGTAAGTAGACGAACTCCATGTGTTATAGTGGATATCACAAGATCGGTGGGTACCTGTTTGTCTTGCTGAAGGTCTTTGGTTGGCAGCCAGACTGTCTGTTCTTCTCCGAAGCTAGTGTAACGCGGGTAGCCAGTCCAAACCTAAACCCAAACTTAGCAACTGGGCGGAGGATGAACCGACTCCCAACGTCACGGTGTGCTTTACCCCTGATTATCGTGACGTCAGGACAGTGCGAGCACTGGCAGGGGGAGCAGAGAATGGTTTGTCCTTCCGTAGCAGTAGAAGAAATATCCGGTAGCAGGCGGGTCTTGTCCACGGCGGTTAGGTACCAGGCAGGCAAGGGGGAGTTCGCAGACAAGCACCAAGGAAGAGGCAGGCAAGGCAGGAGCGCAGAAGGACTGGGGGAGAACAAGCTGATTATGGTCAAAAGGACAGGTAGGGAACTGATAGGGTCTGGCAGGTAAGGATAATGGCCAGGGGAACCGAAGGGAACCAGGAGGGAGCAACCTGATAGAGGACACTGACCAGGGAAACAGAATTGAACCAGGAGAGCAACCAGGTGGAAGGGAATGGGCCCAGGACACAGATTAGAACCAGGAGATCAGCAGGTAAAAGGTAATGGCCTGGAACAGGTGTAAACCAACGGGATAGGGGAGCGGAGCGAAAACACGGTCTGGGCAAAACCGCGTTGAGACGCGATAGAACATGGCCTGGACTCATTTTATAGGGCTGCCAGCACCTGAGAGGCTTGTACCGCAATCCGCCTCGTTCCCAGGTGCTGGCGAGCCCAGAACGAGGCTTGAGAAGCAAGCCCTCGTTGCTCCGAGTGCCCAATACACTGCGCATGCGCGGGCGCGAGGACACGAGCGACCGCGCATGCGCAGCGAAACATAACGCCGGACTCCCGGAATACCCCGGGGAGCCGAACCCCAAGAGCGGAAGCGAGGATAGAGCCGCCAGGAGGGAGCCGATCGGGCAGGAGCGGAAAGACCAGACCGCCGGGTGAGTGGCATGACACTATGACCCCCCCCAGAAAGACCCGGGGCCCCAGGTTTCCAAGGAAACCGCTGATAGAACTCGCGGATAAGACGGGGAGCGTGCACATGAACATGTGGTTCCCAGGTGCGATCGCAAGCCGGGTATCCCTTCCAGTCCACCAAATAGTGAAGCACACCCCGACGTAAACGCGAGTCACAAATCTCCTGAACCTCAAATTCGGGAAACCCCTGTACCTGGACAGAGGCAGGACGAGGACTTGCACGTCCATACTCGTCAACCACATAGGGCTTCAGGAGGGAAACATGGAAAACGGGATGAATCCGCCAGGAAGGGGGTAGCTGAAGACGAAAGGCCACAGAGGACAAGCGCTGAATGACCCTGAATGGACCAAAATAACGAGGTGCTAGCTTGATAGGGAGGTTACGAAGAGGTAGATTCTTTGAAGATAACCAAACCCGATCCCCCACCTGGAAATCGGGTTCCAGGGTTCGACCCCTGTCTGCTTGTCTCTTCATGCGCTCCCGTGCCTCCGTCAGGGTCCCACGTGCCAACTCGTGTGCCTCTGTATGGTGGATACCAAATGATCAGCAGAAGGAACGGTACTGGGCAACACTGGACGAAAAGGCAGCAGTTTGGGGTGTTGACCCGTAGAACAGTAGAATGGACTCACCCCGATAGAGGCATGTATGGAGTTGTTATAGGAGACCTCCGCCAGATCCAGAAGCGATCTCCAGTTGGATTGCGTGGCGTTAGCATAACACCGAAGATAGTCCTCCAGGGTTTGGTTAGTCCTCTCTGTCTGACCGTTGGTCTGAGGGTGGTAACCGGAACTCAATGCTCTACGAATGCCAAGATGATCACACAGGTTGGACCAAAAGGAGGAAAGGAACTGAGGCCCCCTATCCGAGATAATCTTCTCAGGTAAGCCATGTAGGCGATATATTTCATGCAAAAAGGCAGATGCCATTTGAGCGGCTGTGGGTATCGCATGGAAAGAAATGAAATGGGCGAGCTTGGTGAAGCAGTCCACTACCACCATAATACAGGTACATCCGTCTGAGGGTGGTAACTCGACGATAAAGTCAGTTGCAATGGTGTGCCAAGGATATGGCGGTATTTCAGAGGGTCGTAACAACCCCAATGGACGCCTCCTGGGAGCCTTGATCTGGGCGCAGACCGGACAACTCTTCACGTATTCATTGACTTCTCGAGCCCAGCCGGGCCACCAAAACTGTCTGGATACGAAATCTTGGGTGGCTCGGACTCCACGATGTCCTCCGATGCACGAGTCATGAAAGCCATGTAGTATAGACTTGCGAACCGTGCCCCTTGGGATGTACAGTCTCCCTCGATAGAAGAGTAGACCATCACGTTCCGTGACCAACGTCCTCCTACGGAGAGTCGTTCTTTCAGGATCCATCAAAGTCTCCCGTTGAATGGTCTGAAGATAGGGAGAGAAAGTCAACAGAAAATGACTAGGCGAGATTAAGGGCATTTCGAGACCGGAATCCTCCCCTCCCTTATCCAAAGAACGAGACAAGGCGTCAGCCTTCAGATTGGAAGTGCAAGGTATGTACGTTATGTTGAAGACATAGGGAGAAAAGAAAAAGGCCCATCGGGCCTGACGTGGCGTGCGACACTGCAAGGAACGAAGATACTGTAGGTTTCGGTGATCGGTGCGCACCTCCACCGGAAAGCGGCCCCCAAGCAGATGATGTCTCCATTCTTCGAAGGCAGTCTTGATGGCCAACAGCTCCCTTTCTATGACCGCATAGTTTCTTTCACTGGGAGTTAATTTACGAGAGTAGTAGGCCACAGGGTGTTCGAAGGAAGTAAGTCCATCCTGTTGGAGAAGAACGGCTCCCACAGCAAAATCTGAAGCATCAGCCTCCACAATATAAGGCAGCTCGTCTTGAGGATGGCGCAAAACTGGAGCGGAGCAGAAAGCCGTCTTCAAAGAATCGAATGCCAGCGCGGCGTGAGAATCCCATTGAAATAGAACCTTGTTACTGGTCAGTCTAGTAAGGGGAGCCGTAATCCGAGAAAAGGACGGGATAAAACGCCGATAAAAATTGGCGAATCCCAAAAACCGCTGAAGTGACTTAACATCATGAGGCGGTCTCCATTCTTTAATCGCTTGGACCTTTCCGGGATCCATCTGGATACCTGCACTGCTAATCACATAGCCCAAGAATTCCATCTTGTCCTGGTGGAAGGAACACTTCTCTGCCTTGACGAACAGATGATTCAGTGACAAACGATGGAGAACCTCTCGGACGTGTCCAACGTGTTCCCCCGAGGTACAGGAAAATATCAATATGTCATCCAGATAGATCCAAACAGATATGCCTGTCAAGTCACCAAAGATGTTGTCCATTAGGCGCTGGAAGATGGCTGGGGCATTACACAGGCCGAAAGGCATTACCCTATACTCATAATGCCCGTAAGGTGTCTTAAAAGCCGTCTTCCACTCGTCCCCGTCCTTGATCCGGACTAGGTGATAAGCACCCCGTAGATCCAGTTTGGTAAAAATCCGGGCCGAATGTAGGGTTTCTAGAATGTTTCGGATTAAAGGTAATGGGTAGCGATCCTTTACGGTGATGTCGTTCAACTGCCGATAATCTATGCACGGACGTAATGTTCCTTCTTTCTTTTTGACAAAAAACAGAGGAAACCCTGCAGGTGATTTAGAAGGAACTATGTATCCTTTCTTCATACAGTCGGCCAAATAGTCCTGCAATACCTGTCTCTCAGTTTGAGTTAAAGCATACACCTTGCCATGAGGTATCTTGGAGTCAGGAAGTAGGTCAATGGCACAGTCAAACGGCCGATGTGGCGGCAAGGGAATGTCAATAGGCTCAGAGAACACATGTTCGAAGTCGATGTATTCCTGTGGTATCTGAGAAACCGAATTCACACCAGACCCAGTACCACTAGATTCCAGTGTGGTAGTGAGATCCGAGTCTTGGGATAAGGCTGATGGGGTACAATGCTGAAGACAAAAGGCGGAGGCAAAAGTCAGAGTACGGGTCTCCCAGTTAATCACCGGATTGTGATGTTGAAGCCAAGATAGCCCCAAGACCACCTTGTATGTGGGAGACTTGATCACGTCCAATGCTATTTGTTCCTTGTGTTCTGAGACAAAAAGAGATAGTTCCACGGTATGTAAGCGGATGGGTCCCGAGGACAAGGGTGTTCCATCAATGACTTCGACTGGTAAGACCGTTCCTCTAGGCAAAAGCGGTATCCGGTTTGTGGTAGCGAATACCTCGTCAATATAGTTTCCCGAGGCTCCGCAATCCAACAATCCCTGGACTTCCAAAGACCGGTCCATCCATTGTATGTTGATCTTCATGGTCATCAAGACGGCAGGTTGCATGGGCTGGAGCACCGAACAGGAGTGGGAAAGGACAGATAAAGAAGTTGGACCCGTCGTAGCCTTTCCGTTACACGACAGGTCCACTAGTTTCCCGCCTTCTTTTGTGGTCGAAGAGGGCAGGTACCCAAAAAGTGGCCAGCAGCCCCACAGTAGAGGCATAGACGTAGATTCCTCCTGCGTCTCTTCTCTTCCTCAGGTAAAGGACCTCTAATGGCCCCCAACTGCATAGGTTCGGGTCCGGATTCCGAAGGACCAAAGGTACCAGTAGGAATACTAGGCATTCTGGCATTGGCCCTCTCGAACCGACGTCTCTCAACCTTCCGTTCTGTCAATCTTTGGTCTATCCGAAGTACCTGTTCGATGAGGCGTTGGAAGGTCTCTGGCTCTGGAATGTGTATTAACTCATCCTTGTATTCTTCTCTCAAACCCCGACGAAACAAGGTTTTCTGCGTTATTTCCGGCCATTGTGAATCCGTTGCCAGTTGTCGGAAACGACTTATGTATGATATTACATCTGCGTTTCCCTGCTTGATGTCCATCAGTTGGTTCTGAGCAACTGAAGCCAAATTGGGAGTCTGGAAGACCTCCAAAAAGGCCTTTTCAAAGCCCACAAAATCATTTAAGACAGGACTGTTAGTGGCAACCAGGGGTGTCGCCCAAGCCAAAGCATTTCCAGCCAAGTTTCCCAAGATGTACCCAATTTTGGCTTTGTCATTGTTGAAGTGGTTTGCTCTGAAAAGGAAATGGATCCGGCAATGATTACAGAATTCGGCGACACGTCGTGGATCCCCGTCAAATTTGATTGGTGCAGTGTGGGCTAAGGTGTTCTCTGCCGAAGTGCTTCCTACGGCTCCCTGCATCACCAATTGTCGCAATGTTTGGTTCTCTTGTCGTAATGCCGTCATTTCTGCTCTGAGAGCCCGTACCTCGTTGCGAAGATCCTGATCCTCCTCCATCTCGGAACACGAAGGCAGGCGTCTCAATCTGTTATAGTGGATATCACGAGATCGGTGGGTACCTGTTTGTCTTGCTGAAGGTCTTTGGTTGGCAGCCAGACTGTCTGTTCTTCTCCGAAGCTAGTGTAACGCGGGTAGCCAGTCCAAACCTAAACCCAAACTTAGCAACTGGGCGGAGGATGAACCGACTCCCAACGTCACGGTGTGCTTTACCCCTGATTATCGTGACGTCAGGACAGTGCGAGCACTGGCAGGGGGAGCAGAGAATGGTTTGTCCTTCCGTAGCAGTAGAAGAAATATCCGGTAGCAGGCGGGTCTTGTCCACGGCGGTTAGGTACCAGGCAGGCAAGGGGGAGTTCGCAGACAAGCACCAAGGAAGAGGCAGGCAAGGCAGGAGCGCAGAAGGACTGGGGGAGAACAAGCTGATTATGGTCAAAAGGACAGGTAGGGAACTGATAGGGTCTGGCAGGTAAGGATAATGGCCAGGGGAACCGAAGGGAACCAGGAGGGAGCAACCTGATAGAGGACACTGACCAGGGAAACAGAATTGAACCAGGAGAGCAACCAGGTGGAAGGGAATGGGCCCAGGACACAGATTAGAACCAGGAGATCAGCAGGTAAAAGGTAATGGCCTGGAACAGGTGTAAACCAACGGGATAGGGGAGCGGAGCGAAAACACGGTCTGGGCAAAACCGCGTTGAGACGCGATAGAACATGGCCTGGACTCATTTTATAGGGCTGCCAGCACCTGAGAGGCTTGTACCGCAATCCGCCTCGTTCCCAGGTGCTGGCGAGCCCAGAACGAGGCTTGAGAAGCAAGCCCTCGTTGCTCCGAGTGCCCAATACACTGCGCATGCGCGGGCGCGAGGACACGAGCGACCGCGCATGCGCAGCGAAACATAACGCCGGACTCCCGGAATACCCCGGGGAGCCGAACCCCAAGAGCGGAAGCGAGGATAGAGCCGCCAGGAGGGAGCCGATCGGGCAGGAGCGGAAAGACCAGACCGCCGGGTGAGTGGCATGACACCATGCTTCTTTTCCCAGCATGGTTTTAAACCATGTTGGGCCAATTGCAGTCTTCCAACCACTAGACTGTTGGTTGTGGTTCACATTAGGAGTAATCATCATTGCTCTTGGCCTCTTCCTCATCCCAGTTCTTGTTCTGTTCTTTTTTTCTCAGATATTGAGGAGCATGGCCAGAAAGATTGTGAGGTTGCTGAAGGAAATAATGACAGCATGCCTATTAGTACATGAAGGATTGAGGGAATATCCCTAACAGGGAAAGGGGTTATTGTGATTCACCTGAGGATGTCATGTCATCCCCCGAGATTCACCTCCCCCATGTGATCCTCCCTCAAATAGCCACCCCTCAAGGTCAGGATCAGGTAGCGGCTGCCATTCCTTGGCAACATGAGGAGAGGCTATCCCCAGAAAAGGAGGGATGGCATCATCAGGTTCATCTCAGAACCCAGGATATGGGTCAGGGAAGCTAGGTAGGGTGCAGTTGTGGCCAGTTGCTCCCACCCACCCCCCGTCTTCACGTTCCTTTGACCTCCAGTGCACACTCTCAATCTCTGCGATCAGACTTTTTATAAAACCCAAGTTACTCCTTTCCTAAATGTTCTCCTTTTCTTACCACCTCTGGTCATTATGAGTCCATTGTCTCCTTCTTTGTTCTCTTTGTCACTTCCTTCTCCCCTGGGTAAGTCTGTCACTCAGAGCCTTGACCTCCACTCATTTCTTCACCTCTGTGACCATGGCTATCTCCCTCTCCAAGTTTCGATCCACTATAACCTTCTCCACCTATTTGAGGACAGGCATTTTCCTACTGCAGATCTCTACCACTATGTCTTTCTTCGCCTCTTTGGGAATAACTTTCCCCACTCTCCATCTCTCTTCAACTATCATCTTCTTTCGCCGTATGGGCACAGTAGTCTCTGCTTGTGTGATCTTTACCGCTATCACCTTCCCCATCCCTTTGGGCTCAAACATCACTGTTTCCAAGATCATTCCATCTATTGCCTTCCTCACTCCTTTGAGCACTCCCTTCCCCACTTTCCAAATCTCTCCCACTGTCACCTGCGTTACCCCTTTGGGCAGGTCAATGGCCACTTTCTCACCCACTATTTCTCTCACCTTCTGCACTCCTTTGGGCACAACCTTCCTCACTTTCTAGATCAGTTTAGTTGTCACATGTTTTACCCTCCCTCTATCAGCTCAAGATTCCTCTTTGGCCAAAACTCCCTCACTCCTTACCACCAGTCCCAGCTCTGTTGGCTCTTCAGTCTCGTCTTCTGGGTGTGTCCTCCATCTCACAGGCTCCAGTATAACCCAGCCCTCTGGACCTCCCATCAAGCACCTGTGCTCTGCTTTCTACTCCAGACTTCTCCAAAACAGCTCATGTGTTCTGTCTCCAGTCACTAGCTTCTACTGAAACCACTTCCAAACTCAGACTGAGCCCTTGGTCGTTTATAGGTCTTTAGCTCTACCTCTCAGCCTCTCTCTGGTGAAAGGGGAGTCGGATGTGTCATCTGGAATTGGGATTCGTGGTTAGGCTCCACCCCTTGGGATGCATTCCAGCCCTGCTGCAAAATTGAAACTGTCCCATCCCTCCTCTTGCACGGTTCTCCCCCTGTCTGCCATGTCCTGGTTCCGCCTTCGAGTCTCACCCTTGATAAAGTGAACCGCGTCTGTCTCTGCAGGCATCTGGTGTAGGGATAGACCCATGGGCCCCACCCCTGAGGAGGGCTCTGAGTTCTGATGTTGGACTTGGGGCTGGGTCCCTTCTGTTGGGTGGTCTTCTCTTCTCTCTGGTTGTCACACTGTAATCCAGGCCCTTGTATAGAATCCCTGAATCTGTTTTAATGGCAAGACAGTGCAGGCCTTACTGGTGAGCTTACCTTCCTAATTGTGTTTCTCTTCTGTCTCTCAGTGGGCTGCACTCCGGCACCCATGCCAGGGGAGATGAGCATTCTGGCACTGGCGGAACACCGTCCCTCGATTCGCCGATAGAGCCAGTAGCTGCAGGATAACGCTTCAGCAGGAGTGAAAGCTCTGTGCTTTGGAGAGAGCCTTCTTTCTCTGATCCAACATGGTCTCTGCTTCCTTGTTGCCCCCAGTTTGTCCCCATCTCTCTGACTGTACCTTGTCCAAAGACTGGGACCAAGTGAGGGTGACCAGGAGATTCTCCTCCTATCGCCCCGAGGCCATGACCCATTAGCTTTGGAAGACATCGGGTCCCTTTGGAAAGCAGGCGGCTTCGTCACAGTGGCCATCAGAAATATTCTGCCACAGGATGTTAAGTTAAAATGTCTGTGTCTGTCACCCTGTGTATTAGTTTTTGCAGAGGTAATCATTCTACATACTGCCCTGTACACGCTCCCTTTCCGAGGGAGTGTGCTACTGCTATTGCTTTAGTAGAGGAACGATCCTAGTAGTAATGGCCCAAGAAAAGTTGTTTGGCTATTATTAATCGCCCAGAATGACCTATCATTGCCAAGGAGACTTACCTGTCATCGTAGCCATAGAAGAATTATTCTGCAAGTGATCACTATCTCTGGTGATACCACTCTGTTTCCGGTCTTTAGTTATCTCTCACATGTGCCAGTCATTTTGGAGCGTCACCTTAGGTGGCGATCCATTTAATTCCCTGCTGTCTACAGCCAGCAGGGCGCTGGTCCAGCTCTCCGCGCCGGGATATTGATGTTTACTTAATTAAGTCTCCATCGTAACCACTAATAAATGCAGTGCTTTGGTTGACAGCATATTTAAGCCAAACACCAGATGCTCAGTACTTGGTGGTGTACTGTAAGTGAACTCTCCACGCACCAATCAGTTTCAGAGTCCCATATACATGATATGTGTGACTCCGCGACCTATTTGAAGTAATTGGTTCATGGTACCTGTGTAGCTGTAAGTCCTTGCTGAGTGGGTGTCTTCATTGATGATAGCAGCGTCTAGATTTTCTTTTTTGTTGTTGACTATAACCGTTCTCAGAAGTAAAGGCCTCCCATTTGCTCCCATGCATGTAGGGTCTGATATGTGGATGTCAGTGTTAGCTAGAAAGAACATACTGCATGCAACCACGCTGCAAACGCCTTGAGCTGAGATCTCCCCCAAAGTATAGAACGCGTTCACTCTTGTATGTTTTCCATGCGGTTGTGTTCACATCATTTCTTCTTCAGGTGGAAGGGAGACTACAAGGATAAAGTGCAGCACTATTTCCCGTCGAACTACGTGGAAGACATCTCGGACAACAGCCCTGAGATCACTGGGAGCCAGGTAAGCAGCTCCTGCACAGACACGCAGTGTTAAGGGGTGCCCCGGGCCCTCGCTATTAGTCGTGTTACCTGTAGTGTTAGCCCTAGTGCTTCCTGCAAAGCCACCTCCCTCCATGTTGTTGCGTGCATGATGATTGTCAAAACAACCCAACGAGCAATCGACTGCGGTACCAACCTTCCACTGCAACACCCCATTGCTCAAGACAACACATGATAATATCTCCAGCAAAGAGTAGGTATTCAGTGTCATTTCTAAGGGGCCTTTCCTCATTCACTCAACTGTATCATTGTGCTTAAAGTTATACCTACCTTTTAAATGGGTGCATTTTAAATGCTCACAGTACGAGCGATGCCAAGTACTGAAGGAGAGAAAAAGTTTGCATAAAAAGAAAAGAAAAGCTCGGAGAGTTTCCTGGTAAACGCTGGTGGTGCCAGAATGCAAACACACGTATTTAGTTAAAGAAATGCTCTGTAGCCCAGGGGGTTGGCTTACAAAAACTCCGCTGGGTTTTATAAATTAACACTTGTGTTGTAAATTGCATATCGGTGTTAGTCTGCCCCAATTATGCTAAATTGCACCGGGAAATACTGTGCATAGTAGTTGTAGTAGTGCACATAGAAGTGGTAATGGAGTATGTCAGACATATCCATTTACCAGCACCGTGTGCACATTTTGCACTGCGCAATTTAGCCTGGCCAGAAATGTAACAGTTGCAGTAAATATTCCTAGCTTGTAGCACCACGCGCAGTTCATGAAGTGGCCACCTGGGGGCAGCGCCAGGCTGCCAGCTGTCGCCACCTCATCCTTTCGATCTTCACAGTTTGGTTGCAAGGCATTATTGCTGTAATAGCTACATCATTGTGAACCTTCTCAGATGGACGACTTAAGTTTCATAAACTGATTGCTAGAAAAAAAATCCAAATGAGCCGTTTAATTCTTTAAGAAACTACAGATCCAGACTCCCCAGGCTGTTCCTAATGCGAATGAATGGATAAGCTGGTGCATGCCTTGATTTGAGGCAACATGTTTTCCTTATTCACAAACGGCATGTGAATGTGCCCCTTTTAGAGACTCACATTCGGGTTCCCTTGCCCGCCTTGTACACAACTGCACAAACCAGCAGCATGTATGTGCGTCCAAAAGCACAGCCCAATTCAGAAAAGGGATGCATTTTTAAAAGGTTGAAGTGCTCAATGCACCTGCCTGCATTTTCATCTTTGGGCATTCGTATGCGTTAAAATAAAATGAAACAGTATGGAATCTGTTTTTTTATGATGTGTGCAGAGTGCGGAGTCTTTGTGAAATACCCCCCACCCTTTTTTGCTTTAATCTGATATGAATGTTGTTACAACTGCTGTTTTTAATGCCCTCTCTTTTGCCACCAGTCTTGGCGTCCCTTATGCGTTGCCCATAGGGAATTTGTAAAAATGAATAATATTTACTTTGTGCACCATGAAGGAGTGCTTGTAAAATGTTACTTTTTAAAAAATAATTGAGTATGTGTATTTTCCCCATCTGCAAACCCCCCTCTTTGGGAAGGGTCCCTGCCTTCTTTCCAGGGTCTGTAGGACCTAGCTGAGCCATAGCTGTTTGGAACAGGTATAGAGGGGTGCACACTACATACAAGGGTTATTCTCTGCAGTCTCTGCATTTGCATGCGTTTTGTGAATCGGTCACATAACGTGCATGTCCTTCGTGTTGGCTCATGCAGTTTACTGAAAGGATTAGAGCCTTCGCCAATTAGGGAAAAGTGGATTCATAATTCGTGTAATATTAGCAAAGCAGACTGGTTCATTTTCTCAACCAAAGCATGAGCATTACTGTATCTTTTCTGTAGATTATTGAAGACAACCCTTTGGGCTCCATGTGCAGAGGCATATTGGATCTCAGCACCTACAATGTCTGTAAGTATCATTCATTTTGTATGTTTAAGGATGCTTAGCTGTCAACTAACCAAGCAAATATGCTTTATTTAATTTGCAGCATTCTGTTTTTGTATTTTATTTTTGTTTTGTTATTTATGATATGATATGATGTGGCATTTATAATGCACCTGTACACAAGTATGCATTGACACTGTTTCTGCCATCTTGGCACTGTGAAGATGGGGGAAGGAGGTAATAAGACAGCCCCCGGTCAGAGCTTGTTTGTATTTAAAACTGAGAATCCGTTTTCATGAAACTGACGGGTTTCCAGATTTTTGCGAAACTGGTAGCAATCTGAGCATTTATACATTGAAACACGCAAAGAATTCTCAAGGCGGGTGACCTTAAATGAATGAAAGGGCATCATATATAAGTATGTCAGATAGGATATGAAATGATGTGGCATTTAGAACGCGCCCGTACACAAGTATTTCTAGGTGCGACAAGACGAGGAGGTGTAAACAAGGGAGGACAAAATCACAATCTTACTAGGCCTTGTGTCATTCAGATCACACAAGTGTGGGAAGGCGGAAGGGGAGAAGTGCAGTTAACTCACAAGTGCATCCAGAGGGTGGCTCATAAGTGCAGAGAGAAGGGACTGTAGGGTTGCAGATACAGACCCTTAAGTGCTGGGGAGCCCGGAGGCAGTGCGAGGGCAACTGGACATGCAGGAGCCTGGCCCCGAGTTCAGAGGGTGACCAGGTGAGCAGTGCGCTGCCAGTCAGGTGCATCAGCAGGGGAGAGGAAGAGAGAAAGCAGAAGCGAAAAGGAAGGTCTTGAGTTGCTTCTGGAACTGGAATTGGTTCTGCTCAAGTTTGTGAGAGGCAGGGAGGCTGTTCCAGAGGGAGGCCCCAGCTGAGGAGATAGATCGGCCCCCAACTCTCTGTTTGGAGAAGCGTCTGACCCTCAGAGAGTTGGAGGTGGATGAGCAGAGAGCGTGAGAAGGAAAATGTTTTGGAAGAGAAAGTTGGAGGAAAAGCAGTCTCAGGCCCCAGAAAGCCTTGTGGACAATGCAGAGGGTCTTGAAGTTGATCCTTGCAGCCAAGGGAAGCCAGTGAAGAGATTTCAGACTTGGAGAAATACAATCCCTGGGCTTGAGGCCAAGGACAAGTCTCGCAGTCCTGTTCTGGATAAGTTGGAAAGGTCGAAGAGTAGAGGCAGGAAGATTTAGAAAGAGGCTGGTGCAATAGTCCATCCTAGAGAGGACCAGAGCTCTGGAGACAGTGAGCTTCTGGGGGAAAGTGAGAAAAGGAAGAATACCTCTGAGGAGGTGCAGCTGATAGTTTGACTTCTTGGAGGCGTCAGAGATGTGAGGAGAGAAGGAGAGGGTGGAGTTGAAGATGACACCAAGGTTTTTAGCCTCACAGGAATGAGCAGGAAGAGGGCCCAGAGTGGACGGCCACAGAGAGAGAGAAAAGAGGGAGCGGGTGTCCCAATGAGGAGGATCTCAGTCTTGCTGGCATTAAGGCAGAGATCATTGGCGGCACACCATTCCTGGCTATACAGTCTGGCATGAGAGAAGAAGCAGAGGTGGCTGAGGCGAGCCTGAAAGAGAGCTGAGTGTCATCCGCATAACATTGAAAATTGGAGCAGAAAGTAGCAATGTGGTGGGCAAGAGGTGCCAGGTAGTGGTTAAAGAGCCAGGGCGAGAGGTTAGACCCCTGGGGAACACCACAAGTAGAGAGAGAGATAGAAGACAGAGGAAAGACCCCAGTTGGTCCTGAGAGGGTCGGTCGGTGAGAAAAGAGCTCAACCAGACCAGGGCCTGATCAGTAATACCAAGGTTGTCCCAGAGACGATTGAGCAGGATGGCATGGTTGACCGTGTCAAAAGCAGAGGATGAAGACAGATGGGAGATTAGAGTCAAGATTTGAGAGAAAATCTTCATGGGTGTTCAGGAGACTAGTTGCCATGCTTCTGGCAGCTCTGAAGCCAGACTGGTGGTCATGGACGCAACCAACAGATTCATTATGTAGATTAAGCTGGGAGTTGGCCAGCTTTTCCAAGGGTTTGCCCAGAAAAGGAGTGATGGAGATTAGGCGATAGTTAGCCGGAGATGAAGGATCGTAAGAGGGCTTCTTTAGAAGGGGGTGCACAAGAAAGTGCCTAAGGGGGAGGGGAAAGTTCCAGTAGCAAAGGAGTGATTGCAGAAAACATTCAAGGCTGGAGCAAGGGTGTCAATGTGGTCGATGATAGTTCTGTATAAGCAGGGGAGAACCTGCTTTCTTGAGACTTTCATAGATCGGACTTGTCTAGAAACATTGTCAGGGGTGAACAGGGGAAAGGAGGAGAGACGGCCTCAGGCAGGCCAGGAGTGGCACAGGAGGAGTAAGAGGAGGTATAGGAAGAGAGGTTGGACAGGATGCCCTGAGTTTTAGTAGTGAAATGAGAGGCCAAGGCCGTGCAGAGAGCCTGGGGGGGGGTGGGCAGGAGAGGTAGAGACTGCAGCAGGATTGGCCAGCTCCTTGCAGATTTTGAAAAGTACGGCCGAGTTGTTAGATGCCGCAGAGATGCGGGCTTGGGTGTAGGCTCTCATCTTAGAGAGTACAGATAATCTGTACTGCTTTTGGAGCAGGCGGCAGGCCAGTTTGGCAGGGGGTGCGCCCAAGGCCCTCCACTTCCTCTCTGCCACCCTACACTTGTGTTTAAGGGCAACAAGGTCAGAATCGTACCAAGAGATGCACTTGAATTTGGGCTTCAAGCGGATTCACATGACAGGGACAAGGACCTCCAGAGTGTTAGAGATAGAGAGATGAAGGTTAGAGAGGGCTGTGTCACGGTGTGAGTCAGCTAAAGGTGCAGGCGATAGAGAGAAAGTAGCAGCAAAAGTCTCAACTGACACACTCTTCATGGGTTGGATGACCAAGAAGGTAGGTGGCAGTGCTGGAGTCGGCTTGACCTGCGAGGAAGAGAGAGAGAGAGGTGGCAAGAAAGGAGAAATTGATCACTCCAAGAGAGAGTAGGTGTGAGAGGGTTAGAGAAGGGGAGGTCTGAGGAGATCAGAACATCCAGGGTGTGCCCTGCATAGTGAGTCGGGCCAAAGGGATGAATACAGAGAGAGAGAGAGAGAGAGATAGAGAGAGACTCACAGAGGTTTGTGAAAGATTCTGAAGAAAGGCTGGTAGCATCCAGGTGTATGATCAAGTCTCCAAGGAGGAGAAGTTGGGAGGTAGAGGCAAGGAGCAAGGAGGAGAGGTCAGCCCACTCAGAGAGGAAGAGGTCCACCTGGCCTGGCCAGGCAGCCTGTATATAGTGCCCACAGTGAGAGAGAGGCCAGGAGAGATGGAGAGCTTGCAGACCAGGCATTCAAATGAGTAGTAGTGCTGCATTGGAATGATAGAAGCAGGGATCCACTCTGGGAAAATCAAGGCTGCACCCCCACCGGGACGGTTGGTTCTGGGTTCGGAGAGGATCTTGTAGCCATTGGGAAGGAGAGTGTCGAAATTCGTGACAGAGCTGGCCGTGAACCAAGTCTCGGTGAGATTGAGTACATCCAAATCAAGCTCTTTCAGGAGATGGCAGATGTCAGAGGAGTATTTGACAGTTGAGCAAGAGTTGAGAGTAGCGATGTGGAGCAGGTTGGCACATTTGAGAAACTTCCGTGGAGGGGTGCAGGCCAGAAGAACACCCTGCAGAAGTGCCAAAAAGTCAGAAGACGAGAACAACTAGTACATTGGCTAAGGATGATCTTTGGGTGGGGCCAGGAGTATAGCCGCATAATCCAGAAGGTCGACACCAGGAACAATTTGTGTGAACAACATGAACATATGGCATAAGGCCATGAACGTTTGGCTATCAGAAGAGCCGGAGATGCATGATGATGTCGACATAGTCTCACGAGGACCCCAGCTACAGGGTTCCTTGTCCCTTTTCAGACGCACATTTGTTCCAAGTAATTTTCTACAGCGAAATTACTCCAAAAAAAAAAGATTTTTGTAAAAACAATTGGGGGGGGGGTTTCTCGCTCCGAAAGACCCCCGTATACTTTTACCCCTACTGCAACCCTCTCACCACCCCTTTTAATCCTATGCCCCCCAATATATTTCAATGTGTTTTTTCAAAGTCATTATTTCATAGAAAGTTACTTTGAAAAAAATGCATTGGTAAAGCAACGCTAAATAGATTACATTATTGGAGTCGAGATGACTAGATATGAAAGCGTTATCTACTGAAACTTGGGCAGCTATTGTAAAAAGATGAAGAATTCTCTACAATAGGAAGAGTTGAAAGAAACATAATTGAACCTCAGTTGGCATTTGAGGGCCTAAAGTCAAAGCCCCATCCCTTTTAACACCCATTTTCCTCACAACTGCAACAGGTTAGAGACACGGACCTAAGCAAACAGGCCAAAAGCAGGAGGACCACAGATTACAACTGGTAAAAGGCAGCAGACCTGCTGTTTTACAGTCGGCAAGCTTACATTTATACCGGCACATCCAGGCTTCTGGAAGCGTGAGACACACCTTAAAATAAATGGAGATCTTAGTCTTATTCCCATCTAAGTGGAAGATAATCTGGTTATTATATGTTGGCAAAACGATGACATAAATATTCAATAATAAGGGGTACAAAACATAGAAGGAGCTCATTGTATTTACTAATCATAAACTAGTAATAGCTGTTGAATTGCCAGTAACTCCCATCTTCCATTGTTTTATTATGAGAAACACCCAATCTAGGGTGCAGCACACCGCCTGTGACGAGAACTAATTATTCTTGAAATCGCTGCCCTTCTATGCATCTGATTTCCCAATGCAAGGTCTCTCTGCAAAATATCTGCAAAGCTCTGGGGCAAATTGATAATGGATGGGATTCATGTTTAAAAAATGGAAGTCAAAAGCAATTGAAAATAAATTGCCCTCAAATACTGAAAGAAAACCATCAAAATGTTGAGAGTGGGAGACATGCATTTTTTCAGCTATATGTAAAAATGCATTTTACTACGTTTTCCTGACCTGTATCATGATCCCTATGCAACCAGTCATTATCCATGGCTGTTTCAGAAAAGGCACTAAAAGGCCGATTCATGGAATAATTAGCGCGGCGCAAGTGGGTAAAAACGTGCGAATCGCAGTGGAATAGCGAAAATCGCAGTGCAAGTGCGAAAATCGCACGAAAAGCAGCGCACGTCGATTCATGGAAGTCCGTGCGCGAGAAAACCAGCGGATGTGCGATAAAAAGTGCGCCGCGCACGTTGGCGCACAGGCCATCTAACAGCGTGCGCCAGGTCACAGCGAAAATCGCACAGGCCACAGCGAAATTCGCACATAGCGCGGCGCACGCAACAAAAGTAGGCGGAACACGGGCGTAACACTCGGAATGGGGAACAACTTGCAAAAACGTGGGCGTCACGGGGGAAGTACAGGGCACAAGTGCGCGGAACGCCCACACGCTCGCCTACAACACGTATTCATGGAATAGAATAGGGCAAAAAAGCGCACGCTCAAACCAGCGCACAGGCACAAACACGACCGCCACAAGAAAGCAGGCGGTAGCGTCTCTGCGGCTGTAAGAAATGTGCGCCAAAAGGTGCGCCAACAAATAGCACCCATATACTGCCATGATGAATGTCCTATACTGTGGCCCTCCAGGACAAATGACGTGCAAAGGGGTACCCACAAACACGGACACGCTGACAAAAAATACGTGTGCGTGTATACCGGGGTGCGCGGGAAGTCTCACACGCGATTTGGCCGGGTACGTGGATTTCAGGGGTGCGCGGGAAGTTCCACACGCGATTCCATCAGGTTAGGTGTATTTCAGGGGTGCGCGGGAAGTTCCACACGCGATTCCATCAGGGTACGTGTATTTCAGGGGTGCGCGGGAAGTCCCACACGCGATTACAGCAGGGTACGTGTATTTCAGGGGTGCGTGGGAAGTTCCACACGCGAATAGCCTGGGCGCGTGTATTTCAGGGGTGCGCGGGAAGTCCCACACGCGAATAGCCTGGGCGCGTGTATTTCAGGGATGCTCGGGAAGTTACACACGCGAATAGCCTGGGCGCGTGTATTTCAGGGGTGCGCGGGAAGTTCCACACGCGAATAGCCTGGGCGCGTGTATTTCAGGGGTGCGCGGTAAGTTCCACACGCGAATAGCCTGGGCGCGTGTATTTCAGGGGTGCGCGGGAAGTTCCACACGCGAATAGCCTGGGCGCGTGTATTTCAGGGGTGCGCGGGAAGTCCCACACGCGATTACAGCAGGGTACGTGTATTTCAGGGGTGCGCGGGAAGTTCCACACGCGAATAGCCTGGGCGCGTGTATTTCAGGGGTGCGCGGGAAGTCCCACACGCGATTACAGCAGGGTACGTGTATTTCAGGGGTGCAGGAATTTCCACACGCGAATAGCCTGGGCGCGTGTATTTCAGGGGTGCGCGGGAATTATCACACGCGATTTGGCTTGGTACGTGTATTACAGGGGTGCGTGGGAAGTTACACACGCGATTAGGCTGGGTGGGTCCTCACAGGTGTTCCCTGTACACCCTCGACGGCCCCTGCAGGCAGCCCACAAAACAGGGGACTACCCTGCACACCTGCTCATGTCGCCCACCACCCCCACCCCCCACCATCCAGGGGCACCCTCCACCAGGCCCCCACTCATGTCTCCCACCACCCCCACCCCCCAGCAGTGCAGGGGCAGCCTCCACCAGGCCCCCACTCATGTCTCCCACCACCCCCACCCCCCAGCAGTGCAGGGGCAGCCTCCACCAGGCCCCCACCCATGTCTCCCACCACCCCCACCCCCCAGCAGTGCAGGGGCAGCCTCCACCAGGCCCCCACTCATGTCTCCCACCACCCCCACCCCCCAGCAGTGCAGGGGCAGCCTCCACCAGGCCCCCACTCATGTCTCCCACCACCCCCACCCCCCTGCCACCATGGGCACCCTCCACCAGGCCCCCACTCATGTCTCCCACCACCCCCACCCCCCACCATCCAGGGGCACCCTCCACCAGGCCCCCACTCATGTCTCCCACCACCCCCACCCCCCAGCAGTGCAGGGGCAGGCTCCACCTGGCACCCACTCATGTCCCCTATCACCCCCACCCCCCCAGTCACCAGGGGCACCCTCCACCAGGCCCCCACTCATGTCTCCCACCACCCCCACCCCCCCAGTCACCAGGGGCACCCTCCACCAGGCCCCCACTCATGTCTCCCACCACCCCCACCCCCCAGCAGTGCAGGGGCAGCCTCCACCAGGCCCCCACCCATGTCTCCCACCACCCCCACCCCTCAGCAGTGCAGGGGCAGCCTCCACCAGGCCCCCACTCATGTCTCCCACCACCCCCACCCCCTAGCAGTGCAGGGGCAGCCTCAACCAGGCCCCCACTCATGTCTCCCACCACCCCCACCCCCCACCATCCAGGGGCACCCTCCACCAGGCCCCCACTCATGTCTCCCACCACCCCCACCCCCCAGCAGTGCAGGGGCAGCCTCCACCAGGCCCCCACTCATGTCTCCCACCACCCCCACCCCCCCGCCACCATGGGCACCCTCCACCAGGCCCCCACTCATGTCTCCCACCACCCCCACCCCCCAGCAGTG
Source organism: Ambystoma mexicanum (assembly GCF_040938575.1). Lineage (NCBI taxonomy): Eukaryota > Metazoa > Chordata > Amphibia > Caudata > Ambystomatidae > Ambystoma > Ambystoma mexicanum. The sequence goes on from NC_090922.1 coordinate 265,164,706, forward strand.
CAGGGGCAGCCTCCACCAGGCCCCCACTCATGTCTCCCACCACCCCCACCCCCCAGCAGTGCAGGGGCAGCCTCCACCAGGCCCCCACCCATGTCTCCCACCACCCCCACCCCCCAGCAGTGCAGGGGCAGCCTCCACCAGGCCCCCACTCATGTCTCCCACCACCCCCACCCCCCAGCAGTGCAGGGGCAGCCTCCACCAGGCCCCCACTCATGTCTCCCACCACCCCCACCCCCAGCAGTGCAGGGGCAGCCTCCACCAGGCCCCCACTCATGTCCCCTATCACCCCCACCCCCCCAGTCACCAGGGGCACCCTCCACCAGGCCCCCACTCATGTCTCCCACCACCCCCACCCCCCAGCAGTGCAGGGGCAGCCTCCACCAGGCCCCCACCCATGTCTCCCACCACCCCCACCCCCCACCATCCAGGGGCACCCTCCACCAGGCCCCCACTCATGTCTCCCACCACCCCACCCCCCCAGTCACCAGGGGCACCCTCCACCAGGCCCCCACTCATGTCTCCCACCACCCCCACCCCCCAGCAGTGCAGGGGCAGCCTCCACCAGGCCCCCACCCATGTCTCCCACCACCCCCACCCCCCACCATCCAGGGGCACCCTCCACCAGGCCCCCACCCATGTCTCCCACCACCCCCACCCCCCCAGCAGTGCAGGGGCAGCCTCCACCAGGCCCCCACTCATGTCTCCCACCACCCCCACCCCCCAGCAGTGCAGGGGCAGCCTCCACCAGGCCCCCACTCATGTCTCCCACCACCCCCACCCCCCTGCCACCATGGGCACCCTCCACCAGGCCCCCACTCATGTCTCCCACCACCCCCACCCCCCACCATCCAGGGGCACCCTCCACCAGGCCCCCACTCATGTCTCCCACCACCCCCACCCCCCAGCAGTGCAGGGGCAGGCTCCACCAGGCACCCACTCATGTCCCCTATCACCCCCACCCCCCCAGTCACCAGGGGCACCCTCCACCAGGCCCCCACTCATGTCTCCCACCACCCCCACCCCCCCAGTCACCAGGGGCACCCTCCACCAGGCCCCCACTCATGTCTCCCACCACCCCCACCCCCCAGCAGTGCAGGGGCAGCCTCCACCAGGCCCCCACCCATGTCTCCCACCACCCCCACCCCCCAGCAGTGCAGGGGCAGCCTCCACCAGGCCCCCACTCATGTCTCCCACCACCCCCACCCCCCAGCAGTGCAGGGGCAGCCTCCACCAGGCCCCCACTCATGTCTCCCACCACCCCCACCCCCAGCAGTGCAGGGGCAGCCTCCACCAGGCCCCCACTCATGTCCCCTATCACCCCACCCCCCCAGTCACCAGGGGCACCCTCCACCAGGCCCCCACTCATGTCTCCCACCACCCCCACCCCCCAGCAGTGCAGGGGCAGCCTCCACCAGGCCCCCACCCCCCTCCATCCAGGGGCACCCTCCACCAGGCCCCCACTCATGTCTCCCACCACCCCCACCCCCTCAGTCACCAGGGGCACCCTCCACCAGGCACCCACTCATGTCTCCCACCACCCCCACCCCCAGCAGTGCAGGGGCACCCTCCACCAGGCCCCCACCCATGTCTCCCACCACCCCCACCCCCCCAGCAGTGCAGGGGCAGCCTCCACCAGGCCCCCACTCATGTCTCCCACCGCCCCCACCCCCCAGCAGTGCAGGGGCAGCCTCCACCAGGCCCCCACTCATGTCTCCCACCACCCCCACCCCCCTGCCACCATGGGCACCCTCCACCAGGCCCCCACTCATGTCTCCCACCACCCCCACCCCCCACCATCCAGGGGCACCCTCCACCAGGCCCCCACTCATGTCTCCCACCACCCCCACCCCCCAGCAGTGCAGGGGCAGGCTCCACCAGGCACCCACTCATGTCCCCTATCACCCCCACCCCCCCAGTCACCAGGGGCACCCTCCACCAGGCCCCCACTCATGTCTCCCACCACCCCCACCCCCCCAGTCACCAGGGGCACCCTCCACCAGGCCCCCACTCATGTCTCCCACCACCCCCACCCCCCAGCAGTGCAGGGGCAGCCTCCACCAGGCCCCCACCCATGTCTCCCACCACCCCCACCCCCCAGCAGTGCAGGGGCAGCCTCCACCAGGCCCCCACTCATGTCTCCCACCACCCCCACCCCCCAGCAGTGCAGGGGCAGGCTCCACCAGGCACCCACTCATGTCCCCTATCACCCCCACCCCCCCCCGCCACCAGGGGCACCCTCCACCCGGCCCCCACTCATGTCTCCCACCACCCCCACCCCCCAGCAGTGCAGGGGCAGCCTCCACCAGGCCCCCACTCAGGTCTCCCACCACCCCCACCCCCTGCCACCATGGGCACCCTCCACCAGGCCCCCACTCATGTCCCCTATCACCCCCACCCCCCCGCCACCAGGGGCACCCTCCACCAGGCCCCCACTCATGTCTCCCACCACCCCCACCCCCCCAGTCACCAGGGGCACCCTCCACCAGGCCCCCACTCATGTCTCCCACCACCCCCACCCCCCACCATCCAGGGGCACCCTCCACCAGGCCCCCACCCATGTCTCCCACCACCCCCACCCCCCAGCAGTGCAGGGGCATCCTCCACCAGGCACCCACGCATGTCCCCCTGCCCCCAGGTCCTGACGATACTCAATCATGGCAGTAATGGGCAGCATACCCAGCACAAACACCCAGGCAAGGATTGCATCCACCCACATAGTGAATGCAATTACATGATACAACCCCAATGGCAAGTATGTAAATGAACACATGTCCGTCACACACACATACACAACGGGTGCAAGTGAATGTCAAAACCCATATCATGACATGTATGAAACCAATGAGAAAATACCACAAGTGAAAGTTAAAAAAAACATGTATTAAAGATGAAAAATAAGTAAACAAATCAAACATACAACAATGGGGATAACAAAATAAATGGTCCATGTCCGAGAACAAATGTAAAAATAAAAAAAAAAAAGTAATCCAAAAACAAATGTTGTCCAAAGCAATGTCATGTGGAAGGAAAATAATGAAAAACCATTTCCTCATGGTGAACACAATAATCATTAAAAAAAATGTTTCTTCAAAAAGCAAACTATATACACGAATATTCCAGGGTCCATGAGCCCAACACCATAAATGAAACCTACTACTACCTAATGAAAAAAATATCTACAAAAAAGTGGCCATTGTCCGAGCGGTCCAAAAAAATAAAAATGAATAAAGGAAACCTAACACTAACTAACTAAATAACTATATACAAAGGCAGCGGGCAAGTCCTGCGGCTCACTCGGTGATGTTGCTGGCCAGGGCATCATCGAACTCCATGTCGATGTCCTGGAGGCGGGACTCTGTCTTGGCCCCGAGGTCTCGCAGGGATAACCCCATGTTCAGCTCAAACTCCCTGCGAGCTTCCTCGAGGCACTCAGCCCGCCTCAACGCCCGACGCATGGAGAACTCCGCCCTGACCATGGTGAGCCGCTCCTCTTCCGCCCGCTGCCGCTCCGCACCTATCCGCTGGACCAACTGCTCCCACACGGAAGACACCACCATCCCAGGGTTGCCCTGCCCTCCGGCCGATGCCTGCCCCTCTGATCTTGATGGCCCCGAGCCATGATGCCTCCCACGTCGAGCCTGCTGCTGCCTCCGACGCCACTGCCTCTGCCAGCACGACAGCATCCAGGCTGATGGAAACCACCGACGCCGTCGTGCACGTGCCCTGCCCGATGATGCTGTCACATCTTCCATCTGCTGGGGTCCAGTTGCTGTGTTGTCCACCCCTGCTGGACCTCCGACTCCCAACTGTGGCAGGGATGGGATCCCCACCGAGCTGGCTGCATTGGTTGGGGCAGGTCCACAGGGGGCCCTGGTGTCATCTGGGCCGGAAGACGGCAAGGAGAACGACTGGTGTATAGCCTGCACAGAGGAGGAGAGGGCCGCCAGATTGGCCAACACATGCAGCAAATCCCCGAACATGGCCGATCCCAATTGGGCCACGTCGGCACGGTGCACTTCGTGATGACGTGCGTGCTCCTCCCGGAAAGCATGCACGGCATCACGAATCACAGCCGTGCGCATCGCGACCCCAATCAGGACCTTCTCCACACGGCCAGGGGTTCCCACATCCGCAGGTGGAGGGGAGTCAGGTGACATGGACATCCCCAATACCTGCGGACGGGCCTGGGACGGGGCATCCCTGCTGGTGCATGGTGATGCACTCACAGGGTCAGGGACAGCGACATGCACAGGCCCCTCCACGGTGACCTGTGCTGCCTCCTGCCCCTGGCCCTGGACTGCACCACTTGCACCAGCAGGGATGCCCCCACCAGGCCCCATGTGTGCCCCAGTGGCGGCCTCCTCCTCCTCTGTGCAAACCACCAACCTGGATGGCTCCTCACCGTCTCCCACCGTAGCAGGCCCCTGTGGGGGCTCACCCACCCCTTCCGCTGCAGCCGTGGGGGCATCCCCGCCGCCTTGCTCCACAGCGCCGTCTCCGCCCTCTTCTTCACTAGCCGCTGCGTAGAGGGAGACAAAGAACACAAGCATCAGGGTACTGTACAATGGTCCCCTAGACAGGAAGCAATAGCAGATGAGCACCACTGTCAAAGTACACTTCCATCATGTCCCTCCACAACACATGGGTCAGTCCAGGCAAAACACACACAGTAACAGGCATGGTGCATGCCATGGACATTTCCATGCATGTCCAATGGACTCTTGAAACATTCAATGATATGTAACTCACATGCATCATGGCTCATGCCTATCACATGCACACACTTCACCTCAGTCACATCCATCTGGCCCCAAACACACCAAACACAGCGGATACAAGGGTAATTTGGCTGCTTCACTGAATCTGAGCATTGTCACACACATGTGTCATGCATCCATGGCATGCACAAGTCACAGACACGCAGGTCAGGCACACAGACATGGCTACCATATATGTACCTGGCATCAGCACCCATCCCTCACCCCCACCCATGTCCAGGTACAGAGACTGGCATGCTCTCATGTTCAAAATCTGCTTTGGGCTCCCCATGCGGCATTTGAACACATGCAACAACCATGTGGGTCACACATCACTGGTCGCACATGCATTACTATGATGTCCCTGCACACATACATGCATACATGGCCTATGGCACACATACAGGCAAGTATCATAGAACCAGCACACCGCAACATGCCCTGTCTCACACAGTAATGCTTGGACAATTACCGCTCAACTCCAGACGGGCCTCCCTCTCAAGGATCTGGGCGTGGAGCGCTGGGCGTACGCGTTCCAGGACACTCATCTGGATGGAACTCATGCGGCCCCGGCCCCCCTCCACGAGGCGCCGGGCCTTCACAAGGGTCCTGGACCTCAAGTCCTCCCAGCGCTTCTTGATCTTCAGGACGTTGCGGGTTGCCACCCCCTCCGCGTTGATGGCAACCACACAGTCGGCCCAGATCCTCTCCCGTCCTTCCTTGCTGGCGCGGGACGATCCAAAGAGGGCATCATACTGCCCCAGGACATGCTCCACCAGGACACCAACTTCGGTGGCAGTGAAGCTGGTGCCCCTCTGCCACTCTGGCCTGGGGTTGCCACTGGTGCCAGATGTGGAAGTGCCCGACATGGCAACCCCAGAGGCAGGTGTGGGTGGGCAACTGGGTCCTGGGGCTGGGCTGTGGAGCGATGTAATCCCAGTCGGGAGTCTTCAGTTCCAGCAGGGGTGGACACAGCAACTGGACCCCTGCAGATGGCTGATGTGCAGGCACCAAATGGCAGGGCACGGTGGCAGCAGGCAGGCAGGCAGGCAGGCAGCAGCAGATGGCACGTGGGAGGCTGCTCGGGGCACTGGGGGGCAGTAACTCGGCCTTCTGGGCAGGAGCGTGGTCTTCCGTGTGTTTTCGCGTGGCCAGCTTGATACGGAGTGATTTGGCACGTGAAAATCCTGCACGTCAGCGTGAAATCCGAGGAAAGGCCCTTAGCGCGTAAGCGCGTCAGCATGCATACGCGATTCTATTGGACCAGAGTCCCTCAGCGCGTAAGCGCGTCTGTGACGTGACCCGCACGGGTGTTCCCCACTCAGCACGTGATGACGGAGCACACGTGGAAATACTGCACGTCAGCGTGTAATTGGACAAAAGTGCGCGTACACGCGATTGGCCTATGTACGTGTATTTCATGGGTGCGCGGGCACTTACACACGCAAGTACGTCAGCGCACCTGTATCCCGTGGTGCGTGGGAATTTCCACACGCTATTGGACTGGGAACTGGATTCCAGGGGTGCGCGGGTCACACGCTCGCCTAGAACACGCGCAAAGCATAAATTTGCGCACTTTAACAATAGCAAACTCAGACGCCAGGATGAACATACCGTTCCTAGCAGCAGTGGCAGTGGGCTACCAAAGGAGGAGGAGGAGGATAGTCAGGGCCAGAATATTCACACCCAGAACCATCCTTTTCGGGATGCCTGATGACCAGGTGTATGGGAGGTACAGGTTTCCACCACACATAATACTGGACCTGGTGATTGAGTGGGAGGATGACCTCACATCACCCACCCTGTGCTCCCAAGCACTCAGCCCCCTGGAGAAGGTCCTCAATGTACTGCACTTCTTAGCCACTGGATCATTTCAGCGGACAAGTGCCATAGTGGGTGGGGTGTCACAGGCCACCCAGTCACGCTGCCTACACCAGGTCTTGAACATCATCACTGCACGCCCATCAGTCCGCAGGCACATATACCTGCCCAGAACACCTGCAGAAAGGCATGCTGCCACCCTGGATTTTTACGGTGTGGCACGATTCCCCAAAGTGCTAGGTGCCATCGACTGCACCCATGTGGCTCTCCGTCCCCCCAGGGCATCTGAGCACATCTATAGGAACCGCAAGCACTGGCATTCCATCAACGTGCAGGTAGCATGTAATGCCAAGGGAATCATCACCTCAGTATATGCCAACTATCCCGGGTCCACCCACGACAGCTTCATTTACCGAATGTCCACCCTAAGCCGGGACCTAGAAGCTGGGCGGCATGGCGATACATGGCTGCTTGGTGAGTATGTATGCCACTGCACATGCATGCATGTTGGATACTGAGCAAGGTCACAACCCCACCAATGATACCAATCACCACCTCCACAGGGGACAGTGCCTACCCTCTCAGCCCCCACATGATGACGCCAATTCGGAACCCCACCACGCCACCCGAGGTAAGATATAACACAGCCCACATTACGACCCGGGGCATAGTGGAGCGCACATTCGGAGTGCTAAAGTCACGCTTTCGCTCCCTTGACCGTTCTGGCGGCCAGCTGTTATACGCTCCCCCAGTAGTGTGCAGGATCATAGTGGCAGCATGTGTCCTGCACAACGTTGCAACACGCCGGGGCCTGGCCGTGGACATGGTGGTGGCCCCACATCCCCAACCACATGCACAGCCGCTGCGCATGGGAGGGGAAAGGGCACGGGGGAGGCAGCCCGTACACAGCTAGTGGCTAATTACTTCACATAGAAATCACACCCCTGTGGAGTGCACACTGCCCTGGCACATTCCATCTGACAATCAATGATGACTCAACCTGACACTGATCCAGAATGTCTGGAGAATGAACCGTGAATACCATATCAGCCTGAGATTGTTCACCTGGAAGTGTCACAATGTGTGCATCCCTACCCACACAGACACCACCAATGCAGTTTTGTGGAGTTACACATTCAAGCAGCTAAAAAGAATACCCACTTGCAAAATGCAACAAGAGGACAGTGCCATGTCAGCCAACCCAACCCCAGCACCGCCACACGACACACCGTGCCATGTCATGCTACTTGCAGGTAAACAAAGTAATCCCCACAACATGACACTAGTGTCACTATGGACAGTGTCCCTATTAGAAACCTGCAACACCTGAAATGCTCACAGCAATGCCGGACCAACAACATACTTGAGCACGTACTACCATTAACATGACATCACAAATGTTACATATTAGTAGTCTCACCACCTGGAAATGCCTGCACTCCCACCACTACCAACTGTGCAGTGTTGGCGCCATGTAGAGTTGTAGGTGCACTGCTGCCAACATGGACCCCATCTCCAGACTAGAGGTCCTTGTGTAGACATGAGGAAGGGACCTGCAAATTGGGAGGTAGACACAGAAGATGAGTTACACATCAATGCAACATGCAGTGTACAACACAACAGCAATATGCACTAGGAATGTATACACAGTATTGACTACAGACTGCCCACACAGCTCATGGGAGTCCAACGTCACTGTGTAATTCACTGTCACTTGGGCACACCCTTTGCAAGCCCATGGAAACGGGAAGCAGGAGGGGTGTGTGTGACTCAAACCCAAGCATCTGAACCAAATACATTACAAGCCTGCATGTGCCCAGCCACAATGCAGCGTATGCCCACAGGAACCACGGAAGCCAACAAATCGTCCCAAAAAAATAGGGAATAAAATAAATAAAAATAAAAATAAGAAACAATCAAAAATGGCCATTGATGGGCCCGGGGGGGTTGGGGAGGCCACCCAGGAGGTCCGAGGACAGGATGCACACCAGAACCCACCTGCGTGGATCCTGGGAAAATAAAACACCTCCATGGGCTCATGGCCCACACGGCTACCCTATTGTGGGAGTATCACTGCTGTTGCTATTATCACCCTGTGCAGCTGCATCCGGAGGTGGTTGCACTATGGGAGGCAGCCCACGCAAGGCCCTAGTCTGCTCCACCATGGCTGCAAGCATGCGGGTGTGGTAGGTCTGGTTCTGGAGGATGAGTGTGCGGAGGTCCCCAGGCAACAACTCACGGGATGCCCGGACCTCCGCCCTCGTTGCCTGCATCTCAGCTGAGAGCGTACGGGTGAGACGCTCCAGCTGCTGTTCTGTCCTTTGGTGTGTTGAAGCCTCAAGCTCAACAAGAGTCGTCCTGAGGTGAAGGAGCTCCTGCCTCAGGGCTTCCCTGTGGCCCTGGGACTCAATGGAGATGGCCTCCTGCAGAGTCGCCAGTGCCGCCCGCCTGTCCCTGTTGGACCCCAACATGACCTCCCTGTGTGACTGGCAGATGGAGTCGGTTGCCTGCTCTAGTCGCTCCATCAGCCTTTCTGGGGGGACAATGGAAGTGGCCACCCTATCCATGGCCTGAGCCATCATCTCGGATGATGCAGCCTGTTGGGTTGCCATACCGTAAATGGATTGCTCCCATGCGGTATTGCCAGGTGGCATACGGCCACCACGTCGGCGGGCACCACACCTGTCTGGGGCAAGGCGAACTGCGCCTTGCTGTGCCGGCACTGCCTGAGGCTGCAGGACTGCATTCCCCCTCTGATCTGCTGGCCCAGGAACAGGATCAGATGTCGCGGAGTGTGACCCTGCATCCGTAACCACCAAAGGCGTAGCTGCCAACACTGACATCCCCATGGAGGGTTCTGACCCTGGTGCAGGTGGGTGAGACAGAACAGAATCCCTCCCTGGAACACTCACCTGCGACGGCACGTAGGTCTCATCCGAATCAACACCTGAGTACAGCTCGGGGGAGGTGCAGCCAGAGACACCCCTTGAGAGCACGACCTGCAGCAGTTGTGGGTTCTCCCCCACCACCACACCACGTCCCTCACTGGTGGTTGGTCGGCCCTCGGACCCCTCCTGGGTCTGCACCATCTCCACAACCCCAGCAGTATCAGGTGCGTCTTCCCCTGCAAAGACATGAAAACAAAGAAATGGAAACAGGCATTAGCACCATGGCACACAATGAGGGCTGAGAAGCAAGAGAACCAGTACTTGATTGACACATGTCCCACATGACTAAAACCCTCCCATGCATGCACCCTCACTGCGTATGAAGTGCAGTCAAATGGCACACACTGATGACACCAAGATGGAAGATGAACACATTTTCTGCATGTTGCCTGGCAGTGGCATCACACATTGGCCTGTGATTGCCAGGTGAAACACACATGCCATCACACAGATGGCATGTACCATTAATATTGAGTGAAGATGGAGAGGAGGGCAGCACCTATTCATTCAGTCCAGTTCCCGCATGTAATTGCTTTTCTAATTCTAACGGGTCAGATTTTTCACCTGGAGCTGCCAGTCTGAAATGGTCCAATTGCACAGGGACATGTGTGTACAAATGATATCCAGGTAACAAAGTCACTCCACTTTACCATAGCCATGTCAGACATGTGACTAGTGGACAGCGACATGGCTAGTAAAAGTGGGGGAATGCAAACAATCTGACTGAATGAACAGTGAAAAATAAGCAACTATGTTGTGGCAAGGTGACACTTCAAGGGCAACTGGCGTGCAGTTGGGCTAGATGTCTACTGTTGGCAGAAGGGATACTGCTATGGCCAAATGCAGCTGCGCAGGAAGTATTGCATGAAGCACATGGCTGACCCATACGACTCAGGCGCACACACTCTCACCTGGCACACAAACAGAAGCCCTCTCACACACACACCATGCACATGGATGACACACACATGCATGTGCACTCACCGGACAATGCCTCGTAATCAGCCAGATCTCCCACGCCTTGGATCTGTTCCTCCGTGACGTAGGTCCCAGCGACTGACTCATGTGGAGTGAGTTCCATGTCTACTACTGGAGACCCACCTCCAGTCACTAGAGTTGCGGCATGACTTGAGGCCAGCTTACTCTTTGCCCTGCGCTTTAGGTCATTCCAGCGCTTATAGCAATCATTGGCTGTGCGCCTCACGATTCCAAGGGCACTTACGATGTCCGCAACGGTCTGCCAGTGTGCCTGGCGTTGTGCAGGTGTGGTCTTGGATCCTGCAACAATGACCATCTCGTTGTCATGTCCGGACACATACTCGACAAGTGCATTCAGTTCGTCATCCGTGAAGCTGGGCTTCCTGGACGGGCCGGACTGTGTAGCCGTGTCTGGGGCATCAGCCTGTGCCGGACGAGCACTCTTCCTCTTCCGCTTGGAAGGTGGTGGTGATCCTGAGTGTCCTGCGCCGCTCTGGACACTAGGGGCAGGAGCCCTGGTGGACTCTGTATCAGGAGTGTGGGATTGCACACTCAGCATGGGAGTTGGTGCAGGCATTGGCTCTAGTGTGATGGTGTCAGGGGGAATGTCAGCAGCATGGACTAGGACCGACACTGTCCTGGCTGGGTGTGTGAGGGCTGGGGTGGATGGAGCCGCAGCTGCCCCTGCAGCCTCTCCGCCCTGCCTCCTTGGTGCAGCAGATGACCTTGCTGCCCCAGATCCACGTGGCATGATGGCATCAACGTGCACCAGCGCACGTGTCGTAGCCCTGCTGACCTGGAAGTCAGCCATGGAGTCAGCCAGGTCTGGTGCCACAATGGGCTGATCCAACAAGGGCTGAGCATGGATGGTGTCAGCCACATCAGCCTCAACGGGAGGGGGGGAGGGGGGATTATGGGTGCCCGTGACTGGTCCTCCACACATGGGGGGACAGGCTCACCCTGCAAGTTACGACCACGTCCCCTACCGGATCCACCACGGCCACCACTTGTGGCTCTTCCACCTTTGCCACCCTTACGGAATCCTCGCCTCCCAGCCATGGCACTGATGTTAATGTGCGTATGGGAGTGGATGTAGACTATTGTCCTGGGCAATTGGGGGTCAAAGGGGTTGGGTACCAGATGGTAATTGTACCCTAGTGCTCTAGCAAGGCTGAATGTAACCCCTGGGGAAAGATGACGGGTCACGCAACGCACAGGAGGCCCAAAAAAGGGAGATGACGTGCACGCAACCCCTCCTAGACCACGTGTGCAGAAAGAAAAACCTGCACTACGCTGTGGCACCCAGTAACACAAGAATGAACGTATGCGTGTCACACGCAGCTTAGAATGACCTCTCAAGGGGTAGGCTACACACGGGGCAAGCACAGATGTTAGATACGTGCGTGACTCACCGTCTGCCAGGTAAAAGAGCGTGAAAAATGAGCGCGTTTGGTTGGCAACACCCCCGCCAAAAGAAGATATGTACGCTGTCTGAGGAGACAGGACAACAGTAGAAGGGAACACTGTTTGAGGGAACAGGCCCAGGTAAACCAGTACAAGAGAAAAAATAGAAAAAGCTGTCAGAGGTAACAGGGAGTACGAACTTGAAACGCCGTGAAGTAAATCGCGTGTGAAACGACAAGAAGTACAGAATTCACCCACTCGCTCTCCACGAAAAGCAGTACAAGGAATTGGTGTTCTACACGTACCTTATATGCAGGCCCACACGTACAGCGTCACTTACGCGGCGTGTACGTGCTAGGGCCATTCCCACCAATTACACGCTTTGTCACTTCTGCGTGTAGGTCCATTTGCACCAATTACACGCTTTGTCACTTCTGCGTGTATGTCCATTTGCACCAATTACACGCTTTGACACTTCTGCGTGTAGGTCCATTTGCACCAATTACACGCTTTGACACTTCTGCGTGTAGGGCTATTTCCACCAATAACACGCTTTGACACTCGGACGTGTCACGCAACTTTTTCCTACGCATGCACGTGACTTCATAGACGCGCATACGCGTTTACGCGCTAAGGGCCTTTCATCGATTTACACGCAGACGTGTGGGATTTTCACGTGCAAAATCACTCACTACCACGCGTTCACACACGAAAGACCACGCTCCTGCCCAGGAGGCCAAATTACTGCCCCCCAGAGCCCTGAGCACGCTCCCACCTGCCATCTGTGCTGCCTGACTGCCTGCTGCCCACGTGCCCTGCCATTTGCTGCCTGCACATCAGCCAGGGGTGCTGTTGCTGTGACCACCCCTGCTGGAACCAAAGGCTCCCGACTGCTTTTCCGTCACCCCACAGCCCAGCCCCAGGACCCAGTTGCCCACCCACTCCTGCCTCTGGGGTTGCCATGTCGGGCACTACAACATCTGGCACCAGTGGCAACCCCCGGCCAAGGAGGCAGAGGGGCACCAGCTTCAGTGCCAGGGAAGTTGGTGTCCTGGTGGAGAGTGCCCCTGCACTGCTGGGGGGTGGGGGTGGTGGGAGACATGAGTGGGGGCCTGGTGGAGGGTGCACCTGGTGGCTGGGGGGTGGGGGTGGTGGGAGACATGAGTGGGGGCCTGGTGGAGGGTGCCCCTGGTGGCTGGGGGGTGGGGGTGGTGGGAGACATGGATGGGGGCCTGGTGGAGGGTGCCCCTGCACTGCTGGGGGGTGGGGGTGGTGGGAGACATGGATGGGGGCCTGGTGGAGGGTGCCCCTGGTGGCGGGGGGGGTGGGGGTGATAGGGGACATGAGTGGGGGCCTGGTGGAGGGTGCCCCTGCACTGCTGGGGGGTGGGGGTGGTGGGAGACATGGATGGGGGCCTGGTGGAGGGTGCCCCTGGTGGCGGGGGGGTGGGGGTGGTGGGAGACATGGGTGGGGGCCTGGTGGAGGGTGCCCCTGGATGCTGGGGGGTGGGGGTGATAGGGGACATGGGTGGGGGCCTGGTGGAGGGTGCCCCTGCACTGCTGGGGGGTGGGGGTGGTGGGAGACATGAGTGGGGGCCTGGTGGAGGGTGCCCCTGCACTGCTGGGGGGTGGGGGTGGTGGGAGACATGGATGGGGGCCTGGTGGAGGCTGCCCCTGGTGGCGGGGGGGTGGGGGTGGTGGGAGACATGGATGGGGGCCTGGTGGAGGGTGCCCCTGGTGGCGGGGGGATGGGGGTGATAGGGGACATGAGTGGGGGCCTGGTGGAGGCTGCCCCTGCACTGCTGGGGGGTGGGGGTGGTGGGAGACATGAGTGGGGGCCTGGTGGAGGGTGCCCCTGGTGGCTGGGGGGTGGTGGGAGACATGGGTGGGGGCCTGGTGGAGGGTGCCCCTGGATGCTGGGGGGTGGGGGTGGTGGGAGACATGAGTGGGGGCCTGGTGGAGGGTGCCCCTGGTGGCTGGGGGGTGGGGCTGGTGGGAGACATGGGTGGGAGCCTGGTGGAGGGTGCCCCTGGATGCTGGGGGGTGGGGGTAGTGGGTTACATGGGTGGGGGCCTGGTGGAGGGTGCGCCTGGATTCTGGGGGGTGGGGGTGGTGGGAGACATGAGTGGGGGCCTGGTGGAGGGTGCCCCTGGTGGCTGGGGGTTGGGGGTGGTGGGAGACATGGATGGGGGCCTGGTGGAGGGTGCCCCTGGTGGCGGGGGGGTGGGGGTGATAGGGAACATGAGTGGGGTCCTGGTGGAGGCTGCCCCTGCACTGCTGGGGGGTGGGGGTGGTGGGAGACATGAGTGGGGGCCTGGTGGAGGGTGCCCCTGGTGGCTGGGGGGTGGGGGTGGTGGGAGACATGGGTGGGGGCCTGGTGGAGGGTGCCCCTGGATGCTGGGGGGTGGGGGTGGTGGGAGACATGAGTGGGGGCCTGGTGGAGGGTGCCCCTGGTGGCTGGGGGGTGGGGGTGGTGGAAGACATGGGTGGGGGCCTGGTGGAGGGTGCCCCTGGATGCTGGGGGGTGGTGGTGGTGGGAGACATGAGTGGGGGCCTGGTGGAGGGTGCCCCTGGTGGCTGGGGGGTGGGGGTGATAGGGGACATGAGTGGGGGCCTGGTGGAGGGTGCCCCTGCACTGCTGGGGGGTGGGGGTGATAGGGGCCATGGGTGGGGGCCTGGTGGAGGGTGCCCCTGCACTGCTGGGGGGTGGGGGGGGTGGGAGACATGGATGGGGGCCTGGTGGAGGGTGCCCCTGGTGGCTGGGGGGTGGGGGTGGTGGGAGACATGAGTGGGGGCCTGGTGGAGGGTGCCCCTGGTGGCTGGGGGGTGGGGGTGGTGGGAGACATGAGTGGGGGCCTGGTGGAGGGTGCCCCTGGTGGCTGGGGGGTGGGGGTGGTGGGAGACATGAGTGGGGGCCTGGTGGAGGGTGCCCCTGGTGGCTGGGGGGTGGGGGTGGTGGGAGACATGAGTGGGGGCCTGGTGGAGGGTGCCCCTGGTGGCTGGGGGGTGGGGGTGGTGGGAGACATGAGTGGGGGCCTGGTGGAGGGTGCCCCTGGTGGCTGGGGGGCGGGGGTGGTGGGAGACATGGATGGGGGCCTGGTGGAGGGTGCCCCTGCACTGCTGGGGGGTGGGGGTGGTGGGAGACATGGATGGGGGCCTGGTGGAGGGTGCCCCTGGTGGCTGGGGGGTGGGGGTGGTGGGAGACATGAGTGGGGGCCTGGTGGAGGGTGCCCCTGGTGGCTGGGGGGTGGGGGTGGTGGGAGACATGAGTGGGGGCCTGGTGGAGGGTGCCCCTGGTGGCTGGGGGGTGGGGGTGGTGGGAGACATGAGTGGGGGCCTGGTGGAGGGTGCCCCTGGTGGCTGGGGGGTGGGGGTGGTGGGAGACATGGGTGGGGGCCTGGTGGAGGGTGCCCCTGGATGCTGGGGGGTGGTGGTGGTGGGAGACATGAGTGGGGGCCTGGTGGAGGGTGCCCCTGGTGGCTGGGGGGTGGGGGTGATAGGGGACATGAGTGGGGGCCTGGTGGAGGGTGCCCCTGCACTGCTGGGGGGTGGGGGTGATAGGGGACATGGGTGGGGGCCTGGTGGAGGGTGCCCCTGCACTGCTGGGGGGTGGGGGTGGTGGGAGACATGGGTGGGGGCCTGGTGGAGGGTGCCCCTGCACTGCTGGGGTGTGGGGGTGATAGGGGACATGGGTGGGGGCCTGGTGGAGGGTGCCCCCGCACTGCTGGGGGGTGGGGGTGATAGGGGACATGGGTGGGGGCCTGGTAGAGGGTGCCCCTGCACTGCTGGGGGGTGGGGGTGGTGGGAGACATGGATGGGGGCCTGGTGGAGGGTGCCCCTGGTGGCTGGGGGGTGGGGGTGGTGGGAGACATGGGTGGGGGCCTGGTGGAGGGTGCCCCTGGATGCTGGGGGGTGGTGGGAGACATGAGTGGGGGCCTGGTGGAGGGTGCCCCTGGTGGCTGGGGGGTGGGGGTGATAGGGGACATGAGTGGGGGCCTGGTGGAGGGTGCCCCTGCACTGCTGGGGGGTGGGGGTGATAGGGGACATGGGTGGGGGCCTGGTGGAGGGTGCCCCTGCACTGCTGGGGGGTGGGGGTGGTGGGAGACATGGATGGGGGCCTGGTGGAGGGAGCCCCTGGTGGCTGGGGGGTGGGGGTGGTGGGAGACATGAGTGGGGGCCTGGTGGAGGGTGCCCCTGGTGGCTGGGGGGTGGGGGTGGTGGGAGACATGAGTGGGGGCCTGGTGGAGGGTGCCCCTGGTGGCTGGGGGGTGGGGGTGGTGGGAGACATGGATGGGGGCCTGGTGGAGGGTGCCCCTGCACTGCTGGGGGGTGGGGGTGGTGGGAGACATGGATGGGGGCCTGGTGGAGGGTGCCCCTGGTGGCGGGGGGGTGGGGGTGATAGGGGACATGAGTGGGGGCCTGGTGGAGGGTGCCCCTGCACTGCTGGGGGGTGGGGGTGGTGGGAGACATGGATGGGGGCCTGGTGGAGGGTGCCCCTGGTGGCTGGGGGGTGGGGGTGGTGGGAGACATGAGTGGGGGCCTGGTGGAGGGTGCCCCTGGTGGCTGGGGGGTGGGGGTGGTGGGAGACATGAGTGGGGGCCTGGTGGAGGGTGCCCCTGGTGGCTGGGGGGTGGGGGTGGTGGGAGACATGAGTGGGGGCCTGGTGGAGGGTGCCCCTGGTGGCTGGGGGGTGGGGGTGGTGGGAGACATGGGTGGGGGCCTGGTGGAGGGTGCCCCTGGATGCTGGGGGGTGGTGGTGGTGGGAGACATTAGTGGGGGCCTGGTGGAGGGTGCCCCTGGTGGCTGGGGGGTGGGGGTGATAGGGGACATGAGTGGGGGCCTGGTGGAGGGTGCCCCTGCACTGCTGGGGGGTGGGGGTGATAGGGGACATGGGTGGGGGCCTGGTGGAGGGTGCCCCTGCACTGCTGGGGGGTGGGGGTGGTGGGAGACATGGGTGGGGGCCTGGTGGAGGGTGCCCCTGCACTGCTGGGGTGTGGGGGTGATAGGGGACATGGGTGGGGGCCTGGTGGAGGGTGCCCCTGCACTGCTGGGGGGTGGGGGTGATAGGGGACATGGGTGGGGGCCTGGTAGAGGGTGCCCCTGCACTGCTGGGGGGTGGGGGTGGTGGGAGACATGGATGGGGGCCTGGTGGAGGGTGCCCCTGGTGGCTGGGGGGTGGGGGTGGTGGGAGACATGGGTGGGGGCCTGGTGGAGGGTGCCCCTGGATGCTGGGGGGTGGTGGGAGACATGAGTGGGGGCCTGGTGGAGGGTGCCCCTGGTGGCTGGGGGGTGGGGGTGATAGGGGACATGAGTGGGGGCCTGGTGGAGGGTGCCCCTGCACTGCTGGGGGGTGGGGGTGATAGGGGACATGGGTGGGGGCCTGGTGGAGGGTGCCCCTGCACTGCTGGGGGGTGGGGGTGGTGGGAGGCATGGATGGGGGCCTGGTGGAGGGAGCCCCTGGTGGCTGGGGGGTGGGGGTGGTGGGAGACATGAGTGGGGGCCTGGTGGAGGGTGCCCCTGGTGGCTGGGGGGTGGGGGTGGTGGGAGACATGAGTGGGGGCCTGGTGGAGGGTGCCCCTGGTGGCTGGGGGGTGGGGGTGGTGGGAGACATGGATGGGGGCCTGGTGGAGGGTGCCCCTGCACTGCTGGGGGGTGGGGGTGGTGGGAGACATGGATGGGGGCCTGGTGGAGGGTGCCCCTGGTGGCGGGGGGGTGGGGGTGATAGGGGACATGAGTGGGGGCCTGGTGGAGGGTGCCCCTGCACTGCTGGGGGGTGGGGGTGGTGGGAGGCATGGATGGGGGCCTGGTGGAGGCTGCCCCTGCACTGCTGGGGGGTGGGGATGCAGGGGGACATGAGCAGGTGTGCAGGGTAGTCCCCTGTTTTGTGGGCTGCCTGCAGGGGCCGTGAAGGGTGTACAGGGAACACCTGTGAGGACCCACCCAGCCTAATTGCGTGTGATAATTCCCGCACACACCTGTAATACACGTACCTGGCCAAATCGCATGTGAGAATTCCCGCGCACCCCTGTAATACACGTACCCAGCCGAATCGCGTGTAGAACTTCCCGTGTACCCCTGTAATACACGTACCCAGCCAAATCGCGTGTGATAATTCCCACGTACCCCTGAAATACACGTACCCTGGCCAATCGCGTGTAGAACTTCCCACGCACCCCTGTAATACACGTACCAAGCCAAATCGCGTGTGATAATTCCCGCGCACCCCTGTAATACACGTACCTGGCCAAATCGCATGTGAGAATTCCCGCGCACCCCTGTAATACACGTACCCAGCCGAATCGCGTGTAGAACTTCCCGTGTACCCCTTTAATACACGTACCCAGCCAAATCGGGTGTGATAATTCCTGCGTACCCCTGTGATACACGTGCCCTGGCTAATCGCGTGTAATACTTCACGCGTACCCCTGTAATACACGTACCCTGGCTAATCGCGTGTATAACTTCACGCGTACCCCTGATATGCACGTTACCCGCTTTGCGTTCCTTGTTTGGCAGCCCTGTAGACTGGTCCAGGTTTAGCGCAGCCCTTTGCGATGATGTAGCGATTTTGATGGCTTTTCCTTGCGCGAGGGCGTTCTTGGGGGCGTTACTGGCGCTGCTGCAGGGTCGCTGCGATACTCTGCGCCACGGCTGGTTTGGGAGCTAAAATCCATGAATACGCTGTGCGCGGAAATCGGTTTTAGCGCACGTGCCTGGCGCAGACAATCGCACGCGGACACTCTGCGCCAGCCGCTTGCGACACTTTTCTGCGAAATTCTATGAATTACCCTGTGAATCTTCAGCATGGAGGCAATGGCACTGATCACCACCCTCACTGTCCCACTCGTTCCCCTCAGAGCACACTGAGCCGCCCGGGCCCATGAGTGAAACCATTCACCGGAGAACTTCCCTTCCCTGGCAAAAATAACACCACGCTGTACTGCACACGTAGTAAGCTTTGTGGAGGCAGACATTAGCATCTAGCCATCCACCCAAATACATTCTGCGTTTGGTTGGGTTCCTCGCTCACGGCCATCAAAACCACCACAGTCAGTCCATTTCTGTCCATGCAGGCTATTGAGAGTCAGAGGAAGTCATCAGGTTGTTGCCTACATATATGGAGTCTGTGTTCAGCATGTCTTGACTACTCACAGTGGTTCTGAGAAGGAAACTGGTTGTATTTCCGCTGTTTTCTGTGACCCCTACCAAACCATTTAGGCATATGTCAATTGCAAGAAGGTTATTCCACATTGAGCATATATCATTTGTCTAGGGAAAATTGTGCTTTTATGACTTGCCACAGTTATGTGGATAATAGAGACCATTCTTTGTCAGTACTCTAGGAATGCTTGTTGTTCTCTCTAGTAGAGTTTTTGCTTCCAACATCCACCAACAAGAAAAGTATAAAGATAAGTATTGCTTTACATGTTCTGGCATGAACCATGACTACTGGTATCCAGTGTGTATGCTCTCAAGCCTTAGAGATCTACTAGAACACAAATTGAGCAGCGAAAACATTAGGATGTAGGTAATACACTTAGCATTCATTTTGGAGCATTGTTGGAAAAATCATTCACGCTCAGTTTAATAAAAAGAAAAATATTTTGCCAAAAATTGTGTTTTTATACTGTCTATGTCACATACTATTCCAGTGCTTTGTTAAGAAAGGATACATCACATTGGAAACATTGCCATATATACTCTATTCATAACCAGGCTAGTTGTTATTTAATTCAGAACACTGAACATATCCTTTCAGACCTAACTTCCTTCCTTATTTTGGATAACATACATTTTGAATGGATTGTGTCCTCCCACTTATTCCTCATCTTTCATATCTCCAATATCCAGCTTCAGCTGCTTAGGAAAACATTTTCAGCAGAGTGCGCTGTCCGTCGATGCGTTCGACTTAATGTCCCTCGAGGGCCTCTGTCTCGAGGATGATGTCATCGAAGGTATATAGAGCACGCCCAGCCCCCATTGGCTTCAGTTTCATCTTTCAGAGTAAGCTTTCGCTTCGTGAACTACGGCCCGCTTCATATTTTTCTTTGAAAATTGTCAATATTTCTTCGTCACTAGCTCCAACAACCCCAAAGACCGGGTTTAGAAAATGCCGCTGACCAACCCACATCAGGTGTGCTTGTGGTATCTCGGTGTGGAGCACAAGACCTCGGCCTGTCCGAAGTGTCAGTCTATGACCAGAAAAGCTCTGAAGGAGTGTAAAGTAAAACTGGCGGTAGGTAGACACCCCAAAAAATCCCCTTCGACTACCCCGTCGAAAAACATTCTTCTGATGAAGCGAGAGATGACTCTCCTCGACGGAAGAAGACTAAAAGGTCCAGCTCACAGAGTGGCTCTCACCAATCCACGTCGTCATCGAGAAAATCAAGTAAGTAGGCCATGCTCCTACTGCGCCTTCTGAAGCCAGGAAATGAAGGAAAGGGCTTAAGCCATATCCCATGTGCCCTCTATCCCAGGATGAAGGCTAGATTCTCATTGTGAGCCATCGAGGCCTCAACACGATGAAAAGTCATCGAAGAATCCTTCGAGCCATCGAAGTCCATCACGGACAAAGTCCACGGACAAGTTAACATTGAAATCATCGACACTGTTGATGCCCTCGACACCCAAGACGTCTTCTTCGAAGACATTGACGCAAAAAACAAGTTTAGTGACCCTTCATCGGCATCTGGCTCAAACCCATCAACGCCTTTACCAATAATTCAAAGATCCTTCACACTATTGCCTAGGAAGGATTTTCTTAAGACACTCACATCCATTTATGAAAACAATGAGCCTTCAGATGACAGTGACCTTTTGGATTGCCATATGGCACTCCGAATGTCCCTGATAGATTTATATCTTTTTTTTTTGTGTGTGTGTGTGTGTGTGCTATTTTGGTTAAAATAAACCTTATACACACTAATTTAGGAAAATACATGATTGCAGACATTAAAAGATGAGTATCGATGTCATTCTACCATACATAAAAGAATTGGTTAAAAAAGATGATAAAATCATGATTTAAAATCACTTTGTACATGATTGCACCTGATAAAAGACCGAATCACTTCATGATGTGGCACAATCATGTTAGCACATAGGCCCCACATGCTCCTTTTCACTTAATAACCGCTGAGTTGTAATTGGGGGTGATTAGTGCTTCTTCTATGTCTTTTAAACAAGTATTGACAATTTTCCATATGTTGTACACAGCAGCCATGATTTCGACTTAATCAGCACCATTGATGGTACTCCAAAATTGGTCTCCCTCTCTCTGTCCGGGATTTGAGGTAAACTGCTGGTAACCCTTGTCATAATACTTGGTCATTTCTGGGCACTGTGTCAACACATGGCGAGCAGTCTCAACTGTCAGACCACAAAGTCTGAACAATCACTTATCGTGGGGTATCTTTTTCCACCTCCCCGTGTGCTCTAATGTAGGTAAAATGCTCAACTGAAGATAGATTATAAATTTACAGATAGGTCTTGGACAGTGTTTTACCAGATAACTAGCTTTATATCGGAGGAATATAGGTTGCAGGACATGCTTGTAAAATTAACAAGCAGCCAGTGGGGTGGACACCTCACCAGAGTTGTATTTTGGCAAACCAGAACCAGATGATCACGCAGATACATCTTACCGACAATTGATGACCAGGGTCACTGATTTCATGGGATGGAGCAGGCCTGCCCCCCGTTCGCACAGGATAACCTCACTAATATCCTGGTCAAAGGTCCTTCCTTTTCATGTTGCTCTACAAAAGAGAGTAAGTGCAAATTGGGAAGCACCGGAATGAAGTCTGACAGTCAATACAAATTTGACAAAGAAATATAGGCTGTCAAGCAGTGAACCCAGCTACTTGTCTAAACATCCTACCCCAGAAAGCCTGGTGGGGCAAGCACCAACAGCTACCTCCGAGCAGGCTGCCTATCTGACCATCCCACCAGATCGGGATGATAAGTGTATAGACGCCTGGTCAAGGAAAGTATTCTCTGCCGGGAGCATGGCTCTCAAATCAGCCAACTCTACATGTGCCCTTGCTAAATTCACCTACACCCTATGGGACTGTACATCCAAGGGCGGCTGAATATATTCCCGAAGGGGAAGAAAGAGACAGCTTTTTGGCCATTGTAAAAGATGGCAAAGAGGCCATGTGTAAGTCTCTACAAACAGGTTTGGATTCTGCTGACAGTATCAGCAGAGCCATGGCGCCAAGCACCGTGATACACAGGTTTGCGTGGTTAAGGAAGTCTGAATTTGCACCAGACGTGCAGTCTAGACTCCTTAACATGCCTTTGACAGGTCTCATCTTTTTGGCAGCAAGGCTGACAAAAGCCTTGAGAAGCTGCAGACCTTGAAGGTGGCAGACAAGTCTCTAGTGCCGCTCTTAGGCAGCCTCAGCCCTTTCACCCAATGGACCATCTTGGAGTGGTAGATCCTTTCGCCACTACTCAATTGGAAGAGCGAGAGTAATGGCTGGCCAAAGATGTCAAAGAAGATTCCCTTGTGGTGGATGAGGGAGAGGTGCAAAGCCCGCCCAAGCAGCAGCATCTTTACAATCAAACATGGCTTCAGCCACCTCAAAACCTCTCTGAGGTCTTGACTCACGACACCCCGGTGGGAGGCAGACTGTCTCAGCATCGGAAAGAATAGCGGGGTATTACTTTAGATGCATGGGCATTAGAAACCATAGCCCAAGGTTACTGACTCCACATCATTTTGAGACCTCAAAATCATCCACCAGAAAGCCATTCTTTAAAGGTTCCAGATCCGTTCCTTGTGCAGGAAATGTTGACCCTGTGAGAGAAATGTGCTATAGAGCTAGTACTTGTAACAGAGAGGAACAAAGGATGGTATTCTCCATATTTCCTGATCCCAAGAAGGACGGAGGACTGAGACCTATCTTGGACTTGAGATACTTCAACAAATTCCTCAGTAAGGACAAGTTCAAGATGGTCACACTTTTCTCTTTGGATGGTGTCATTTAACCTTCAGGATGCTATTTTCATGTGCCAATCCATCTCATAAACAGAAAGTACTTGAGGTTTGCAGTTGGCGGTTCTCATTATCGGTTTCGAGTTCTGCCATCCCGGCTGACTTCCACCCTGAGAGTTTTCACCAAACTGATGGTGGTGGTGGCAGCGAGTCTCAGGAGAGGGGGGATTCACGTTTAACCCTACCTGGACAATTGACTGATCAGGGTGTGTTCTCCCATTAAAGTCCTGGATCATCTCAGTGTGACCTGCCGCTCTCTCCACAGACTGGGCCACTCCCTCAATTACAAGAAATTCCATATGATACCATCTCAAAAGCTCCAATTCATCGGGGCTGTACTGGATACATACTTAAGAAAGACCTCACCACCCGAGGTGAGGGCTCAAGACATTCTGCAGATGGTCACCAAATTTCAGAGTGCCCAGCATCTCCCGGGCCTTCGAATTCTTGAGGTTGCTCAGCCTCATGGCATCCTGCATTTTCCTGGTGCCAAAGGCTTATCTGAGAATGGGATGCCTTCAATGGGCTCTCAGAACACAATGTTCTCAATTCTCGGGCAACATGTCAGACCTACTTCAGGTTCCTAACAGGGTCGCACAGGATCTCCTGTGGTGGGCCTGCAAAGACAACATTCTGAGGGGAGAACCTTTTTGGCAACCATGGGCAGAGATAACTGTAGTGACGGATGCCTCACTCACGGGGTGGGGAGCCCAGGCCAACGATCTGACAATCAGCTGTTGTTGGTCTCCATCGGAGTCCAAACTACACATCAATCTTTTGGAGCTGAGAGTATTCAGACTGTGCTGAATGCTTTTCTGCCCTCTGTACGGGGAAAGACTGTCCTGATAATGATGGACAACACAGTGGCCATGTACTACCCCAACAAGAGAGGAGGAGTAGGGTCACTACCACTGTGCAGAGGGGCAATGCAGCTCAGGTTCTGGGCAATAAAAGAAGGAATCTCTCTATTGGCAGTTCACCTAGCAGGAGAGGAGAGCACAGTGGTGGATGCTCTGAGCAGGCAGAGCACTGTCTCCCACGAGTGGGAACTAGCGCCGTAAGTCCTTCAAGAGATCTTCACCCTTTGGGGAACCCCTCAAGTGGATCTGTTCATGACCAGTGTCAACCAGAAGTGCAAGTGCAAGCTGTTTTAATCCAGGGAAATTCCTCCAAGAGGAGCTCTAGGGGACGTGTTCTTAGGGAACTGGGAGTTTCCACTCCTGTACGCATTTCCTCCAGTCCCCATCATTTCTCACGTGATCAGGAGCTTGAGAAAGTTCAGGAAATCCATGATCCTAATTGCCCGGATTGGGTCAGGAGGAAGTGGTACCCGGACCTTCCGGACATGTCCATCTGCCCTCCAGTACGTCTTCCACAAAAAGAGAGGAGGGTCGGGTACTCTATTCAGAGGTCAAGACTCTCAAAGTTCATGCAAGGTTTCTGAGAGGTAGAGATATAAGGATTGGGACCTCCCGGATGACGTAATGGAGATTTTGCTTCCGGCCAGAAGGCCAGCAACAAAGTCTTTTTACCGCTGCTGTTGGAATAAATTCTGCAGCTGGTGCAGGGATAAGAACGTGGACCGTTTTCTATGCAAAACACCAGAGGGGTTATCTTTTCTGCTGCATTTGGCCAATCTGAGGCTCCAGGTTGGAACCATTAAAGGTTATTTAGCAGCGCTTTTCATCTTCAAGCGTTCATCTGAGTAAACATATTTAAAAATTCCTTTGGTGATACAACTTCTAAAGAGACTCACTAATGTGTTCCCTCCATCTCCTTTTCAGGTTCCGGTTTGGGACCTTAATCTTGTTTTAAAGTTTCTCATGAGTGCACCATTTGAACCACTCCATTCATGTCCCTTAAGAATACTAACATTGAAAACCATCTTGTTGGTAGAGTTAACATCAGCCCATAGGGTGAGTGAGTTGCAGGCACTATCTTCTAAACCACCTTTTACGCACTTTCATAAAGACATGGTCATCTTTAAGGTCAAACCTTCCTTCCTACCTAAGATTATATCAGATTTTCATTTGGGTCAAAAGGTAGTATTACCTACTTTTTATCCTACTCCTCATCCTAGCAAGGATGGGGAGAGACTACACAGACTCGACCCAGGAAGAGTTTCGGATAGAAGACCAACTGTTTATAGGATACACAGGTCATAGACTGGGACAGGCTGTAACTAAGCAAACCTTGTCCGGATTGATCGTTTTTGCTATTACTGAATGCTGTAGGCTAGCTGGGAAAGATCTCCCTGGAGGCTTCGGAGCCCATTCCACTAGGAGCATGTTTACTTCTTCTGCTCTGCAAAGAGGTGTTCCAATAAAGCATATTTGTGAGGCAGCCACTGGGTCTACCATTCACCCCTTTACAAAGCATTACTGCCTTGATTTCACCGTAAATCAGGATGTAAGCTTTTGGAAACCTTTCTTTCTTTCGGTTCACAACAACCCTTGATGATAAAGTTTGAACTCTCTCCCCCAAAACTAATACTGCTTTGGGAGTCTATCCAAGATTAGGAATAGTTGGGAGGACACAGTCCATTCAAGAACAAGTTACTTACCCCTGGGAATGTTCTTTCGACTGGATGTTCCTCACTGGTATTCCTCATTGCCCCTCCCAGCCTACCCTGCAGTAAGTAGAATGTCCATGTTATTGCAGTTTACGCTGCTTTGGAGTCTAGTATGGTTTAGACTACATTAAGGCTGGTAGTTTTACTGTAAGAATGATGTGAAAAAACAGAACTGAAGTCAAGGGGCGCTGAGCGTGCTATATATATCTTTAATGACATCATCCTCAAGACGGAGGCCCTCAAAGGACATCGAGACGACCGCATCGACGCACAGCGCCCTCTGCCGAAAATGTTTTCCGAAGCAGCTCAATCTGGATATTGGAGATATCAAAGATGAGGAATACGTGGGAGGAACATCCAGTTGAAAGAACGTTACCAGGGGTAAGTATCTTGTTCTTCTTTCCTTTTTAAAGCTAGATATCTTTCATGAGTGTTTGAATTCATACTCATCAGATTTATTAATCTGAATATCAGTGGTTTGGGGTTTAGTTTCTGTAAAGGGGTGATACTCAGGAAACTGTACAAAAGTTAGATGCCTCCTCAGGTTTCAGGAGTCCAAAATAGTAAGGTAACTTTCACTTAGATGTGTGTGTGTGTGTGTCTGTCTGTCTGTCTGTCTGTCTCTGTCTCTGTCTGTCTGCCTTTTAGGTATCACGAAACCAGGAAGGTTGAGCCCACGTCTGGTCCGGATTCTCCTTCAAATGGTTCCCACACCACAGGATGCAGCCAGACCCAAGGGATTTAGACCAAAGTGGGTGGCAGCTTCACACCACTTTTGATGGGGGCTCAAAGAGTCAAACATAACTATCAGAGATCTAGCTTTATTCACCACTGAATATGCATTGGTGTTTTTAAATCAATTATATATTTCAGGATCGCAGTAGGGACAAGTCTTCCCCATTGTTTTAGTTCCTTTCCAGTGCTGAAGTTACAGCAGCAGCCCATTGTTTTTTTGGTGGACCAGGGACAAATATGATGCTTCATGATTTCACTCTCACCTAAGCCAGCAGTCATGCCAGCCTTCCTAGATAGAGGATCATACAGGTAGCATTTCCCAAAATGCTCTAAGCAGGGAAACAAGAAGTGGCCCAAGCATTGGGAATTCAATCTGTGGCAGACTGTCACCTCCTCTGGAGACTAAGGGAATAAAGACAGGGAAAACGCCCCCACCCCCTGTATGGAAAATTGGCCAAGTTAATGGATGTTCACGCTACAGTGAACTAGTGCCAGGAGTCATATGAATTCTAAGTCAGTAAATCAAAGACGAGCGAAGGCCAGATTGTTGGGCAAAGAATGAGTAGCAAGTGGAGGCCATGAAGTAATTGGCAAAGAAGAGCCCTGAATGAAGGAACTGCCCTCCATCTATCTGGTTTGGCTATGATGTTAGTTGATGCAAAGTGTGTGTTCAGGCTAATCTTGCAGAGGGTACTATGGTATCATCGATCATGAGGGTGGTTTTCACGATCACATAGTTGCAGTATGGACCTCGAAGGATGGAAAGACATTGTAATTTGTTTGGAACATTGGACGCTTTTGTGGTCTCTACTTTCATGGATACCTTTCAGTCTAGTATGTAACCAGCCTATTGCGAGTGAGAAGCAGATCATCACACATTAGCTCGTCTTTGTTTGGGGCAATCCTGTCCATCATATTTTCACTTATTTCTCTGTAAAAAGGTCATCCTCCGACCTTATTGTAACAGTCATGGTTGCACTGCCCGCTCCCTTCCCATGGCTAGCACAAAGACATTGCAACTTGTTGCAATAATATGTTCCATGTGTAGATCGTTCATGGGAACAGAAGCAGCCATGATGCTTCGCACGATGGAAAACCAGGAAACATTTACATTACATCTATAGACCTTTGGGGAAAAATGCAACCTGAAGGCATTGTTACATCAATTATCAGTGTGTTTAATATAAAGTAAGACATTCAAATACATGTTTGTATGAGTGAAATATAGAGACCTTTCTTCTCTGCAGCCTCATCCCAACAGAGAATGAAGTGTTTAGTACAAAACCATTATAAAGTCTCTAGCATGGCAATCCGATGGGCATAGCTCCGGTACAGCAACATGGGTTTATGATTAAAATATGTGAGTGTATTTCAGCAACATTGGGTGATGAGTAAAACATGCAAGTCTATTTCAGCAACATGGGGTGATGAGTAAAACATGCAAGTATATTTCAGCAACATGGGGTGATGAGTAAAACATGTGAGTGTATTTCAGCAACATTGGGTGATTAGTAAAACATGCAAGTGTATTACAGCAACATAGGGTGATGAGTAAAACATGTGAGTCTATTTCAGTCCTACATACATAATCTTCGGCATTCGCACAACAGATTAATTTGGACAAAAAAGGAATGGATTGCACTAAAACGTTGGTCTTTTCTGTTGCAATGGCTTCCTCGTCTAAATTGCCAGTTCCTTTGATGGGTTTAACCATCAGGATTTCCAAAATGGAGAGCATGCCAAGAATGACCTACAGATCGTGCACCTTTCGATCTGGTGCACAACTGAGGAAACCGTCCACAGCAGGGAGTCAGAAAATCTCTAATTGGTGTGGCAGGGTCAAGGATTTGACCCTGTCAGGGGTGGACTGGAGAGTAGAGTAGGGGGTGGAGAGTAGTGTAGTGTAGTGAAGAGGTTAGTGGAGAGTACGAGAGTGGAGAGTAGTAGAGTAAAAAGGGCAGAGTAGTAGAGCAGAGAGGGGGCAATAGTAGAGAGCAAGGGATAGAGGGGGGAGATGGAGAGAAAGAGGAGTGTGTGAGGAGAAGAAGTGAGCAGAGTAGACTGAAGGGAGAGGAAGGAGAGAACAAAAGGGTGAAGAGTGCAAGCGTGCAAGACGCCAAGACCTAGTGAGACGCGGGTGATTGAAAAGCAGCACCGATTGAGCTCTGTTTGCATCTTCTTGGGCCCTAGGCTGGGATCTACCTAGGAATTGCTGGAGGGAGTAAGAGGGGTAAAGCGATTGTCTTTAGGCCCTCCCTATTAGCCGGCCAGAACTTAGATTGTAGAGGTTACTGATCTATAGTGGCCACTGTGGGATTTAGGGACGCCGGAGCTAGGTAGGAAACGTCCACGCCATATGAGAGAGAGGGACAGCCCTTAGTGAGACACTGTTCGAACTTGTTATTAAACAAACAAAAAAACTTCAACCATCTTCGAGAGTTGGTCAATCCTGAACTGGTAAAGAGGTTATTTTTCAAAACTATGGAGTAAAAACAGAAATATTTTTCCTGGTCAAGCTAAAGATCAACCATCAGACCTGTGCTTTCTGTGGATATGAATCAGCCAAGGCTCCACTAACTTTGTGGCAACATTTTAGTGTTATGGCAGTCAGACGACATGAATCAAGATAGAAACGTGAGAAATTAATTGTCCATAGACATTGATATATTTTAATACTTTAGTCCTTAAATTGCTGTCATCACAAGCATTCATTTAAGAAATAATACTTATATGTGGATTATAAAATGGTGATGAGTGACAGGATAGTATAGAATCATGTTAGAACATTAAATTAAATATATAACTGAAAGACAATGCTCTACGAAAGGAGGACTTATACAATAATTAGTAGTGCAGTACCAGGGAAGATCAGTGAGATTTCTTGAGGAGAGATTAAAAATGAAGCAGTCTCCTGGCATTACAATGGTGCGTCAGTTCAGAAACGAGAGCAATGCTCAGAAGGGCGCTACGTCCAATCCTAGTATAAAATATCCACTTTAAAGTCAAACCTAATTCTTCAAAATCTCTAGTAGTACACCACAAGTCTCACGCAAACCACAGGAATGTACTTAACACGTAATGCACGTATGGGATAAAAGTTCTTTCTTAAGCTGGTATGCAAGAGGCTAAGCAATATCAAATGTAAGATGTTCTCGTTTGCCCGCTCATACAAGAGACATTTCATGAAAGTGTGGGCCCTGCCTTTCAAATTTCACTTTAAGCATGCCACTGGGAGTGAACACAATCTTTATTTTAAATAAAGTTCTTTTACAACGAGGGGTGCATCCTCGTCTAGGTTCTTGTCTCCCTGGAGCTGCTTGATGACAACATTGTGGTGGGGCATCAGACCTTTGCCAACTTTCGCATCAATTCTTTCTTCAATACTGGTCCACCAAGCCACAAGACCCGATGTACCAGAACTGAGGTTCCTATACTTGAGCTATCACAAAGCAATAGAGGAAGCTCATCATTTTGAGATCTTAGGAAATGAGTGTTTATTTTTTTAAAATATGACTGGAAAAAAATGGTATCGTGCTCCTTGTCCACCCTGCTAGATTTTAGAGTTTTGGTGTGATCATCTGACCAGCAGCTTGTGAGTGGATTTTATTTATTTTATTTGTTCATTTATAATGCGCTTAATACCAGCGAGTGGTTTCTAAGCGCGGGATCGGGATTCAAACCTGTGTTGTCCCGCGTTGTTTTGCTTCCAAGACAAACACGTTGCCCCTGAGCTATTCTTCGTGCTATTGTGCATGCTGGGGGACAAGGTCAGCTTGAGTCATTTAGAGTTTGGGGTGTGAACAGGATATCCAGAGGAGAAAGATTTCATAGGGTGGTGCAGTGAATATTTGTGTCCTTTATAGGATCCCAGAGTAACAGTGATGTGTGAAGTGTCTAGACAGAAGATGGGCACAGAGATGTGTGTTCCTGTGTGAGCAGCTAATAGGCTTCGGTCTCTTTTAATAGAAGATGGCCCTGGAAAAGAAAGAAATACATTTCTGGCAAAAACATGTTCGTCTTGGTAAGTGGGGCACTGTTTTGCCACAGGCCCTCGTATGGTTTGGTAGTTGAACAGCTTGTCTAATGTACAATGAAGACCCCACTAGCTGTTTTTGGGGGGCACACCCCTAGAAATCAGGGGGGGTGGTATTCTCTTTCATACAAAAACGTATCCTTAAGCGCCCTCGAGACCTTTGGTTAAAATTGGCAGGATGGAACGGGAAAGGATGGATAGGGAAAAAGGAATCTCTGGCAACGGAAGCGTAGCAGAGTCCAAGACTCACCCCATCATCCTGTTGAGTAGAGAGGGCATGTTAATCTTTAGTCAGTCAAGTGTACATGCTTATCAACGCTCTGAGTCTAGGAAGGGGTGCGGTCATTTTAAGGTGAGGGTGACGGGGAAGAGCCCACCCACTCCTGTAGAGAAAGGCATGTTATCATTGACTGTACCATCTGCCGGAGCAGTACACAGAGTATGCCAGTTCACTTTCGAGTGTTAAGACATATTAAGAAGAAGCTCTGTAATTTGATGGCGATTTAAAATTCAAGATGCCTTTTAATAAAGACTGCCTACTCCTTCAGCATAAGCAGTTAACTGTGTTTATGCACTTTTAGGAGGGTTTGGAGGGGTGAG
Source organism: Ambystoma mexicanum (assembly GCF_040938575.1). Lineage (NCBI taxonomy): Eukaryota > Metazoa > Chordata > Amphibia > Caudata > Ambystomatidae > Ambystoma > Ambystoma mexicanum. The sequence goes on from NC_090922.1 coordinate 265,195,552, forward strand.
ATAGAGGGGGGGTCTAGTGTATTCTGATTTTAGGGGACATCAGTCTGTGGGTTTGGTGACATTCCATGCATCTGCGATAGCAGGAGGGTGGAAATCATCACCAGAGCTCAGCATGCAGTATGAGTAAGTTATAGAAAGAAATGGGACGCCAGATGCACCCTCATTACTAGACTCACACATGTAAATGCCCTGGATAGTTATTTTACAAAACATATTCCTGCCATATGCCCCACTTTGAAAGCTGATTTGCATTGCATGTCAGGTTCCAAGGAAATGAAAGATAAGCAACACCTTGTGTGGCAGCTCACATCATAATGGAGGTATAAATGTGCAAGGGGGACAGGGTCTATGTAGTGAATCAACTAATGCCAAATTGAAGGCATTTTCATAGAAGCCTATTTCATGTCAGCTGTACTTTGGTATTTTCTAGTGTCCAATTAAGAGCCTTGCTTTACTTATGAAGACTTATGAAGATAGAATTGTTATATAGGGGGAAATATTTATTAAATTACATATCAAATATGGCTTTGAAGACAAACTAAAATCTAACGCTCTAAAGAAACAGTAATTGACAAAGCCAATATTATGGACTTTTATACATTGAAACCCTTTACTCTTTTCACTTGTATGATAGTTTCCAAAAGAGTTACAATATAGGACCGACCTTCATCGGGCACAGGAAGAATGCCCTCCTTTTCCCCACAATGCTGTATTTGAATAACCTCCCATCGGGTTTTACAGGGATGATCTAGACGCTTCATATAAGTAACTTGAGAGTAGTGCTCCTAACACCTCATGCATCACTGACCGGTGGGCCCAACACCTCGCAAGTCCGCCCCTCGCCTGCATAGTCCTCATGTTGGTATTCCTTTCCTACTTCTTTCATCACACAGCAGCATTCTGCCCACTCACTCAGGGCTTCTACGTCATAACTCTCTTGAGACCCAGGGTTCCACCACACAAAACCACTCAGAGGCTCCAGCTGGTCCTCCTCTTCTCATCTATGGTGGTGAGCACACCCTGAGGATGGAAGAACATGATTTGATGTGGGGACTTCTGTTCAGGGAGCATGGGTGCTCAGAAAAGAAAAAAAGAGCAGTGAAACTCCATCTCACCCAGAGGACCAAGTTTGCACAGGAACCTGGAGCAGAGGTTAGAGTCAAGGTCCCCAGGTCAGGAAGGGTCACTGATCCACCTCACTCAGAGGTATCCAGAGGCATCATGTTATTGAAATCCTTCCCCCTGGGACAGACCATGAGGCTCAGTGAGGGGATGTGGCATCATGATCAGACAATAGCGAATGGAAGATCAGGAGATGGCCACATGTCAGTCTCTGCTGGTTCCTCGATGCAACAACAAGACAGGAGGTAGCATGACCTTGTGCTGCCACGGAGCAAGACAGGCATGAACAAGTGGGTTTGAGCGCACAATGGCAAGGCAGGCTAGATAATAGTGAAGGAATGTTTCCATAGTGAGGTGGGTGGCAGTGGGCTTTCAGGCTGTGGTGATGGGCACACCAAACCTTCCAAAAAGAGGGAGACTGCAATTTTCCATGCTTTTAGAGAGGCAAAGGAAATCACAGACTGGAGTATTAGGACAACATGGAGGTAGGGCAACTATCCTAAAGTTGGGACCTCTGAAATAGAAACCCCAACAAACGAATGCATGGCTCTGGTGTGTTGGCAATGCCTTGGGTGTAGGGTGATGCAGAGGGTTGGAACAGGTGGGCCAGGTCTTCGGAATAGAGAGTAAGATGGGAAGGTGGCCAGAAGCGAGTAGGATGGAATGTGTTGAAAAGTGGCAGGTCCAGTGATATGGAGAGAGAATGGACATGCCTTGGTCAGTGGGTAAGGGAAAACGTTCATGAAAACCAAACCAGACTTTTAAGCCATCACAGTTTCCTCACACAAGCATGGTGAACACATTGGCACTGCTCGAAACCGAGAGTGAGTATGTATGTGTCTTAATCATAGGATGAACAACATAAAAACATATGGCAGAGAGACAGAACTAGAGAGAGAGAGAGAGAGAGATAGATAGAGAGAGGCAAAGTGAGTGGATGTTTATGTTTGTGTGGGTGTGTGGGGGTGCTGTTGGTATCCTGTTATTTCTGTACATGTGAAGACCTCGCCATTATAATCAGTGAAAATGTTGTTTTGCAGCCTATATTCTTTGGGTAACCATCTGTTGGTGAAATATGTGCTAGCTTACATCCCTACAATCGAGATAGTGAAGAGTAGGAAATAGTACATTAGACTACAACATGGTCGAACCCATGTCTTTCCTTTTATTGGTCAGGACATACTTTGGATCCTCACCATTAGGTTGTGTATATAAATCCTTACAAGTGTAGTATAGTAACAAATAGGGCTTTGTATTGCAATTTGTGTACTCATTACTTCAACTGTGAGATTCCTTGTCAAGCCCACAGGGAGGATCGAGGAGGGGGGCGGGGGTGCGTAGGGGGTGGGGGTGTGTGTGTGTACTCTAAGCAAAGGAAGGATGTGCCCCATAAATGTAGAGCAGACAAAATATAGGCAGAGTGTACGGAGTAGTGGATAGGTTGTTTATGCACTAAGTGGAGGGTGTGCAGCATTACCAGGTGTACTAAAAATGTTTATCTCTTTCCATCTTTCAGCCAAATCCCAGTATGGAAAGGCGGGGATGCCCTATGTGCTCACACTTGAACCAAAAGACCATGAAGACCCGGCTATAGACTTTGCTACTGACACAGTGGAAGAGCTCTTCGGATGGTACCAGCACGTTTGGGAAATTTCGCGGATAAAAGAGAAGCAGGTACCAACATGCTCTCTTCTTGTGTTGATAATGAAACTTGATTATGGTAAAAGTGGCAAAGAAAGCACTGCTGGCCTAAAGTGTGTAGTTCAGAGTGTAGTTAGTTCACTTTTGTGTCTGCCTTTATCTTGTTGTGCATCATTGGATTGTTCAAATGCCTGTTGTCGAATATAACCACTACGATAAACCTAATGTCTAACTGCCCTTCACTGGGTAGAAACAGAGGATAGCTCTTCTCCCTGGTCACCATCTCACCTGAAGTGTTTGACAGCAGCTTCGGTGTTCCCAGTGGTGCAGTGCGGCTTCCTCCTCCTTCCACCATCTGCTCCTAGTTGCACATGAATGACATCTACTGAATGATCTGCCAGTGAAAGTCCAGGGAGGTCCCTCTTCACGTGCCAGCAGGTCAGGCATTGCATTGTCTTCTCCTCATCTGAGTTTGACTGGGGATGGAGTGTGGTGAGGGTACAGTCTTCCCCCACCCTTGGTTCCTGCTGACAGTAAATGACAAACAATGAGTGGTGTGGATGGAAGGAACAGGAAGACCTTGGGATACACAAGGTTGTTTGACAGCCCCTGAAGCTAGCGGAACATGTGCCTTTTTCTATTATGCTATTCCTGTAGCCGATCGCAATGATCTATGGATGCATTAAATGACAGTTCCTTTGTTATTGACCCCAGCCAAATGCAGGCAATGTTTCGCTGGGTGCCATGGTTCACAAGACTATAACTTGAATTTCCTTAAATGGTTGTGTCGTTTCTAAAGTTTTATTTTTATTTTGCTGAAATCTCACGAGAGTTCGGCAAAAATAACAGAGTCCGGAAATTTCCCTCGATCTCCTCCCAGTCCACTCACAACGCCATGACAGAACTAGGTAACTACTCTTTTTTCATGACTAAATCCGTTATATTTGTTCTTTCACAGTCATTTTCTACACGCTCAATGAACGTGTTCGACAAACGCTTTCCAAGAGTTTCGTTTTCGCAGCTTTCGCATGCGATGGAATTGCACATGTTAAAATCACCCTAAACGAACTACAACACTGTTCTACTTAGGTGTTCCAGCGTCACCAGTTCTCAGAAACTTTCACCAGAGGGCATAGTGTAGCTCAACAACGATCATCTCTGAAGTCCAGCTTCTTAAGCTCCAGACATGATTTCACCAATGTATAACTGGAGCACACCATGCCCTTTACCTCAGTCCATTTTTTCCACCCACTCTCATGGTGTCTTCTCTGGAACAATCTTTAGACTTTTTTGCTCCGCCATTATGCCTGGTCTCACTCCATCGAGGTTTCAGTCTGTTGGGAATGCAGCTCCAAAAAGACCAAGGTTGGGGCATTAATGTAAAGAATTCATTATCTATGTCAGATCATTTATTCCCGCCAATTTAACATTGCTGTCAAACTTATGTCATGGTACCTGTATCGGCTGCATGCAATGTTAGAGGTGTATTGAGGTGGGGGGTGATCGGTTGTTGGCAGGTATTGTAGGGTAATGTTTACTATGTATCCTTTGACTGACAATATGATACTGGCAAGTGGTTGTTGGATACAATAATGTAATGTAAGATGTTGCTAATTTCAATCAAATTATTAAATACATTTAAAAAATAAGATGGCAGAGCCTACCCTTGTGAAATGGAATCAAAGAGAGGATAGGAGACATAAGAAGCTAAACAAGTACTTCCACTCCCACAACAAGTTGCACCAGTCCCGGGAGGATAGCTTAAGGGCAACGTGCTCGCCTTGGAAGCAAGAGGACACAGAGCACTACAGGTTCAATCCCTGGGTCCGTGCTTAGAAATCTCTGGGTATTAAGCGTGTTATAAGTAATCTTCATATCATATCATTCATCTTCCTCCCATAAAAAAGAAGCGAGAGCACAGGTCAAGGTGGGATGAAAGTGAGGATTCTTCTGAAATGTAGTAAGGCATGTTTCCTTTTAATCTTCTAAGCATGCCACTAGAGAGGAGTGAGAGGATTTTAAAAATCAGATGTTTGCCTTTCTTCCAAAGCCTCACTGGGCACAGCTTCCACCTCAATGCTGACACGGCTGTTAAGTTTTGAAAATCGTTAAGAACGGCTACTGCCTAAACCTTCTCGAGAAACCCACGGACAGACTTCCTTTGCTTCTATTCCAAGATATGATGCTGGCAGTCTAGGAGGAACTAGCCTCACATTTTGCCTACAGGGTCATGGAGATGGTTCCTACCTCTGTGGATGGGTTGGGGTGATACTCCCGGTACCTCTCGTGCCAAAAAGTGGTGGAGCCCTACATCCCATCCTGGACCTCAGGGACTTGAAAATGGTCCATAGGAAGGACGCATACAGGATGGTAACCATTTAAGAGATTCTCCAGGTTCTGCAGAGTGAGAGCCTATTGGTGTCGCTGGTGTTCAAGATGCGTACCAGCATGTGAACCGATCTACCTAAAGTACAGGAAGTTCCTGAGATTCATGATTCATGACCCTTTGTCAGGTCAGGTGCTTCCTTTCAAGCTAATTTCTGTCCCCGAGTTTTCACCAAGTTGATGACAGTGATACAGGTCTTTCCCTACCTGGACGATTCGCTCATTTGGGGTCTTTTGCCAGAGGAGGTGTCAGGCTACCTTGAGGACACCTATCGGCTGCTGCATGTTTGGGCTTTTCCGTGAATTTCTAGAGCTCATCAGACATAGACACTCAGGTTTGGAAGGCTGTTACCCCAGAGGAAATAGTTAACATCATTTGTCAGGTGGGCACCTTACTCCAGAACTCATGGATGCTGCCAGCTTCAGCCTTTCTCCACCTTCTTGGGATAAAGTCATCCTGTATTTTGGTGGCGGCTGAGGCTCAGTTGAGAATGTGTTCTCTTCAGTACCTTGCTTCACAGTTAATGGTCCCAGTTTTCCGGTGAGATGTTAGACCTCCACCAAGTTTCAGGGAGGGTCCTGAAGGATCTTCAGTGGTAGTCTCTTCAGAACACCTTGGCGGGGGAGCCATGCTGGCAACAGTGGCTAGAGTTCCAGATTTTTACAGAAGCCTGTATGAAAGTCTCAGGTGCTCATCTTAGGGATATGCATGTGTGCAGACTTTAGTCCTGGGTCAGGTGCTTTTGGTACAGTATGCGTAGAAATAACCGAATGCAAAAATTACAAAGTAGAAATTACCGAGTTTTTTTTGGTTGAATTTCAGCTAAATATTTCTTCATCTTTAGTATAAAATAGGCGGGGGTAAGGGTGTAAGGTAGGGTAGGGAGAAGTGGGGGACAGGTGCAGAGATTCTACACCCGCATTATTAAAAAAGAAATAAAAAACACAAAAGTAATTTTCGTTTTTTGACCAAAAATAATGCTGTCATTGGCTCCGGGCCATCATATTGGCACTTATGCATGGCTTTACTGCCTTCCATTCCGGTGAAAATGTTCCTGATCTTGGTGGTCTACAACAAAATAGAGTCTGGAGGGTATTTAAACGACCCCATTAAACAGCCTCTCTTTAGGTTACTAACCTTATCAAAAACAACAATGATCATGGGTCTGGGACGTTTCAGAAGAATGAGGGTCACCTATGCCACTAGGCTGCTATTCATTAGGTCCCGGAAATCTGACACTTAAAACATTTTCATAGTACATTAAATATGAATTTTTATCTTGATGGACAATGAAGTGGCCATGCACTACCTCAAAAGGAGGGCAATGCAGCTTTGGTTCTGGTTTCCGGACCATAGCATCTCAGTTTCAGCATCCCATCTGGCCATATTGGATGATGGGATGGCAGATGCCCTGACCAGTGATCTCCCACCTCGTGAAGCTTTGTCCAGGGCTGCTTTCAGAGATATTCGACCTTTGGAGAACCATTCTACTCAATCTTTTGTACTGAAGGACAACAGGAAGTGCAACATTTTCTGTTTGAGGGAATTTCCTCTGTAAAGGTCATTGGAGGTGCCTTTCTAGTGGAGAGAGCTTTCTGACCCCAATATGCATTCCTCCTGGTTCCTGTCATCCCTTTAGTTCTTAAGAGGATGAAGAGGTTCAGGTTCAGGTTTTCTTTGATTCTGACTGCCCCAGATTGGGCTTGGAGGACATGATACTCACACCTTCTCAAGAAGATCAGTTCACCTCAGCACCTTCTTCAGAGGGCAAAATTGCCATGCATACAGTGTGGGTGTGAATGTGAGCACCCACAATGTTAAGTCACTTTCTGACCCACTTTGAGGCATCGCTGCATTTTGTGGGCCCACAAGTGAAGCAGATGTGATGGCACATTCGTTCACTTACAGGACAAAAGCTTTTTTTAAGCATAAACAGACAAATAATGTTACCTCCACATCTTGAGCTATGCTAAAATTATGCAGCAATGCCACCAATTTCTTGCACAGCAAAGTGACGTATTGACTGTGATGGAGACTGACTCAGCCTTGTAACAGATTTTACTTCTGGTGGCAACAACAATGTTAACTATTGACATGTGTCCTATTTTCTTTTATGGAATGTGCCTGTAGAGATTCTACACAGTGACACCAGGGAACAGGTTATTCAACATGTCTGCCTTCCTAAAAATGAACCAAATGCACGTAGCACCAGTTTTGCTGCTTGTATAACACGGAATGAGGGAAACAGGTTTTGCCCCAAGCCATGTTACCTAAAGATATTTGCAATGGACTGTCCTGGTTGGGCCTTTTTTCTTCCTGCTTGATAGGAAATAGAGCAAATAGAGCTTGCCCCAAACGTAGCTGGGACTCTATTTCGTGACATTTTGAGTCAAGGTAAGACAACTAAGCACATACTGAGTCTTCATTCTTTTCTGTGAATGCAATAAGGCACCAAAACAAATAATTGTTACTCCATTTTTCAAATGTGAAACACATAGCTTTGCATGAGGTTCAAAATCTGATTCTTTGTATGTTACAGTACAAAAATCAGACACCTTATTCAATGTTTAGCACCAGTGCAAACGTTGGCTAGTCTGGTCCCAGGAAATGATTAGAATGTGTCTAAATGCCAGGTATTGTGATACCTTCTCGACACATACACATAAGCTTCAGTCCCTGCAATGGGAGTAGGGCTGCTCTCATGCCTGGCATTCAGTGTTGGTGAACTTACTTCAGAAAGGCAAAGATGGTTACCTGCACTAGTTGTTTGCCCATTGTTTGTAGCCAATGAGTGTGTCCAAACACTGCCGACCGACCCCGTACTCTTATTTAATTGCATTTTGAGTACAAACCTTTGCAAACAAAACCTGCAATCATCCTCTAAGCAGTTCCCATGCATACCCTCCCAGTTTGAAGAGAAACCAAGTCCCAGCTGCCACTATGTATTAACACGAGGAGGAGCTGGGCCAGCCCAGAGTCTGGGTCAGAGATTGTGTTATTTTGGTTAATGTAGGTTAGATGGCCGCCACTTTCTTATCACCCCAAAAACATTTGAGCTATTAAAGGAAGCCATAAGAACGGAGACGTTCACATGCAATGTTGTAATTTTTGGCAGAAATCATTCCTGACATGAATTGCATTATGCTCTGACTGACATGCATGTTCTGCTGTTTCTGCTTGACATCCTTGTTTTCAACTCCAACATGAACTACACTGTATGCTGCTTCGATACAACAGATGCAGTCTATGGCTTTTGCTTGACATGTCCATGCCTGACATGTGCTTCCTGTTATTGCTACCAAACATGCACTGATTTCTGCTCCCTCAACCTGACACGCACTGATTACTGTTACCTCCTACCTAAAATGCACTGATTGCTGATCCTTCTCACCTGGCATGCACTGATTGCTGCTCCCTCAACCTGACATGCACGGATTACTCCTCTCTCCTACCTGACATGCACTGATTGCGGCTCCATCCTATCTGATGTGCACTGATTGCTGCTCCCTCCTATCCGATATGCACTGATTGCTGTTCTCTCCTAACTGGCATGCACTGATTGCTTCTCCTGCTGATACTCACGCTTTCTGGATCTTGCCTGACACGCACTGTCTACTGCTCCAGCCTGACATTACATGTTTGCTCTTCAGGCCTGATATGGATTATTTGTGGCGTTGCCTTGATATGGACACTGTTCTGCTCCTGTCTGGCATGCCAACATCTTCCACAATGCAGCATGCCCTTTCGCTTATGGACGGGCTGCTTTTCGTGATGTTCTTTTAATGTGATGATGCAAGTGCAATCTTATATATTTGTTATGAATTTGAAGGGTGCCACATATTGATGAACGTTTCTGCATGCACCCAGGATTTTGAGCAGAGAGCATTGGCGGACATTGAAGTGAAGCATGCTGTTGCCAGAGAGATGTCTGACTTAGTGGTATACTGTAATCCGATGAGCAAAACCAAGGAGTACTTGGGTAAGACTTCTGATATTTCCACGAGATTCTGTATATTAATGAGCTACGCATAAGCTTTAAAAACGATTGAAGATATTGATAAAGTAACGATTGGTTGGACATATGCTTATGTATCTCAAATACTCATTAAGATATTTCAAAGTCTACCAATGAGAGTTGTGCCTCATTGGAGAAATATTTCAAAATTCTGCCAATGTTTATTAGAATTCTATATTTCCATACATTTGCAGAGTTTTAGTAATCTGGGTGTGTCGGGTTTGCCCGTCAGTCGTACACCCATTTTTTCCAGGAGGAGTGGATCTTAGAAGCAACTCCCTTGAAGTGGTGAGGTCTGTAGCTTGGCAACAGAGTGGTGGAGCCTCACACTGCCAAGGCGGCATGCATTGGCATGTGTGTAACAGTGGGACTCATGCTGTGCCAGCCCACTCCTGCCAGGCCATGTACTCCTCATCATTGGGAGACCCCCCTGCTTTTGGCAGAACAACATGTTTGTCTTTCCATTTCATCCAAGGTCCTGTGTTATGCTATAGGTGGATAGTTGTTGACTGCATGATACCCAACAATTGCCTCTTTGCTCTGATGCTGATGAAACACTGTTGTGATGGCTTGGTATACACGGTATCTGAACACTCTTCCTGCACTATAATGTTGTATGAAGAGATATGTTTCTTGTTGAACAAAAGGGAACTAGAAATCTTTCGAATTTCCCTGGGGGTTACGTTTGATTGGCATATATATACGATGCTAAGAGAACTCAAACCCCTCCCCCTTTTCAGTTATTTTGCAGTGAGATATACTCAAGATTAGGTAGTGGTAGTATAATCATTTATTTTGGTTAGAAAACGTAAAATCACAATTCAAGATACACAATTTCAAATCAATATATTTTCAAATAATGCATATATTTATAAAATATTCACAACTGTGCATTGCTTTCACCAATCGAGCTATTATCAATAGTATAGCTCTTTCCTCCTTAACCTCCGAGCATTTTTCAAAAATTGGGAGATCCCCCACAGAGATAAATCATGAACAGTCTGATAACAATAATCCCAGCAGAATTCACATTACACATATAACAATTCCCGAAGATAGGTACAGGCCGCCTCTCGCATGCTTTCAGATGTGCAGGAGAGAAAATAAGAAGTGAATTGTGTTTTCGCAAGTATCAGGGACGTAGCTGCATGTATAGTTGGGTACCAATTTCCATTTGCTCATTACAGCACGCAATAGTTTTTGGCTGAATACTGTTAACGCAGTGAGATTGCGTTGTGCTTTAGACAATGTATTAATTGAAGTTGTAATAAGCATCACAATGTTCGTCTTAGCAATGTGCTTTTACATAAACAAATGTATTCAGCCGCCAGTGCCACCATGTTCGAGTTGCATCAATTGTGATTTTAGTATTTTCAAATGCAATAGAAAAAGCCTTTCATGTTTCTTGCAATACAAATATTGTATTCATCTTTGCATAGAAGTAGAGAGGGTTTGTTGCAGACGCATCATCTCACCTTGAGTCAGATGCCCAGTGTATTATAGACAAAATAAATTGTGAGTTTCAGTCAAAGTACAATTTAAAGATGAGATATCTCAAAAGGTAAGTGAAAAACTAAAACATCCATTCCATGTAGGATTACTAATTTAAATAACATCATATTCATATGTAAAAACGTCATGTGTGGGCCCTCATCACTCTTTGGTAGATTAGATGTTTTGAGCAGATAAAATCAAATATTCAATTAAAATGTTATTGTTTTGAAATGACTTCACAAGAAACATACAATATCATTTTTTTTTAAATAAATAGATCAACACAGCTTAAGTAAACATGCAGAAGCATGAAGCAAAACTCACACTGGGTAAAACAGCTTGTAAATACGTCCCAACAGCGCTGAATAATTCTTTACCTAATTTAATTAGTCTTAAATCATTGTAAAGACTTTTATTGTTAACCAAAACAATTTAAAATCAGTTACGAACAGCTGTGGAGCACGATGTATCATTTCCTGAAAGAAACCGATTCCAGGTTTCCCGGCGAATACATATCATTGTCCTATTAAAGAATCTTCAAGCCTCCAAATATCGAGAAAGGGAAAAGATATGAGAAACTCGCTACTGCACCCCAACGTATGGGAGCAGAGACATTCACAGATTGGAGTTTGACTCCACGCACCCGTAACAATTCTTTTTTAAAAAGTAACTGGACCTTGCACCAATAGAACATTTGAGGATCATTCTCTAAATGTTCCGGTAGGAAGAAACCAGAGATACTCTTCTTAATAAACACAGTGTTTTAAATTCTCATACATTTCAATGATATGCTGCCATTTTCCAGCTCCCGGTTGAGATGAGCCATATGTATCCTACCGTACTAATGTTATGTTATGTTATTTTGCATTTATATATTGCCTTATGTACCATTGGTATGGTCTCAAGGCTCTAGTAGGTTGAACGCCCTCGGGAACCGAAGTTCAAGTCAGTGGAGAGAATAGAGAGAGTCAAACAGTGCGTGTGAGCACTGGATATGTGTATATGTGTATATCATTTCACCTTAGGTTTTTTGCAATGCATCATTTATTTTGTGACATCACTCCACATTAAAACTCTGTGACAAGCCTTTAATCCGTTATAGAGTATTGCCAAATCATGCTTTGTCTATAAATTGATCCCGTTTCGAAAGCTGTCAGCAAAAAGTAAGATTTGTCACACTTTTGGTCTCTTCAGTTTTTGCTGCGGGGGTTTTCCCCTGAACCTGTTCCTCTTGCTTGTATTTGGGGAAATTAACAAACCCTGCTTACTTCATGAATACATATCCAGAACTTTGTAAAAAAAAATGGATCCGGTTCCAATCATTACCTAACATAAATGAGTTCCAAATGTCCCCATTGCTGGTCGTTACCACATCAATGTTGCCTTATGCTAATCAATATGTTCTGCGTACATGTGCCAGGCTTTTACATTCCAGCAACAGATGGTGAATAGATTCCAATACATTAGGCCTCCTCACGAGTTGGGTGGTATTCCAGTGGTAAATACACGATGGAATTACCGCTACTTGGTCTGGCGGATTTACCGCTGGATTACAAGTGGTAGTGGTGGTGTTAGTAAAAATAAAAAATAAAATGGAGAAAAGGCGGGCACCACTGTTGGTTTTCTTAGTCTCAGGATCAAATAATTTGCTAATTGCTTCCTCATATGTTATTGTTTCTCTGTGGAGCTACTGGGTTAAAAAAAAGCCCAATGACACTTGGGCTTTGTACCATGAACCAAAAAGAGTAAAACAAAGTGAAAAACACCCTGTTATCCCAGTGCTCCTCTTTGCTCCCCTTAAGGAGCTAAATTCATTCCTCTGCGTGTTGGGAACTTATATTTGTATTTTACTCATGTGTTTAGCTCACAGCTGTAGAATTCCAATTCAAAGTAAAGAGTTGCAAATGAAATCTCAAACAATTTCTTCCAGTATTTTCTAATTAATTTGTGTGTTAATCACACGATATTTGTAGGCGAATAAGAGATTCCTAAACTCAAAGTATCAGCTGTTGCCAATGCATTTCGGTGCATAGCACCATCTTCAGGCTACATTTCATCACAATCAGTATCATTGCTTTACAATCAAATATACATAAATTGCAAATGTACATACCATCCCGTAGGTAAATATAGTAGAATCCAATCATATAGGTAGATGGCGAAAGGAAAAAATAACATTGCGTTCATAGTATCCTTAATCTAATTAGGTGCATTGTTTTAAGAAATGTAAGAGCCTGTACCACATTCTTAATTCGTGTTTACCTTAGCGTACTTTCAACGTGTCGCCTCACATATATGCACGTCTGTCAGGAAAGCTTCCCTGTTAAAAGGAATAGTAATCAGCTACTCTGTAATCTTCTCCAAAATTACAAGTGGTAGTGGCGGGTTAATTTGGAGTCCATAGAACTCCATTGGGAATTTTGCCACGCCAATTCCACCGATTTTGCCACTTTTTCAGCACAAGATGTGAGGATTTACCTCGTGCATGATGCTGGGGGTAAATCCCCACCTGCAGGGTCATACTCGTAATATGGCATACTGTAAAAGTGACGATTATTCTATTGCTGCCACTTTCTTCCCACACCACCATACTTATAAAGAGGCCCATTGTCACCACATAGTCTGCACATTCCCTCTGCTTTAGGTGTCCCTTTCCTACCACCCATTACTTACATTGTTTCAACAGGGTTGAATTTTATTTTCATTTAGTCTCTCGTTATTTTGTTGTTTGCATAAGTGGAAACATAAAGAAGCAGTCTACTGTGTTTGATGTACCGTCCATTGTTTGCCTTGGTTGCCAGGTCTACAAATATTTAATCTCTTTTAACATAATCTATGACTATTTTGGAGATGGCATTGAATCTAGAGTGTGTAGGTTCTGAGTAATATAGATTTATGCGAGGAGACCAAGAGTTCACTGTATTCCCGATGAGGGCAATCACTGTACCTATAAGGAATGCAGCATGTGAAACATATGCTTTAGCAACGGTATTTAACAGAGAGGTTTCCAGGCAGTGTAAGTGCAGATTAAAATGTCAAGTAAGAGAGTTATTTTCTTGGAAATGTTAAATTCCACATAGAGGTAACCAACAGGAGTATTTAGGGGTAGTCTACTTAGTGTTTTTAAGCATTTACTTACAAGAAATTCTAGTTCTCTATGGCATGTATGTGCTGCAACGAATTGAGGGAATTCATCCCTTTTTCCCAAAGGGAGAGTCCCCCCTTGTGATGCTAGGAAGATGAGCCTGTTTCACAACACCCTCCCTAGGGGTTAAGGCAGGTGGGACCTCAAAGGAAGAGACTCCCCTTTGGGGACAAGACTCCCATTCTTATGAACTCCCTGATGCCCTTCAAGTGATGACCTATATGGACTTACCTAATACACAATAACGTTATCAGTTTCATGAAGATAAAGTGAACCTATATCATTAACAACAAGAAGCTGAGGGCATCCCTTTAAATCAGAGTCTCCAATGGACTGTGCCAAAAATGCTCAAAAAGGGATGACAAGCCAAAGAAGCAGCGAGAGGAGGCAGAAAGCCGAGAGAGGGCAGAAAGTCGAGCATACTAGCAGAAGCCCCCTGTACGTAACAGAGCGGTAAGGAGGCATGCTGTCACAGAAGCGCCAGCCCAGAATGAGAAATGCTGGGAGACTGGTGTGCGCGAATGGAGAAAATCCAAACAAGTTGGAGCTGAGAGTTCAGTGGTGGAGTGACCACGCAGCAATCATGGTGTGCAGCCGTCCCGCACAACTACGCTGACACTACCAGCGGGAGAAAGCAACTCCCGAAGTTAGTCCCAGCAACAATGGCGAGAGCGGGACGCATATAAAACAGACGCTGCAGAAAGTGAACCCTACCACTACCAGGAAGCCAAGAGAGAGTCCAAAGTCCTACAGGTACCAGCAACATTACCCCTGAAAACAGAAGGTAATACGGGGAATGGGAATACCAGAATGTATAAGGGACTCAGTATAAGTTAAACAAAACTCGGCCCAGTACAAATGGGGAAAAAATTGGTAATAAGCAGATGAATTCAAACTATATTAATGAGATAAAGATAAACTCACAAACGACAGATTGGGAGAGAAATAGAGTTGGAGTCTTATTGCCTTGGGGATAGGGAAAGGCCGACCCATATCCCAATGATAAGAAAGAACAGAAACCAAAGAGAAACATTTGGGGAGTCATGATGCGTGAAGTCCGGAGGATAAATATCATACATGAAAAAGCCCCCCAGGAAGAGGTGAACTATACTTGGGAGTGGAACAACCAAACCTCCCAAGAGGAGAACCATATCCAAGGGGTCTGGAGTCCTACAAGAGAGAGAGAGAAGGTACTTGAGCAGAACAAAGATAATCTCTAAGAAAGAGGACAAGGAAGCTGCCAGTCCCCTAAAGGAACTGCGGAACTTGGTCCAAAGGATAAGCAGATACTATTTACATATGGTCTATTTAGTAGAACAAGATAATCAAGAAAACCCCAGTGAAGAAACACATCACCCAGGAGAAGGGAGTCATTCTCCTGGCCTTAGTTAGTTATACTGGTAGGGTTAGATTTGGACAGTGGACGGACTTGTTTTGGACATTCGCTCCGACTGACAAGCATGTTAGTTAGTAAAATAGGTAGGGAAGACCCCATAGACATAGGGAAAGGTAGGTCTTATATAAACTATATGGTCAAAATGTCATCACAACATCCGTGTCCTTATTTTCATCATCCACAGTGCCCATATGTCTGCTCCATATATCATAATAGTCACCCTCTTTGCCTTGTATACCTTGAGAATCGAAAACAGTGAATATCCCTGCGTTTTAGTGCAAAAACTCTTAAGGCACTGTGGGAAGATGGAGTGAGGAGACGGACAAAGATGTGGCATTATTAAAATCTAGTTTATTAAGTATTTAACAAAAAGGAGCTAGCAGTGCCTATCTCTACAGGGTTACCCCTTCCTGGTCTAAGGTAACTCGGGTACTCATCAGGGTAAGGGTCACAAGAAAGAGTCTCTGTTCTCTGTCCAAATCCTACGCTAACCTTACCACTATGTTACAAAATAGTTCAGCATTTATCGAAAACATAATACCAGGAAAATGGCTCCCATCTCCTTGTAAACTGGTTCAGACTTTTCCAATCTTTTGCTTCCATTCAACAAAGGGTTCGGGGCAGAAGAATGACTCTCCTCTCCAGACCCACCCAATAGTCCTCAAAAGTCTCTTTAGTTCTTCCAACTGAGTTTGACAGACTTGTTCCACAATTCCAACGGTCCTTCTTGACCTTTTCCCACACCGAAAGTCCTCTCTAAACAACTCTGGTTGTCTCTTCTCCTCTGCACTGCTGTTAATGTTATCACTATGACGAGGGCGAGTACTCCCGTGGCACTCTTGACTTTTATTCATTTCACTGTCACCACTGTGATGAGGAAGATATCCACCCTGCTTGGGTCACGCCACTGCCTGGAGTGCTTCTTCTTCTGTCTGGGTTTGGCGGTTTGCCTTCTCGTTCAGGGAGTAGTCGGGATGGCCCATTCCCCGTCCCGACCGTAGTTCTCCCGGCTCTCACTTCTGTCTCAATTGCAGGTTAGTCCTTTCTCTCTTTTATTCTGATAGAGGTGGTCCCTCTCCAGTGTGAATGCAGAATATTTTGTTTGTCTTTGTGGATTGATCTCCACTCACCCGTCTCTCTTCTTCTTCTCAGTATGATTGACTGTGAACCAACAAGTACTCTTTCTATGGTTTTCATTCTTCCTCTTCTCAGTACTATTAAAAGGTGTATGCGTAAGTGGGTCAGCATCATAGTAACAAATAGAGTCTTGAAGGACTGATATCTTAGAGGGGTGAGAGGATGTAGGGATGTCCTTTAGGGGGTCATGAGGGAGTTCCATAAAGGAAAGGGAGTCCTTATGCCCGAGGGGGGATTCTCTCCCTATGAGGTCCTCCAGCTGATTTCCACCCATGGGGGGAATATTGGGTAGCAGCTTCACCTCCCAACCCCTACAGAGAAAGGCACCTCCATGGGGAGAAGTGACGGAATCCCATGAATCGTCACAGCACCCAGTTGCTGGATAACCGCAGTCTGAATCTTTAATTGTGGTTTCCAGTCTAACTTGATGTCAATGATGATTCCCAACTGCGAGACAACCTCAACCCTCTTCACATGTAAGAACCACTGATAGTTCTATGTGGGTGTTTACTAGGAGAGAGCACCATTATCTTCCCATGTAAGAGCCCCTGATAGTTCAATGTGGGAGTTTAGTAGGAGAGAGCATCATTATCTTCGTTTTGTTGGTGTTAACTGTGAGCCCATTTCTATCTGATTATATACTAAGAAGGTTGAGCTGCACCTGCAGTCCCCTGGGGGTGTAATCCTCAGAGTGTCGAATGTGGAGCTAATATCGACAAAAGGAACAACATCCTCTCTGGTTCATCTGAATAATGTTGTTGCTAGAAATCCAGGTGTTTTGTTCAGCCAAGAGTACATGAGCAAAGATCTTTGCCGGTGCATCCAGCACGGCCAGGATTCTATAGTTTTTGGGGTCATCCGCCGCCCCTTTTTGTACACAGGCATGATTATGCTGTCTGTCCAGGTCTTCAGAAATATTTAATATAGATTATAAATAGTTAAACATGTCTTTTATGGTTCAAACAATAATCATACATCTTACAGGCCTATTGACTCATTGTTTAATTAATGCTCCTTTCATGTAATCAGTGAAAAAGAAATCATATTTTCTCCAACATTGGATCTTTCATGGATTCACATGATTATTATTACATGTATTCACATGATTACAGCAGTCTCTGCCGGTCTCATTGAGACACAGGTGCCCTTCCTTACAGGGAGACCTGCAACCCCATCTGTCCTGCAAGAAGCACTGAATTCAGAGGCATCCCAGAAACATCCAAGATGGTGGCCATCATGCTTCGGTGCACACCAAGCTCCCAGGCTGCCCTGGGCCTGCAGCACCATGATTGGCTGGTGGACCAGCTTGAAGCAGCCAACCCCCTGCAACGGCAGGCAAAGCCAGCCCCCACAGAAGGCCAAAACTCAAGGCCTCTACCAGCCGTCTCCGCCAGTTTCATTGAGACACAGATCCCCCTTCCTTACAGGGAGACCTGCAACCTCATCTGTCCTGCAAGAAGCACTGAATTCAGAGGCATCCCAGAAACATCCAAGATGGTGGCCATCGTGCTTCGGTGCACACCAAGCTCCCAGGCTGCCCTGGGCCTGCAGCACCATTATTTGCTGGTGGACCAGCTTGAAGCAGCCAACCCCCTGCAACGGCAGGCAAAGCCAGCCCCCACAGAAGGCCAAAACTCAAGGCCTCTACCAGCCGTCTCCGCCAGTTTCATTGAGACACAGATCCCCCTTCCTTACAGGGAGACCTGCAACCTCATCTGCCCTTCAAGAAGCACTGAATTCGGAGGCATCCCAGAAACATCCAACATGGCCACCACCGTGCCTCGGTGCACACCATGCTGCCCTGGTCCTGCAGCAGCATGATTGGCTGGTGGACCAGTTTCAAGCAGACAACCCCCTGCGCCAGCAGGCAAAGCCAGCCCCCACAGAAGACCAACACTCAAGGCCTCTACCACGCAATGTTACGCATGCTACGAAACAGGTATTTGGCTCCCACTTCATTAATTTACCTAGTCCCACAGGCTGCTTAGACTCTCAAAGCTTAATGCATTTATACTAAGAAAAATGCTACTATGGAACAATATGGCAATGTATCATGTCACACATTGATCCCATTGCCCCCACTCCTAGTACCTTCCTGACGTGCGCTACTTTTTCGACCATACAACCACATAATGCATGGCTAAACCTCAAAGCGCGATCATCCCTGCCCGGAAACCTTAACCCCCACTATCACGACATCTACATGCTGATCTGACGGAAGGCGCAGTTACGCCGTCCCTCAACACTGCTACTAAATCATTATCACTGACCATAATGGACCACTCCCGAATGCACGGCAAGCACATTTTTCAAACGAACTTCACATTTGGCAGCCGCGACCAGCCCCAAATCTCCCTCTCAGGTGCTGGCCCCCTACTTCACGTACCCCAGCCTTTCATTTCAACTGCTGGCCCACACTCCCTGTGTTGCCCCTCCCCAGCATGAAGCTTGCGCACTTGACCCCACCTGGCAGACAATCAGCGCTCTGCAACTTCAGGCTACGTTCCTGCTTCTGTAACATTTTGCACCACACCCTGCTACAAAACCTGCATTCTAGGAACTCTAGTCTTAGACCGCGCACCAGCTCCACCTCCAATTATTACAACAACCACCTCTTGCTGCCTTACCCCTCTGCTCTATAAGCACCACCATGTGCACACCTGACACATTGCTGCCACCGAGCTATAGCAACCACGCCCCCATCACATTAGGACAAGAACACCTAGCCCTCAGGGTTATGTCAGCAACCTAACCCTTAGCCCAGTGCCAAGCCCTAGACAGAACACAGTATCTCCACACCGCAAACCCCGTGGCTCCTCCAAATTCAGCCCTACACCACCCCATGTTTACTTGACTATCCTACTTCCCAGACCACAACCAACCTTATACCAACCTTATACTTTCTCCTGACATCAGCCGTTCCAAGCAACAACCCCTCCAATAAACCCACCAGAGACAACAGTCACCTACCTCCCCCACTCTCACACCTAACCTCCTCTAATCAGGGACCCTCACCAGTCTTAAGTCCTACCACCCCTACCACTGCCGCTCAGCCCCTCCTTATATGCACCCTCATCAATGCTTGCTCATTACCTGCACAGGCACTAGACATGAAGGACCAGATTACCACACATAACTTCGACGCCCTAGCTATCTCTGAAACATGACTTCACGAGGCCTGCGGCCCGCACTATCCCTAGACATACCCCAAGGCTACACCATCTTCCGGAACAACAGACTTACCTCCAGAGGAGGTGGGGTTGCCCTGATAGCCAGGGATTCCCTTCCTCTCAGACATTACACCACTTCCATCGATGGTAACCATGACCTGCTCTCCCTCAAACTCTCACCCTCACCCGCTTGCACCATCACATTTCACCTCATCTACTGACCACCTAGCCCCCTTCTCAATTTTAAGTCTAACCTTTTGCATATTCTCCAGGACAATTTCAAAAACCTCTTCCAAAGTGATTGTGTTAGGAGACTGTAATCTGGGCCACCACGACCCCAGCGACCCACAAGCAACATTGCTATTCGACGCATTAGACACCATAGGCTTCTGCCAGTATATCACCATTCCCACCCACAGGAAATAACGCATTCTAGACTGGATTGCTGACTACAACTGCGAGGTCTCTACCAGTGCAATCACACCCTGCCCATGGTCTGACCACCACATCATCCACTTCTCCATCCCACTCCATGCCAAAAACAAACCTACAGTCAACCCTCTACCCCCAGCTACAACAGGTAGCTCCCGGAAGCTCATTAGAGATAACATCCTGCCCTTGCTGAACGCCCCAGGCATCCAGCCCCCGTTCGACTCTAACACCAATGCTCTAGTGGATACTTACTCTTCAATTCTATCCAAAGCAATAAACACCATAGCTGTCATGATCTCTGCTTCCAAAAGGTCAGGGTTTTCCCAACTCCCTTGGAAGCCGATCCATAACCCAGGTTCCGAGTGCCAACCAGTCCCAATTGGGACCTTTTGGACCCAGTCCTGGCGCCAGTGGCACCAGGCTCATAAATATGCCCAGTCCCAGCGCTGGAAGCGCCGGGCTCATAATGCTTGGGTGGACTTACCTTCAGCAGACCATGCTGCTTACTTGCCTGCCAGTTGAGCCTCTGATCCTCTTCTGTTTGGAACTACTTTTCCTGTTGGGTGGGGCTGGAGCCACTCCCTAGATTCAGAACACTGGAACTCTTCTGGAAGGCAGGAACTCTTTTCTTACCAGGAACTCTTTTCTTACTTAGGCGTGGCTGTGGAAGGAGACACCTAAGCACTACAGGAGGCTATTTAAACCACACCCGGTGGATGAATCTTGCTTTGCATTATTCTGCAACCTCTGCAGCAGAACGCTCATCGTGTCTTCTGCATCCGGTCCTGGGCCTAAGGAAAAAGGCTTACCATCCTGAATCCAGTCTTCAGCAACACCTATAAAGACAAGAAAGAACAGGTTAGCATTCCGGCATCTGAAAGGCAAAGGCTTACCATCCTGAATCCAGTCTTCAGCAACACCTATAAAGACAAGAAAGAACAGGTTAGCATTCCGGCATCTGAAAGGCAAAGGCTTACCATCCTGAATCCAGTCTTCAGCAACACCTATAAAGACAAGAAAGAACAGGTTAGCATTCCGGCATCTGAAAGGCAAAGGCTTACCTACTCTTCGTGCGCTCCGGAGGTCTTCGGCGCTGCATCCCGCATCTGAAAGACAAAACAAGGTGCGTTTAAAGACATTGGGGAACTTTAATACTCACGTGCCATTACTCCTTTCCACATCTAATCCAGTGGGTATTCCGGCACCCTGCAGCCGCTCCGAACTCGTACCTGCAAAATAAAAAGACAGTTAGAGCGCATAGTGAAGCAGGCAACAAGCGCTTACTTACGTGCTTCCAGGCGCTTCTATTCATCACACGGGCTCCATCTTCAACTCACTTCAGCCCGTCATCCGCCATCGCCGGAACCCTGCAAAACAAGAGACATCATTACTAAAGACTTTAAAGACATTTGAATGACTCGAAACTTACCGTTCGTGCAGTAAACGACGGACAGCAGTCCTCTGAAGTCAAGAGGCCTGCGCTACCTATCCAGTGAAGAAACTGGTTACAGCACCCTGCCCCGAGGCAGATGGAGAGCTCGGCATTCACTTACCTAAGGTGAGAGCGTTAACCTTTGGGGGTCTACAGGAGAGGAGAAGAGGAAAGAGATAGGGACACCCCAATAACCCCAGTTCATTAACCCCATATTTTCTATCTGCAGACATCTTACTCTACACGTCAGGCATACAGTGCACAGAGGTCCAGCCCAAAGAGCCAACCGGGTGCTACACATCACCTTTGAAGATACGGTAGTCGCCCAGTCAAAACCGGCGCCTCTGCGAGAATCAGGTGAGCGTTACAGAACGCAAAGCCTACCGCAAAACTCTCGCCCAGGCGCTATGGAAACCTCGGATACTGACCCCCTAGCCCGGTTACTTGGGGAACTAAGGGCAGAAGTGCATGCAGCTCGTCAGGAAACGAATGCTCTAAGAAGGGAACTAATTATTTCCAAGGAGAGAACAGACAATCTTGCTAGACAAGTGCTACAGTCACAAGCCGGACAGACCCCGTTACCCGCATCAGGGGCAAATCTTCCTTCAACATCCTCTATGAATCCAGTGCAGATCAACCTACCTGGGAATGTACCTCTGGCTCCGCCCGAACGATTTTCTGGAGACCCAAAGAGGTTTGCAGTATTTATCAATCAGTGCCGGTTGCACTTCTTATGCCGGCCAGCAGCCTTTCCAACTGATCAAGCAAAAGTAGCTTTTGTACTTTCGTACCTTAGTGGCAATGCGGCAGACTGGTCGATCCCTCTAGTTAATCAAGATGATCCGGTTCTCCATGATTTTCAAGCCTTTCAGCTTAGTATGGAAAAACTGTTCGCAAGACATTCACAGGGGCAGGCCTTGGACAATGAGCTTCTTTCGTTGCGACAGGGTAATCAAGACCTTTTGGCTTATATTGCATCTTTCAATAGACTAATAGTGGAAACTCAATGGCCTGAGGACAAAAGGATTACGCTGTTTTATAGAGGTCTACGTGGAGAGCTCAAAGACGTTTTAGCCCAAGTAGTGAATCCCCCACAAGACTGTTCGGATTATATAGACTTGGTCGTTCAAATAGATCACAGGCTGCAGAACAGGAAGGCCGATCGTTCCAAGTTTGATGCTCGAGTATTTTCCAAACCGCCAACTCCTTCCAAAGGAGTAGACTCCGGGGAACCCATGCAAATAGGGGGTCTGAAAGGTCCTCTAACACAAAGGGAGCGGGAAAGGAGGAAACAGTTGCAATTATGCCTATATTGCGGAAACTCAGGGCACTTTCTTCGAGACTGTCCGGTGAAACCTGCCAAGAAGGCAGTAGGAGCTGCAGTTACCAAAGTTACAAACTCTGAGCAGGGAAACGACCTCGCCCGACAAGAATAGAGGTCCTCTTGCCGAGCGTGAAAACCAGTTCCGTGACCTCGCATTTCGTGATACCTATGGTCCTCATTAGCCCTGATAATCCGGATCGATTACATGCAATTGAAGCTTACGTCGACAGCGGTGCCATCGGCAATTATGTGGATCATGAAATGGTTTTGAGGATGAATCTAACTCTTTGTCCCAAGGCTGTAAAGGACGTCATTACTACGGTGGATGGTACGGAGATAGCCTCCGGGCCAGTAACGCATACCACTCAAGAGGTGACGCTAGTAAGTCAAGATGGACACCATGAGAAGATCGTGTTCGATGTGATCAAGGCCCCTCAGTTTCAGATTATTCTAGGAATACCTTGGTTAGAGAAACACAATCCTCTGATCGATTGGCGAGCAAGAACGGTCCAATTTCCAGAATGTGTCTCTACTTGTCACCCTCCACCTGGTGTTGCACTGGCCGCAATTTCTTCAGAGACTCCCCAGTTACCTCCCGAATACCTAGAATACCAAGATGTTTTCCGGAAGGATCAGGCTAACTCTCTACCTCCTCATAGGTCTTATGACTGCCAGATAGACCTGATACCTGGATCTACTCCTCCTTGTAGTAGAATTTATGCCCTCACCGAGCCTGAGAACCTTCACCTTCGACAATACCTGGATCAATACCTGGCAAATGGGTTTATTCGTCCTTCCAAGTCCCCTGCTTCTTCAGCTTTGTTCTTCGTTCCAAAAAAGGAAGGAGACCTTAGAACTTGTATCGATTATCGCTCCCTGAACCAGATCACCGTTAAGAATAGATATCCGTTACCTTTGATCCCTGAACTCCTGGACCAAGTCAGAAAAGCATGCATATATACAAAGCTGGATCTTAGAGGAGCTTACCACTTGGTACGAGTAAAAGAGGGCGATGAATGGAAGACGGCCTTCCGCACCAAGTATGGGCTATTTGAATATCAGGTCATGCCCTTCGGACTTTGCAATGCCCCGGCCGCCTTTCAATATTTTATGAACGATGTCCTCAGAGAGCTCATAGATGTATGTGTTGTTGTTTACATTGACGACATCCTCGTTTATTCTTCATCGGAATCTGAACATCGGAAACACGTGAAAATGGTCCTCGAAAGATTGCGTCAACACAAACTTTTCGCTAAGTTGGAAAAATGTGTTTTCAACGTGACTGAAGTTGAATTCTTGGGATTCATATTATCACCTGGCGGAGTGCGTATGGATTCAAAGAAGGTCGATGCAGTTCTCAAATGGCCATCACCATCCTCCGTAAAAGGTGTGCAAAGCATGTTAGGCTTCGCTAACTTTTACCGCAGGTTTATCCCCGAATTCTCTCGAATAGTCCAGCCCATCACTGCCTTGTTAAAGAAAAACAAACGTTTTGAATGGTCTACCGAGGCGGAACAAGCTTTCCAGGATTTGAAGACTAAATTTATCTCTGCACCAATCTTAAAACACCCTCGCCCCGAACTCCCCTACATCGTGGAAACTGATGCTTCAAGCCTTGCCATGGGGGCAGTTCTATCACAAAAGGACCCGGTAACCAATCAGTTGCATCCCGTGGCATTTTGGTCCCGCAAATTCTCGCCTCCTGAAATCAATTACACGATTACTGACAAGGAACTTCTGGCTATCAAGTCTGCCTTTAAGGCTTGGCGGCATTATCTGCTGGGGGCCCGACACACAGTTACTGTGATTACGGATCACCGAAACCTGCAATATTTGAAGACCGCAAAAGCCCAATCCTCTAGACAACTCCGTTGGGCATTATTCTTTGCCGAGTTTGACTTCATAATTACCTATCGACCTGGTACAAAGAACGGTAAAGCCGATGCCCTTTCTCGGATGGGAGTGGAAGAACACTTGGTCAACCCTAAACCTGTACCAATCATTCCCGAACAAAGAATTCTGGGTGTAATCGCCAAAGAATCCATAGAGGAAGTTAAGGATAAGGCCAGGCAACTTGTAACTCCAGCAGACATACAGAATTGGCATCTGCAGGGAAAGGACTTTGCAGTAAAGGACAACTTATTGTATTTCCAAGAACGATTATACCTACCCAGCACAGATTTACAGAAAAAAGTAATCTCTTGTTATCACGACTCTTTAATGGAAGGCCATCCCGGTATAGCCAAGACCTCAGAAAAGATCAAGCGCTACTTCTGGTGGCCGTCTTGGAAAAAAGATATCAGAGACTTTATAATGTCCTGTGGAGTATGCGCCCAAAACAAGAGTCAAAAGGAAAGACCAGCAGGCCTCTTACGCCCTATTGACATCCCACCTCGCTCTTGGCATACGCTTTCTATGGACTTCATCACCGATCTACCTCCATGCTCCGGATACAATACGATTCTAGTAATCGTGGACTTATTCTCCAAGATGGCACATTTCATTCCGCTCAAAGGCTTGCCAACAGCAGCAACTCTGGCCCGAGAATTTCTCGAAAACATCGTCCGACTGCACGGTTTTCCTTCGGTTCTAATTTCAGATCGAGGTAGTCAATTTATTTCTCATTTTTGGCGAAGTTGCTGTCGGTCGGCTCAAATTGATGTGAGACTATCGACCAGTCACCACCCTCAGACCGACGGACAAACCGAGAGGACCAATCAAACTCTGGAACAGTATTTACGGTGCATGCTGCAACAAACTGAAAAAACTTGGAAAGATATCCTTTGGATAGCCGAGTATGCCTACAATAACTCTGTCCATTCGGGAACTGGGAAAACCCCGTTTTTTCTTTTGTACGGCAGTCACCCTCGAACCTCGGAGTTGGATCCCCTCCAAGATCTTGAAACACCAGCAGTAGACTACCTGCATTCTACAATCACCCAAGCCTTTAAGGAAGCTGTTTCTCACCTTCAAAGGGCTAAAGAACAATACAAGAAAGGAGCAGATCAACATCGGAAGGAAGCCCCTCACTATCAAGTAGGGGATCAAGTCTGGTTATCCACCAAATATCTATCTCTAAAAGGGCCACGCACATTCAACCCAAGATACCTTGGTCCCTATTCCATCACTACCATAGTAAACCCAGTAGCGGTCAAGTTGGACTTGCCCCCGCACATGAAGATACATCCGGTCTTCCACGTCTCTCTATTAAAACCCGTGCAACCTCAAACCCGACTAACCAAATCTCCAAAACCTATCCTAGTGGATGGAGAACTCGAGTTTGAAGTCAAAAGCATTCTGGACTCCAAGATCTCCAAATCTAAACTATTCTACCTAATTGACTGGAAAGGCTACGGCCCCCAAGAGAGATCCTGGGAACCTGCTGAATATGTCCACGCTCCTCGCCTAATCAAAAGATTTCACCGAACATTTCCTGACAAGCCAAAACCCCCGGAGAAGCCCGGTTTGGGAGGGGCCTTGAGGGGGGGTACTGTCATGATTTCTGCTTCCAAAAGGTCAGGGTTTTCCCAACTCCCTTGGAAGCCGATCCATAACCCAGGTTCCGAGTGCCAACCAGTCCCAATTGGGACCTTTTGGACCCAGTCCTGGCGCCAGTGGCACCAGGCTCATAAATATGCCCAGTCCCAGCGCTGGAAGCGCCGGGCTCATAATGCTTGGGTGGACTTACCTTCAGCAGACCATGCTGCTTACTTGCCTGCCAGTTGAGCCTCTGATCCTCTTCTGTTTGGAACTACTTTTCCTGTTGGGTGGGGCTGGAGCCACTCCCTAGATTCAGAACACTGGAACTCTTCTGGAAGGCAGGAACTCTTTTCTTACCAGGAACTCTTTTCTTACTTAGGCGTGGCTGTGGAAGGAGACACCTAAGCACTACAGGAGGCTATTTAAACCACACCCGGTGGATGAATCTTGCTTTGCATTATTCTGCAACCTCTGCAGCAGAACGCTCATCGTGTCTTCTGCATCCGGTCCTGGGCCTAAGGAAAAAGGCTTACCATCCTGAATCCAGTCTTCAGCAACACCTATAAAGACAAGAAAGAACAGGTTAGCATTCCGGCATCTGAAAGGCAAAGGCTTACCATCCTGAATCCAGTCTTCAGCAACACCTATAAAGACAAGAAAGAACAGGTTAGCATTCCGGCATCTGAAAGGCAAAGGCTTACCATCCTGAATCCAGTCTTCAGCAACACCTATAAAGACAAGAAAGAACAGGTTAGCATTCCGGCATCTGAAAGGCAAAGGCTTACCTACTCTTCGTGCGCTCCGGAGGTCTTCGGCGCTGCATCCCGCATCTGAAAGACAAAACAAGGTGCGTTTAAAGACATTGGGGAACTTTAATACTCACGTGCCATTACTCCTTTCCACATCTAATCCAGTGGGTATTCCGGCACCCTGCAGCCGCTCCGAACTCGTACCTGCAAAATAAAAAGACAGTTAGAGCGCATAGTGAAGCAGGCAACAAGCGCTTACTTACGTGCTTCCAGGCGCTTCTATTCATCACACGGGCTCCATCTTCAACTCACTTCAGCCCGTCATCCGCCATCGCCGGAACCCTGCAAAACAAGAGACATCATTACTAAAGACTTTAAAGACATTTGAATGACTCGAAACTTACCGTTCGTGCAGTAAACGACGGACAGCAGTCCTCAGAAGTCAAGAGGCCTGCGCTACCTATCCAGTGAAGAAACTGGTTACAGCACCCTGCCCCGAGGCAGATGGAGAGCTCGGCATTCACTTACCTAAGGTGAGAGCGTTAACCTTTGGGGGTCTACAGGAGAGGAGAAGAGGAAAGAGATAGGGACACCCCAATAACCCCAGTTCATTAACCCCATATTTTCTATCTGCAGACATCTTACTCTACACGTCAGGCATACAGTGCACAGAGGTCCAGCCCAAAGAGCCAACCGGGTGCTACACATCACCTTTGAAGATACGGTAGTCGCCCAGTCAAAACCGGCGCCTCTGCGAGAATCAGGTGAGCGTTACAATAGCCCCCCCTTGTTCCACACAAAGCTAAAACAGTCAGATAATCTAACTCCTTGTTTTTCCACCAACCTGCTGGCACTAAGCAATCAGAAACGTCAGGCCCAGCTAGCATGGCTAACGAATCCCACCATAAAGCTAAAAACTGAGTTCTCCAAAATAGCCAAACAGTAAAAATCCACCACCATTGCAGCTAAATCAAACTAATTAAATTCCAGAATCAACAATGCTAACTGTGATGCGAAATAAATCTTTACAATCTCCAGAGAACTTGAATCTCTGGCCCTGCCCACCACGACCATCACTAAAGACGCTACTTGGTGCTCCAATATCCAAGCAGCTCTACTAAGCAAAATTGACTCTTTGAATTTGAAAATCCTTGCACAACAGGCTACCTTCAACAATGACTCCAAAACCTTGAACAACAGCTGCATTCAGCCCCCGGCCCCTCTGGCCACCAATCAGTTCCTCTTCAGAGACCTCTCAGAAAGTAAAGGTCTAAAATTGATCAGAAGCTTGAAACGCTCTAAATGCAAAGGAGACATATGCCCTTCATCCCTTGTCAAAGACTGTGCCGACTTGCTAGATCCTTTTATCACAGCCTTCATAATGCATCCTTCGCCAATAGCCTCCTTCCAGCTAGCCTCAAAGAAGCTTGAGTCCTCCCCCTCCTAAAAAAAAACATCCCTTGACCCATCCATCCCAACCAACTACAGGTCAATCACCACCATCCCCTTCCTATGAAAAATCCTGGACTGGGCAGCCTACCTACAAGTTCAACAGTTCCTAGAGGACAACAACATCCTGGGGATGCCACAATCTGGCTTCCTCCCAGGCCACGGCACTAAATCCGCCCTTTTGGATTTAAAAAATCAGCTAGACGTAATTGGGGATGAAGGCAATTCTGCCTTGCTCCTCCTCCTAGACGTATCCGCCGCATTCGACCTGGTCAACCACCAAATCCTCTGTCACCACCTCACCACACACGCCAATTTCTCCCCTCAAGCCACTGCCTGGATCGCATCCTTCCTGGAAGGAAGCGTCATGATGATCTTCTCAGAGATTGCTAACGCCTCTCCTTCCCCCCTCACTTGTGGTGTGCCCCAAGGCTCCTGCATCACCCCTACCCTATACAATATCTTTACAAGGCCAGTCTTTAATATCTTGGACTTCCTTGGTGTAGCTTACACCAACTACGCTGACGACACCCAAATCCTGATCCCACTCTCAGGCAACTATATAGATGACTCGAAAACCCTCAACTATATCTACTCCACAATACAGACCTGCATGGCAGCAAACCATCTGTGTCTTAACAGCGACAAAACAGATTCTAATTGTCAGCACCCCCAATACCCTCAAGTCCCTCAACACTCACTAACCTGTCTTCCAGATAGACAATTGCTCAATCCCCGTTTTAACCTAGGTTAAGACCCTAGGAGTCTATCTTGACGCCTTGCTCACCATGACCAGACAAGTAAAAGCCATTGCCTCCTCAGCAGCTTACGCCACTAAGGTCCTCAATGCTGGCAGACCCTTCCTCTCCAAAAACAACTGCCTTACCATTGCCCGAGCCATCATTGGCTTTAGGATCGACTACTGCAATGCCTTATTCACAGGCACCTCCGCTGGAAACATCCACAAACTCCAAGTCATACAAAACAATGCCCTGCGAGCAGCACTTACTATCCCAAAAAGCGAACACATCTCCAAAGCAAGGAGAGAAGCACACTGGCTCGCCATCTGGGAGCGCATTACCTTTAAAACTCTTTCCATTGCCCACAAGTACCTTTCCAACTCAACGCCCCCCATCTCACCCTAAGAATCACTAAAGCTCACTCCACAAGACCTAAGAGGGCCTGTACACTGATCGACTCATCCTCCCCAAAGTGAAGCGATGCAAAGCCAGAGGCTCTAGCTTCCCCTACCTTGCAGCAAAAACTCTGGAACGAGCTCCCTCCCTCCTTGAGGGCCGAGAAATCCTATTGGCTTTTTCATAAAGCTCTTAAAACTCAGCTCTTCACCTAATCAAATACTCCAGATGAACAACCCCACTACTCCACCATACTGTATATTATCATGTATGACCTTGTACTCTTTGCAATGCAACTTTGTTATTATTTTGTAAATGCACCTATTACATCCCTGATACTCACCTTGACTTTATGACATTGTAATGCAACCTCATTACCATTCTCTAATTCCAGCTATCACATGCCTGCTACATGACTCACAATGATTGTATGACACAACTCCACTTCTTGACTTGTACTCTTTTACAGAGCCTCAATGCCTCAGGGTTGTTTGCGCGCTTCAAAAATGAAATAAATAAATAATATTCAATGTCGTCAGGCTGGGACTTCTGATGACTCTAGGAATGTCAACACTCCCGCTCTAGGGAACTATTCCTCCCATATGGCTAGGGAAGGAGCTGCTACCTGATCCTGACCTTGGGGGTGGCTGCCTGCAGAAGGACCATGTGGGGGCAGACAACCCTCATGGGATCCCTCTTCCCCTTCTGGGTATGACGCCAATGCCTTTAATTCTCAAACCTTTATGGCATATTGTGATATAGATCCAGTCCATCCACTTTGCACTGACAGTAGGGCTCTTTCCTATACTTTTTGTAAAAGGACTGGGACGAGGAAGAGCACAAGAGAAATACAGAACACAGAAGCCGCAGAACTAGAGACACGCTCTGGTGGTTGGATGGATACAATAGGTACATGTGAAACCATGGTACTGGTACATTTAAAACCCTGGCACCGTAAGGAAGATGGAGAACCACTACACACGTTGCAGGTCGGGAAGCGAGGAAGAAGCCAGGATGTAGCATGGAGCTCCAACCTGCACTGTCACAGGGAGCACAGAGATCAAAGATACGGTGCACAGGGGCCTGCAGCAGGAGACACTGTGAAGAGGACAAGGCAGAGAAGGTGTACCAAACAACAAACGGGATGCCAACAGAAGGAGGAGGTGCCCCATTGGAGAAACCGAAGAGCACAGAGAACGCTGAAGCCGGCACAAGAGATTGGTAAGCCCAGAGAGGGGAATTGGACCACTGGGGCACTTCACAGCATATACTGCATGCCAAGGAGAGACAGTGAGATTCACAGGGCGAACCTGAGCAAGGGAGCTAAGACACTGCAGGGAGTGCATTGCAGGGTGAAGCAAATGAAAGGGGGTCGAAGACCCAGTGTCTGAACAAGTCAGGCTGTTAGATGTGGAGAAAGCCATGGGACCCACACCCAATTATAAAGTGAGCATTGTGAAAGCCTCTCTATCCCTCCTGGCCTCTCGCTAACTGTGGCCACCATCTACAGCCCACTTGCCAGGTCGCCCTCTTCCTCTCTGAATAGGCCGACCTCTTGTCTCCTTGCCTGTACTTCTCAACTGCTCCTCCACGGAGATCTCAATATCCACCTGGATGCTTCTAATCCCTCCTCATGGCTTTTCCCCAAGCTCTGCAAAACTCTCTCTCTCTTTCCATTCTGCCCTCTGGCCTGACACACTCTGCTGGACATACTATGGATAGTCCCATCACCCTCTCTAACCCTCTCACCACTCTTCTCTCTTAGACTGACCACTTTCTACTCTCCTCTCAACTGAAACTCTCTGTCCCTCAGGCAGAGTCCCCCCACCCACAGCACTGCCACCTACCTTCTCGATTATTCGGCCTGTGAAGCGTGTGTCAGTGGATGCCTTTGCCTCTACTTTCTCCGCTCCTCCTACTCCTGCGAATGACTCACACCCTGACAAAGCCTCTTCTAATCTGCATCGTTCCATTTTCCAACACCCAGGACATCTTTGCCCTGTCATGAGAATCTGGCTGAAGCCTACCTCCAAGCCTTCCTCCAAGTGCCTGAGAGGAAGTGGAGGGCTTCGGGTGCATCCTCTGACAAACTGGACTGGCGCCTGCTCCAAGGGCAATACAGACTCTGTCCTGTCCAAGAAGAGAGCACACGTTCAAGCCTGTGTCTCTGCAGCCTCTAACAACACAGCAGAACTATTAAAATCTGCAAGGAACTGGCCAATCCTGTTGCAGTCTCTACCTCTCCTGGTCCCTCCCAGGCCCTCTGTACGGCTCTGGTCACTCACTTCTCAGTTGAAACTCAAGACATCCTGTCCTCTCGCTCCTCTTCCTCTCCCTCTTCCTTTCTCGGCCCACCTTTGACCATCTCTCCCTCTCCTCCTTCTTTCTCCTCTTTCTCTCTGACAACACCTGACAGGGTTTCTATACAAGTCTGATATATGGAAGTGTCATACAAACAGGTGCTCCCTTGCTCCTACAGAACCACAAAGGACCATATTGACTCCCTTGCTCCAGCCTTGGCCGATTTCTGTAATCACCGTTCTCCAGCATGGGGTCTGGCATGGATTCACATGCTCATGAATATTCCCCGTCGTCAGGCTGGGAATCCTCGGTAAAGAAAAAACCAGTATCAGTTTCGTTTCTGATCTGTCTTTCGTAGTAATAACCAATCACTGGTCTCTGCGTCATACTGACCACAGCCAATGACTGCCCTCTACCTAAGCACCGCCTCTGGCAGCCATCTTCAGATTTTTACCGCACGTTCATGTGTTGGGATCCTCGTGCTATTGCTCTCGAGCGTTAGTGCTATTTTTTCGCGCTTTTTCACAAAAACTTCGATTCTTTCGGTCAAAAGAGCCTCAAGCTCCACCGATCCTACATCCGATCAACGGGGACCCGTGTCGGATTCATCTGTGCCCCTCAAGGGTGAAGATTTCGTCGAGCTACACTTCGGAGGACTCCAGAAGCTTCTCAGGCCCGGTCTCGGAGATGGCCCAGGAGAAGGGAAGCTCGACGCCCGGAAAGCTGTTCAGGGCCTGCCCTGGATGCCAGCTGCAGAACGTCTTCAAGGAGGACGAACACTCTTTCTGCCTTTACTGCCTTCATGGGGACAAGACGCACGTGGAGAAGGACTGTGCGTTTTGCGGCAACATGTCGGAACGGACCATGAAGGACCGCCATCAACGTCTCGCCAGCTGGCTGGAGGGTAAGAGCCCGTCTGGCGAGAAGAAGAAGAAATCTGAGCGGTCTTCTAAGACCTTTGAGGGCGCCCCGGCGACGGGGGCCCAACATAAGGCCAAGCACCGCGAGTCCGCTGGCACCGGGAGCGCCGAACGGTCGGGCTCTACGGGCGCCAGGCAGGGCGCACCCTCCCCGGCACCATCAACCACGAGCCAACGCTCTGGGTCGGGTAAGAGGAAGGCCGAGCACCCGGCGAAGCTCCTGGAGAGACCCCGGTCGAGCTCTAAGGCAGAGGAGGAGCGTGGCAGTGCCCCCTCCCTCAAGGATAAGGCGGTGAGCGCACCTAAGGTGGTGAAGGCCTTGATCCATTCGACCAAGCCCTCTATCGAAACGGTCGCGGCGGCCCTGGCCCAGCCTGTGGAGGCTGCACCAGTGGTGGCGGCCTCGGGGCCCAGAATCTCCCTGCCTCCTCGGAGGGAGTCTTCTTTCGTGCCCATCGATAGGACCCCCGTGAAACCCTCCGTGGGGAAGAAGGGGGGGCAGGGCGTCGTCGTAGATTCGGCCTCAACCTCAGAAGAGGAACTGATCGAGGTCTTAAGCCACGGCCTAGGCGTGGAACAAGACCAGCCCGTCGGAATGGGCCCCGACGCAGGTGACGACGACGACATCGTCGAGGATACCGACGGGGCCCCTGCTCGCCCGTCGGATTCCCCTCTGCCAGCGCCGCAAGACAACTCAGCGGCCATTTTGTTGGCTATACAGTCCTTATGCTCCGAGATAAGGACGAGACTACCGTTACCGACGGAGGAACCTCTCCCGTCGGGGGATCCAGAACCGGGACCTTCTGGTGTTCCCCCTACCAAGAAAAGAAGGATCCATCCACCGCCTCCTTTTCAACCGTCGCGCCCCGTCCAGCCCTCCTCCCCGTCCACCCGAGGGGATGATACGGGGACTGACACGGCAGCGACGGGTACGGACGACGAGGCATACGACGAGGATTTTCCGTCGTCGCCTCCCCCCAGGGCTTCTCCGCCCGACGAGATTGGATCGTTCCACTCAATGATCGCCAGGGCATCCGAGCTTTTCCAACTCTGCCCTGAGGAGAAGAAAAAGGAAGGCTTCCTTTACCAACGGCGCGAGACCAAGAGGAAGACGGTCCTCGCAGTGCCTCTGTTGGACGACATTTGGGATGAGGGCCTTTCCCTCCTCAAGAACCCTTCCACGACGCCAGCGAAAAGAGACCGGTACGAGAAAAAGTACCGGGTCCCGGACTCGGCCCCCCTATGCCTCCGGGCGCAGCCTACCCCGGACTCCGTCGTCTCCGCGGCAGCCAGGAAGAAAGCGGGGGGGGGGTGCGGCCTCCACGTCGACTTCCCCGCCGGACGGCGAGGGAAAGAAATTGGATGCCATGGGACGCAGAGTCATCTCGTCGGCGGCGACGACGATTAAAGCGGCCAACGCCTTGGCTATCGTGGCCCGCTACGACAGGGAACTCTGGTACAAGATAGCTCCCCTGCTGGATTTTCTGCCGGACGACAAGAGGGCGGAGGCCCTTGAGATCCTGCAGGAAGGTGAGGTGGCCTCGGACCACGCCATCACCGTGGCGACGGACATCGCCGACACTGGGTTCCGCCAGATGGGCAACGGCGTTTGCCTTCGACGTCGCGGATGGCTCAAGGCTACGGACTTTCGGCAGGACGTCCAGACCAGGGTCCTGGACATGCCCTTCGACGGGAACAACCTGTTTGGGAAGACAGTGGACGATTCCCTTCAGGCCATCAAGGCGGATACTGAGACGGCCCGGGCCCTTGGAGTACTGCAGCAACGGCGGACGCCCTTTCGGAGCGGCGGAGGCAAGGGCGCCTCCAAAGGTTCCGGCGGCGGTTTCGCTTCCTACCGTCAAGCGGCCCGCTCGTCGTCGCAAGAGGCCTACAGAGGACGAGGCAAGTCTGGCGGCCCCCGCCGTCGTCGCCAAGGAGGCCAAGGCGGCAAGGCCGCGTCCAAGCAGGATTGAACCGGCCGTGGGGTCGGGCCCCCACCGAAGCACCCCGGTGGGAGGCCGGCTGGCGGGCTTCGTCAGCGTGTGGGAGTCCATCTCCACCGACCGTTGGGTGCTGGACGCCCTGGCCCGGGGCCACGCGCTCGAGTTTCAAAGAAGGTGCCCGCGCGTCCCCCCCGTGGCCAGGAAAGAACTTCACGTCCCTCAACTTCTCCTGGAGGTAAAGGCGATGCTCAGAAAGGGCGCCATCGAACTCGTCCCAAAGAGGCTTCGGGGCTCCGGAGTCTACTCGCGTTACTTCCTCGTGAAGAAGAAGACGGGAGGATGGCGCCCCATCCTGGACCTGCGACGCCTGAACAAGTTCATCAAGGCGCAGAAGTTCCGGATGGTCACCCTCCAGCACGTCCTGGGTCAGCTGGAGGAAGGAGACTTCCTATCGTCGTTGGATTTGGAGGATGCCTACTTCCACATTCCCATCCTAAAGGGGCACCGAAAATTCCTCAGATTCGTGGTCCAAGGGCGTCATTACCAGTTCAAAGCCCTTCCCTTCGGACTGCGGTCGGCACCCAGGGTTTTCACCAAGTGCCTCGCACCGGTGGCGGCGCAGCTGCGCCGCGAGGGGATTCACGTCTACCCCTACCTGGACGACTGGCTCATCCGCGCCAAGACGAGGGAGCTCGCCGTGGTCCACACGGCAAGGACCGTCCAACTCCTCACGGACCTGGGATTCTCCGTGAACTACGCCAAATCCCACCTGGTGCCCGCGCAAGTCGCACTGTTTCTGGGAGCGAGGCTCGACACAGTGTCCCTTCTGGCCTCCCCGTCGGAGGAGAGGACCAGGACCATCTTGGGCAAGGTGCAACGGATGTTGGTGGCCGACGCGGCCAAGGTGAGGTCCATCAAGTCCCTCCTCGGGATGATGTCTTCCTGCATCTACCTCATTCCCATGTGCAGGCTCCGGATGCGCCCGTTGCAAGAGTTCCTGGATGCGCGCTGGATCCAGACGACGGGCAGCTTCGAGGAAAGGATCAAGCTCGACGAGAGTTTCCGACGAGCGATACGGTGGTGGGGCACCCGCGCGCATCTGACGGCGGGCATGGACTTCCAGACCCCAGCCCACCAGGTGACTGTGACCACGGATGCCTCCCTAGAAGGGTGGGGAGCGCACACCGAAAATCTGCACGCAAGGGGACTCTGGCTCCCGACGGAGAAGTCCCTGCATATCAACGTCCTGGAGCTCCGTGCAGTGTTTTGGGCCCTCAGGTCCTTCCTTCCGTCCCTCAAGGGCAAGGTGGTGAGGATCTTCACCGACAACACCACCACCATGTTTTACATCAGGAAACAGGGCGGAACCAGGTCCCCAGCGCTGTCCAAGGAGGCGCAGGACCTGTGGCATTGGGCCGTCGCCCAAGGGATTCTTCTGGTGCCGTTTCATCTGGCAGGGATAAAAAACACCATCGCCGACTCACTCAGCAGGGAGCTGCGCTCGTGCCACGAGTGGGAACTACGGCAGGATCTGGTGGATCGCCTCTTCCGACGGTGGGGCACACCCCAGATCGACCTGTTCGCGACGGCGACGAACACCAAGTGCCGGAGGTTCGCCAGCAGGTTTCCCCAGACGAGGAGCATGGGCGATGCTTTCTCGTTCCCCTGGGAGGGCCTGTTCCTCTACGCGTTCCCTCCCTTGCCTCTGCTAATCCGGCTCGTCAACCAGCTCAAGAGGTCACGGTGCAGGATGATCCTCGTCGCACCTGCGTGGCCGAGGCAGATATGGTTCCCGGACCTTCTGGACTTGTCGGCGTCCCCGCCAATCAAGCTGCCGGCGGACGCGGATCTACTCTCCAGGGAAGGAGGCGCCATCCTCCACCACGACCCGAAGTCGCTGAACTTGCAGGCCTGGCTCCTGCAGCGCTAGAGTTTGGAGGATACGACATACCGGCCGACTGCAGAGAGGTTCTTGCAAAGGCCAGGGCGTCCTCGACTCTTAAATGCTACGGACACAAATGGAAGAGGTTCTCTGTCTGGTGCCACGCACAGAAGATTAACCCTCTACGGATTACGGCTCCCCAAGTGCTGCCGTACCTGCTGACGCTGGCCAAAGCTGGTCTGGCACACGCGTCCATCAAGATTCATCTTGCTGCGATCTCCCGATACACCAGAACCACGGGCCGGACGTCCTTGTGGTCTCATCGTCTGGTGAAAGAGTTCATGAAGGGACTGTTCAGATCGTTCCCGCCGGTGAAGGCTCCGGCCCCGGCGTGGGAGCTCAACGTGGTACTGACCAAACTCATGGGACCTCCGTTCGAGCCTCTGCACTCGGCCCCGTTGAAGTTTCTATCGTGGAAAACAGCTTTTCTCGTGGCCATCACCTCCGCACGACGAGTGGGAGAGATCCAGGCCCTTTCCTGCAAGGCCCCGTACTTGACTTTCCACGACACGAGGGTAGTGCTCAGGACGCACCCCTCCTTCATGCCCAAGGTACCGTCGGACTTTCATCTCAACGAACCCTTGGTGTTACCTGTGTTCTTCCCGTCGCCTTCGTCGCCGGCTGAGAGGACTTTGCACTCGCTGGATGTAGCTAGAGCGCTGAAGTTCTACGTGGACCGCACGAAAGGTTTTCGGAAGACGTCACAACTCTTTGTGAACTTTGGACCTGTCAATCAGGGGAAGGCTCTCTCGAAGGCTTCCATCTCCAGATGGCTCTCCGGCTGTATCATGTACTGTCACCGGTTGGCAAACCGACCGCTGCCTGGCCGTCCGAGAGCCCATTCCACCAGAGCGATCGCAGCTACCACGGCGTTCCTATCTGGTGTGCCCCTGCTGGACATATGCAGGGCTGCTACGTGGAGGTCGACGCACACCTTCACGAAATTCTACTGCGTCGACCGGGATTCCAGGGAGGAGTCCAGGGTCGGCCAAGCAGTGCTGCGCAACCTGTTCGCCTGAGGTGAGCCTGGTGAGGAGGTAAGATGCTTAATGTTGAGTTGATGTGATGCTTAATGTTGAGCCTTTGCCACCTCCCGTGGTTGTGCATGTGTGTACTGCTATGTATTCTTTATTCATGAGCATGTGAATCCATGCCAGACCCCATGCTGGAGAAGGAACAAGTTACTTACCTGTAACTGTTGTTCTCCAGCATGGGTCTGGCATGGATTCACATGCGAACCCTCCCGCCTACCCCTCTGCGGCTCTTCACTTGGTCATACTGCCACTTCACGTGCTTCCAAATCTGAAGATGGCTGCCAGAGGCGGTGCTTAGGTAGAGGGCAGTCATTGGCTGTGGTCAGTATGACGCAGAGACCAGTGATTGGTTATTACTACGAAAGACAGATCAGAAACGAAACTGATACTGGTTTTTTCTTTACCGAGGATTCCCAGCCTGACGACGGGGAATATTCATGAGCATGTGAATCCATGCCAGACCCATGCTGGAGAACAACAGTTACAGGTAAGTAACTTGTTCCTTTCGCCACTGGAACTACTGCTCTCCCCTTAAGCACTCCCTTGTGTACCTCCTCCTCAAGAAGCCATCTGCCTATTCTACCTGCCTGGCAAAATATCAGCCAATCTCCTTCACCCCTTTACTGGGCAAACTCTTGGAAAAGCTGGCCATCTCCCAGATTACTCTCCATACTGAATCTGTTGGTGGCCTTTATGACCATCAGTCTGGCTTCAGAGCTGCCAGAGGCACATAAACCTTGATTCCAGAATTCCTTCTGTCCTCATCCTGCTTGATCTTTCCTCTGCTTTCGACATAGTTAACCTTGCCATCCTGACCTCCTTTCTCTTGGACCACCCCTCCCAGGTCCATCATGGTCCCTTTCTCTCTGTCACCTCTCTCTCTCTCTACCTGTGGCGTTGCCCAGGGCTCTAAACTCTTACCCTGGTTTTTCAACGTCTACTTGGCCCCTTTGACACACCTGATCTCAATTTTTCAGTGTTAAGCGGATGACACTCAGCTTTCTTTCAGGCTCCCCTCAGCCTCCTCTCCTCTCTCGCTCACTCCTGACGGTCTATCTGCGATTCAGGATTGGTGCGCCTCCAGCCATCTCTGCCATAATGCCACTAAGACAGAGATTCTTCTCATTGGGACCCCTGCTTTCCCTCTCTCACTCTGGCTGCCCACCTTGGGCCCTCTTCCTTCACCTTCCTATGAGGCAAAAAACCTTGGCGTCCTCTTTGATGTGATGTGGCATTTATAACGCGCCTGTACACAAATGTTTCTAGGCACGACTAGACAAGGAGGGGGAAACAAGGGAGGACAAAATAACGATTTTACTAGGCCTTGTGTCATTCAGATCGCGCAAGTGCGGGGAAGAGGGAAGGAAGAAGCTCGAGGGGGGAGGTGAAGGGGGAAGTGCAGTTAACTCACAAGTGCAGCCAGCGGGTGAAGGGATTTTAGGGTTGCAGATACAGACCCTTAGGTGCTGGGGAGCCCGGAGGCAGTGCAAAAGGAACTGGACATGCAGGAACTTGGGCCCGAGTTCAGAGGGTGACCAGTGCGGACATCTCGGACATCGCCAAGAAGTACCACTACCAGCTGCACCTCCTCAAAGGGACTCTTCCCTTTCTCACTTTCCCCCAGAAGCTCACTGTCTCCAGAGCCCTGGTTCTCTCTAGGCTGGACTAATGCAACAGCCTCTTTCTCAATCTGCCTTCCTTTACTCTCCGCCCACTGCAACTAATCCAGAACAGTACTGCAAGACTTATCCTTGGCCTCAAGCCCAGGGACCTTATCTCTTCAGCCCTGAAATCTCTCCACTGGCTCCAGGTGGCTGAAAGGATTAGGTTCAAGACCCTTTGCATTGTCCACAAGGCTTTCTGGGGCCAGGGCCCGCACTAAATCCACCACTCGCTTACAAAATACCTTCCTTCTCGAGACCTTTGCTCAGGTACTTCCAACTCTCTAAGGGTTAGGCGCCTCTCCAGGCAGAGAGTAGGGGGTAGATCTCACTCCTCTGCAACTGCCTCTCTCTGGAATGGCCTCCCTGCCCCTCTCAAACTTGAACCGGACCAACTGAAGTTCCAGAAGCAGCTCAAAACTTTCCTCTTCCCCTCTGCTTTCTCTATCTCCCTCCCCTGCTGACCTACCTGTCTGCTATACCGACTGGTTGCTTGGCTACCCTCAGAGTCTCACTGGGTACCAGGCTCTGTCTTGATCAGTCACCCTTGCATGTACTGCCTCCAGGCCTACCATGTACTTAGGGGCTGTAACTTTAACCCTACAGTCCCCTTTTCTTATTGCACTACCCAGAGCCGCGCTGCCCTGGCTGCACTTACTGAGAACATTGCTGCCCTGTTTTCCACTCCTCTCTCCCCTGCACTTCCCTCCTCCCTTTCGCCTTGCACTTCTCGTTCTTGCACTTGCATGATCTGAATGACACTGGGCCTAGTAAGATTTTTGTCTTGTCCTCCCTCTGTCTTCCCGCGCATAGAAACACGTGTGTACAGGCGCGTTATGAATGACTTATCACATCAAAGCCCAGGCAAGAGAGTATACCAGGCAACCTTTTGCAAGTTTGGGACCAGCACTCAATTAGAAAGTGAATATTGTGAAAGCCCTGGCAGGAGAGTATACCAGGCAATGTGATTGCGAATGTGGGACCTGCACCCAAACGTTAAAGAGACTGTGCGAGTCAAGAAGGGGAAAGACAACCTCTTAGGTGTGTGAAATCCAGGGGAAGGCAACCATGCCCCCTGGATTTGGAATGTTGGATACATTGTGGAAGCCAAGAAGAGGAACAGAAACTCTTGACTGTGTGACATCCAGGGGAAGGCTATCATACCCACTGGATTGGAAAACTGCATGTTCTAAGGAGAGATATGTGATTGTTGTGAAAGACAAAGAGAGGAAGAGAACTCCCCCTTGACTGTGTGAAACCCAGGGCAAGGGAGCCATACCCTGTGTATTGGAAAATGTCATATTCTGAGAAAAAGAAGTATGATTGTGGAATTGTGAAAATCAAGAAGGGAAAGAATCCCCACCCCTTTAAATGTGGGAAATGCAGGGCAAGGGAACCATGCCCCCTGGGTTGGACAGTTGCAGATTGGGGAAAAGTAAAGTGAAGAAAGTAAGAAAGTCCTGGCAGGAGAATACACCAGGTGAATTGACTGTGAGACTGGGACTCATACTCTCATATATAATAGAGTGTGAATGTAAATAACTTTGAATGTGGCAAATCCAGGGGAAAGGGGAAGCATAGCCCTGGACTGTGAAAATAGGACATCGTGGAGAAGAAATCAAGGGAGGAACCATATCCCTTGAGCAATTGTGTTTGTAAACTATGAAGTTTCTAAAGAACTAAGTAGACGATAAATACCTCCTGAGAATTGTGAGTGTGAAATGAAAGTAATCTGAGAGACTCAGTGGAAGGGAACCACCTTCCGAGGTTTGTGGAACTTTGATTATTTATTTTTGCCACCTTTTGGAACATTGTGCTGGAACTTTGGAAAAAGCTACAGATGGCCAGTTTAAAGATTATATCCTTTTTTAACTGTACTTTGAGTTTAGCATGTAAGGGTCAGGTTAGGATTCTGCATACAGGACGGAGAACTCTTTAATTTTGGACATTCTGACACTGACATCCTTTAGTTTTCGTTGAGGCACGAAAACCCTTTGTAGTGAAAGAGCGAGATAGATCTTTCTCCAACCCTCTTTTTTCATTAATAAAAGTCTATAACAACCACCAGAATAAATCCTGTGTCCGAGTCTTATACCTGATTTCTTACAGAATCCTCAGTAACATTAAATCAGTTTTACTTTAAAGTTGAAAAAACTGCTTGTTGCTTGTATAGCCTATTGCTGTCACTTTGGGTCATACTGCCCCAGCCAACGACATCAGTCCTCCTTAACTCCACCCCTAGTTGCCATCTTCAGATTTTTATGGCACCTTTATGTGTTGGGAGTCCTTGTTGTTTCGCTCCACGAAATATTGTTATGTTATGTTACTTTGCATTTATATAGCGCCTTATGTACCATTGGTATGATCTCAAGGCGCTGGTTTGTTGAACGCCCTCGGGAACCGAAGTTCAAGTCAGTAGAGAGAGAGAGAGAGAGTCATAAGGTGCATGTGAGCACCAGATATGTGTGCAGCAGGTGTGGCATTCGTGTGATAGCTGCTTCTTAGAGGTAGGTGTGGTGGTTGGGAGATCAAGAGTATGTGTTCGTTCTGGTAGGTTGTTATCTAGACCGATTCTGGCTGTGTTAGGCTTGAGGAGAGCGAATAGGCTGGAGGGTGCGTAACCAGCTGTGTTTAGTTAGGATAATGTGGAGTATGAGGCAAGTGATGGTATGAGAACAGCTATACCCAATGGTGTCATAGTATTGCTGTGTTCTAGTTGAGTGATGGTGAAAGGAGAGAGTAAGCGTGGGGATGTGATATGGTGGTTTAGCATAGGTGCTTGTGATCAAGCTTTACCCATTCCATCATCCCACTTTCTCCGTTCCACCCACAAGTTTCACCCGTTACTTCTACATACATCATCCGTTCCGTCCTTCCACATACTTCACCCGTACCATCCATATTGACCTTTGTCCTACTTCTGAGAGCGTTTGTTTCATCATTTTATTCTTCCGTCACTTTCATGACTACCAGTAGCAGGCACCTGTTGCCGGTGAAGATCCAGACCATCGATGGATCTTCTTGCCATGTGAGGCCTTCTTCTCGATTTTGAGACCTTCTGCACATGGCCATGGTGGATACCAGCAAGAAAAGCCTGTTCAGGCCCTGCTCCAGGTGTTGCCTTATAAAGGTATTTGTGGACAAATGCCATGATAACTGCCTGTATCGCCTGCACCCGGACCATGATGTGGAGAACTGCTCCGTTTGCCGGTCCTTTTGCCAGTCCTTTTCACCAAAAAACACAAAAGGATCATCATCGAAGGTTGGTGACTTGGCTGGAAGAGGGTGGCAGGGTCTCTGACTTGGCCTCAGTCCAAAGTCATGCCTCTGCCAGGGTCGGCAGGCCTGTGGAATGTACTCCCGGTGCTAAGAGGTCGAGGTCATATGAGGACACTTCCCTTAGGAAGAAACCTAAGAAGGGACATAAATCGCATACCTCGACTACTGCCCCTGTCCCCCATCGACGACAACAGCGGCTGCCCGGGTGCGGTTTACTCCATCCATTTTGTCGACTACCCTGTCCACAATGACTGCGTCGGAGACCAAGACCACGACTACGACCTTGACTAAACTATCGTCTTCGTCTCATTCTGATGCAGAAAAAATACATCCATCGACATCCGCGATGGCGACACAGTTGATTAGCTGCACTCTTTCGACAAGCCACAGACACAAATCGTCTTTGACACCATCTTATTCGCCAATGACATTTGCTTTGATGACCCTGTCGACAATTCAGAGACCAGGATCTACCACGTCTTCATTAACGATTGCACCATCCACAATAGCCTCGGCTCTGTCTACTATTACCGTCACCAGGATTGCTTTGCCTCTGAGACCGGCATTAGCACCATTATCATCTACAGCACCGTTGATGACTGCACAGACGGGTGCCAGTAATCGCTTATTTTCCCAGGGGTGCGAGTGTAGAAAAAAGATGCCTCCAGCACTCTATTTGACACGCCCGAAATGTCACGAAATTTGACAGTTTTCACCCTGGACCCTGCTGTGTTAAAGACACCACCTGTCCAAATGCTGCAAGAGGGTAGCATATATGAAGAAAAGCCCCTGGAGGCTTTATTCTCTTACCAGGAAGATGTGGAAGGGTCACCTGGCCCAATTCTGCTAGCACTTCGTCAGCCAGTGCAAGCACCTGTTCTACCCACTACTATGCCTACAGTTCCCTTCGGAACACCACCGGCACCCAAGGGTATGTCACTAGACATACTGTCTACTTTGCAAACCTTGGTCACAGAATTGCTACAGTGTCTTCGGAGCCCTCCAGTGTTACTCTCACGACTTAACTCCACCACCTCGGCCTCCTCCACCAACACCTCAGTTGTTCTCTGTCTTAGTGGCAACCCTCGGGGACCCAGATACCAGTCCGGACACAGACACGTACCAGCATACATATACTAAGGATGAGTATCATGATCTGGTTCCAGCGGATAGGGAGGAGACCGCTGATCTTCTTTACCGAGATTCACCACCAGGTGAGACGGTTCGCACGTGCTGTGAAACTCCTCGACCACTTTCTGGAAAAACGGAGGAAGGAGGGTTTCCTATTTCAGAGGCATGAAGCCTCCAGAAAATCAGTTGCAGCCATCCCTATGCTTGATGACATCTGGGAGGATGGTTTGTTTGTTATGGAATATCCATTCTCTGCTCCTCCAAAAAAGAATTGCATGGAGAATAAATGTATAAAGTTCTGGATACTACACCCGAGTGTACTCGTACTCAGCCATGCCGACTCTGTAGTTTCAGATGCAACAAGGAAGAGATCAGCCAACCCTTCTTCTCCATGCATGGTGCCACCGAACAAGGAAGGATGCTTTTGGGAAGCAGGTGATTACCATGGCCACCTCTGCCATTAAGGCAGCCAATTATCTAGCTATTCTCTTCTGATATGACAGGGAATTGTGATATTTGATTTCCTGCCGAATGATACACAGGCTGAAATGCTTGCCTTATTGCACGAAGGAGAGGCTGCGTCAGATCATGCCATCAGCATAGCCCTAGATATAGTTGACACTGGTTTCAACTAGATTGTTAATGGAGCGGTGCTGAGGCACCACGGGTGGTTAGAATCCACCATCCTGAAGCACAGTCAAAAGTCATAGAC
The DNA here is from genome assembly GCF_040938575.1 of Ambystoma mexicanum. Taxonomy (NCBI): domain Eukaryota; kingdom Metazoa; phylum Chordata; class Amphibia; order Caudata; family Ambystomatidae; genus Ambystoma; species Ambystoma mexicanum. The sequence continues at coordinate 265,239,983 of NC_090922.1, forward strand.
ATGCCCTTTGATGGAGTGGACCTCTTTGGGAAAAAAGGTTGACAAGACCCTTTAGGCAATCAAGGCAGACCCGGATACAGCCCATTACCTAGGCACCCTGCAGCAGCGGAGACAGTCCTTTTGATCCATTAGGGGCCAATTCTCCAGAACCTCCAGGGATTATCGACCCTCAAACCGCCAACCATCTTGAACTACTTCGCAGGAGACATACCGAGGGAGGTTGCAAGTGTATAGAGGTATGCAGCGAAGGTGCAGAGCTTCCACCTGCACGCAAACTCCCAAGCAAGCTTGACCATCATCAGGACCCAGGCCCCACTTCAGCACCCCAGTGGGAGGCCAGTTGTAGCAGTTTGTTGATCAATGGCGCAACATCTCCAACCACAAATGGGTGCTCAGCATTGTTTGCCAGGGTCACACTCTCGGATTTCTGGGCAAATGCCCTTCTACTCCACCAATAAAGAAAAGGAAACAACATCTGCCCCTCCTCTTATAGGAAGTTTGGACCCTGGTAAAAAATAAAGGTGGCTATGGAAGCTGTTGCTGTACTCCAGTTACTTCCTGGTGAGAAAATGTCTGGTGGGTGGGGACCCATTCTCGATCTCAGACAGCTCATCAAGTTCCTAAAACCGCAAAGGTTCTGCTTGGTCACGCCACAACATGTTCTCGACCAGCTAGAACAGGAAGACTTCCTTTCCTCCCTGGACTGGGAGGATGCCTACTTCCACATCCTCATACATCGCACAGATACTTCCTTCGCTTTCTGGTACAAAGCATGCATTACCAGTTCAAAGCTCTACCTTTCGGCCTAAAATCAGCGCCAAGAGTCTTCACAAAATTCCTAGTTCCGGTGGCTACCCATATCCACTGCACAGCCATCTACATCTACCCCTAAGTAGATGACTGGCTAATGCGTGCCCCCTCACGGCCACTAACACTGCAGCACACCACAGAGACCATCCGATGCGTCACTTCTCTGGGATTCTCCATCAACTTTCTGAAGTCATGCGTATCGCCATCTCAGAACACTCTGTTCCTAGGTTTATGACTCAATGCACTGTCATGTCTGGCTACCTCCTTGGAGGAAAGGGTCAGCGCCATTCTCCACAAGATTCAGCAGCTGTCCACGCTACAGGTTACCAAAGTCTGTTCCATCAAATCACTGTTAGCGATGATGTCTTCTTGCATCCCTTGGTTCCTCACTGCAGACCGCATATGAGGGTTCTCCAGAAGTTTCTGGATGCTAGGTGTCAGCAAGGGTCGGGCTCCTGGAACGACAAGATCACCCTCACTCCAATGCTCCCGCTGACTCTCCATTTGTGGAATCATCGCAAGCACCTCACGCAGGGCGCTCCCTTTCACCTCCTGACACATCAGATCACTTAAACAACAGATGGCCCCCTGGAGGGGTGGGGAGCCCACACAGGCCAATACCACACCAATGGCATATGGCAGTCACAAGAAAAGGCACAACAAATAAACAAATGTCCTGGAGCTACGAGTGGTGCTCTGGGCCCTCAAGTCCTTCAAACCCCAACTACAGGGCAAGGTGGTGCGCATATTCACCGACAACACGACCACCATGTTCTACATCAGGAAGCCGGGTGAAACCTGCTCTCCCATACTGTGCAAGAAAGTGCAAGCGCTGTGGAAGTGGGCCTTATCACACAGCATGTTTCTCATTCTGTGTCATCTGACAGGGATCCACAATACCATTGCAGATTCCCTCAGCAGGGAGCTATGATCCTGCCATGAATGGGAGCTTCAACAGAGCCAAGTTCTTCTCTTCTCAAAGTGGGGTCACCCACAGATCGACTTGTTCACCACAGTGGGCCACTCCATGTGCCCCCGGTTTGCCATCTGATATCCTCAAGTGCGGAGCCTAGGGCACGCCTTCTCGATCCCCTGGGAGGACCCATTTCTCTATGTATTCCCTCCAATTCCGCTTCTACTGTGATTGCTAAATACACTCAAACAAAATCACTGCCGTATGGTCCTCTGGCATGGCCCTGTCAGATTTAGTACTCCGACCTCCTTCATCTGTCGGTGGACCCTTGCGTCAAGCTACCTCTCTATTGGGCCTGCTCTCCAGAGACGGAGTGTCTGTTCTGCATCATGACACAGCCTCCCTGAAGTTGACCACTTGGCTCCTGCAGCCCTAGAATTTGGACAGTTTGCATTACCTTTAAAATGCAGAAAGATTCTGGCAAAGGCTAGAGCTCCATCTACTCTATCCTGCTACAAGCACAAGTGGAAGTGCTTTACTATATGGTGTCATTCTCAACAAATCAACCCTCTTCGCATTTAGGCTCATCAAATCCTGCCATATCTTCTGTCATTGGCGGAAGCAGAGCTTGCACACGCATCCATTAAAGTCCATTTTGTGGCTATCTCTCGCATTACTTGCACAGCTGGAAAGCCTTCCCTGTGTTCTCTGTGACTGATTATGGAGTTCCTTGAGTGTCTGTTCCGGACATTCCCTCCGGTAAAGGCCGTAGCACCCGCGTGGGAGCTTAATGTGGCTCTCTCCAAGTTAATGGGTCCTCCATTTCAGCCTCTACACCAGGCTCCGTTAAAGTTTATATCAGGGAATATCGCTTTTCTGGCGGCTATTACTACAGCCAGACATGTTGGAGGAACTACAGGTTCTCTCCTGCAAGCCTCCATACTTGACTTTTCACCAGTCCATGGTGGTGCTACGCACTCATCCCTCCTTCATGCCAAATGTTCCAGCAACTTTTCACCTAAATGAGCCTCTGGTTCTGCCTGTACTCCTTGGCTCTTCCGCCTCTCCTGCAGGGATGGCATTGCACTCGCTGGACCTTGTTCGTGCTTTGACGTTTTCTATTGCACACACGAAAGACTTTCGCAGAACTTCACATGTTTTTGTCACATTTGAACCTGCTGAGCGAGGAAAGGCCCGTTCGAGGCTTCCATTTCCAGGTGGCTATCTGGCTGCATCTTCCATTGTCATCGGCTTGCAAACAGGCCTCTACCACTTAGACCAAGGGCGCATTCCACCAGGCTGTGGCTTCTATTGCAGCATTTCTTTTTGGTGTTCCCTGCTTGGAATCTGCAGGACTGCTGCATGAGGGATTCTAAGGAGGAGTCCTGTGTTGTTCAGGCAGTGCTTTGCAACCAATTTGTTTAAGGTGTGTGGTCCAGCAGTGAGTTTCCATTGCTTCTGTAGAGCTGTACCACCTCCCATTGGTCGTGTATGTATCCTGCTGTGTAATCGTATTCATAATCATGTGAATCCATGAAAGATCCAATGCTGGAGAATGAACAAGTTACTTACCTGTAACTCCTGTTCTACAGCATTGGTATCTTTCATGGATTCACATGCAACCCTCCCTCCTACCCCTCTATGGCTCTCTTCTTGGTTCCTACTAACACATTACGTGAACTTACATATCTGAAGATGGCCACCATTGGTGGAGCTAACGAGGACTGATATCATTGGCTGGGGCAGTATGACCCAAAGTGATAGCAATAGCTATATAAATTACAAGCAGTTTTTTAAACTTTAAAGCAAAACTGCTTTAATATTACCGAGGATCTGCAGGCTGATGACAGGAAATATTCATAAGCATGTGAATCCATACAATATACCAATGCTGGAGAACAGGAGTTACAGGTAAGTAACTCGTTCCTTATTTTTCTCAAGCTTTTTCCTAGTTTAAATGCTTCTTCCACAATTCCACACTTCTGACAAAGTCCACTTTTATTTGGTGACTGGCTAGGAGACAGTTAGAAAGGCCTTAGAAGAATATTTGGCTGGCAGTTAGCCAGTTAGTCGTCATGAGACAAGAAAGAGCAAGAAATGGATATAGCTGAAACAGGGCTGGTGATAGAATTCGGCAATTCTAGGCAATTTCATAGACATGCACAAGCAGAGGTGGATCGGAAACTACAATTGTGGACCTAAAAACCTCAAACTTGGTGCTAAAGTAAGGTGCCACTAAAATGTGATTTCCTTAGGTTGGCATACATTCTTCCACTAGCCTTGACTAGAGACTGTGGATGCATCCCCTATCTCACCTAGAATTGGTGGATATTTTGAGCCCTTCTCACTTGTGCAGTCCCACATTTGGAGATATGAAGGGTGTGTCTGTGTCAGGAGAAGGAATGGCTGAATGCCTCTGAACTTACCGCCTGGTCACCGTCCTCATGCCCTCCAACCAAACACGTTGTGCCTTGTCTGAACAGAGTGTGCACCAGGAATGTACAGCCTTTTGCACCCTGGAACAGAAAACGAGCCAACTGTTATGGCATGGCTCTTGGTCCTAATAACATAATTTAAGAAGGGGTAGTTCATAAGCGCCAAGCACCCATCTTGTGGTTTTGTTGGCTAGCAATGATTAGGCAACTAAAGGAAGATAATAATAATGGCTTGTTTACTTTGGTGGGCAGGGTGGGTGGGGATGCGGATGGAGATAAGTGGACCCACATCAGCTTGGAAAAGGAAGTCATTGCAGGTATCAAGGTATCTTTAATAAACATAGTTGCACACGGAATCATGGACATATATAGTTGTCCATGTGGCTCCATGGTCATCACTCTTTGGTCACTGATTTTGGCCCATGGTACATTTGTTAATGGTCTGTCCATGATTCACAGTTATTTCCTGTCGGTTCATGTATTAGGGACGGTCATCTGTGGTTTTGCCGACCACACCTACCGGACCACCTTTTGTGTCACTCTTGTATGTGTGGGTTAATGGGGGGATTATGGAGTGGGAGAGAGAGAGGGTCGAGCTGACGAGGGGGGCTAGGTGAGAGCAGGAGTATGTGTGCCACCCCCATTAAAAATAAAATGTGGATTACCAACAGTAGTCGAACAAAAGGCAGTTGAGTTAAATGTGGTTGATGAAACCACATCGAACCTTTCCCTATTTTAACGTGAAGTTCCCTTTTAAACTTAATTAACAGTGCCTGTTAGTTGAATGCTACTTCAGTGGCGATTTCCACAGGGATCAGAGACAGACCATGATCAAATCTCAATTAAGGCCGTCCATACAGCCAGTGCACAACTGTGTTTGACTGTCCGCGTAGGTTGCTGATGGTTGTATGTGGAACTCACCACTGAAACAGGAATCAATTTACCAGTTTGCAAAAAGAAGATTTGTTTTTGCAGCTTTCTTGCGGGTTGACGAAATCATTGCACTCAGGTGGGTGAAAAATTGTCTAGATCAATTCCTTGGTTGCTATTCATCGAACACGCTCCTCTGTGAATGCACTAGCACAGCCACCCCCCTTGTCAGACTGAACCATGAATGGCTTGCTGTACTCAAGTTGTGAAAGGATTTCCTGACCTCCAACCAAAGATTTGTGCTTGATGTTAGGCTTAACGGGCTCAGCCATGTTGCTGAGCTCTTTTAGCAAATTACTCCTATGAACTTCACCTATGTGGGTAGACCATGACCCTCCCTGGTCTTAGGCACTGGCCAGTCCTTCATGGCCTCTGGTAAGGTGACTCTAGTACCTCCAGCAGGTGACCGTTCTTGACAATACGTCATTGGGTGGACGTAAGATGGTAAATTAATCTTTTTAGGAGTTTGGCAGGATTGTACCTAGATGTTGGAGGTACTGTCCGCACACCGTAGTGTGATATGGGTTTATACTGCAATAGGGATTCAGACTTGCAGCATCCACTTTGCCAATAGCTGGGTTATACCAAAAGCATTCTTCCTGAAAAGGGTGTGACACAATACTTCTGTTTTTCAACAGTGCCCCACTTTTTGCTGCCATTCGCACTGACACTGATGCATTGGTTACTCAGTTCCCTGGCCAAGGTTTAGGTGTTCAACGATTTTACAAACATCATTGATGAACATGCATTATAAGTTGTGAATGTGTGTCTCCAGTGGCGAGTGACAGGACACATGGAAATGTAATGGCAAATTATGGTGCATCACCACCGGAGTGGTCCCCTGGCGCTCTGGCGGCTCTGAAAAAAGGGAGGGCATGGGTGAGTTAGTGGGAATGAGCTGGAAAAGTGTTGGCAGTCTCAACCCGGTTAACTCCGTTGGCTGGGCTTGGGGTGTTATATGGTCGGTAGCCATCGTGTACTGTTGTGTGAGTCTATGTGTGGTTTGTTGTGTTGTTGCAGTGTAGAGAGGTTTGTGCAGATTGTTGTGTGTATAGGCTTGAGGTTGTGTTTGGTTAGAGTTTGAGAGGTGTATGCATAGGGGTGAAATTGTTAGTGGATTGGTTAATTGGCATAGCTAACATTCACATATCTATCTAAGTGTGGCACACACTAACATTCATATTTCTGTCTAGGCATGGCATTCCAGCTGTGGCCCCTGCCACCATCCACAATCCCATCTAGATGTGACTATGGCCAGTGTTTGCAATTCCAACCTAGTGTGGTACTTGCTGTCATTCACAGTATCATCTAGGTGTGGCCCATGCTGATATTCACGATCCTATCTAGATGTGAGGCACGCTAATGTCTAAGATTCCATCTAGGTGTGGCACATGCTGATATTCACGATCCTATCTAGATGTGAGGCACGCTAATGTCTAAGATTCCATCTAGGTGTGGCACATGCTGATATTCACGATCCTATCTAGATGTGAGGCACGCTAATGTCTAAGATTCCATCTAGGTGTGGCACATGCTGATATTCACGATCCTATCTAGATGTGAGGCACGCTAATGTCTAAGATTCCATCTAGGTGTGGCACATGCTGATATTCACGATCCTATCTAGATGTGAGGCACGCTAATGTCTAAGATTCCATCTAGGTGTGGCACATGCTGATATTCACGATCCTATCTAGATGTGAGGCACGCTAATGTCTAAGATTCCATCTAGGTGTGGCACATGCTGATATTCACGATCCTATCTAGATGTGAGGCACGCTAATGTCTAAGATTCCATCTAGGTGTGGCACATGCTGATATTCACTATCCTATCTAGATGTGAGGCACGCTAATGTCTAAGATTCCATCTAGGTGTGGCACATGCTGATATTCACGATCCTATCTAGATGTGAGGCACGCTAATGTCTAAGATTCCATCTAGGTGTGGCACATGCTGATATTCACGATCCTATCTAGATGTGAGGCACGCTAATGTCTAAGATTCCATCTAGGTGTGGCACATGCTGATATTCACGATCCTATCTAGATGTGAGGCACGCTAATGTCTAAGATTCCATCTAGGTGTGGCACATGCTGATATTCACGATCCTATCTAGATGTGAGGCACGCTAATGTCTAAGATTCCAACTAGGTGTGGCACATGCTGATATTCACGATCCTATCTAGATGTGAGGCACGCTAGTGGCACATGCTGATATTCACGATCCTATCTAGATGTGAGGCACGCTAATGTCTAAGATTCCATATAGGTGTGGCACATGCTAACAGTCACATTTCTATCAACGGTGTGGGACATGCTAACATTCACTTGTCTATCTTAGCGGTTTGAGTGTTTGAGCGGGGTTGGTGTAGGTGGAAATCTAGCCTACGAGTACTACTCGTATCAGAAGTTGCTGGATGCTCTATTTCTTTCAATTTGCTGTATCACTGCCAGGGATCTGCACATGTCAACTATCGGCGCCCAGAAGTGGCCAGGAACCCTCTGCCTCTTCTGAACAGAAAATCCACGAGACAAACGCCCCGCCTTCTAGCTTGCCCAAGGTGTCGCCACCTTTTAAAAACCAAACCATGTTCTCGAATTTGCACGCTGCAGAGATGAGCACTGGTCTTAAAGTCGTAACAGGTGACGTGTGTTTAAAGAAGTATAAAACTGACGTGTCTTTTTTTGATCTTTCAGCTAAGCCTGACTTCAGAGAAATCCGATCTTTCGCAGAGACTAAAGCAGACAGCATTGCAAAGCAGAGAGCGCAGGAGCTGCTTATTTACAACCGGAAGGGGCTAACCAGGGTCTATCCGAAAGGACAACGTGTTGACTCTTCGAACTATGACCCCTTCCGCCTCTGGATTTGTGGCTCCCAAATGGTAGCCCTCAATTTTCAAACTCCAGGTAAACTACTGCAATTGCTTGTCAACGTTGTGTATTTGTTTCATGACTTTTGGTTCTTGTAGATACTGGAGATCCCCGGCCGTGGATGTGTATGTAAGTTACTACAGTGAATATTGGGTATGTGCTTTCAAGTACATTAATTTCGGCAGGTTGGGCAGCATTGGAGATCTCAGACCACTTTCCCACTAACACGACTACTGAATGTGCTTTGTGAATTAGAGATGAACCAAGGACTGTGCTGTTTGTACACACTCTGTTTACAGTTGTTCTTTTGAAGCACACGGTAACGGTTGTATGTTCTTTGGCCGTATTTCTCTCTGATTTTCCTACCACACACTGTAGCCCTTGCTTGTATTTGTCTTTTTTATTTATTCGTTTCCTTACTTCCGTCATTTTTTAGACCTTGAGTGTTTAGGAAGGCAGAGTTCTGAACAGTTGTGCTTCCCTAAATAAACATGATCTCCTAAATTCTACCGTTAAAGGCCCAATTAGGACCACGTTGACACTCCCATTTCGTAGTTGGGTAAGGGTGGCACAGTCCCTGGTTCATAATGTGGGCATCCTTTTACAAGTCTTGGGAGAAGAAATTATGCATAAAAAACATGACTACAAGATGTACACATGTTTTTTACACCTCAGGTACCACTTTAGAATTTGACAGACAGACTGCGCTGGGAACACAATTTACGTTTCTGTCGCACTCCTTTGCCTCGGCTGCCAAATCCAAATGCATTTCAGCCAGTGTCGTATTTTGAGGGTGGCGGAAAACCAATGGATGCCTATGAAATCCTCCAGATCTTAGCATGTGCTAAACACTGAGGGATCTCTACAGAATCCATGGAAAATACTCCCACCATGCACCCACATGGTGGTACACCCAGATTTTCGTGCATTGTTTGCACTTTGGATTGAAACCAATCAAAATTGCACAGACCCGGGTATGTCCGGTAGTGATAGAAAATTAACGCTAATTAGGTGAGCTCCCGTTAATCCACCTGCTCACAACATGACTGGAAGAGGTGATGAGCAGCTTGGTTTATGGATATCCACAGTGTACAGGAGGGAGGAGTAGCACCCTTTCCATCTGCAGGCAGCTATGGAAGCTGCGGCCTTTGTCCCACTCTTCCCTCCCGGTGTCCGGGTTGTGTGGCCACCTGAGTGGTGCAGCGGACGTATCTAAACCTGCTGTCTGACTCTGAGGTGCGCTGCCTCCTTAATGGAGATGTAGGGCACTGAGTCGGACCGCAAGCCCAGCACCAGTCAATAAAGATGGAAGAAAGGCGCGCACCGTGAAAGCGGATCGCAGGTGCAGTGCACTGCCGAAGACTGAGCTGGAAAGCGGCGCTCCTCCTAATTTGGGATAGCCCGCTGAGAATGGTGAGAATGCGGGGAGATCAGATCCCTTAGGCGGCCTGATGTTTGGAAACCAGTGACCACTAAGAGAAAATCGAGTAGACTCTTGAGCATACCACTACAGGGCACAGACACAATGCAGCCCTTTTATAAACATTCAAAGGAGACATAAACATGGCGCAAGGAGTTCTGCAAAAAAGGGCGCACCACAACTCTAGGTAAGTGAGAAAGAGAACACAGGAAGGGAACTCCTGGAGGTTCTAAACACAGGGCGGGTGCTGTGAGCAAGCAGAGGAAGAAGGTGGTGAACAGGGTCTGACCCCTTGCCTAAAGAAGCCAGGACGGGACGAGCTAAACCAGATATATGAGCATGGGAGAGAGGCATCAAACCAATACCCCAGTAAAATTCAATGAAGAGGACCAAATGAGATCAATGAAGGAACTACAAGACTCGCTAAAACTAGGACTTTCTACCCTGAAGGAAGAGAGAGACTGCTAACAATACGGCTGAAATAAAGCTGGAAGTTGCCAATCTCAGAGGTAGGTTGGAGACAACAAAACAAACGCCCAATGAGTTCACAGATAAATTACCAAAGCTACAGGCCGGATTGAATTCACTGCATGACTTGATGGAAGTCCAAGTGTGAGGCCCTCGAAAATAGATCACAATGGGAAACATCCGGCTAAAATTCTTTAAAAAAAAGATGCAAAGGTAATGACCTAGAATCTCTGATGAGATGCCCCAAATCGCTGCCACACAGGGAGCTTGAGCACCATATGGGGCTGGGCAGGTCTCATCGAGTTGTTGCACTCCTAGGAAAAGATGTGCAGAGACTGCGGGATGTACTCTTGAAGCCCCAATCCTTCACTTTAAGAATAAATTCCGAAAGTGGTGAGAGACCAGTGACCCCTTGAATTTCAAATACAACTATTCCAAGACTTATCAGGAGCAACATTACAGCGCAGAAGACTAAACGACAAACTCATGAAGGTTGGCTACACCCAATGGGTGTGATGTTTGGATACAAAGGTAGCTAGCACTAGATATCCACTCTGGAGAAAGGCTGCAAAGCACTCAAGATACCTCCAGTCCAAACGGATAACCAGCCAGCCTCTGCAACCAGATCTGAAATGAGTGGACTTTGACTTTGAACTCCATTGAAATCTAGGAAAAGAGAGAGGAGATTAAGTCGAGGTGGCCCCATTCCCCTCGAGGGGCAGCAAACCTTGCCCCCGAATGATACTAGATCTTATTTAGCACGTTCCAATGTAAGCTGTCTCTGGCGTATGATTGTAGAGACGGTTGTGGCTGAAAGGATGAGACGCTGAGATTACAATCTCATGAGCTCACCAGAGTTGCAACACAGAAGTACATGTGCCTGGGGTTGGTCGGCAGAATCCCTATGGTATGACCCCATACCCTATGAATAGTGTTAAATATTCTGTGTGTTACTTGTTAGGGGTATTTGCGGGTATACAATCTGCAAAATATACCATTGGAGATAGAGGAACCTTACATATTGGTACACGCTAGGGTCCAGGCAACTCAGGGATACACTGAGGATGGATGAATTACTCGTCAGGCAGCGAGGGGAGTAAAATATGGGACTGCTGGTATTCAGCAGCTAAACACTGTGTTTTAAGCTAGAAAAGCATGATTAGGATAATAACCCTAAATGTCAGAGGGCTGAACTCCCCAGACAAAAGATCACACTGCATACAACTACTAGAGCAGACAAACAGAGATATATCCAAGAAACACACCTATTGAAACGGGAAGACAATAGGCTTCACTGTAGAGCACACTCAACCGACCTATTTGCCTCCAGCCCTGCTAAAAAAAAGCAGGAGTGGCAATCCTGGCCAAGCGAGGCTTCCACTTAAAATACAACATTTTACTGGGGACAAAGATGGTTGATACCTATTGATCAAGGGAACAGTGGAGAAGAATAGCATCACACTGGCCTCTTGTTATGCCCCAAACACCGGACAGCAGACTTTTCTGTTAAGCCTGTTCCCATTAAACTCCTATCTGGCAGAGGGGGAACTGATCCTGGGGGGAATTTGAATATTATCATGAGCAGAGGGTTGGATCATTCTAGGAGGCATGGAACTCAAAACAAGGAGGTGACTAAACAACTTAAAAATACTCTGAAGACATAGGGGTAGAAGAGAATTGGCGTACATGGCTTGGCATGTGCATGCTACTTTTACTAGAATAACTAATTCATAACCTGAAAATCATTACACGAACGGGGGATGAAGATTAAGATAGGCCCCCTAACGTTCTCAGACCATAGTCTGGTGCGATTGGAACAGCACTTATGTGTCAGAAGAGATGCAAACTTACCTGTATATTGCCAGTTTATCTACTTCTGGATCAAGCAGTGGCTGCCGAAATAAAGGATCACATAAAAGCGTACTTTTAGAGTGTCTGAGCCCCACAGCAGATACTCATGTCAGTAAAAATCGGGACAGATTTAGAGCAGTAACGAGAGGCCATATTATATCAGCAGGGGCAGCTCTGAGCATGATTGAGACCTGAGAATAAGAGAAACTAACCTCTGAATTACTACAATTAGACAAACAACATAAAATAACTGGTTCACGTAAGATTTGGGAAAAATATACAATGGACAGGGGATAATTAAACTTTATACTTATTTATCAAGCAGAAAGAACTGCTAAATCAGAAGGAGAAATACCATGGAAGAAGTAACAAAACAGACAGAATGTTGGCCCACAACTTGCGGGCGATAATCAACAGGTCGAACATCCATGAGATTAAGGCAGAAGAAGGAGATCTTCAAAATAGTAGTAAAGAGAATCCAGAAGCATTTCACTATTTCTATAGCAAGCTTTATATTGCCAAAGAACACTGCTGAGAACACAAAAAGAAATATCTAGAATATGCCAATATGGAATCTATAACAGAGGAACAAAGGGTTCTCTTTGAGGGCCCAATCTGAAAGGAAGAGATCCATCACGCAATTTCCTCTGTCCAACCCCACAAGGCCCCAGAGCGAGATGGATACACAGGCCAGGGTTACAAAGAATTCTAAGTCATTCTGATAGAACCCCTTCAAAAGCTATTTAATTAGTTTCAACAATCGGGAGAGATTATTAAAACCATGTTCCAGGCAATGTTGCTATAATCCTCAAACCAGGGAATGGCCTGTCAAAGTGAGGCTCATATAGGCCCCTTGGTCTGCTTAATTTGGATTTCAAAATGTTCACCAAGATACTGATGCTGAAGTTGGAGAACCTCTTGCCCATGCTTATTTACTCAGACCAGGTAGGTTTAAAAAACACAGGCAGACCTTTGACAATGTTAGAAAGGTATACCACGTATACGATAAGGTTTAGGACGTTTTGACCGCATGCAAAAGTTTGCATGGTCAAAAAGTCCTAAAAATGCTACCACCAAAGGTTCGAACACCAAAAGTTCGAACCTTTGGTGGTAGCATTATAGGTAAGTTTAAAATAAAAAAAAGACTGCGGGGGCTGCAGGGGTGTCCCCCGCAACACCCCGCTCACTATACTGCGTGGTATAGTGAGCGGGGTTTTTGCGGGGGACATCCCTGCAACACACCCGCAAAAAAAACACGGGGGCTTCAGGGGTGTCCCCCGCAACACCCCGCCCACTATACTTTACAGTATAGTGAGCAGGGTGTTGCGGGGGACACCCCTGCAGCCCCCGTAGCATGTAAGTGTGTTTGCATGAGAAAGGTGCAAACTTTTGGTAGTTTGCACCTTTATCATGAGAACGATTTGCCCACGGTAATTTCAGCCACGAGCAAATCACTCGGATTCTATGATACAGTGCATTGCTTCAGGGGTACACCGTCCGTTCTACTATCACTAAATGCAGAGAAAGTGAGTAACAGGATGGACTGGGGTTTCCTCAATGAGATGGTAAGTGCCATGGGGATAGGTCAAATCTTTAGGAAATGGACTGTGGCCCTGTATGCTCACCCCTACAAAAATGAAGATAAATGGAAGCCTGATGAAGGAAGCAATAGTACTAAGAGGTGCCATTTATTACTGGTATACCTACTCTACAAATAAACGAGTGCTATCCCTCTATCGGAGGCACACAACTGTCTCCGAAAAGGGTTTCTGTCCTAAGGCCAATGGTGGTGCGCCTCCTATCTAAAAGAATAGGAGAAAGAAAGATTTCCCGCAACTAAACTAGAGCTAAACAATACTTCACTGTTCAGAATAATGAACCTCTCGTCAAGCACAAGCTAAAAACAACCAATGTGCTGCTAAAAGCACCTTATATTCTCACAGATTGGACCTGTTCTATATTCGTTAATATGGATGTTAATTAGGCTGTGCAATATTTGTTTCGGGTATCTCCCATTCACTGTTATGTTGCATGATTGGCTGTGATTCTGGCTGGAGGGCCCTGGGAAATGATCCAGTCCATCCATGAAACCGCTCTGTGGTCCAGCAATAAAACACACTCCCAAGTTGTTGTCCTATTGTTGCTGCCTTGATACGAGTCCCTCGATTTTGCCGGAAAAGGCTGGCTCAAATGCCAGTCCCATAGACACCCTCAAGAAAATGCGAACATCCTCTGAACATTGTTAACAGCTGCCAGCCAAAGAGAGTACCATTAACACACACTGGGTTTGTTTTTGGGGTCATAAGTACAAATCCCGATTTATCTGTGACACACTGTCAAAATTGTGTGCACCACCTTTACCCAGTTCTAAGGTGGAGGTACTTTGTGGCACGTTCTCTGTTCCACACTCTTTGCACCACAGAGATACAAGTATCATCAGTTATGTTGTGGAAGTAAATGTGAGAGCGGATGTTTGAGGTTGCCACAAAAATATACATGTTTGGAATGTAGGAATACTGGAGGAGTGGGGACAAGGCGTAGCCTAAGGCAGATTGTAGGCCTCCAGCAGCAGTCATGTTTATTTAATTATTTATTATTAATATTTGTATTGTGCACATAACTTGCAGGCAACTGGGCCTGTTGTAACTAGATGTTAATGCTGTTGAGGGGGCATACCCTACTTGGCTCACTGGCTCACCCATTTATTCTGTGCATTTTCACTTTCTCTGTAGACAGATACATGCAAATAAACCATGCTCTCTTTTCCCTAAATGGGCAAAGTGGCTACGTCCTGCAGCCGGAGTGCATGAGGAATGACTCATACAACCCCCAGCCGTGCGCACAGCCTACCAATGAGAAAATGAATCTGACTGTGAGGGTAAGACAAAAACCTTACCAAACTATCTGGGACGATAAGATTCCTACAGCAATGCTCCAGCCTGTATCTTGTTAACTGTTCCTCTGCTCTGTGTTCTAGGTTATAGGTGCCCGCCATCTGCCCAAGAATGGCAGGAGCATTGCCTGCCCTTTTGTAGAAGTGGAAATCTGTGGGTGTGAATATGACACTGGAAAATTCAAGACCACTGTAGTGAGTAAGTATCTAGAAAAGTATTAAAAGCAGCATGGACGCATGATTGAGAGGTCCTGGGTAACATGGCATTATCAGCACATAGTGTGTGCAATGCTATGATCCACATACTATTTTATTATGTATGTATTGGTGGGGAGAGTACTTTGACCAGAAGTTCTATATACAAGGCATAATAAGACATAGCAATCTCATTAGAGTCATTGCAAGTTTGTTACATAAGCCGGGATGGGATGGGGTTTGGAATCAGTCTCTGTGATGGGGATTAAATGGGGGGTTGGGGCATGAAGGTATGGTTGATTTCTCGGTATCCAGTGATGAAGTAGCCTGGGAAAAGGTCACCAGCAAGCACATTTCCCAAATATTCTAGGACTGGATTTAGAATATCCTAGAATATGTCAGGGAAGGCTTTTAGGGGTGCAGGGAAAAAAATCACCTACCTGGCGACTTTTTCCCAGCTGACATTTTCACATAGAAGCGATATCTCAGAATCAATCACAGGAAAGAAGGATGTTCTTTAAGGTGAGCCTGTAGCTGGATTCATTTGGCCTTTGTTTGATTCTTGGGTTTAGGGAGATCCAGTGGTGAAGAACAAATACAGTGAAGGAGACAAAAGGAGAGGCAGCACAGGTTGGACAGGGGTGCTTAGGTTGACAGGAGCCTGGAAGCAAAGGATGCAGTGGGAGTAAGCCAGGTACTGTGGTCTATCCCATGGATAGATTTGTAGACAATAAAAATGAGTTTTAATAGCGAGTGATTCTGCATAGATAGCTACCCCGCAAAAAGGCAGTGCATGCGAAGGAGTCAAGGGGGAGTTCCACAATCAGGCTAGAGCCGAACCTTAGTGGACTAAAGTGAATAGGAGAGTTTTGGTGGAGTGCAAACTGAAATAGGGACAGATTTTCGGAATGTTCAGCAGATGGAGCCGGGCAGCTCCTGCTATTACAGTGGTTAATTGTTGAAGGTTGCCTTTAAAGAGCACCTTCAGATTAAAAGCCATGGGGGATGGAGGGAGGGGATCAGTTAGAAATGATACAGGCGAATGGAAGGATTGGTGGAAGAGAGTAGATCATCAGGTAAACACCATCCGGTGACAAATTGCAGAGGGGCAGTTGGTGACACACTATGATAGTTCTGGGATTGAGGAGGAGAAGAGAAGAAGTTTTGAATATCATCGGTCAAATAGGTTGTATATGGAGTCGAATGAGTGGGCACATTTGCCAAGAGAGGAGGTATAGGAGCACTGACCCTTGTGGAACACAAAGGGAGAAGGGGTCGTGCCAGAGGGGGCCCCACAATGCCAACAGATGTAGAAGAGGTGGGAGCCTTTGTGGAGTGTGACTGGAAGCCAAGGTGGGTGAGTCTAGAGCAGTAAGTCATGGCCAGAAGTGTGAAATGCAACAGAGGGATGGAGGAGAATGAAGATGGATGAAAGCTGATAGAGATGAGACATGGTGAGAAATTTGGAGAACTGGATGAGCACTGTTTCTGTGGAATATCTGCTACAGAACCTGGATTGGGGAAGGTAGCTTCCAGGAGTGTGGAGATGCAGATGAAAAATGTAACAGTACTTTTCAATAGTGAGGAAAAGGAAGGAATGTCAATAGTTGACTGGGTTGTTTGGGCCAATACAGTTTTCTTCAAGATTGGTATGGCCGAGGCCCTCTAGAGGCAGGTTGTGAAGGTGCCAGTGGAAAGTAATACGTTGAAGAGAGGAGATGGGTAGGAACAGGTCAGGGATGCCAGACTGTCTTCAGTGTGAATGGGTCAATGACATCTGAGGATGGATTGGCAGACTAGAAAATTGGTTATGGTTCAGCTAGAGTGGTGGTGGGAAGTTTTATAGACAGAAGAAGGTGAGGGTGGGAGGTGATTAAGTAAAGGATGATGGCGGAGGTACATTCTGAGAGCAGTTAGGATGTCTTGCAGCTTGCTGCTCCTGGAGGAGAAGTAGCAGGCAAAGGTGTCAGCTGCTAGTGATGATTAAGAACAGGATCATGGGGAAATAAGGAGATGACAATACATAAATGGCTCCAGCATGTGGATGGTTTTGGAGCTCCACGGATGAAGTCATGGGCGAAATGGAGTAAATGGTCAAGTAGGGCATCGGAGTGCAAAGGGAAATGCAAGTATGAATTGAAGTCCAGAAACATTTGTCCAAGTGAGTCCGTCAGATGCAGAGAAAGAGCTTCATGAGATGATCTGACTCGACTAAGGAAGGCAATCCTGTATTCAGGCTTGGGTGCATGTGAGAGAGGTAGTAGGTGCATGCAGAGTTGCGGGGGTACAAAGGCAGTGAAGTAAGGTGTGAAATGGTTGCAAGAAGAGGGATCAATGGAGAGGGCAAAAGAATTGAGGGAGGAAGAGAAGATGTAAGGTGATTGAGTTGCTGTGAGTCTGATGGTTTTAGGGAGTGTCCAGAGATTGTTAGGCGAGAGTGAAGTCCAGCTGTATTCTGTGGGCCTCTGTCATGTTTCGGAGGTGCAGGTTGCCTTTGAGTATGGCTGGTACTGCTGGGCTGTAGGCTCGCCTATGAACCAATAGGGGCAGTGGAAATACCCCAGGGTATTGGGGAACAACCCACATTAAACTCAAAATAGCATTTAGGTTTTTCGTTTTATAGAGGATACATCTCAGCTGATAAAATATAAATATACAGCGGTCAGCAAATACATATTGCTTTTTAAGTAACTTTGTATGTGTTTCTGTGCACGCATTAACCTCAATCTGACTCTCCACATTGAAGCATAGGCGTGCACACAGTTTCTGTAAGGCTGTATGTGGCCAAATGTGGCATGTTCACAGTCAACAAAAAAGAAATCAAGTGCCAAGGACGAGTATGCTCGTCCTATTTGCACATACTTGCATAATAGCCTGGCTCTTAAGGGGTTAAGACATTGGTAGACAGTGCTATTCTTATTGACCTAGCATTATCCGCAAGTCAGGAAAGTGTCATTGCTTCGGAGCCGGGCGGACCGTTTGGCCATTACTGAAATACTTGGGGGAAGAGGGGGTGTTTGTGTTTATGTGTGTGTGTTATCTCTCTTACAGTGGCAGCTGAAAGGAGGTGGGCATCTGCCCTCTCTGCCCTGATGGCCCAGCCACCACTGCATGAGTCATTGATGGAAATCCAGCCATTTCATGCTAGTAGTAGATTTCCACTCTATATGGAAGGCGACAACTCCTACTGAAACAGATTTTGAAAACCACAATACGGGCCCATTCATCTAATATGTATAATATAGGTCGTCCTTTCCAGCTGCTGCACACCTAGCGCCTGATTCAGAAACCTTTTCCTATGTAAGATTCTCCCTGATCACAGAGGTCTTCTGAATAGGCTCATCCCCGTTGGGCAAATGCAGGTGTTCTTGTTCCCCTCTTGTGTGCAACCTCGTTAAGAATGTGGTTCGGGGAGGTGTTTCTGCACATTTAACATGTGGCTTCCAATTCACAAATGGGATTCACTTTGAAATCCACGGAAAATCAAAGCACCCCGCTGTGTCTGTTACGAACAGTGAAAGTGTGTTGCGCAGTCAGTGCACAGGAGTGTAATCTCCCTTATGAATTTGATTAGCTTGCAGATCTCGGTGCTTATGAAGTTTCCTCATTAATTGGTCTCATAGCCTCACTTATTTGGCTATTAGTTTTTTGACTGTTTTACCGTTTTGCCTTTGTCTATATTGTGATCATAGCTATTCTTCATGAATATCTGCATTGTTATTACCATTTATTGTTCTTAACCTCTTATAATCTCAATAAAGTGTATTAAACATTTAGGAATGTAATCTCTGGCACTTTGATGTGCTTTCATTTAAGTGGGACGCCATTGGCATAAACAGCTGCTGTCTGGCTTGCATGTAAATACAGGAATAGAAACAAGAAATACATTTTTTGCACATTTCCCCCTGACAGGACCAATCGATCATAGAAAAATGCACACCCAGCACCCGCGTGGGTAGTTGCAGGATGTTATATATCAATGTCGAGAGCGTACCAATGGCTGTAGTATATGCAAGCTATTTGTGAGCCCCTTCTCCATTGGTTGTGGTGTCTCATGGTGCGCTTCACCCCTCATTCTTGACCAATCTCCATGAGGTACAAACAGTGTGACATTTAAGAAATGAATACCTCATTCTTTTCTCATGCAACCTGAATGTCGGTATCCCCTGATGGTTTTCAGCCTTGTAACTGTACAACTTCACAGTTTAATTTGCATCTTTTCCTTGGACACATGTTACACCATCTTCCTTCTTCCCATGGGACCCAATGATCTCCTATTGAACACCATTTGGCACTGCTTATTTTGGGGAATAGGTACTCGTTCAACAAGTCTTCAAGTCATTACAAAAAACCATAAGTCAGACACTTTAAAATGCAACAGTATAAAACGCATCATAAATGGCAGAGGTATTACAAACAAATCAATTTTAACGGCCAGATAAAACATACAGATTACACAACCTGAAGTGGATCCCAAAGAGGAGAGCCCTGCTCGCAGCATCTATGCTTCAGACCATTCAAACCTATTATAAATGCAGATTTGTTGGCTTCCTCTTGAACAGCCATGATCTGTGAGTATATCTAGCCACTGCAAAAACGACAGCTTGCTGGGTGCATTGTCTTAAGAATCTCATTGCTGTTATGATATCTCTCATTCCATCTTCAACTCGACACTGCTTATTTTGGGGAATAGGTTCTTTAGTGTGTGTGCTTTAATTGACTTGGATTTTCTTGGCAGCATTAATTGGGGAGGAGGGCAGTGGTGTTTCTCTCCCTAACTTTTCATGACCCATTGTTTAATCCACTTCCTCACTCATATAGTTATTTCTCTTTGCTGTTATGTTTCCTAGTTCCACTTTTTATCAACCAGGTTCCCAACTGCCTGTCAGTGGTTCCATCCTAAGTGACCATTTTCTCCCAGGGGGGCAGTGAGTTCATAACCGGATCTACTCTTTCTTGCCCTGACCCAGCATCACTGTGTTCTTACTGACCTGTGTCCTTCACCTGCTTAAACTTCAGCTCTGAGTTGCAACATTTACTTGTATTGACGTTTTTCATTTGAGGTCTGAGAATTTGGTGTGCCTCTCTTTCCTAAACAATCCTTGCGCAACCTTCACCCTGCCTCTGGGGGCTCTGGCCTTGTCCCTGTGCCGTCTACAATTTGCATGAATAAAGTCAGTGGTCGTGGTGAGCGAAGTTCCACTCCTTTTATTTTTTACGTTTAACCGTTCCACTACTTTTTGCAACCATTTTCCCCATTCCAGAACTTTTGTTTTGTCGAGTTAAAGCACATTTCTCCACTGTATTACCCAATAGCAGTTACAGCTAAAGTGAAATCTGTTTCAACTCAATTGGCTGTCAAGGAGCTTAGCTGCAACACTTGAAAAATGTGTGGCATGTTGCTCCCCGCCCGGGTCACAGTTCCACTACTTTTATTGGTACACTTCGTACCACTGAATAAAGTGTATTTTACTGCAGGAAAGAATCTATGTCACTGTAATAATCTCAAATGGGCCAAGGAGCTGCTTCTGCGCTGGGGCCTTTTTCGTGCATGTGCAATCTTCATTCAGTGAGAGGGCTTGTAACACATACTAGTAATGTGCTTTATAGGTACTACGTGTGACATTATAAACGAAAGCTTTTCCAACTCTTGGTGCCCTTTGTACCTTACTCTACATATGAATGTGTTTCAAACCTAATGCATTATTGCACACTATTTAACTACTGCATTATGTCACATGAGCTATACTCTAAATGTGAGTTCTACTATGTCTTGTTTCCCTACATTTCCTCATGGAGTGCTTCTCAAAAACATATCTATCCCCTTTACTGCTCGTATAGAGTAGGAAGGGTGTACCTGTAACTAAGGCCACTGACATTCTAACAGGCCCATAGTCAATTCTATAGTGATTTCCTTAATTTGTACTTTCACTTTTGGGGTGTTGGAATTGTTGGCCAGCACATAATCCCTGATGGCTCACACACCCCTCCCCTCAGAAATGTGCTGGTCAGCTTTGTGAATACGGTGAACCGTGCATTTCTTACAATCATGCAATGAATGAGTGATTGTGACTTGGGCCTTTAAACTCTAAGCCTGTAGCCTATCAACATTGTAATCCTTGTTACAGTCGTTTTGGTTTAGAAATCAAATCTCGCTGTATGTATCTCCTCTGTTGCAAGGCTTTTTATGTCTTAAAAATGGGAAGGGGAGAGAGCCAGGGAACCAGCCATCGATGAGGATATCAAAGAAAGGGGGCACAGAGAAAATCTCAGTGCCATTTCAGGTCGGGGTGGGGGGAAAATATGACGAGTTGTGCCACCGGAAAGGCAGAAAGGAGAGGTTACATCGGGACCACTAGAGACTGAAAGTAACAGTGACCAGAATGTCCACAGTACCAAAATTGGTGGTATAATGACACTGGCAGAGCTTTGCCTTTGAAAAGAAAAGTCTTGAGTTGCTTCCGGAGCCAGAGGAGGTTCTACTGAAGTTTGAGAGAGGCATGTAGGTTGTTCCAGAGGGAGGCCTCAGCCGAGGAGAGAGATCTGCCCCCCACTCTCTGCTTGGAGAAGCGTTAGACCCGCAGAGAGTTGGAGGTGGATGAGGGGAGAGCTCAAGAAGGAAGATGTTTAGGAAGAGACAGCTGGAAGTAGTGCAGCTCCATGCCTCAGAAAGCCTTGTGGACAATGCAAAGGGTTTTGAATTTGATACTTGCAGCCACCGGGAGCCAGTGGAGAGATTTCAGAGCTGGAGAGATGCGATCCCTGTTCTTGAGGCCAAGGGCAAGTCTTGCACTCCTGTTCTGGATAAGTTGGAAAGCTTGAAGAGTCGAAGATGACACCAAGGTTCTTAGCCTCACAGCAGGGAGCAGGAAGAGGGCCTAGAGTGGGAGGCCCAGATGTTTTGGAATACAACTTCCATCAGACCTGGTCAGCATAACCGGATCATGGGAGTCATAGTCCAGAACATCTGGAGATCCAGAGGTAGCAGACCCCCGGTATAGAATACTGTTCATCTCATATTTTAATGCACACACGGGTACAGTCAACTGTTTTAAACATTACAAAGGAAAGTTCTGAGAGGTTGGGCATTAGAGATGCCCACTTTTTCACCCCGTTCAAATGGCCACATTCAAAATGTTTTTTTTTTCAGTGGATTGAAGCATAGCGCTTGCACTTCGGTTGTATACAGGAACAACATGTTAAAAATCGCATAGGGACATTTTACAATGTTTACCTAAACCTCTATGGTGGAAGCAGAGATAGGCACATTTTCAAGATGAAATACCACTTTGTAACACAGCAGTGTTTACGTCTAGTGTTAGTCCCTTAGAATACCCCTAGAGTTAAATACATCCAAGCCTGTAATGAGGTGGGTGCTAAAACGGGAGGTATCCTTATTTTTCAAACTTTATTGTTTCAAACTTAAAGCTTTCATTTTGTTTACAAATAATTAATTTTGAACCTATGATCACCAAAACAATGGTATATCCAGTGCTTGAGCACACATCAAGTCAAGTCATTACCATTGGAATCACTCTTCAATGTGTGCCCTGCGTGGCTATTTCTATAGATCCAAGCACCAAGCCCAGGCTTGTGGCTGAGATGAAACATTCCTTTGTGGGTTGAGAGTAGTTCCGTGGCGGAGAGGATAGTTTGGTTACCACATACAGCCAAATGCACTATGTTTGGGCATCTGTTGGATCAGAGTGGATAGGGGCATCGGTCTCAAAGCCATCACAAACGGACTACTCGGGTGCGGTAGTAGCCAAGAAGGGATACAGGTGACAACAGGCAAAAAACTGGAAAAAATTAGTATTGAACATTGTCAGACGCAAGCAATGCGGGGTGGAGGTTGCTTACTCAAGGATACTGGAGGCTTCCATCAGTGGATTAGTCAGTTCTAGGTTTGGAAATCCTGTAGAAAAGGCTAGATTGGGAGTAAGCAGATAGCAGATTCAGGAATAACCAGACCAAGAGTTTCTAAGGGATAGGGAACACCACGGGTCCTGGAATTTTGAATGGCATCCTCTAGGAAGAAAGACTCGACAATGCTGGCCAACAGGTACCACAAATGCCGGGTCAGCAAGGGAATCCCCCAGGTAACAACTTGGTCATGGCAAAGGAATTGACACCAGGCATCTACGCCAGTGTGGTAAAAGTGGGCCAGGACATAACCTTATAGTCAGGGGCATTCCCTGGAGACATTGACACCTGGCATTGTGAGTTAGCACATATGATATGAAACCAGGGGGGTACTGAAATTATTTCTGCTTTACATATGTGATATATGACAATCATTTTGTTATACTCTTTGAAAGTTGTTTTTCAAAAGGCTTCTCTAAAATCTCCTTTGTTTGCAGATGATAATGGCCTGAACCCAGTCTGGGGGCGTCCTCAGCAGCCAGTGACCTTCTCCTTCCACGATCCCAACATCACCTTCCTGCGCTTTGTCGTGTACGAGGAGGATATGTTTAGTGATCCCAACTTCTTGGCTCATGCTACAATTCCGCTTAAAGCCATCAAAACAGGTAAACTGTCAGTTGATGCATGTCAACAAGTGATCAATCAAAGCACAAGTCCTTAGTATCAATTATGAGCTGGTGCTATTCCCAAAGGGAATCTCTGCATAGAACACTTATCTATGTTACCTAAATCCATTTACTTTCTGCTTACTACCTGTCTGTTACCTGTTTCTATAAAAACAGCCTGTTACCTGCATCTCTACGACTTCTACCGGTTCTATGCACATCTACCATCTCTACATGTGTTTCCCTCATATGTATGTATTCTACCCGTGTTGGCCACATCTCTACAAAATCTAGCTATTGCTTCTGCTAATGTGGACTACATCCCTACAGCTTCTTCCTTATACTTGCATCTCTAAA
Organism: Ambystoma mexicanum; assembly: GCF_040938575.1. Taxonomy (NCBI): domain Eukaryota; kingdom Metazoa; phylum Chordata; class Amphibia; order Caudata; family Ambystomatidae; genus Ambystoma; species Ambystoma mexicanum. The sequence goes on from NC_090922.1 coordinate 265,263,655, forward strand.
ACTTCTGCCCGTTATCTGAAGCAGTGGAGATATAGGCAACAGGCAGAAGTTAGAGATAACTTCTGCCTGTTGCCTACATCTCCACAGCTTCTACCCTGCATGTAAATATCAGCAGGTTCTGTCTGTTACTAACCCCAATGCAGCTTTTTCCCTGAGTTATATGGCAACAATTTCTGCCTGTCACTTACATCTCAAAAGCTTTAAACTGTCTGCAATAGATCTGCTGTTGTGCTATCTGCAGTTAACAATATATGTGCAGAGGTGAGATCATGCTGTATCGTGCTTTTTCCAAGACAAGCATTTGAAGAAAATCATCCTCTTCATCCCTCAAGAGAATCCTGCAACATCTCTCATTAACTCTCACTTAGGTTATGTGGGCACCCTCTAAGCTAATATTCCCACCAAACACATCAAATGGCTTCAGACAGTGGAAGACTCAGCTGGTCGACTCATCTCTATGTCTTCTTTTCTGAGAGAGCTTCACAGGCTGCCTCTGTGGAAACTGCTATGCCTGACCTGCAAATGTCTCCACTGGACTGCTCCCCCTTACCCTGTCAGCAAGATTCTTTACCCCAGTTCACGGAACTGCTAAAGACCTGCCTTTTCAATCTGGTGTGCATTAAGCTTTTTCTTTCCGAATCTCCTGCTCCCTACCCTTTACTTAATTGCTCCTATCCGTGTTTCCTCTTATTCATTCAAGCCATAGTAAGGCTTTACTTTGCGGTGTGCACTCTACAAATACTGGAATAAAAAAACAGCAGTCTCTTCAGATTCTTTCTGTCACCTTCTTCTATACAGCTTCCAGTTGTTATCAGATCATCTCTACAGCACCTACCTATTGCCTTCAAGTGAACAGATTATATGGCCTACACCTGTACAACTTCCTTTGCATACATCTTTACAGCATGTATCTGCTGCCTATGTCACTTCAATGTTCACCAACATGTCTAAAGCTTCTTTTTCTAACATGGCCTAATCATCTGTCTATCTTTACCTAAAAATGTATAACGTCTTGCTGACCTGCATCGTTGCAGCTTTTGGCTTTCTGCCTATAACCTATGTACAGTTCTTGCCATGTTTCTTCTAAGGGTAGCTGGCTGTAAGTTGGATAGGTTTTTACAGGCAAATGCAGGCGGCATTGAAAGGCATATCCTGAATCCGGGCATCCTGGGATAATGTCCTGCATGTTTCCTGTACTGCCATGCTCATTTGATGCACTAGGGTCATCTCGTGCACTGTTGGCTTCAGGCCTTTCTTTGATAAAGGTCTGCACGTCATACTACAAGCGCTGGTGGGATAATATTGAATATTGAAATATCAGACCATGCCTGGAGGCTGTTCGGTGCCCTTGCAGATTCATTCTGATGATCCTGGTAGAATCATTGGGAGTCACATTTTGGTTAGTGCCTGGTATCTCACTTTGTTCATATCCTCATAAACTGTCTCACCACATCTTCTCATCTTTGTGTTATTGTACAGGCACCCTTCCTGGGAATGCCTCAGCTATCAACAAAAGTAATTTCTAGTCGGAATTGAGATCCCCATTCTTCAAATAAATACAAAATAGAAATTGTTTAGTTTGTGGGCATTATGATGGCAGACTCCTAAGCTTTCATCCTTCTTCCCTTGACCCTGATCCTGCTTTCTTTCTGTGTTCTACCAATGATTCAATCTTGTGAGGGTTCTGTGAGGGGAAACAGTTAAGATGTTCCCTGGGCATTGGGGCATTCACTAACTTTTATACGATAGTTCACTTGGTGACAAGCAAGAAGTTCGGTCTATGTAACAAGTGATATGATTTGGCAATTGATGGAGCTGGCTATTTAGGGGAGACTGTTTACGCAGTGGTCAGTCATTTTAAGCAAGTACATAAATCAGTCTATGTAGCAGTTAGATTGAATTGCACATCAACTGAACCTGACCACACAAGGGTCTAGCTATGCAACAGATTGATCTGGCTATGTAGAGAGACTGGTTATGCAGTGTCCAATCAGATTAGGTGAGTCAATAAATCGGGCTATGTAGCAATTACATTGAATCGCAGATCAACCAAACCTGACTATGCAAAGTTCTGAATAAGCAACAGATAGATTTGGCTATGCAGAAGAGATTGGTTATTCAGTGGTCAATCGGGTTGTGGGAATTTATCGATCAGACTATCTAGCAATTATATTAGATTGCACATCAACTGAGTCTGACTGTGCAGGGTTGTGGCTATGTAACAGCCCCGCTGGCCAAGACCGCAAATAGGTTTGATTATGCAAAAAATAAAACTAGCTATGCAGCAAATTAATTTGACTCAAAGAAGTCATGACATCCAATAAAATAATGTAAGCAGCAGCAAATAAATCCAGCAGGGCAATAAAGATTACCCCTGGTATAGCGCAAGGAGACTTGATTCTATGTCAAGACCAGAGGCAAGCATTATGCTTGTTCAAAGCTATCCACCACGGTCACCGATACACGTGTTATTGTCTTAAAATAGAAACACTTAAAAGTGGCATCGCTAGACCAATCTGTTACCCTCAATAATAATAATAATAATTTGCATTTATATAGCGCTACGAACCCTCAGGCATCTGAAAGCTGCTTATTATTACCCATGGGATGTGGTGCTCATTTATCGACCTCGGAAGGATGAAAGTCTGAGCTTGACCCTGCTGGGATTCGAACCTGCCTCAGCAGGCTCTGCACAGATGTCAAAGCGAGCACAAGATGTCTTGAAGACTGAACCCCGGCACTAAAAGCCTTGGACGCCATGGCTCCCCTCACTGATTGTGCCCCAAAACGCGTCACGTCAATGCCTGCCAGGGTCATGACTTCTCGCACCCATCTGGCTATTGTCGTTGATGCTACTTCCTTAAACGGCTTTCTGCGCATAATGAGCAGTTGAGAAACACCCGCTGGCCTGACTTTGTTCGCCCAAGACTCATATTCCTTGGTACAATTTGCAATGCACAATTGCACCTGTCTCTGAAAATAAGGATATGAGATAATCTTAGAGTGGCATTTCGTCCTCTTCATGATCGAAAAAGACAACCCTTCTGGAGAATAGGTCTTTCTGTTTACTTTGAGAGCCTTTACAACTGCCACTCTCCTACAGGATACGAGACACGCAGCATAGCTAGCTTCCCCGACAACTGCTGGTCTGACAAGTCCCTCTTACGTGGCCAATCCATAAATAGCCTCAGCACTGTGTTGACATCCCACAGCTGTCCGTATTTAGGCATGTTGCGCATGCAAATCTTGATGCCCCATAGCAACCTCACTACCACCGGGTGCTTGCCCCCCGGGCCCCACCCACCGGCTCATGTCCCGCTGAAACTGCAGACCTGTACACTCAGATGGTCCTAAATGAATTGCCCCCCCCCCTTTGCTCTAGGGAAGCCCAAAAATGTAAAACTTGTACTACTGGGTCTGAAACGGGATGTATACTGCGTTGGCTGCACCATAGGCACCCTCGCACGCACGCTGCATCATAGCTCCTGCGGCTAGAGGGGGACTGCTTGATAAAATCTGCAGCTGGTCCCGAAATTCCTGGCAGACTATCTGCTCCCGACACCCTGCACACCAGCAGCTGTCTTGTCTTCATCAGAGGATGATAATTCCATGACAGATCCGACAGGAGATCCTGCCTGGGAGGAATCACTTGCGGAAAATCCAAAGAATGTTCCATCAGAACTAGAAACCATGGTTGTGATTTCCAGTTTGGCGCTATCATGACAACCTCTGCTTTCTTTGGGCAGATCTTTTCTAGGGTCCTGGTTAACATCATGAAGGGGGGAAAGGCATAGTGTACCGCAACTGACCATGACTGTAGAAAAGCGTCTGCCAACTGAGCCTCCGGATCCTGCCTCTAGCTCAAGAAGTGTTCAATTGACTGTTCAACCTGGATGTGAACAGGTCAGTGTCAAGGGAGCCCCAGAGGGCTGCTATCTGTACACATACTTCCCTGCGGAGCTTCCAATCGCTGGAGTTCTGCCAGTAGCAGGAGTTCCAATCCGCTGCCACGTTCTGGACCACTGGCAGGTGCTCCACCTTCACAGATATCCTCTGCTCAAGGCAATGATACCAGATGTCTTTTGCCAATTCCGCTAGTATCCTTGATCGGGCCCATAGGTGATTTATGTAATGTACTGCTGAAATGTTGTCCATCCTGCAAAGGATGCAACACTCCACTCTGTCCTTTGTGAATGACGTGATTGCGAACAATCTTGCAAACAATTATAGGCAGTTGATTTGGAGAGACAACTCCTCCTGCGACCACTTGCCAACCATCTCCAGGTGTATGCATCTCGCTCCCCAGCCTGCCCTGCTTGCATCAGACTCTTGACCAGTTCTGGGGCATCTCTGAAGATTGCCTGCCCGTTCCAGGCTTCCATGTTCTGAAGCCACCATTCTAGCTCCAGCCTCCCCTCCTGATCTAGGGGTATTAACTGATGGCAGCCCAGGCCCTCTTGCAGGTGCTGAATCTTCAGTCTTTGCAGTGCCCTGTAGTGCAATGGGCCAGGAAAGATTGCTTGGATGGAAGCTGCTAAGAGCTAGCACCGGCAAGAATAGTACGGTCTTTGCCAGCGCTGCTCTCAATTACTTCTTTATAGCTCTCATCTTGGGAGGAGGAAGTTCCAGGGTCACCTTCAAGGAGTCCACAATGAATCCCAAAAACTCCACGCGCTGCCTGGGGATGAGCTCGGATTTTTCTTGGTTTAGGCGAAACCCTAGCTATGCTAGGAGCTGAGACGCGCACTGCATCTGCTGGATGAGAGCTTGTCTGTCGTCCGCTAGCATGAGAACGTCATCCAGGTAAATTATCATACGGATACCTCTCTCCCTTAAGGCAGCTGCCACCGTCCTCATGATCTTCGTGAACGCCCATGGAGCCGAGGCGAGACTGAACGGGAGGCACCTGAAATGCCACACCCGTTGGTTCCACCAGAAACTTAAAAACCTGTGGTGTTCCCTGGCCACTGATGGGCGTCCTTCAGATCCAGTCTCACTAACTAATCCCCTTTCCGAAGAGTTTCACTGAGGAGGCACACTCCCTTCATCTTGAAGTGCCTGTAAACTAGCCACCCATTGAGCTCCTTTAGTTTGATGACGGGTTTCATCTTCTCGTTCCTTTGCACTAGAAACATGCTGTTTATGAACAGTTCAGCTGTGCCGTTGCTGCACTGTTTCTTGCTAGCTGATGCAGTTCTGTCTCTAGCAGCTTGCACTCCCCCTGCTCTTCTGCTCTTACACTAACTGTCGCGGCCTGCCCTGCTGGACTGGTTCTGCTGTAAACTCCAGTCGAAACAACAGCAATGCATCGCTGGAAAGCTTCTGCCATTGCTCTAAGCACAGCAGTGTCCTGCCTCCCACTGGGGGATAGTGGACTCCCTTTCACACCTTGTAGGGCTCCTTGGTGCCGGTAGTACCCTCACCCTCTGCGTCCTCTACCACTTCATCCTCGTGCCAGGAAGAGGTTGTTTTGTTGACGAGAATCCCAATGGTGCGATCTTGGGTTCTGAGGTCTCTTCTGCGAGTGAAAGCGACCGGATGCACAACCTCTAATGCGGTCAGTCCCTGCAAAAACTCTAGCACGGAACATTTTCTTAATGGAGGACTGTGCCTTCTCGAAGGCCATGTACGTGCCCACAAATCTCCCAATCTCTGTAGCAAAAGCTTTGCCGAACAGTAGACCTTGGGCAGCCTCCCCTGCTTTGTAGGAGGCCAGGTCTCCAAGTTTATAGTCAATCTTTAAAAACAGCCCCCTCCTTCTCCTGGACCATAGGGCACTGTTTGCATTCCCTAAAAGGCACACTGCTCTTGCAGTCAAGCTCCAGGGTGTTGCTACTTTCCTTGGTAGGTCCGGGTGGGGGCGCTTTGACTGCATGCCCAGCATGACTTCTTGCTCAATCGGTTTATATAATCTTTGGGCCATGTAAGCTGTTCCTCTTGGTGAACGTAAAAAGTCGTTTAACCTAGGGTGAACTATCGACTTTGGGTCGAACATGTCTGTCAGCTTCTCTTTGAGCGCTTCCAGGTGCTTTTCCTTGCATCTACACTGCCCACTCTTGGATCTCAAAGAGGATCTTGCGTCCAACACATGACTCGGGTGAGGAGTCACCAGCCCCTATATTTTGCACCCAGGGGGCGGAGCTAGGATGCTCGTCATGGTCGACCACTTCATGAAAGCCCCTTTAAGCTTTTTGAATGCATAGACAGCCTCAGGAGTCTTTCTTTTTTCCCTCCTTCACTGGACCGGGGGAGTCAAAGAGGTCTTCTTCTTTTGGGTCTGCTCTCTCCCCTGACATGCCTCCTCCCTATGAGGTTGGCTAGAGGACATGCTACCATCTACTTCATGTTCTTATGATTTAAGGCCATCCCCAATTAGGTTTTCTAGTGCATCCAACCTTTCTTGGAGCCGGCACACTCCTTGAGCCACCACATTTACTAGGGAATCCCCCAAAACTCTTTTGAAGCTCAGAGTCAGGTCTTAGTCTTCGTCTAATATCATCTGGTCCTGACTTCCCTCACTCTCATTCTCCAACTCCATGGCATGAGTCTCCATTAGTACCAATCCAAGTGCTGTCTGCTTGTCAATCTGCTTCCAGTCCTCCACACGTCTGTGCAGTTCTAAACTCTGCACCAGTGGCTCGGAGCTCTCTGTATGCCGCATCCTGTGTGAAGCGTTCCGATCTCGTGATCGGCTCTACCTGCACTTGTGTGCGAGCCTACCAGCGATTCGCGCATTGTGGGACGCCTTCAAAAACACATTGGCAGCCGAGGGGAGGTCAGTGGCTTCCCCACTCGGTTGCGCTGCATTGAGGTTAATGTATGATGAGCGCAACCGGGTGCCCTGCAGTGAGGTAGGTCCTCATGAGTCCTGCTGAGTCTCTCCTATTCCTGTGAAAAAACGCTGTGCTCTGACAAACGCTGAGTAACGCGTGCGCGCGCCTGACTGAATATCAGGGTAATCCGGCAAACGCTTTGCGCAATTATATTATGCATCTACCCTCCTGGAGAGATACTGATATGCCAAAATTATATACTGTAACATGCATTTAAAATACCCAATTATCCAGAGCTGAAACGAAAAGGTACTTATCTGGAGGAAGAGGAAAGGACATTGGCAGGAAGTGACTAGTGGGCCCAGGGACACGAAGCAGTGCAAAGGACTTCCAGAGACTCTGGGGTTCATGGGAACAGTTTGTTTGGAAATCACAAGCAAATGAGTCTGGCTGTGCAACTAGTTAGTTTAGGGCAGCAGCAGAGAATTTTTGCACTGAGTTAGAGTCAGACGTTAAAAAATCTGGTTTGCAAACATTTAGTATTAAAAACAATGACATATAAACCTGACTATCCAATACATTACATTTGTTCTGTGGTAAATGGATGTGTATATGTGACATTTTTTTTTATTTGTTTTTTAATCACTTCGGATTTTTTAACAAAGATATGTGACAATTCATGTTGAAACATCAGTAATGAAAGCAGGCTGTACAACACTTTTAAAATGCAGCTAATACAACTGGTTGTGTAACAATTCATTTTAATGTCAGCAAGTAAGCTTAGCTAACCAACAACTTAATGTAAACTGTAACAAATAGATCTGGCCATGCAACACATTGATTTACCTCAGCAGTCAGTAAATCTGGCTTTGCAACAGTCAGTTTTAAATTATCAGCAAATAAGTATGCCTATGCAGCAAATTCATTTAGGTCAGCAGATGGTAAATTTGAACGAGGTTACACAGTAATATACACCAGCAGCAAAACAAGTCTAGCTATGCAACCATCATTTTTAGTTAAGCAACAAGTAAACCTGGCTAGACAAGCTGTATATAGCTGTGTAGTTTGTAAGTATGACTATGTAGCATGTGAAATCTGGCTGTGTGTGAAATTATATGGCAGTCCAGATGATGAACAGATGGTGTCAATTGGTCAGGAGCATGCTCTTGTATCGTCCCTTGCCTAGCTTTTCCAGCAGGGTTTCAGGTGCACATCTTGGTAATTGCATGGACGGACAAACAGGAGATACCCTTTACCATGGTTCTTTATCGGCTGCCAGGGCATGGCTGCTCCGCAGGGTTCTGATTTCAGTGGATGGGTGGTCGCGCATCCCCAAGGTTCACAAATCGGAGTCCAGAGAGCCCAGGAGGAGGAAGGGGAGAGCTGTAGTAGTCAAGAGAGGGCAACATGAAGTTTCAATAGCACAAGATGGGGTTGAAACACAAGGCAGAAAGCCCAAAACATAGACCCAGAACACTTACAGAGGATATTGCTAGGGGCCTGGGCACCAGACAAAAGGACAATAGGCAAAGCAAATACAACAAGAAGATTGGGAAGAATATCCAGGAATCGAATTCAAAGAATAGCATTGTCTAAAAAGTTTACAGGTTAACATTGTAAACAGAGGTGGATGAGGCACAATCTTGTGCAATTCCTACTATGAATGGTTGGCACTGGTAACATGTGAATTATTCAGAGCAGATCTAGAAGGAATATCTAAATGCTAAGAGATGCCCAGAGCTGGGCTGGGCCATGCTATACACAATATTGTCATGTCTCATACTGCAGATTTGCTGTAGCATGCAATGGTAACTTTTGTAAAAGGAGCAGAGCATGTCTTACCTAAGGAAGCTAGAGTATCTCTTCATTGCACTCCTAGGACTAGGACATCTTGGACCCCCCATGTTCATAAAGCATAAAAGCTTTCACAGAGACACATGGTCTCATTACAAGGTTGCCGGCTCGGGAACTACAGAACCGGTAAGCATGCCGGTACCGTAGTTCCCGGACTGGCAAACTACGAGTTCTGCTCGCGTGTGCCTCTCCAGCTGCCAGGTCTGACCTGGCGGCTGCAAAGGCACCCAGAAGCGGAGCACGTCGGATGCACCGGCACCATTCACGAATGGTGCCGGTGCATCCGGCTTCCCCATTCCCATTGAACCATATGGGGCTCACATGGGAATGGGGAAGAATATTTTCCAGTGCCCTGGAATGGGCAAATACGGATCCGCCGGGGTTGTAATACCCTGGTAATTGCCCATTCCAGGGCACCGGAAAAATGACGAATCTGGCAGCAGCCACTGCTGGAGTCGTAATGAGGCCCACATTTAGTTGTGTAGGGCAAGTTTATTGGGAGCCCAGATAACATTCCTTCAGTGATGATCCTCCAACTCCCAATCACCACGTTGGAGTCCCGACACTGAAGCACACACGTTCCACATCCTCATGCGTTACTGCACCATGCACGAGTGTCACTCTCAAAAACCCAATTAGTTGTCATCATTTATTCGCACATTACACAAATGCAACTCCTTGCTACTTCAGGTGGTAGGCATCAGGCGTTTTAGCAGAAACATAGCGGATGCTGAGACGGTGGGGAGTCAGTGGTACCAACACTGTAAGTTGCTGTTTAGCACATACCCAGTTAGCATATACAAGCATGTTTGAATCTTTCTTGTACCTGTTGTGTTAGTCCTTGTGATAAATGTCTTGTTATATTGTGCAAACAAAATAATGAAAGGGAATAGTAACAAAAAAAGGAAAGCAAGTGACAAATGAAGGATGGAAAAGGTGCTAGAAGCACTGTTCAAGTCAGACTGATACCTTCAATTGGCAGCTTTCTGTTTCCTCCACACACTGAGTAACTTGATATGCGAGTTCAGTGCCTGAGGTCCCTGCACCCTCACAATACTTCAGCACAAAGTTCTCCAGTTCTTATCTGAACACCAGGAAATAAGTTATAGTTTATTTTATATTCGGTGTAACATCTAACAACAAGTAAATAATCAAGGTAGTCTGTCTCTTTTATTTGAGTTTTAAATCATTTCTGTCCTAACACTTAATGCAAGTCTGACTCTTACATGAGAGACTTCCAACCAGGAGCTATTGATTAAACGTACTGTAGCGTGATCTCCTGGGCTATTCATTATTATTCTAAGCCGATTTAGAAACTAAAAAGTGCTTGTTGTGCCCTAATGTGGCCCTTCATTTCCGTGATGCCTTCAGCCCTTGTACACACCCCACTTGCAGTATCAGCCTGGCACAATTACAATTGTAATAGCACAACATTCCTCATCTTTTTCACAGGATTCCGATCAGTTCCACTGAAAAATGGCTACAGTGAGGATATTGAGCTGGCATCGCTGCTGGTCTATGTTCAGATGAAGAAGACATTGGTGAGTAATGAGCACTTCAGTTCTTGTGAGATATGTTGTTCCCTTCTGCATATTCATCAGGAGAAGCCCAGTTCTGTAATACCTTTCTCACTCGCTCCATGTTTTATAGATGCTCTCAACATCTTGATGTCATCACTGGCATCTGGAGTACTAAGATATCTAAAATAACCATTATTCCGGCATGGACATAGGATATGGCACCCTTTGACATTTAGCGAAATACTAAGTACCTCCTAATCTTATTTTTGCTTTCCTTGGCCTTGGTTTACGTTTTGCTGAACAGGCAGGGCCCTCTGGTTATGTTTTGCTATTTTGTAGACTGCTGAATTGCAACAGAGACATCTGTTACATAATGAACCATTACCGCACATGGTTGAATAAGCACAGGTGCACACTTTTCTATTAGAGAAGGAGAACTCGTCTCTTCTTTAACAGTAATATGTGCCACCCACCTTTTCTGCCATTGATGTTTTTCCTGGCTTTGAACTCATTATAAATGGACAAAGCTTGAAGATGAATTTGTACCCCTGACTTGGAGCCATCCTACACATTGCAGGGCAGACTCAGACCTTCATCTTTAAATGTTGATAAATTGAGTACTATTTAATTGAGTTTAATAACAAAATATATTATCACTTGAAATAATATAATTCCTGAAGTTGCTGCCCTTGGTTTTGCCCCGGGTAATAATTTGGGGGCAGGCATTATCCCACAATGATAACCCCTCACTCCATTTATAGGACTTCATTAATACAGCACTTAGAAGTGAGAGGAATTTGGAATGACGAGCATAATAGAAACATGATATTATTATTATTATTATTATTGGGATTATTATTAATAATAGGGTTATTGCTAGAAAAGACAAACACACAACTTATATCAGCCATTTCAGATTCTTGCTTTCAGTCTGTTACATCATCACCTTCCAATAAAAAGGAGGGTTGGTTAAATGACAACTGTAAAATGCCTAAAAAGAAGTTACTTGACACACTAAAAAACATTCTGACTAGGCGCATTGAGATTGCGGCAGCGAGGGCTGCCTATAAACAGGCCATTATAGATAGAGAAAAAAGGACTAGACGAGTCCGTCTGACTGAACCTCATTGATGCTTATTCCCAGAAAGAAACTAGAAAACTAGAACATTTTGGATAATTATAAATCAAGGCACAATCTATCAGAAGGGCCCAGTAGACGTTAAAACTACTATTGAGCACCAAGCTCGTTTAACTCACTTTTCTTCTATATATTCACATAATTCTAGTGACGTTCTTCTTTTAGACAGGCCTCCTGTTGTTGCTAAGCCCATGTTAAACCATGGAAGTCAGGTTTATACAGTTCCATTTGATAGCACTTAGTCTGAGTTTCGAGTTGCCATACATAAGCAAGCTTTAGGAAGATGCCCTGGTCCAGACGGTACCCGTCGATCTGTTCAAATTACTGAAACAATTCAGGGTTCAGAATTGTGGGGAGCTGGGAGCTATTTAGCTCCTGCTTGTAGCTTAGAAGAGCCTTGTTAGCTTAGCATCAATAACGACCAGGAGCAATTTTTTTCTCCCTTGGCCAACTGATGCAGAACAAACACACCTATGTGAATTTAACACTGTTAGTTTGGGACAACCTATAAGTAAACATTAGGACGCATCTATACTGCATTTAAAGCATAAGAGGAGTCATAAAAAATGGACAAAAATATATGTTTGCATCTAATGTGGAATTTTGATTTGTGATCGCTATGCACTGGTTCCTTTTTCGCCATTAGTAGCTCCTGGTCCCTGGTTAATGCTGGATACTGTGAGAAACCTGAGGGCGTCCTCACATTTACTCCCCTACAATCCTTTGCTCAGGTGGCCAGGGAAGAGCCATCGCTTTTGGATCCCGACCGTGGGGGAGGACAAGCGAGGGAGGATCATCTGAGTGGTGGGGGTGAGAAGTCGATGCCTAAGTGTGAGACATGGTATTCCCCTCCTTTTCCAATTGTGACTTACCTTACCCTCCCTCAGCTTTCGTAGGATATTGTTTTCCAAATCCTACCTTTCCCCTTCAAATCCAATCAAGTACTGAGAGGAGGAAGACAACCCCTAGAGTAATGCAGATTACACATAGAAAACACCACTTTAGTACTCGGATGAAGAAGAGGGTTCTTGAAGAATACAGAGCTACAAGTCAGGCATGTCCCAATAACTGATGTAATTGGATCAGGCCAGTCGGGAAGAGAAGGCCAAGCACCCACACCTGAAACCCCTTGACAGGGCCCAGGTGTATAAAAGGTGGCGCACAAAAAAGAGAGTCAGTCAGCAGTTAGGAGAGCAAAAGGGAGGCTGTGTGCCTGAGTTCGGCAGAGGATCCCTTTTTGTGTGGAGGCAGCCATGTTGGGACTGGGAACAGAACCAGGTTCCAGGCAGAGACATTTGGGACCCAAGGCAAGTGGGCCATATTGTGGTCACAGGTGTGGGAACCTCCAGCACAGTGAACTGAAGAAAAAGAAGGAATTAACAGAAAGTTCAGCACAACCTCAGAGAAACCGGCAGGGAACGGGACGCTGAGGCGCTGGAGGAAGACTCACTGGAGCAGTGTGACTTTGTGTGGCCGTGTCTCCAGGGCGCAAGAGAGCGAGGGAGAAGGGAGCTTTGGAAGCAGGCAGTCCCTTTTCTGTGACCGAGAGATGCTCATCCCCAACAGTCTAGTGGTGTGTACGAGGAAAACGCAAGCAAGGAAGCGAGAAAGACTAACGCTGCTAGCAGTGAGTTTCTAAGTCTGAGAGAAACCCGGTGCGTGTGTGAAATCAACTAATACAGAGTAGCGGATTGGTCGTATGCAGATGGCATGTTTTCGAAAGTATCCGAACATAGCAAAAGAATGAAAGAAGTGAATAGGGGAGCCAGTGAAAAGTGAGCAAAGTGAAAAGTGAGCAAAACGCTGAATGGGCAATATTCCCAAGAAGTGAAAGTTGGCAAACTGAAAGCCTACAGAGGATTAAGAAGATAACCCTGTGACTTATGAAGTTGCAAATAGTAGTTAAATTGCCAGGAAGGCAGGAAGCTTGGGGATGGGAACCCCCTGAGCACCTTTGAGAATATTGTTTGGTATCACATTGCCTGAAGCTTGGCTAAGGGAAACCCTGAGCTGCTTTTTCAACATTGATTTTTGTGTCCAAATATTTGACGCTTGGGTAAGGGAACCAGTGAGCTTCTGTGAAATATTGTTTCATAACCTGATACTTCAAGAAGGAACACTTGAAAAGCTGAAATCAAGAAAGAACTGTATCCTGAACTTTCAAAGGGAGGCAAGAGATAGCTTCAGACTTTATGTTGGACACTGTTTTAGTTAGAGCATCCCTACACAACATTCACAGATTAAAAGTGAGGGCAAGCATAGGTTTTAACAGAGACAGATTTTTGTTTTGGACTTTCGGATTTAGACATTCATTAGTTTATTTAGGTAGGGCAATCCTGACAATAGCTATAAGACAAGATAGAAGTTGCACGACCCTGACAATTTAAATAAAGGTTTGGAAAACTATACTTCGAATGGATTGTGTCCTCCCACGTATTCCTCATTTTAGATATTCATATCGTCAGCTTTGCTGCTTCGGAAAAAAATATTTTTCCACACCAGAGGGCGCTGTGCTCAATGTCGTGGCATCGATGTCCCTCGAGGGCTACCGTAGGGTGTCGATGTCATCCACAGTATAAGTGGCTCAAGCTGCGCCGGTTGGCTTCAGTTCCGTTTTTCCGAAAGCTTTTGCTTCGTGTGTACGAAAACAGCGCTTCAGTCTTTCGAGCTGTCTTCTTCATCTAACCCTTCTACCGCTAAAACTGGCTTTAAAAAGTGCAAGAATTGTGGGAAGAAAATGTCTATAACCGACCACCATCGAATTTGTCTCTGGTGCCTCGGTCCGGACCATCGAGTTGATGAGTGCAGTTCCTGTCAGGCTATGATGAATAAATTGGTGGAGGGGGAGGAATCTTCGAAGGTCTCTTCGAAGAAAAATAAGGACTCTGTAGAGTCCAGGGAAAAGTCCCAACGTACATCAAAGAAATCTAGGTTGAGGAGTCGGTCGAAAAAATCTTTGTCTACTTCTTCAAAGAAGGCGAAGAAGAGACGTCACCGATCTCCCTCTTCTTTTTCGTCGTCATCCTCTTATACAGGGGTTATCGCCTGTCCATCAAAACATGATTCCCCTAGAAAATGGGAGGCTTTCAGAGCCTCAATGATGCGAATCATCGAGATCACGGCCCAGACCCCCATGAAGAAATCACGTGAAGACCATGCCCCAGCTCATTCTAAAAATGACAGAGGAAGGTCAGAGACTAGACGCTCTAAATCCGGCGAAAAATCATCATGGGTGTCGTCGAGAGAAACCTCTCCGACACCTCATAAGAAGAGCAAGACGTGCCTATCAGTGCATAAACCGTAGGCGACACCAGACAGACAAAATGGGGTCAGGTGACAAACCGTCATCGAAGTCTATGTCGAAGATCTCCTCGACGTATCTGTGGAAGACTTACTCGATGCCAGTGTCGAGGGTAGCATCCACACCTTCCTTGACGGCGCTTACATCTAAGGCACCTTCGACCTTATCGAAGCCAGCATCGACAATATCGACGCCTTTGTCGAGGGCAACATTGATTCCGGTGCCAATATCGACGCCTTTGGCGAAACCAAGGTCAATGCCTTCACAAACCACGGGTAACACTTTTCACCCTGTACCAAGAAAATACTTTTTCAGGTTTATGACATCTATTTATGAGGAACAATTCCCTGAAGAGGAGGTTTCCCCTTTTGGGGTAAAATATGGAACAAGGGATGTTCCTGAAGAACTAATTGACCCTCAGTCCAAATTGGCTCACCTCTATGACTGTCTACAAACAGCTAGTGGTATAGACACGTCACCTGATTTGGAATTGGACAAACCTGACCCTACTGATCATGCAGACTCTGCATATAGAAATATTATGAACAGGGTGGTGGAGTTCATGGGGTGGAACAGGAATTCACCCACTTACGAACAGTATGACATGACGGGCATTCTCAGTCAAGGTCCTCAAAAGGATTCACACAGCACTTCAGAGGAAGGTTATGGCCACATGCGAAACCCTAGAATCTGGACCAGCAGTGAACAGAAATTTTGCTAGGAAATACAGACCTTCTTCTTCTGACCCAGACTAGTTAACTAAGCATGTTACACCTGAGGGCGTAGTAGTCCAGGCAACTACATCCACTAGACAATCTGCGTACCCTTCTATTCCCCCAGATAGGGATGATAAAAGAATTGATGCCTGGTCTCGAAAGATTTTTTCTTCGAGCAGTATGGCTTTAAAGTCACCAAATGTGACCTGCACCCTTGCAAGATTCACATGCACCCTGTGGGATTGTATTAGTGCAGCGGCTGAACACATTCCTGAGGGCGCGGAGCAAGACGGCTTCCTTGCAATTGTGAAATATAGAAAGAAGGCTATGGGGGAATGCTTTCAATCAGGACTGGACACTGCTGACAGCATCAACGGGTCCATGGCGTGTAGCACAGTGCTACGCAGGTTTGCAAGGCTGAGAAAGTCTGGCTTTGCTCTGGATGGGCAGGCCAGACTTCTTAATATGCCATTTGACGGCTTGAGGTTGTTCGGCAGCAAGGCGGATAAAAGTTTGGAGAAGCTTCAGACCTCCAAGGCGGCGGCTAAGTCACTTAGCGCCTCCATATGACAACCTCAGCAACACTCCTTCTCAGGCTCATCTTCCTCGAGGGGTTGTCCATTTCGTTTTTATTCCTCATTTGGAAGAGGAAAAGGACAGGCTACTCAGAGAGGACAAAGAATATGTCCTCGAGGTGGATGAGAAAAGGGTGCTAGATCAGCCCCAGCAGCGGGATCTGTCCCCTCAGCCGCTACTGCAGCCGTCGCAAAAGCCACTCTGAGGCCTTGACCCACAAGACCCCGGTGGGAGGCAGGATCTCTCAGCATCTGAACGAATGGCGGTGCATTACTTCAGATGCTTGGGCACTGGAAACAGTGGCTCAAGGTTACTGCCTTGCTTTTCAAAAAAGGCCCCAAAGACCATCCACCGGGATACAACTCTGTCAAAATTCCAAATCCGCTCCTGTTTCAGGAAATTTGAACCCTTCTAGAGAAAGGTGCAATAGATCATGTACCTCTAGAGGATAGGAACAAGGGTTGGTATTCCCCATGCTTCCTCATCCCAAAAAAGACGGAGGCTTGAGACTTATCTTGGACTTAAGAAACTTGAACAAGTTCCTCAGGAAGGACATCTTCAAGGTGGTAGCCCTTTCTCAGATCCTTCAGGCTCTCCAACTCCAAGACTGGTTGGTATCATTGGACCTTCAGGATGCTTACTTTTATGTGCCGATCCATCGCAAGCACAGAAAGTACCTGAGGTTTGCAATTGGCAGTTCTCACTATCAGTTTCGAGTTCTGCCATTCGGGTTGACCAGCGCCCCAAGGGTTTTCACCAAGCTGATGGCGGTAGTGGCACTGAGTCTTAGGAGAGGTGGGATTCATGTCTACCTTTACCTGGACAATTGGTTAATCAGGGCACGTTCACCCGAACAGGCCTAGGAACATCTGAGCATGACCTGTCACTTCTTACACAGACTGGGCTTCTCCCTCAATTACAAGAAGTCAAATATGATACCATTCCAAAGACTCCCAATTCATTGTAGCAGTCCTGGATACTTGCTCATCACATTCTGCAGATGGTAACAAAGTTCCAGAATGCCCAGCATCTGCTGGCCTTCAATTTTCTGAGGTTGCTCAGCCTCATGGCATCCTGCATTTTTCTGGTGCCAGAGGCCAGATTGAAAATGAGATCCCTTCAATGGGCCCTCAGTGGTCCCAATTTTCTGGCAATATGTCAGACATTTTGCAAGTTCCGGCCAGAGTGGCTCAAGATCTGCTATGGTGGGCTTGCAAGGACAATATTCTTAAGGGAGAATCTTTTTGGCAACCCTGGCCGGAGGTAACAGTAGCGACAGACGCCTCACTCACAGTGTGGGGCACTCACATCAACGATCTAACAATCAGCAGCCTCTGGTCTCCATCAGAGTCCAAACTACACATCAACCTTTTGGAGCAGAGGGCAATCTGACTAGCGCTGAAGGCCTTTCTGCCCTCTGTACGGGGAAAGAATGTCCTGATAATGACGGACAACACAGTGGCCATGTACTACCTCAACAGGAGGACATGGTACCCGGACCTTCTGGACATGTCCATCTGACCTCCAATACGTCTTCCACTAAGAGAGGATCTTCTCTCACAAGAGGAAGTTCGGGTTCTCCATCCAGAGGTCAAGACACTCAGCCTTCAGGTGTGGTTTCTGAGGGGCTGGGATATAAGGATTGGGACCTCCCGGATGACGTAATGGAGATTATGCTTTCGGCCAGAAGGCCAGCAACAAAATCTGTGTACCGGTGTCGTTGGAACAAGTTCAGTAACTGGTGCAAAGATAGGAATGTGGATCCATTTCTATGAGGTACACCTATGGTACTTTCTTTCCTGTTACATTTGGCCAATCGAGGCCTCCAGATTGGTGCAAAAAAAGGATACTTGACTGCGCTTTCTATTTTTAAGCACTCCTCAGAAGAGGTATCTTACTTTAAAATTCCATTGATTGATCAATTCTTAAAGGGTCTCACTAACGTGTACCCTCCAGTCCCTTTTCAAGTACCTGTTTGGGATCTAAATTTAATACTAAAATTCCTTATATGCATTCCTTTCGAGCCTTTGCATTCTTGTCCGCTAAGGCTACTCACTTTGAAGATAATCCTACTAGTGGCTATTACATCAGCCCGCAGGGTAAGTGAGTTACATGCTCTATCTTGTAAGCCACCTCACACCCTCTTTCATAAAGACAAAGTTATACTTAAAGTCAAATCTTTATTTCTACCAAAAATAGTCTCTGGCTTTCACTTGTCTCAGAAGATCACATTGCCATCTTTCTATCCTCCCCCTCATGCAAGTAAAGAGGAAGAAAGGCTCCACAGGCTGGACCCAAAAAGGGCTCTCAGCTTTTACATTTCTAGACTGGCAAAATTTCGGCAAAGTGACCAACTTTTCATTGGATACACCGGCCACAAATTGGGCCTGGCAGTAACGAAACAGACCTTATCTAGATGGATAATTCTAGCAATTGGAGAGTGTTACAGATTGGCAGGTAAAGAACCTCCAGATGGGCTTAAGCGCTCATTCTACTAGGGGCATGGCAACTTCAACGGCTCTTTAGAGCGGTGTCCCGATGCAAAATACCTGGTTGTCATTGCACATTTTTGTGAAACACTATTGTTTAGATTCCACCTCATCCCAAGGGGGTCTTTTTGCTAAGGCCATTCTACATACGGTCCATGAGTAAAATTAATCAGTACTCCCTCCTCCAAATTTTCACTGCTTTGGGAGTCTATCTAAGATGAGGAATACGTGGGAGGACACAATCCATTCGAAGAACAAGTTACTTATCAACTGTAACATTCTTTCGATTGGATGTTCCTCCCACGTATTCCTCATCAACCCTCCCAATCTACCCCGCCGTACAGTTTACGTATTTTATACTCAATGTTCCTTGAGAGCTTATGGTCTAAGGGCACGCCTTATCAAGTCATCAGTTGAGAATATCGAAAAAACAGAAATTAAGCCAACGGGTGCGGCTTCAGCCATTTATACTGCGGATGACGTCGACATTCTACGGCAGCCCTCGAGGGACATCGACGCCTCAACATCGAGCACAGCGCCCTCTGGTGTGGAAACAGTTTTTTTCCGAAGCAGCAAAGCTGACGATACGAATATCTAAGATGAGGAATACGTGGGAGGAACATCTAATTACAGTTGGTAAGTAACTTGTTCTTCTGTTTCCTGTGTCGATCTTTTGATACCATGCTTATCTCACAATACAGAAGAGCTGCTTTTAGGTCCTGCTTATCCAATCTTAATTTCGATCCCAGATTTTAAATAATTGGGCACCTGTCATCATTGTTGTCTTCAATGCTAGGATCCTGGAATTTGATTTCCCTATTTCCTGGGAAAAGGCCATACTTTTTCCAGTCTATACAAAATGTTCCTCAGCGCATCCATCGTCATATGGAGCAATCGCCCTTCTCAAACCCTAACTCACGATCTTTGGCTGCATTATACTGGGCAAGCTTGAGTAGTAGGCGTCGGATTACAATGTTTTAAGTGACATTCAATTGGGCTTCAACCATGGTATATGGACTCGCTAACAGACCCTTAATCTGTATCTTATTTTGGTATGCGCTATATATGTCAAACACAAACCCATCTATCTAGCATTCATGGATTTGAGCATAGCATACAACATATTGACTCATGCCAAGCTTTGGCAAAGGCTCAGATCCATAGATTGCCCATAAACCCTGGTACGGATCTTGGCCGAGTTGCACTGATATAATTATGCTTGTGTTAAAACAGGTCAGAACCTTGTAATTTTCGGTAAATCCTGGTGTTCTCAAGGGCTGTGTGTCAGTACCTCTTTTATTTTCCCTGTACATTAATGGTTTATCTGAAGCACTACTTAATGTGCACACAGATGCTCCTAAGATTGGGAATAGATTCTTTCAGGGACACTAATTTATGCCATTGATATTGTGATCCTGGAACGCACCGCTCAAGCCCTACCACTCTTGGTTACGCAGTACGCTAACGTTATGTCCTCACTTGACGTACAGGTTAATGCCAGTAAATCAGCTATAATGGTATGTCAGAAGGATAAGCGCAAGTTAAAACTACCAGGAATATACACTGACAGAAAAAATCCCTTGGGTCAATGAAGTCAACTACTTGGGAGTGTGTTTCGGTAAAGGCCCATGCTAGTAGGCAGGAAGGGAATGTGCAGTAATCAGTGGCAAGCATGTTTAGATTTGTGAGTCTTTGTACATTTCAATCGATTGATTTTATTGGCTTTAACAATGTACCATTTTAAATCAGTTGGTCTGGCCAGATATGGGTCATCGGGAGAGGGCTATGCCGATCATTCTGATCTGCAAGTCATCGAAAATAATTTTGCTAAAAAAAACGTTTGCACCTTTCCCCTTTCCACTCCTAACTATCCTACGCACAACAAATTAAACTTGCCATATTTTGAGGATAGCCTTGTCATTGAACCCGTACCTGGCTGCGGGTTTATCGCTGTTTATAATCAAGGTTTGCTTAGACAGTCCACTATCAGAAGAGATTCTGTGGTTGCAACACAACAAACGCCAATTTGAATTATGAATGCTGTAAGCCATTGTAACAATCTCATAAATATTGGCAAGTCTGGTATCCATAACCTAAAAGAGTGTCTCCTGGTAGTTTTGGATAGTGACAGAGAAGACAGAGTATTTGTGAAACTTTCCAATCGCCAACACACTTTTTATTCTTGGCTTACAGGACTATCTCACTTGGACCATGCATCATGGACCAATTCTAATGGCTTAGGTAGCTGCAAATTTTACGGAGACCCAGTGGAAGATATGCTGCACTTTTTCTTTTTTCCTCACACATTCTCTACCTAGATGCAGGGCACTGTTCCCGATCTTGAATGAGCTCGGCTTTCGTCATTGCCGTGTTGCTTTGTTATACTTATTAAAAGTGGAATCACCACCGATAGGGTGGGAGCTATTGGAATATCTAGGACAGGCATTATACAAGAGAGGCAAAAGTCCATACATGATTTAAGTTTATTTTTCTATTGTATCTGCCCTGCGGCCTTATTAGATACGGTTTTAGGTCAGAAGGAGGAGACAGACCAATAGGTGTCATATTCAAAGCTTTTATTTCAAAATAATAAAGAAAATGCCTAACTTTCCCTATTATAAGCATTTTCCTAACAGGATGCACCTCGTCATGATGCAAGTCCAAATGAAAAGTCTGTTCTCCGTCTGAATCAGTCTAACTGACCCTGCCACTATTACTACAAACAAAAATACCAAGAGAATGACTCCCTTCTGCTTGATTGCTTCTCAGCAAGGTTATCCTTAATATGGGATTTTTAAATAGTCTTTTGCTATTTTTCACAATAAACCTATCAGTTCTTTAAAGGGGCTTCACCGGGCCCTTGTGTCCTATCTTCTTCGATTCTTCAAAATCTTTTCTTGGCTTGCTCTCGTAATGGCCTGAAGTATCTGTTCCAATTCACAGTTCTTCTATTTGCTTGATTATTCAACACAGTTTATTGGACAAACCCTCCTTCCTGTGCTTAGTTTTCTCCTCAATTAAATATACAGGTAAAGTCTCTATTTGATTCTTGTTCCTCTTGGGATTTTCCCATTCACTGGAACGAGTTTGGTGAGTCCCTAAGAATGTCTCACTCTTCTAGTTATATCGCCATTCACTGGGATGAGTATGATGGGTTCTTGTATGATGCTCACATTTGATATATTAGTACCTCTCATTATATTCGGTTTGCTTATGGCTTGTAAAATCCCTGTCCCTTTTTAAATATATGCCCTCTTCCCCGGGTCTCCCGGTCTCCCTGTTAACAGCTGTGTAAGGAGACTGCGTCAACGGGTTTGCATTCTTGTTTTCCTCTTTCTGTTCCATCAATGTCGCTCTCCGGCTTTCTTCCAAGTCGCTTCTGTGTCTGATTATGTTATCGGCTTTGGATGGGTTCTTCACCTGTTTCCCTTCCAGGCCACCACCTTCCTGCTTTGCTTCCTTACTCGCATTCTCCTTTGGCAGACCGACCTGCTTCAGTCTGTTCCTGGCATCTGGCCTGTCCCGCAGCCCACTTCAGGTCTATGCTCGTGTCCCCTTTGCACATCCCTCCTGGGACTTTGAGAGACTTCCTTCAGTCTGTCAGGTGTGCCGCTCACTGCTGGCACCTCTCTTTGGTAGCTGTTCCTCGACATGTGAAATAGCATCTTCTATGATTTCCCAGCTCTCCTCGATCCAGTTTGAATCTCCCGGGTCTCACTTCCTTGTTCGCCTGACCGTCCTCTTTTTATGACGCAGTGTTGGGACTTCCCTGGCTTTTCAGGAATGTGCTTCCTTTGTGTTTGGGATACTTGTGTCATAAATCCTCTTGACTTGTTCGTCTCAGTATTTGTCGAATAAGTATTCTTTGACTCCTTGGTTCTTACTTTTCACAGTACTGAACTGATAAATTTCGTCTTTCAGTATATCACAGTAACATATGTAAGAGCCTAGAGGTTTGTAAAGTAATGATGTTACATTAGGTTCTGGAGGATAATGGGAAAGAAGTTCCTCGGTGAAAAGGGCGTCCTTATACCCAAGAGGGGAGTTTCTCTAGGGGGAATGTTGCGTAGAGTGCACACCTCCCTAGCCTCAAAGGAAGGGCCTTCCCTTTGGAGAAAGTGACTGAATCCCTCGATTCATTATAATACCCATGGATAGGTTGTGCAGAGATTTGTGTGTATTATTGGAAAAACTGATGAAGCACGTGGCAGTGTCATTCATTTTAATTGAAAAAAAAGACAAAGCTTTGTGATACCTTAAACATTTACCACATATGCCTATGAGGTGTGCCTCACCCGCTGATAATTAGATGTATTGCCTGGAGGGACTGTGTCCATCATATTTTTGATCCGTCTGCACTCCCATCCAGATAAAGTCATGTGTGGCACTTTACTTTGCCACAGAACACCGGGGTTGATTGCCTGGCTGCAATCCATCCGTGTGGATGGAATAGAAGCTAGGAAATGTGGTATGCACTCCCTCATGCATTGAATATACATCCTTGTCTGCTGTGTCACAGTGCATTAGTTATATATCCAGTGTGGGAATATATGTGTATGTGCTACTTTCATAATAAGCCTTTAAGTATGTTGTGGAATTGGGGTGGTTTACGTTCTTTCTGATCTACTTGGTACAAATTATGTTTTGCCATACCATCTGTATTTCCATAACCCTTTCAAGCTTGAAGTATGCCTTTGGAGGAGTTTTTATTTTGTTGACCCATGTAGCCATTAATAAGGGCTTGACAGTTTTGAACATGGATTGTGTTTTCTATGCAAAGTGACAATGGTTGCTTCACAGGAAACTGTTATGCGAAAAAGACACACTTGCCACTTAAGCACTGCTGCATAGTAATGTCAGTGAATACCTCAGTGCTAGTTTCACGTTCAATGACTATGCAACATAAGTACTTCCCTTCAAATAGTGGATACATGCATTCCTCTACTATTCTCTGTCTACAAACACATGAGCAGATGAAATGTAAATTAGACACATTTTAGTTATAAATGTACCATGTCACTTCGAATCTGCACATCGAGAAACTGCAAACCAGCTTCACATGTCATGATTCGCTGTAACAGCTCATTTAGTTCTAGGGGAGCAACTTTATATCATACATAAGCCTTTTGTCACCTCTAAGTATATTAATGTTATCTTATAACGTAAGTGAAAGCAAGGTGTGGTTTTTCAATAGTCTGTTAAAATTAAATTAGCTTATACAGATTTGTTGGCATACCTGCTAGCCCTTTCCCAGCAGCCCTCAGTATTGGAGGGCAAATACATGGCAACCTTAAGAGGATTACTGCCAAATGAGTTATCTGTAGTATGCATAGAAACAGAGCTATGGATCATTTCACATTTACATTTTTCTGAAATGTGCAGATGGAAACATTCAAAGTCGGTTTTCATGTTAACACACCTGGGCCTTTTCAGTTAGCTAGAGTACGTAGATGCAGAATATTTGCTTCCTACAAATATGAGGCTAGATTGGTCATATATTAAAGCAGTATGCTACCGAAAAATGGAAACTGTGGTATGCAGTGAATTGAATGTATTGTCCATTCCTAATTTAATGTTAATTCGTGTCATACTATATTTCCTGACACTGCTCTTTTTTATTAATTGACCTTTATTTTGGCAAATGCTACAAAAGCATAAAACAAATTCAGGAGGTATATACAAACAACAATTAAAAAACAATGAGCAAGAATAAGTAGACATAAGCAATGTAATAGTTCATAGAAAACCTAAAATAAAAATGTTCATAGGAAGCTTGATCTAAATTATACAAATAATAGAAGCGTGCTCTGCTTTCATATTAACATTTATTTTAAAGTATGTGTTCATTATTGTACAATTATTGATAGAACACAAGAAACAGTCGTATCAGAAATGAGGAAGTGGTATAGGAATATTGGTCTTGATTTAACAAACCTTTGTGCCTTTAGAATTGGATTCCCTGTTATCTTAATGATATTTTGGTATCTTGGAGAAAGACAAACCATGAGCATAAAAGTCTATATAGCATCGGGCCAGAATGAAAAGAACAAATACTACCTTCCCCAAAGCCTCCCCATTGATCATTTATCTAAAGTATGTTGTATGTGAAAGATATCCAGTCTGAACCGGGTCATAGGTTTAGTTTGTCTCACATTAGTTACCCAGTTCAGATATCCCTCCATCTACTTGGCAGAGGTAATTATTCTGTGGGCAGTTGTGGACAAAATCTGTTTGTAAAATATGATGGTACCTAAAGGTATGGAATCTGTTCCACCTGTATAGTTGGTTAAGTTTAATGGAGCAACTCGGCGGAAAGAATCCTATGGCACAAGGTTCAACAAATTGCAAAAATAGCCGAGCGTTGACACTCAGTTAGCCGGGCGCTTTCATTTTGCTCTGTGTATAAGCTGCAAGATTATGTTTCTTCTTTCAATTTTTTTTTGTTATTATGAATAATATACAAACAAAATTCCAAAGTAAACTGTTTGTTAAAAGCCCAAAAGTTCTTTTAATTATTATTGCGTAGAGGACAAGGTCAATCTGGTCAGTGTCATTAATTGGCCAATGCATTTTCAGAAAAGAATTCCTTCATCAGGGCTGAACACTATCAATGTCACCACGTAATGAATATCATGAATATCACATGTAAGTACAGAAGATGTGTACATACCCGCAAAGTGGTAGTTCAAAAGCATCACATGGAGTAAACCAGAAAAAAGAATACAGAAATTATAATGCATCTCATCATAAGCAATATTGTGTAAACAGTTCAATTGCAGCCCGATGGCTATATTGATAAACTACCTGTATTCCGATGCTATAAGGTGCATCTGTGGAGGTAATGGAAAAATGGCCATTCATTAAATGGCCTAGAATTGGGGGATAGGAATGGAAGATTGACTAGGAGTCCTATTTGGACGCTTTTCCTGCAGTGCACGCCAGGTACATAGATTTATTTTTCTATGTTGGTGGGGACTATGAGATTCCCACTTAACTATGATGCAGTCCACTTAGGCATTGTGTCTATAGTTTAATTTCCCTATATATGTTGTTTGTATTGCAGTGCTCTGTTGTGGCAAGTGGGGGCCCATTTAAATTGGGAAGTCCTAGTAATTCAGACTGGAAATTGAAATTCTGCTTGATAGAAAATGCCATGCATAGTTAGGAGGTCCCCTTTTCCAAATCTTTGTGCTTGGTTTTTACAAGCATGAATCAGATTGAACATCATTTTTGTTTCTAATTTGTGCTGCATATATAGGATAGTGTTGTTCTTTGAAATGTGTGACTCTTTGCTCTTTTATTTGTTTTTAGTGTTATAAACACTGCCAACTTTCTAAATTGTCCTTCGAAGTCAGTCCACTAACGAATCAAAAATCAAACCACTGTTCGTTGTTTAGCCCCTGATGAATGTCTGTTTAAATTGGTGATAGGGACACAAACATGTAGGGCCAGTTTTTTTACCCCATTGGTACTATTGTATATTTGTTCTATGACCGATTGTGTTGTAGGATTCGTTGTATCATTTATGTTTTAGAGGACTATTGTTGATGGATTGTGTTTTGTGACTTATTTCTTTTCTGTCCTTCAATTCTTGAGGTTGTTTTATTAGGTTTTTAAATTGTTTCTTGCTGTGTGCAAGTCCTTCAAATAAAATGTAATTGTATTTATTGTGTATATGCTATTGGAGCAAATTTTTCAGGACGTAGCATTTTGAAAACAGAGGATTAGACACTAACAAATGTGTTTTTCAGTACCTTTTCTTTTCTTTTCTTTATATAAATGTACACTGTCGCTGCCAGATAGTAGAGGAAGGACTACTCTTTTCTTGGGGTGTCTCTGGGATCAGTTACCTGTGTTGTATATTTGTTGGCATATATGTGCAATAAGAACGGCCTAGCTTCTCCACCCTCCATTGTGGTGAGCATATCAAGAATGTATAGTTTTACAGTGTCATTAATCTAATGGGTCTTAATTCTTCCCTTATTGTATTGAGTCTGTGCTCAGTGTCATTTGCTAGGTGAATCATTTCCCATTGCGTTATTTGTATCCACTTAGAGTTTGCATGCTGTCTGTATTCCGGGAACGAGCAGGGAAGCGAAACATTTTTCAATTTTTGTGAACATCCTGTACTGCTCGGGGATGGCATGAAGCTTCTCTGTTGAGTCTTGGGAAAAATAGTTTGAATTTTTATGGTGGCAGAGCCCAGTGAGAGGCGGGCGCGCTGTTGTGAGGGGTGCACAGGTGTGGCCGGGAGGTGCTAATTTAATAATGGTGAGATGGGCATCTGGCACAAGGAGGACAGGCGAATGTAAAGTGTCTAAGGAGTTGACACCCTTCCAGGATGGTGGGAGCTGGATATATGCTAAGCCCCCACAGGTCCAGAATATGTCCATAAGCACTGCAGTTCCTCTATTGAGGTCTGGAATATCAAGTGTCCTATTACATTGTTCATTTGTGCCAACAGGTGTGCTGTCATTGCCCCTGAAACGCAAGGAGAATTGTGTAAGTTTCTGTACTTTAGTCAGTTGCTCATGTTGCTTTATCCATGTCAGTTTTTCCACATATCTTTCCCACACATCATACCATGTATCATTGACATATGCCACTGTTTCCTCTGGATACCCCACCAATCCTCATGCTTTGCACCCCATCAGTCCTTTATACCACTTAATGTTGTGAAAAGGGGTGCCTTCCATCTGCAATTGAGGTCTTCTTTTGCACCACAACCACTCTTGCCCATTTTTCTCCGAAAACTCACTGTCATCTGCTGTTATCAAGGCTGCTTGAACCCTGTGTCTCTGGAACAACAAACACACCCTACATAAGGCAAGATGCAGTAAGCAGTGTGCTATTAGAGGTGGCATCTCTTGTGGCAGTAACAGTCTGGGTGTGCCAGTTGCTTGGGGTAATTAAAGAACACATTGTCTTGGGGTGATGCACATCTACTGTACTGTTTAGGAAGCCCTCTGGACTCACAATGTCCCCTTTAATTCTAGTTACTAACATACTACCATTATTTAGCAACAATGCAAGATTGGTACCTATCCCTCAAAAGACCAATATACAATTTTAACCATAAAGAAAGAGACAGAAAGGGAAAAGAACAGGAAAAAACACAAGGCATTATCCTTTTTCCACTGTCCGGTGTCCTTGGAGCCTGCAAAGAAATGTTGTGGCCCATTGGAAAATTCAAAAACGTTTCAAGATAACTCATCTTTTTCTATTCTTTTATTCCTCCTCCTGCGGTTGGTCTGCGAACAACAATCTGTTCGCTTTCCGGGTGTCTGTTAGGTTAATCCAGGTCTTCATATAACCTTCAAATCTGTAGATGTAGCATTAATGACAGTAAAAGTGTGGTTCATTCCATTTTCTGTAAAATTCCTGATGAAAACTGAATCTCCGGTTATAGGTTGCTGTCGTTGTTGGGATGATGTGTCCTGCTGTGCTGCTTGTTCCTCTGTTTCTTTCAGATCTAGATCCCTTGGAAGGGGGCTGACCTGGCGGGAGATAAGACTGACAACTTTGGTTATAAGATATCCCTCAAACTCTCCTCCTAAAACCTGTACAGACTTTTGGACATCAGAGGTTGGGTGTGAGAAGGGTTTGCAACCTCCTGCCTGTGATTATCTCATGAGGAGTCAAATGTTAGTCTTTCCCTGGTAATTTCCTGAGAGCATCTCATGCAATCACAAGACATTTTAACCAGTTTCTCTGAAATGGATGGCATTTTTTTGCTAAACATTTCTTTAACAGGCCATTGAGGTGTGTTATAAATAACCTATGACATCATATCAATTCTTCACTTCTTCTCTTTATGATGTCATCTTTCCATGCGGCGCAGGAGCTTCACCTCAATACTAGTTAAAACTCATGCACTGTGTCACAACGTTGTCTTCCCTTGCCTTTGAGTGTATTCCCCTTCTCTCTTTTATTACCTAATTTTCCACATAATAAAGAAACTATCAATTTCCCCCTCCCTGGTTTTCTCACAAGGGTGCACTCACGTTCTATTTGTTCCCTGAGGACCTCCAATGCTGTGCCCCTCTCAATTGCCTGCACAGCTGGGCACAGTGCCCCGCTCCAAGGATCAGGCAGGCCTTTAGAGAAACACAGCACCGGGAAACCTCCTCAGGGTGTGCACATGGACTGGTCACTGCAGGTAGGTGGTGCTGCAACGCAGGGTGTGCCGCGGGGGGAGCCCCCAGCCTCTCGAAGGTCCCTAAAATCATGTCAGAGTCACCAAAATGTACAATAGACCCAAAACCTGATCGATAAAAAAACAATGCAAGGTATCAATAAGGAGTTCACAATTTGCAAGAAAAATAGGATTTATTACATGCAAATACTGTTGACACACCCATATCAGTTTAGTTTTCATAGAAGAAAAACACAAAACAGCATTGTGTTACAAATATCACATGCCTATTAATCCCAAATTGCTCAATAACCTACCCATGGTCATTTGAATGCCGCCCCTGCAGATGAACTAATTGTAGGGTCAGCAGAAAATACTCTGTTTTGATTAGACAACATTATCAACAATTACTGTGGCCTTTTACCATTGGCCAGGACAACTTCATGATGTGCATGCCCCCAGAGAAGACCCAATCCTGAAACGAGTGTGAACAGTGAAGTCAGTACCCTGTGGCAACATAATGGACACAATACTACTTTCTCATGACACCAGTCAACTTGGCACCCCCCTCTGTGACTCACTGACCTTGCAACTGCACATTTGGCAACACCTCATGCGACTCCCATCTTGAAACATGTTGCTTTCCTAGCACACATCCTCCCATCTCTCTCTTGGGAATCAGGTGGCTTTATAAAAAAAAACACAGCCAAGGCACTACTCCTGGGGACTCATTTCTCTGATTTATTTGCTCTATTTAGCTTATCTGCTGCAGTTCTAATGGTCCCACCACTTCCTAATGGGGGCAGTGCAACCACAACCTCATTCAACCTAGTGGCTAGGTCTTGCCTCTAGGCATTGTTCACACCAAAGCACGTCCTTCGCTCTCATCACATTTATCTAATGGTGGGAACATAGCGTTACCTATCTCCTGCGTGAGACATCTAGGAAAAGATGCGTCTTGCAACAATAACCACTCTTTGTGTAGAGCTTCACCCTTCTCCCAAGGGCCTTAGCATTATGAACACTTGTGTGGGGAAAGCAGGAATAAAATCTAAATAGATGAACCAGACAGAAGCTCAGAATTGCGGCCTGGTACTCTAAATAGCAAAAAGCTGCCAACTTTTAATTGGGCCTAGTTCAGCATGGCAGGGCTATGGCTAATAGACAGGTGGCCCTAATGCTAATAATAATTAATATCTACCATACTTAGTGTTCAGGATGTGGCTAGAGGCCCTGGTAGTGCAAGCATTAACACAAAGCTTATCCTAATACAATAGTGGTACTATCTACTTCTCTCCACTACAACAAAGACATAGGCCCTCATTATGATTTTTCCGGTCTGGAAGAAATGGAGGAAAAAATGCTGGTAATTCTGGCACCATAATTTTTTCTAGACCGAGAAAACACAAGTTTGCTGGTGGGGACCACTGATATACCGGCAGGCCTGACCTGCCAGTAGATCAAGCCCCTACCGGCAAAGAAATGCCTGAATCACTAGCAATACCGGTGCCAGTGATTCA
This sequence comes from Ambystoma mexicanum, assembly GCF_040938575.1. Taxonomy (NCBI): domain Eukaryota; kingdom Metazoa; phylum Chordata; class Amphibia; order Caudata; family Ambystomatidae; genus Ambystoma; species Ambystoma mexicanum. Next base: position 265,293,677 of record NC_090922.1, read on the forward strand.
GGCAATCCCATCCCACAGAGTCCTATGGGACTCCATGGAATGGGAATTTACCGTGGTCTCCCCTGCCCATAATATCCGTGTCATATTTATTTATTTTATTTATTAATTTTATTTGTTACACGCCCAGACCAAGGGGTATCACGGCGTGGTTACAGACATCTTAATAAATGGTCATACAAACATAATATTTGGTAGTACAAGCATACAAACATAATATTTGGTAGTACAGGCAATACATGTATAGGATCACGGTAGTCAGGTTTTACAGGTTAAGCACAATAAGGTGCAGATTAGGTCAGGTGGATATTCTATTACTAGTATTGGTTGAATAACCAGGTTTTCAGCTGCTTTTTGATTGAAAGAAGGGAATGAGGTCTCTTTTTTGATGTGAATAGGGAGGGTGTTCCAATGTTTGGGTGCTAGTATTTGGAAGCTGCTACCCTCTGCTCTGGTATTGTTGTAGCGGGGGACCACTAGGAGGAGATTGTCATTGGATCTTAGTGTTCTAGTGGCTTCTTTTTTCTGTATTACATTATTTAGATAGATAGATGTTTTTTGGTAAGGCATTTGTGTGCAATACAGAGTGTTTTAAAGTTTATTCTGGCTTCAATGGGTAACCAGTGTGCATCTTTCCTAGTCTGGGATATATGATCAGACTTTTTTATTCCTAGTGCTGCCCTTAGTACTTTGTTTTGCATGAGTTGTAGTTTGGTGAGGTTTGTTTTGGAACTTCCTAGCAATAGTACATTGCAGTAATGCAATTTAGATAAGACCAAGGCTCTGGCTAATGTGAGGCAGTTGGTTGGGGTCAGGAATGGGCGGCCTAACGCTATCAGTTTAGAAGTGTATGAGGTAGTTGATGAGAAGGTCCTGTATTTTATTTACCGGGTCATGCCGGGTTATCGGGTAGCGGAGATGGTAAGGCAGTTTTGCCAGTATCCCGTCGGTAATGGGACACTGGCAAAACTGTAATGAGGCCCATAATCTACTACTTCAATAATACAAAAAAAGCTTTAAAGTGGCGTAAGCCTAAATGCTAAATAATATGGACAATATATTTCACTGCCCCTCATCTCACTATATCATTCTTTCTAGAGTGCTTCAAAACTAAGTGCACTTCACAGGTGGACACAAATGCTAAATCAAATGATAAAATTACTGAAACTAAAATACCCGGATGTCCATGCTATTAAAGTGTATGCAGCCTGAACCTCCGTCCACTTTTGGGACGTGGCTTCTGCATGCCTACAGGTTCCTGAGGTGAGGCACACGAAGGAACTAAAGCTTGCTGACCCAGCATACCTTTGATGAAAGCGTTTTAGTTTCCTGGATGTGGCTCACCTGCTCATGCTTTCACAACTTAAAGGGATGGTCTAGTAAAAATGTTTATTTAAAAAATAGATAGGCACCATAAACAAAATACTAGCATTCTCCGTTTTAAAACTTCCTATGTAAAATTTTGAGCTATTCAAGCTCAAAATTCGCAAAAGCAAGCACATGGGCGCATCCATTTTGTGAAATGGAGGCCCTCCTGTGCTGGCTTTTGCTTTTGCGACAGTAATGAAGGAAAAGCCAGCCAGCTGTAGTAAACAAAGGCTACCACTGGGTGGCTTTCCCTTCATTAGTGCTGTAGGCGGAGGACGGGGACCGGAGACCAGAGCAGGAAAGCTGCAGCTGAATCTCATGTTTGCGGTCGCTTCAAAATTTTTTAAAGCTGCGGTTTTATTTCTAAGTTTTCCGGGCTCCTCCAGCCCGGAAATCTTAGAAAAAAAAACGCAGCTAGTGCTTATTTTTTAAAAAAAAATAAATAGCACTTACCGAGATTCAGCTGCAGCTTTCCTGCTCTGGTCTCCGGTCCCCGTCCTCTGCCTACAGCACTAATGAAGGGAAAGCCACCCAGCGGTAGCCTTTGTTTAGTACAGCTGGCTGGCTTTTCCTTCATTAGTGCCGCAAAAGCAAAAGCCAGCACAGGAGGGCCTCCATTTCACAAAATGGATGCGCCCATGTGCTTGCTTTTGCGAATTTTGAGCTTGAATAGCTCAAAATTTTACATAGGAAGTTTTAAAACGGAGAATGCTAGTATTTTGTTTATGGTGCCTATCTATTTTTTTAATAAAATGTTTTACTAGACCATCCCTTTAACCCCATGGATGCCAATAGCTTTAGTCCATTATATAAACCAAAGGTTGCCTGGTAAACTGGATAGCAAATGTGGCTATTGCTGCTTTAGCTTGTGCCATAACAGTAGCCTGCTTATTGTTGTGCACCGCTACCCTGAGATCAGGGGTTGAAGGATACGAAAACAAGTAGTGGAACTATGTTCCCTACTGGCCTGCCCCAGCTCCCCACAAACCTGATAGCCACCCACCCACCCACGCGCAATACAAACACCCAAACAAACACACCTGCTGTTTAAGAGAATGTTCAGTGCGCTGCACTGAAGTGCAAGTTTTCATCTTCTTCCTACACTTTTATTCTAAAACTAAATAATTCCAGAATGTTTTCTTTTAAAAATAAAAGTATAGGAATAGTAAAACATTTAAAAAAGTAATTGATCACTGCCCCCACAACCGCTCCCGCCCACTTCGACTACTGCCTTAGATCTACTGTTCACTTGATCCCTAGGTAGTTGAAATCATTCACTCTTCTTAGACGGTCCCATTAAGTGAAAACAAATGACTGGTCCGTTTCAGACGCTCAATTTGATTTTTACCTTTTGCAATATTGACAGACAGGTCCATCGTTTTCACATATTCATCATAAGCCTCCGTCAATTGGTGCAGGGCAACAGTCTCATATCTAGGACTCTGGTGTTGCCTCCATTTATCTAGCTTTAAGAACATTTATATTAAGGTTGAACATGAAGAGAGGCAATACAGACCTCTGATGGATTCCCCATACTATTTAAAAGGCAGCAGTGCATGCCCCACCCCTGCCAAATCATACCATGTATCTATTGTCTTGTTGAAGTAATACAATTACCTGGAGCAAAGGTGTTGGAATGAGTCACCATGTCAAAGGCCATGGTGAGATGTGCGAACGCTCTAAGGAGTGGTCCCTTCTTTATAAAATCATATTTTGCTGCAAGGGAATAGGTAGTGGGGGCCTGCTTAATAGTTCTGATCTTCGCTTTTGAAGCCATATTGGGTTGCAGAAAACCCATTGCAGTTGCCTAATGTACATTATTCAGCTATTCTCTGTCAGAGAGATTGAATGATAGAAAATAGAACATTTTTCACTGCCTTTTTTTTATAGATTGGCACTATTACTGCCATTGGCCAGCCCAGGATTGCTGCATGAGTCATCAGCACAAAATTAAACATAAAAGGCAACATGGGAGCCTTCACAACAATATTTGTCTGAAATAAATCCAGGGGCTCTCCATTGATCCGAGAGGTTGTATTTGCTGCCTGTGCTTTTAACTAGTCATTGGCTGATCAGATGAAAGGTACATTTTCTGAATGCATTTCCCTCCTGTCAGAACTAAAAGGCGATATCCCCAGCAAAAACCAGGAAATTACTTTTAGCCCAAGTTAGATTGTAATGCATCACCCACCCCGATGTGTGGAGGGCCTAGCTCCTAGGAAAGGCTCAACCCCGTACCCTTGAAAGGAATTCGATAGAGGGTGAATGGGGAAAAGGAAGATCATTACAGGGGAGTCTCTTTGATCTGCAGGAGACAGGAGGTGAGAGTGGCAAAGAATGCCAAGGAAGCGAGTTGCACAGAGGGAAGCATCTGGGCACTATGGATTTACCATTTGTGTCGCTTTCTCTACCACACATGACTCCCTGCAGACTCCGGCCTCTAGGCATGGAACCAAAAGAGGGAAGACACGTTATTAAAACGTGCTTATGATAGTCACCTAGAAGTGGACTTGAAAATACACAAATCCCCTGCTGCAGTAATTACTCGTCATTCTGGTGAATGTGTGTTGAAGTTGTTGGCAGTTCGCAGGCCATTGCATAGGGCCAAAGAAAGGTAGGTAGGTATAACCTTTATTCAGAAAATATCCATTAACATAAATCAAAAACAACACACATTATCTAAAACATTCAGAACATTAATAATCACAATCAATATAAAAACGTCAAAATGCTCTAGATATTCTTCGAAAAGTCGCTATTACAAAATTCAAAACGTGGATGCATAAAGTCTTAGTCGTTATGGTTCATAAACAGGGACATGGCCTCCCTAGTTGACTGACCTAATATTATTGTTAATAAAATGAGGCCTAAGCCATCTCCTTCTAAAATCTATTTAAAAAAACATACAAATTATTATGAAATGTACGATATCCTCTTATTTGCCCATACCGCAGGTAGACAACTTGTGAAAACCCAACCAACTCATTTGGGCCTTTAAGGGTAGCACATTTAATCTAATCATCACTAGTTGTTCTACTGCACTCGGGGGGGGGGGGGGCTTAATTTTGCTTATGAAGTTACATTTAGCATTTTTTAGCCCCAAACCCACACATGCTTTCCTATACAACTGTAATGACTGTAACATTTCTGTTCGGGAAAGAATTTCACAATACTCTATTTCTACAACTCTTGTTTTAAGAAGGGCCTTACTTTGCAGTTTAGACATGTTACTGAATACAGCAACATCCCCAAAGCCCCACCACCTCATCAAGTCAATCCCACTTAAATACCAGCAAGTCCTTTGATTACGGGCGAAGACACCACCTCTATGAGGGCATTGCCTATATTTTGGTTTGTGGAGTGCTCTAACTACATTTTCAGAAAAGTCTAAAAACACCCTTTGTGCTTGGGATGTTATGCTAAAAACACCTAACTCTGAGCTCAATTTTAAAAACCTATATTCTGGATCAAACCACGGGGTAGCCTTAGTGTGGATGGCCGTCTCCTTCCTCGGATGTATGGGGGTGCACACCGCTTTATTACCGTCATTGCTGAGAAGGCATTCAAAAGATCAAACCACCTCTATAGGGACACGACTACTGCAGAGAACGTCCCATAGATGCTGGACTTGCGCATCACTGAGTATGCTTGGCACTTTATCTTGATCCACCTTCCTCATAGCAGAAAAGTGGGCCAGACCACTCTGCTCTTGCTGCTTGGGTTCGATAGGTGGATCCAACACCCATACAAACCCCAGATGATTGTGGTCACTCTCGGCGCGCTCACCAATCTCAAATTCTGTGACCTCATAGAAGGAGAAGCAGCTCATTAAACAATAATAGGTGACCGATTTCCTAGCCCTAAGTTTATAGGTTGGTTTAGGGTGAATAGCCCACTTAGATGCCCTGTTTAATTCCACGAGAAAACAATGACACATTAAATAATCTGTGATACAGCCTTTAGGGTCTTGTCCAGAAGTTAGAATGCTTCTGGATTGCACACATGTATTCTATTAATGTTAGTGGTTCAGACCCCGCTGGTGCATTCCCCAGTTCAGCATTAAAATCTCCTGCTACAAAATTGGTGTCAACCTCGCCAGAAAATGCTACAGAGCGAGGGCTAACATCCCCAAATAGGCTTAATCGCTTCAATTTAGGAGGAATATATACATTCACAATCACCAATTTTTGGAGGAACAATACGGCTGTATTAGCCACAGAGATTAGTATCTCTGGGTTTACCACATTTAGTCTAACTGCTTTGACTGGTAGAGACATTTGCAGCAGTGTCGCTAAACCTTTCCTCTAACGCCATGTTAGCAATTTTTCGGCTTTAAACAAAACAATTCTTTGAACCTTTTGTTCAGGCAGGAGTCTTCAGCTAGCCTTGTTTCCTGGAGACAGGTTATAACAAACGCGCTTAGTCACTGGACCCATTCGACATCGTACAATGCATTGTTTACCCCAGCAATGTGGCAACTAATTATTCTTACAGCATTATTGCCTGCCGATTCAAAGGAGCTCCCTCAACGGTTGTGATAAACGCTTAAAGCTGCAAAGGTGGGATGGGAAGATGCAGGGATACATGCTCTCAGTGGCCTGGCTGGATACATTTCTATGGGCCTCATTGCAAGTGTGGCGGTCCGGAATTATGGTTGCTGGTCGCCCCGTACCAGCACCTATTTCCGGACCGCCACACTACAACTCTGCAGGCGGGGGCTGTTGCAGCACCCACCTGCAGAGTTTTCACGGAAGCAACGCACCGTTAGCAACAGTGCTTCCGTGTCCCCATTCCCATGGAGTCCTACGGGGCTCCATGGGAATGGGAACTAAGATTTTCCAGCACCTGACTTCCCGATCCACCAGGACTTGTAATGTCCCGGTGGTACCGGGAAGTCAGGCACTGGAAAAGTGTTACGAGCCCGGCAGCAACCAGCCAGAAGCACCAACAGGGTTACAGCCAGACCCGTAATGACCCCCTATGTCGCCGTGTGGTCTTTCTTCTTAATCTTTGCTCCAGTTCTGATCTAGATTAGTCAATGATTGAGGACTGAGATAACATTCCTTGCATCACAGGGGCATCAATGAGTTTATCATTCTGCAGAGATTATTTCTATTTAATATGCTCCCACCAAGCATCGTGAAAATGATGAATTTCAAAACCCGAATCTAAAACGACTTCTACTCCTTTTGCAGCAAGAGCATCCTTGCAATTCATCAAACAAATCCTAGTGTACGAGTTTTAAAATGCCGACCCGCACATTACAGAAAAGAAAGGTTTACAGACTGGATCAATAAGCCTTCTCCTTAATACTGTTGGGGGGAGACAGAGGTTAGTTGATGGAAGAACCAGAAGCCTAACTGCAGCTGCATCTGCAAACTGGTATCTAGGACTCCCATCTGAAGTGACCTTACCAACATTGCCTGGCTCGTGAAGATTAGAAGAGGGACACAGTTCTTCGAAGAAACCTTTTTTGAATCCACGGTGTTCTACATCCAAGAGCATTACCCCTGACATTTCCTGTTGCCTAGCCTTTAATCTTTTCATCCAGAAGAATATTATACTCTTTTGAGACGAGACACATTTGGACCGATGATTGAGCTGCCTTCCTGGCCCTGAGCAGCTCACAACATCACAACGCCTGGACCGTACATTCTGCTGCCAGGAGAGGCATCGGGTAGCCGGTGTCATGCTGTTGAGCCTGCTTACGAGACTAGGGTTCTAAACTTGTAGACTCAGTGAACCTTCCCAGGCATTCCAAGGAACCCTGACTACCTGGCCTTCACTGTGGCCTGTAGAGACTGTTTAAGTCCCCTTTTCCTGTCTTGCCCAAAGACATTTTAAAGCAGCCATTTGACTTTTGTATTTTCACTGCATTCATTCTGTCCTGTGTTACAATACCTAAAGTGTACAGTCTATATATGTCGAGCCTGAATTATCTGTATAATTTCTCTACTTGGGTGGGTTTTTAGTTTTAGTGTTTTGATTAGGTATCTGTGTTTAAGTTTAGCACATATTGCTTCAGAACCTTGCTTGGCCATTCTTTTTATGGTCTCACTTACCATACTGTCCACACTACTATTGTTTGGAGGCTGCGCTGCTGACACACACTTTGGAAAAGTATCCCCTGCCCTCAACCCACACTACCAGTATAGAGGCAAGCGAGATATCCATTCACTATCTGTTTTACATTTATGACTGAAAAAACACTGAGCTAAGTTGTGGGACAAGTTCAGCAATATTGCTGAGACTATGCTCCCCATGTACTTCCTGTGGCCAGTATCAGATGTCATCACACGGTTGCAGTATATGTTTCCATAGTGAAGTTAGAGCTAGAGACATGCCTTTAACAGACCAGTGATTACAGCCTACTCTGCAGTAGCTGTTTTTTTTTCCTGATGCACTTCTTTTTATGGTATATGCTGTTATTTTCATAGGGCCATAAACGATGACCGGCAATAGCTAGAACTTTGCATCCAGTTGCAATGAGCAGAACTTTAGGATTTAGATTTTCAGGTTAAAATTATGCAATGGCTTTAGATAACCTGACAATGTGGAATATGCCAAATTAATCAAATCATGTTCGTCCCATACATTTGTTTCTAATAGTGCTCTGAATAGCATCGCAGGTTTACAACAGAGGTTATCAGAGAAGTGTCTTCACAATCTCCATCCTTGGTTGAATGGTGCTTTTATTGCCCACCCTGACCTGTTCTGGCCTACCTGCATCTTGCACTACTAGCCATGTGGCCCAGTCTCTGAGTGGCAGCCTCTGGTGCATCCTGTCTCCAGAATTTCTACTCATTTTCAGACACCACTGTTTACACAGAGATAATTCAGGTCAAGATGCTGTACGGGCTGTAGCGGCCGGGCTGCACAACTTGCCTCAGCTGTCCGTGCACCTCCAAGCTGATTCGGATGTGCTCTAGCGGATCTGATCTGCGGGCTGCTATCCGCAGCATTTCGTCCCGGATAGTGCATGCCGTGCATGGGCCTGCACACACACTCCAGTGCAGCCTGTGCGTGTGCCTATGCTGTGGTGGCACTCTGCTGCCATCTGCTGCCATCTTTTAGAATAGACTGGTAGGCTGGACAAATGATGCCATCTGCAGGGACATGTGAACCCTGCCTGGGAACTGCTGGATTGGGTTCGCTTGCTAGGTTCAGATGCCAACGGGGGACCCAAATATGTAGACATAGTAAACCTATGCACACATGGTTTGCATGGGTTTCATCTGTGGCCATCAGAATGAGGCTGAAAGGATGGAAAATGTATCAGAAGGGGAAGGCTGTTTTATGAGACGAACATCTGCCCAGCTGGGCTAGCTTCCTCACTTAAAGACTAAATATACAAACCCATATGCAGCTGCAAACGTGCCTGGTGCCACGCTGCCCCTTGAGTAGTACGACCCTAGTGTTTGTACCAGCGCTGACTGTGATTAATAGCTTGCAGCATTAGTTTTATGGATAGGAATGTATGATGCTTCAATGCTTTTGTTTTTTTGTCGTTATTTGAGTGTCTCTTTTTTCAACCTCCAGGATGGTGATGAAGAACTATACTCGTCATGCCGACAGCTCCAGAAACGCCAAGCAGAGTTGAGCAGTGAGATGTTCCTGTATGACACGCATCAGAACATAAAGAGTTCCAACCGTGACGCTGTCATCAAAGAGCTCAGCCTGAACGAGAACCAGCAAAACGTTTACCAGGAGTCTTGCAACAGAAGGTAACTCGTTTTAGTGAAACAAATTCTGGCCACCATTTTGTGGGCTCCCTTTCGCAGATAGCAAACACTCTGTGCATCGGGCTTACTATTTACTTATTTATTTATTTAATAAAATGTGCTTTAGTTCAAAGAACTATTCCACATCTCCATTAAGATATATTGCACATTTCAGTGACATCCTTAAAAGGTATCCTTCAAATACAAAAAACATCTAAAACAACATGACTCATAAGAAAAAAACCAGTGAAATGTACAGAAACCCCTCCACGCTCACACCAGAAAAAATGCAACCCACTAGGGAAAAAAGGCCCAGCACACCTCTTGCAAGTAGAACAAAGTTTTATTTCCACAAACTTAGAGATGCGCCAGAAAAATACTCTGCTGCCACGTAACGTTCTGGCAAAATTAGTTTGAGCAACACTGTGAAGGCACACCGTGTCATGAGTGACAGAAATTACATAATGTACAAATCCAACTGGCTGGTTGGTTACACCCTATAAATAGGCTATCTGTTCCATAAGGAATGCCAGGCCATTGGTCTCAGTCCGTCTGTCCATCTTCTTCCACATGGGTTCCTCCTTGCACGTCAACTTGCATGAAGCTACACCTAATTGGCGATTACGTGGAGAAAAAAACCAATGCATGCTCTGTCTCTAACCTAATGTGCACCTGGTACTACAGACAACAGCTAAGAGGATACTTCAAGATCATTGCATCTAACAGACTACAGCTCAATTCCAGGCATGGAGGCGCCCATCCAAAGCTCCTCACCCTCGTTTTGGCTATGTTGTTTTATCCCTCTCGGCACCTCGCAGCACAAATCACATGACCTATGTGAAGGCAACTGGTCCCTGCTTTCTGATCTTTTTCTGATCGATTAGGGGGTTAACAGTTTTATGGTCAGTGGTCTGGGGCTAACTGGTACCTTGTAATGCTGGGGGTCTTGAGATTGGCACATCTGGGTGCTGTTACTTAGAGCTGGGACAGGGAAGGTCAGAGGTTCGTACCCTCCTTGACGGATCACTTTTTGAAGTGAGCTCTCAACCCCCTTGTGGCCTTTAAGGGTGCATGACAGGTCTACGAATCTCTGCAGCTCTGGCCTTTCTCACTGGTGCCCATGCTACAATCTATACCCTATTCCTGCATGCATACACTTATTTCATTTGTGTGTGGCTCGGGCTGCGACTCTGGCTGCAGTATGAAGCTAGGCCTCAATTTCAATATGGCTGCTAATATGTAAGATGATGTCTAAGTCCCAATGTATTTTTATTCCAAAGCATACACCACCCTCCCCGCACTATAGCCCCAGGAATACGGAGTGTAGTGAGGACAGCGAGCAGGTCCCCTTCCATCTCTGCTGCTTTACCTTTCTTGAGATCTGGGATGTATGATGTTTTGTTGCACCTACCGTTGGTTCCCACAAAGACGCTTTCTTCATTGTAAAAACACAGTTCATTTTCTTCCTGCTTTTGTACTTTCACAGGTTTTTCCTTTGCCTCGATCCAGGTGGGTTTTGGTACTTGCTCATTGCAGTACCCGCTGCATACCGTGTTCACTTTTTCGATCACTTCTCCAAATCCTACAAGTCCACCTGCTATACAGCTCATTGTAGTTTCTTGCCATCTGCTTGCCACAAACCTCACACCTTCCAGTTTTAGGGTCTTTGCAAGCACTGTTTACTTTTTGGCTTTTGGGCACATTGCTGTTGATCAGGGTCCATTACTTCGTGTTGCACGCTTTGTGCCTGGAAAGTGCTTTGCCACCTCCACAAAGTCAGATGGAGTAAACATTGAGCCTCCACAATCAGAATTTCCTGTGGCAGTAATACCTTGGGGGAACAAACATGACAGCATCCATTTACGTTTGTTTTCCCCACCAAGATCATGTCTGCATATCAGCTATTACTTAACTCTGGGTGTGCACATCTTCTATTAGATTTAACCCAAGTCCTTGGTACTGGTCATACTTGGCCCTTCTACCTTGTCTTTTAAAATGTTTCGGGCCACTAGAATGTGAAACACTAGAAAAGAAAGTATAAGTTGCTATTATGTCAGAAAACACATCAGGAAATAACGATAGCATGAGTACGTTTGTGAAATTCCCCATAGGTTGCTGGGTGACACGTGGATCATTAGCAGATGCATTAGGTTGTATATTGTGGACCGCGGCCACAGTATTATTCATTTCAGCCTCATTTGCAACATTTTCATTTGTTAAAGAAACTAAAGAGCCATTTGTAGAAGATCCATTAGTAATAGTTACGCCTCTTATCCTCCCTTTTTACATGACTGCCCTATATAAAACGACGCCCTAAATATATACCTAATACAAACATAGAAATAGCAAATATACCAGCTACCCAATGCATTACACATATGTATGTTGGGGAAAACACAGTTATAAGAGAATCTTTCTGAAAACAAGAAAATGCTTTTATAGATGGAGTTGTTGGACCCATGTACATCTATTGCGAGGTAAATAGATGAGACAGGGACAATAGAGAGGGAAACTCTCTGAGTGCAAACAATGCATAGCAGAGTTTTTATCACCGAGGTAGGTTTGTTGGCGTACTTAAAAAAAATAAAGTTCAGTACACATCAGAAAGACAACAGACGTCACTCTGCAATTACATGTGTTCTCTAGAATTTTTACCAGGAGAAGCGTTTTTGCGGGCAGGCACTTAACATGTACTGTTTAGTACTTTATTAAGATTGGGTGGGGAGTGTGGCCTGGGGTGCCTTGCTAACATCAGATAAATACACACGGTAGCGTAATTCACTAACTTTTACTGGAAGAGGAGTAGCATAGACAACCTCAACGGGTCCTTTATATCTAGGCTCGCTACATCAGCGGATAAAGTTATTTACAAAGACATGGTTGCCAGTGAAAATCTGGAGAGGAGGCGACATGGGTGGAGTATCAGATGCATTGCTGGTCGTCTCTTCTGTCCTTGGCGGCGTGATCTGTTTAGAGATACATTTTATGGCATTGGTTAGGGCACACAAGTAGCTATGAAATTCGTCCCCTAAAACAAACGCAGCCCTGTGAGCATCAGGTTCTCTCTTGATTGGAGATAGGGACGTGTGCATGCATCGTCCCATTACCACCTTGTGGGGTGATAAGTGATGATACTTACAGGGTTGCGTTTGCATGCTAAATAGAGTGAGAGGTAAGCAGTGACCCAATTTTTCTTTAAGGTGGTGCAAAGCCAAGACAACTTTCTTTTTAGCAAACCATTTATCCTCTTCACAACGCTGTTGGCCTGGGGGTGCACATTTGATGCCTAATGCCCAATAATACGGTGATCTCTTGAAGAGCTCATTGAAACAGTGTGCACTGTTTTCGGGCCATAAAACTTCACACATGCCCCCATCGAGGGAAAACCCCTCTGACCAAAAACATTTTGCATCAAGGTGTGCACAAGGACCAGCCTCCACCCACCGTGAGAAAGGACACACAACAACTATCAAGTAGCGTGACCCATTGCACATTTCACCCATATCTGCATAATCAATATGGAACTCGCGGAATGGCTCAGTACGGTGGGCCACTGTACCTCTGATTGTCTGTAAGGTGAGACCAGTGTTGTTAGTCTGACAAGTAGTACAGTTGATAACCATCTTAGTTATTGCCTCCTGCAGATTGGGGACAAACCGTCCTGCTGAATTCTGCAGCAATATGCTGTTTTGATACATTGGATGGATGATGAAGCTGGTCGAATGCAACCAGCTGCAATTCGTATGGCATTGCTGCTTTGCTGGATGTTTCCTTTCACCATAGTAAATCTTAAGGAGATTGTTTACATCCCCTCTTCCCTCACAGATCCTTCTCTTCCTGTGGGGCCCGTCTCTGCAACTCAATCAGTTGTGAAATTGGTAAGGAGTTGTAGTAGTCCGGCAGCTGCTCTCTACTCTGTGCCACTACTGGGTACTCAGACACATTTGACACGGGGAGATACGCTGCTTGCTTGGCTGCCGCATCCGCGGCAGCATTACCGAGTGAGACGTCATATGTGTTATTGGTATGGGCGGTGTATTTCACCACCCCTGTCAAGGAGGGTTGAGAGAGCGCGTCAATCAGTTTATCTAACAATGCCGCATGTTGTACCAGGAACCCGTCAGCGATCCTAAATCCCCCCTTCTTTCAACGTGCCAGTCCTGCGTGCACCGTGCTCATGACGTATGCTGAATCAGAATAGATGGTGACGCAGCACTTTTAAGATGCTAGAAGCGCCTCAATGAGCACTATACGTTCTGCTACTTGTGCCGAATAGTGCATGGGTAATCTCTTTTGCACCAATACCTCATAGACCCTTTCCACTAGGTGAACCACTGCCACCCCAGTATGCCTCAAACCCGTGCCCTGGTCGATAGTTGCTGAGCCGTCAGCGAAAAGAACCTCGCCCATTCGAGTGGGCTGTCCCTTGCCTTCGGGATGTCATCCACATCCTCCTCAAAGGTTACACAATCATGCATTGCAAAGACTTCACTGTTCTGCCAAAAAGGTGGCATGGATTTCCAGTTTTGCTATGTAAATATTCAGGCTGGACAGGACTATCTCATACGCAGATGCCCGCTGTGTAGTCAATGTTGATTTGGATCGCTCCAGAACGGTGAACACTGTGTGCTCCACATACAGCATTACAGAGCAACCCATAACAATTGTGGAGCTTTACTCAATAGCAAATGCAGCTGCAGCATGTGCTTGATCGCATGGGATCTGGCCCTGCATCACATAATCTAGCAGTCAGCTGTAATAGACCAATGGCTTATGGCCCATCATGCTCTTACATGATGGGCCACAAGCCATTGCTCCCCACAGCTTCTACAGGGCAGAATGGGGGTGGGGAGCATGGATGCACCGGCACCATTGATAACGGTGCAGGTGCAATTATGAGTTATGCTCCCGGGTGCCGCACGGCCCGCCAGGTCAGGTCAGACCTGGCGGTCTGTCAGGCACCCGCGAGCAGAACTAGTAATTCGGCGGTACGGTGTGAATGGTGGCAATGCCTTACTGGCACCGTTCACACCGTACCGCCAACATTATAAAGAGGCCCAATGTCATTTAGGGGGCAGAGGTCTTGGATCGTTCTCCAACTCCCCCTTTTTCCTTTTTCATCAGAAAAAATATTAGAGTGGCATGGGGAGGTGGAGGGTACCATTATGCTGATTCAGGAGAGCCACAATGGTGTCTCATATGCCTTCCTCCACCATCTTTATACAACAAATACTGTTTTGCTCAGGGTAACACTGCACCTGGCTTGAGTGTTAAATCGGACCGGGGTCACCCCCTGCAGAAGCCCAACATCGTGGGCATTGGTTGTCCATAATCTTTCTGGGACCTGCTCTATGTCTGCTACAGTGAAGGGGGCGGGTCCACAAGGGTCATCAAATAACATTGCACTTTGAAATATTACACCATGATCTCACAGGAGATACAAATTGCCAACCAAATCTCCCCATCATCAACCGGATCTTCAAACAATTCTGCATCTGTCACTTCCTTGAGGGGCACCGTGTCACAACCCTCGCCCAAAACCCCCTCTGGCAAACCCATTGGCCAGGTGGAGTCAGGACTCGGGCCTCTAGAACCTGGCATCCTTCTCCAAAACTGTCTTGGGGCCACGCCTGGTGCCTACAGCACCAGGCTCATACACCATGAAAAACATGTGCTTGGGAACTACTTTATGTGTTATTAGCCAACATGGAGGCTTCCACATAGCTTAGTTCCAAAGAACCAAGCTATGCGGTCTAGTGTTTTGGGTGTAGCAGCCTAGGGACTACTTTACCTGGACTATTTTGTTGGGGCTATTTAAACCACACCCGAGCAAGACAACACGCTTCGCGTTACTTTGCAGCTTGCAACGTGAAACTCACTGTGTCCAGCTATTCCCTCGAACCTCGGAGAAGCAGAACCTGCAAGGAGACAAAAGGAACATCATTAGCAGCAGCAGCTTACCTGCAGTCTTCATCTTTAGCCACTCGTTCTCGCAGCTACTGAGAACAGCTTCCTCGAATCTGCACGCCTCCCGGACAGAACGACCTGAAAGAGGAAGATAGAGGCAACATTAAAGAAAGCAGTAGAGACATTTGCAAGTTACGAACTGCTCAAAAGGCTTAACTGGCTGGTCGCCTCTCGGCTGGCACCACTCCGGACATTCCACTCGTGCTGAAGAACACCGTGACCTATAAGGAAGGAAAACACAGGTTAGCAAAGGCAAGACTTTGCAGCGCTGCGCATAGCGCTTACTTACCGCATCATAGCGCTCTTAATAGACCATCATTTACCAGCGGGGCTCAACCAAGCTAGTTCGCCGTGCTGAAGCTCTGCACACCTAAGGGAGAAAAAAGAGACATTTTTAAACAAAGAAAGGCATGCAGGATAGCAACAAAACTAAAGAACAGCAATAAGACCTACCTGAACAATATCAAACGGGCCTGCGTCAGTGAAGTAACTTGACCGCACACGCCCATGAAACACAACGCGCCCCTGCAAAGAAGGCAGGACGGAGAGCACGCCTAACTCTACCACAAGGCAGAACCTTCCCCGCAGACCACATCTGGGCAAAGCTGAGAAGCATACCAGCGAGTAACCAGACTGGGTGGCGTCCCTGTGGATACCAGGTGAGCGTAACACACAGTTGGTTCAATGTACAGTACACCACCCGCACCCATTAGAATCTGTGCCCACCACAATAATCCTTTTTGCTGACACAACCAGGCCCTGCAAATCTAGAGAAAATATTGTTCCAGCCACAAGCTATGGGGTCACCACTGGTCGAAAGATTAAATCTGATGGCACACGCCAACATGCCAAATCTGGGGCACAGCGCCAAGCAATACTGTTATTCCATGCACAAACATGTCCGGTTCCACAGGGATACCGCAAATCACCACCTCTCCTTCCCGGGCCTGTATTATGACACATACCACCCCACTTTCCGTGAAGATGATCATGTTCAGTTGGCTCAACAAATCCCGTCCCAGCAAATTTATCGGGAAGGCCTCTGAATACAGTAAGGGCCCCCCACCACTTTTCCTATTTTGATAGCTACCTCTTCTGTGTAGGGAACCGTTGCGACAGCCCCAGAGAATCCCCGCGTGCCAAAAGTTTCACCTGATAATGGAACATTTCCCTCACTGATGCATGATTTAGTGGCACCTGTGTCAACCATAAAGATGAATTTCTTATTACCTATCTCAGCGCCTACAAAGGGATCCTGTTCTGGGTGGGAAGTCGTGGACAGGACGGGGCACGCTTTCTGTGGGCTGTCCTAATCCGTGTATGTGTTGGTACCTGGGAACATAAAAGGGTTTCCCCCCATGACGCTGACCGCCCTGATAAGGTGCTACCATTCCATTTGGCATTGCTTTGGACTTGGGCAATTATCCTCTATGCATAGTGTTCTTCTGGGGCACTTGTAGTTGTGTATTAGGCTTCTGTGCGCATGTGTGAGGGGTTTGGCGGCAACTGGGTGTAAACCTGTTGTATTTCATAAAGTATGGAGGTGACCCTTGAGGGTGAGAAGAAAATGGCTGTGGTGGTGTGGGAGTGGGCTGGTTATATGGGGAGTACCCCAGTCCTTGCCTGCTCCTACACTGTCTTGCAAGGTGTCCCCACTTCCTGCAACTCCAACAAGGAGATGGTCGCACAGCACCCCTGGGTCCCATCACACCAAACCCCCCCTCTACTCCCTCTACCCTCTTGAAACCCTCCTATTCCCCACTGCTCACTTCTGTTTTGCCATTCAGGATACTGATGCTGAGGCCCGGCACCACACTGCCCCTGTCTTCTGCCTGTCCAAAATGCTGCTATCCTCACATCTACACATGCGGCAGCCTGCTCTGCCGAGTCAGTCTCTGTACTTGTCGTAACCGCCACTCCAAGTGCTATTTTCCCACATTTTCTCTGTATTAGTTTCGCATCTTCAGTCTGCAACCTCTTTTACTACGGTGTAGAATGATGGTCTAAATTTTGGCCCACCCCTTCGCTTCTACCCCCACTATCTTGTTGAGTGCTTTCTGAACTTCCTAAGGCAATCCCCTTTTAATAACGAAATAGAAAAGGGGAACTGATCAGTCCCACTGATCACCCGTCTCTGCTCTCCACATCTCCTGAACTTTTAAAATGTACTGTGTGGGATCATCATCATCCCCCATTGTGTAGTGCATTATGGACTGCACGTTCGGTGTGTCCGCCGCATACTGGACTATGACCGCCACAGTACATCCCACACTTCTGCTCCGATATTGTTGAAAAGGGGCCCCATCGTGTCCATCGTCATCTAACTTCACACCTGGATATCCAGCCTTAACCCACACGCCACCCACCATTTCTCCCATAATTGCTTTTCATGTCTCCCACCGCCAAATGATATTCCTGCTGGCTGCTTTTCAATGGCATATAGCCACCTCCCGGCCCTAGCTGTAAGGGGTGGGACCATTTTGATCCTGGGCCACTTGTGCAGTAATGGCAGTTGCGTGCCTATGCCTCGCTTCGCTTTCCTTCCATCACTTCCCTTTTTCCTTGCCACTGCTACCCACCCATATCTCTCCCCTTCTTTTATTGCCTATAACCGGGCCAACTCCACTTGTGTCACCTCTAATGCCTCTTCTAACTCCTCCTGTGATTTGTTCTCCCGTCGTGCAGTGCTGTTTGGCGTTGGTCAATATGGGGGTTGGCCCATGGCAGGCGGGGGCACATATGTTGGGTTGGTATATCATGTGGCTGGGCGGGCGGTTAGTGGATAAATATGCCCCTCTCTTGGCGCGGGCTGCAGTGCTTCCTCTGGCACTGTCGCATTCAATACATTCGAGGTGGGATATCATTGCACCAGTGTCTACACCCTATAGTATCCTCTATATTGGAAAATATCAATAAATAATAATAATTAATAACTCCATTTTGTTGAGTTTAACAAATAATTAAGCACCCAAACAGAGTATTTATGCTCAGCGAGTGAGTTTATTTTGTAACAGCTGCAGCTATTTAGTCAGTTCGGTGTAAAGACACCCTCTGAGCTGAACTCTCATTAAGTCTGTCCATTCACAAAACATTTATATACAAGTTGGAACACAGATTACATTTCAACAGCTATTCACTTTGCTATAATTAAACTACAGCCAGGGTCTCACATTCCCCTCTACAGCAGTTTCTAGCTATTTTAACATTATCCTGTACGTGCTCACCAAAAATGCAGAGAAACCCCACTACTCTCACACCAGAATAAATGCAAGCCACTAGGGAAAAAACGCCCAGCACACCTCTTGCAAGGAGAACACAATTTAATTTCCACAAAAATAGAAATGCACCAGGAAAGTACTGTGCTGCCACGGAACCTTCTGGCAAAATCATTACGAGCAACACTTTATGAAGGCACACTGTGAAATCAGTGACGTAAATTACATAATGTACAAATCCAACTAGCTGGTTAATTAGACCCTATGCATAGGCTACCTGCTCCATAAGGGATGCCAGGCCATTGGTCCAGCGCGTCTGTCAGTCTTCTTCCACGTGGTTCCTCCTTGCGCATCATCTTGCATGAAGCTACACCTAATTGGCAATTGCGTGAACAAAAAAACAATGCATGCTCTATCTCTGACCTAATGTGCACCTGGTACTGCAGACAAGAGCTAAGAGGATACTTATATGGGACAATAATTCTGTTTTTTGTCCTCAGCAAAAAATTGCTAGGTGTGCAATCAACCGAGGCATGTTTGCTTTCATGCTTAGAGCTGGTATGTTCTTTTGTAATAATGAGAACATTGATTCTAGTAATGCTGTTTATTTTAAAGCAGATGGCACTTCTTTATCTTTTATGGGAAATGCCATGCTGTTTTGGAATATAAGGGTTGCTTTAGAGAAGCTTATGTGAATATTTTAGGAGTAAAGTAAGAAAAAAAAATCCAAAAAAATACAAAATAACAGGTGTCTTTCAAGCATCTGCAAAAAAACCCCAAAAAAACCGACTCTTTTCAGGGCCCACCTCAAAGGGGAAATGGGGTACATTATTTAAATTGAAATTCAACATGGCGGTTGTCCGCGGACAGCGCGTATTACATACAGGGATTTTGGGGTGGAGAGGCATGCAAATGAGAATGAGTAGCGCAAAGGATTGGTCAATAAAGTTTACTGGATGTGTTGAGTAAGGAGAGAGTTTGTCAGAAAGTCTTTTTCCTGAGAGAAGAACAGATAGCTATGGCTGTGTGTTTCAGAAAAAATATTAGCTGGATTTTGGGAGACTCATGGATACATTGGTTGGAGGTGCATGCAGAACACTGGAGTAGCTGCACATCTTGGATTCCCTCAGGTCAAAGTGCACTGGCATGGAGTTCGTGGAATGAAGTGGCTGGATTTGGTACCTCTCTGTGCTACTTTGGAGACACAGCGTCATCCAGACATAATTATAATTCATTGTGGAGGGAACAGTTTAGGACATGTGTCTGGAATTTCTTTGCAATTTGCAATGAAAGAGGACTTGGGAAGGTCATGGGCATGTTTCCAAATTCCCAAGTAATTTTTTCTCATATTGCGCAGAGACAAATGTGGCTGCGTTCTTCTTCATTTGGTCCACAAATGGAGAAAGCAAGGCGCAATGTCAATAAGGCTGTTTGTGCCTTTTTAAGAGATGTTGGCATGTCCTCTTTTCAGAATGAAAATATTATGTTTAGTAGCACATACATTTTTCGCAGAGATGGAGTACATCTTATGCTGGCAATCAAATTTTTCTGCGAAATATACAAAATGCATTGCAACCTTTTTTGTAATTACATGAATACATTTTGAAGTATGTGTTAATCATTTGAAGTTTTTGAAATACAAAAAACACCACCAAAAAGCTCTTTTCAGAGCCACCACTTCCTCCCATCGAAAAGTGCAATGGTTGTAATAGGGCAGCACTCCCAAAAAATAAATGCTGCGGACTACTAAAAAATGCACAGGGCCCTGCACTATTTATTTGTCAATTCTATTTTTAAACTGTGAAAGGCGGCTCTGAAAAGAGCCCTTTTCTTTTGGGTTTTTGTTGTTTTATTATTTTTTTTTTAAACGCAACACACAAGGAAAGGAGGGTAAGGAAGGGACACCAACCACAGGGATAAGAAAGGGCAGGTGGAGAGAGGAAGATGTAGGGTGGGCCTTATTCAGGTAGTGGGCAGACCTTCTCGTGCTCCTTGACCGCAGTCTCAAAAGCACTCTGAAGATTCTCCCCCCTGCAGAGTACTGCGTTGCAGTACCTGCACAATATTGTGACCCTCGAAAGGTAAGGGTCATGAATGGCCTGTGAGGCACCTGGAGGGATGTGCTGTCCCACAATAGAGTCTCTTGTGGTGACAGGAGCAGAAACTGAGGATGTTGTAAAGGAACTCAACCTACTACGTTTATCACAAGGTACAACCTTGCGAATAGGCCCACAGTGGAACGACCTTAGGTGTCGCTTCATTGATGGCGTACCAAAGCCGTACTAACCAGGCCTCCCATGACCTTTTGCACTGGTTGCAGTTGACCTTATTCGCACGTGCTTTTGGCACTCCATCAAGAGTGGTAAACAACCACCACACCCAAGACTCACGGCGAGTGCTGGTAGTAGAGAATTCCACTACCTCTTCCACTGCCTCATCCTCTTCATCAGTCTCCTCTACATCCTCATGCCTGTTCCCCTCTGCAGGCCCTTGGGGACATGGTGGTGGTGGAGAAGGTAAGGGTGCTGATGCCGATGCAGGAGTAACTGAAGCAATTTGGGATGTCATCAGAAACCAGGAAGCAAAAGCAGCAAAATCAGCAAAAACAGGTAAATCTGCCAGGTTAATCTGCAGTACTGGAAAGACAATGCTCTGTCAGGTAGCCAGAACCACAATGAGGATCAACTCTGGGGTGTGGCCTTTTATAGGGCTGCTGGGGTGTGCTCCATGAACACCCGCACTGTCCACAGACACTTCGAACACCCAAAAAAGCCTCAAAAAGTATGTAGATCGCCAGGGACATTGTCTGGGACATGTGCAATGGTGAACTTTTACTGTAAAATACTTTGGATTGTCCAAAGAAGTACTTTTAAAATGTTCAGGACCCAGACAGTGTCCGCTAATCAGGACACACGCTCAGCGTGGGTGCGGTCATATGATGACATTGCGAACACGTTCGCGAAAGGGACGGGTGTCCGCAGGACACCAAATGTGCAGGGACGGTTGTGCGCATGCGCGCCAGTGTTCTACGGACAGTGTTTGGGTCCTCAAACTAATTAAAAGTGCGACACACATGGGACGGACAGTTACGGACAGGCGCAATGTTCGTAGGACCTATAGGTGTGGTGCGCATGTGCATAGATGTTCTACGGACAGTTTGGACACTCCCATTTTAATTACGAACAGTACAAACAGGTATTGTGTCCTTAGGACACCTCCATTTTGGTTAATTATGGACATCCCGGACATCGAGTGTGTTCTAAGAACAGTTCCATTTTAATTGCGGACAGTACGGACAGGTATAGTGTCCTTAGGACACCTCCATTTTGGTTCATTACGGACATTCCAGACACCTGCGCGGTCCGCGGACACCCCAACTGCCTTTTAAAAAGTAGAAAGACAGAGGACTGAATTAAAACACACATAATATTTATTTTATTAAATACAAATATAAAATGTATGAAAGAGAGAGGGAAGTAGAAACTGACACAAATACAGGTGAATTAGGGGTTTGGAGAGGATGGATGGTACAGGATGAAGGGATGGAAGACTCATCATAACGTTTTTCTTGGTAGTGAGGCTTTGGGGATAGTTGATTGGGACATGGAGAGGGGGAACAGGTACATGTGGGACAATGATATTTATTTTTTTCTTTTATGTGGTCCTCCACAAAATGTTTTAAAAGATTGAAATTTTGCATAAGCATATCCATTTTTTGTTCCATGCGCTGCAGAGCATTTCCTAATGTCTCTTTCGAGGGGATTGGGTCCTCCGACGTATTCCATATCTATGACAGTAATCACCACAGCTGTGCTGCTTCGGAAAATCTTTCGGCGTCTGCGTCCTGCTTCGATAACGTCGATACGCTGTCCTCGAGGGCCTCCGTCGAGCCAACATCACCAGATGTTATAAGTAGGACGCACGACACCCGTAGCCTCAGTTCCGTTTTTTCCGCAAACGTGTTCGCTTCAGAGATCTCGGCGCGCATCGATTCTACTGAATCCTGTTCTTTCGGTTCTTCGAAACTGTGTTCCTCCTTGATATTGTATGATGTCTTCGGCTTATTCCACCCCGCGGTCCGGGTTTAAGAAGTGTCGGGTGTGCGGGTCCAAGATGTCGCTGACGGACATGCACAACACTTGCCTCTGGTGCCTCGGGGAGGACCACAATACGGATGACTGTGTCGACTGCCAATCGCTCACATGGAAGGCCTTGCGTGAGCATAAGAAGAAGCTGTCGGTCGGTAAGGTGGCCAAGCCCCGGAAGTCGCGTTCCACTGGTCTTTCATCGGATGATTTGAGGGGCGACTCTCCGCATCGTCGTAAGTCCGGGGGTTCTCGGTCTGGGAGTCAGTCCCGCCATTCCTCTGCCTCGTCGAGGCACTCCAGGAAGCGCCGTCACTGGTTGCCTTCCCCGTCCGATGACTCCGCCCGTCGGCGGGTTGCTTGTCCCAACAAGCATTCCACTCCTGAGGAATGGGATTCCTTCCGAAGGGAGATGTTGGCGATTTTCCAATCACAGGGCTCTGGTCCGTCCGTGCCGTCGAAAGACGCCAGCCGTGACCGTTCTAGAAATGATGCTCATACGCCTTCGGGCTCGAGCGGTCGTCGCGACCACCGGGTGCATTCGAGGTCCTGGTCGGACAAGGATGGTCGCTCTAGACATGCCCATTCCAGGTCCCAGTCCTCGACGCCCTCGTGACCGCAAGAACCTGTGAAGTCTTCGAAGAAGACATCGACGCCTGTGGTGCCAAGGTCGTCGACTGACTCTCTTGAGGCTCCGTCTACGAGGAAGTCATCGACGCCATCGGCGCCCAGGTTGTCGAGAGACAAACTCGGGGCTCTGCCCTCGAGGCCTGTGTCGACACTGGCGAAGCTGTGAGTGCCACGCTAGACGTCGATTCCGTCGACGCCCTCAACGCCTATCGAGGCGGTGTTGTCGGGGGTACCCCGTGGCACGGTGGAACCCCCCAGAAAGGCTCTGGCCAAGGCTAAACATGTCTTTGTTCCTTTTTCTGTACCCTCCTTCCAGCCTCTGGATTATATTTCTGAGGTGGATGAGGAGTCTGAGGAAGGTGAGGTTCCTGCAGAGGTTCCTGATGACCTCCTTTCTGGTCATAGCCAACTTGAGGACCTGCGTCAGTTGTTGCATGACGCCAGTGGTCTAGACACCCGGAGGTGCAGTTTGGTAGGCCTGGCACGCATGCCGCGTCCTCATACCGGCACCTGATGTCGAGGGTCACGGATTACCTTGGGTGGTCGGCCCCCCTGGGGATTTTCAGCAGGATGACCTGACTGAAATCCTCGACCAAGGTCCACCAACTGACCCGGTGCTGCCATTCCATATGGCCTTGCAGAGAAGGGTGGCTGTGGCTTGGACTTCTCCGGAGAGTCTCCTGGCAGTGAGCAAGTCCTTGCCGAAGAAATATCGGCCAGCCAGTGGCGACCCCTGCTACTTGACCACGCACCTCACTCCCGAGAGTTTGGTGGTGCAGGTGGCTACGGCCACTGCAAAGCAGGCGTTGTACCCTACCATCCCTCCTGATAGGGACGACAAGCGTTTTGATGGCAGGGCGAAGAAGGTGTTTTCTTCTGGGGGTATGGCGCTTCAGGATGCCAACTCCGTTTGTGCCTTGTCTCGTTTCACGCACACTCTGTGGTACTGTATTTCCTTAGCGGCTGATCATATTCCCGAAGGGGAGGAACGGGATGGTTTTCTTGCTATCGTGCAGGATGGCAAGGATGCCATGTGTGAATCCATTCAGTAGGGTCTGGACATGGTTGATTGCGTCACCCGGTCCATGGCGGCGAGCACCGTAATACGCAGGTGTGCATGGTTCAGGAAGTCAGGGTTTGGTCCTGATGTGCAAGCCCGGCTCCTCAACATGCCCTTTGATGGTGAACATCTTTTTGGCAGCAAGGCTGACGAAAGCCTTGAGAGGTTGCAGACCTCCAAAGCTGCAACAAAGTCATTGGGCACTGCAGTTCGCCAACCTCTGCCTTTTCGTCCTAGTGGACAGTAATGGAGGGGAGGTTCCTTTCGGTATTACTCATCCTTTAGTAAATCGAGAGGAGCTGCAAGTCAAAGGGGCCACCGTAGGAGTGCTAGAGGTGGAAAACAAGGTACTTGAGGTGCCAAGGCCACTCGAGCAGTTGCCTCTTTGCCCTCAGGCACTGCCGCGGCCGCTTCAGCTCAGTCGTGAGGCCCATGCTTCGCCGGTTGGGGGAAGATTGTCGCAGCATCTTGTAGAATGGCGTTCCATTACTTCAGATGTGTGGGTTCTCGAGATCATAGCCCACAGCTACTGTCTTCCTTTCCGGCAGAGGCCTCACGACAATCCACCAGGGAATCTCTATTTGAAGAGTCCGGATCTGCTCCTTGCGCAAGAAATACAATCCCTGCTGGAGAAAGGCGCCATAGAACTGGTGCCTGTAGCGGAGAGGAACAAGGGATGGTATTCCCCTTATTTTTTTATTTCGAAGAACGACGGGGGATTGAGACCCATCATGGACGTGCGCGGTTTGAACAAGCTCCTCAGGAAGGACAAGTTCAAGATGGATACTCTTTCTCAAGTCCTCCAGGCCCTTCAACTTCAGGACTGGTTGGTCTCTCTAGACCTCAAGGACCCTTATTTTCATGTGCCGATCCATCCCAAGCACAAAAAGTACCTGAGGTTCGCGGTTGGTGACTCGCACTTTCCGTTTCGGGTCCTGCCGTTCGGATTGACCTCCGCCCGAGGGTCTTTACCAAGCTCATGGTGGTGGTGGCAGCATATCTCAGGAAAGGGGGGGGGATTCACGTCAGCCCCTACCTGGACGATTGGTTGATCAGGGCATGCTCTCCCGAGCAAGTCATGGATCATCTGTCCGTCACCTGCCACTCCCTTCACAAGCTGGGCTTCTCCCTCAACTTATAGAAGTCCCACTTGACGCCAACTCAGCAGCTCTAGGACATTGGGGCTGTGCTCGACACGTCCCTGGGGCAATGTTTGCCTCCACAGGTGAGGGCTCACCACATTCAGCCGATGGTGCACATGTTTCAACATGCCCAGAGTCTCCCAGCGTTCGAGTTCTTGAGGTTGCTCAGCCTCCTGGCATCCTGCATTCTTCTGGTGCCCGAGGCCAGGTTGCAGATGAGATCTCTGCAATGGGCTCTCAAGCTCCAGTGGTCACAGTCCTCCGGCAGGATGTCGGACCCCGTTCAGCTGCCGCCCTCGGTCGCCCAGGACCTTCTGTGGTGGGCCGTTGAAGGCAATCTGCTGAGGGGGGCTCTGTTTTGGCTAACCTGGCCGGAGGTGACGATCGTGACGGACGCGTCCCTCACGGGATGGGGAGCTCAGGCCAACGAGCTGACAGTCAGCTGTTGTTGGTCTCCGTCGGAGTCCAGACTCTGTTGGAGCTGAGGGCCGTCAGGCTTGCCCTGAAGGTTTTTCTGCCGACTGTGTGAGGAAAGAATGTCCTGATTCTGACGGACAACACAGTGGCCATGCACTACCTCAACAAAAAGGGGGGGGCAGGGTCACTTCCTCTGTGCAGGGAGGCGATGCAGCTCTGGTTCTGGGCCATCCAGCAGGAAATTTCGATTTCGGCAGTTCATCTGGCCGGAGACGAAAACGAGACAGTGGACGCTCTGAGCAGGCAGAGCGCGATCTCTCATGAGTGGGAGTTGGCTCAGGAGATTCTCCTGGAGATCTTTGCCTTTTTGGGGGCCCCTCAATTGGATCTCTTCACCTCCAGTGTCAACTGGAAGTGCGAAAGGTTCTGCTCGCGGGAATTTGCTCCAAGAGGAGCCTTAGGACACGCGTTCGTGGTGGAGTGGTCCTTCCCACTGCTGTTCGCGTTTCCTCCAGTCCCGTTCATCCCGCAAGTGCTGCGGAGGTTACGGAAGTTCGGTTCCCAGATGATCCTCATTGCTCTGGCATGGGCCCGGAGGACGTGGTACCCGGACCTTCTCGACTTGTCCACCTGCCCTCCACGTCGTCTTCCCTACTGTGACGATCTGCTCTCACGGGAGGGGGGTCAGGTTCTCCATCCAGAGGTCAGATCCCTCAACCTTCACGCTTGGCTTCTGAAAGGTTGAGGTATAAGGATTGGGACCTCCCTGAAGACGTGATGGAGGTGTTGCTTTCGGCCAGATGGCCGGCAACAAAGTCCCTGTACCGTTGCCTTTGGAGAAAGTTCTGTGACTGGTGCAGGGTTAAGAATGTGGATCCTTTTTCATGTGACATTCCTGTGGTTCTGTCTTTTTTGCTTTCTTTAGCCCACAGGGGCTTGCAAGTGGGTACCATTAAAGGTTACCTGGCGGCGCTGTCCAGATATAAGCACTCGTCTGAGGAGTGCTCTTATTATAAAATTCCTTTGATTTCTCAGTTTCTGAAAGGGCTCACTAATGTGTTCCCTCTGTCACCTTTCCAGGTGCCCGGTTGGGATTTGAATATTGTTCTCAAGTTTCTAATGGGTGCTCCATTTGAGCCTTTACATTCTTGTCATTTGAGACTGTTAACCCTGAAAACTGTGTTTTTTAGTTGCGGTCACTTCCGCTCGCAGATTGAGTGAGTTACAGGCACTGTCAGTTAAGCCACTGTGTTTCATAAGGACAGGGTTGTCCTTAGAGTTCGTCCTTCCTTTCTTCCGAAAGTTGTGTCGGAATTTCATTTGAGCCAGAAGGTCATTCTTCCAGCATTTTATCCTCCTCCGCATCCTGGTAAGGACGAGGAGAGGCTCCATAGGTTAGATCCTAGGAGAGCTTTAAGTTTCTACATTTCACACATGTCCCGGGTCAGAGTGGACACTCAGCTCTTTATTGGTTACGCTGGAGGGCGTTTGGGACAAGCTGTTACTAAACAGACTTTGTCTAGATGGATTATCTTGGCAATTTCTGAATGTTACCGCTTGGCGGGTAAGGACCCTCCGTTAGGCTTACGGGCCCATTCTACTAGAGGTATGGCTGCCTATACTGCCCTGCAGAGGGGTGTTCCGATTCGTAACATCTGTGAAGCAGCCACCTGGGCTTCGGTCCATACTTTTGTACGTCACTACTCCCTAGATTCTATCCATGGCCAGGATCTGGCCTTTGGCAAGGCGGTTCTTTACTCTGCAATTTGATTGGGCATTCTAAATGTGTATATTCTAAATTCTTTTCCCACCTCCTTACGTTGGTACTGCTTTGGGAGTCGGTCAGATATGGAATACGTCGGAGGACCCAATCCCCTCGAAGAACAAGTTACTCTTACCTGGTAACGTTCTTTCGATGAGATGGTCCGGCGACGTATTGCATATCACTCCCTCCCTGCCTACCCCGCTACAGAATTTCTTATGCGATTGGAGCTTACGTTTCCGCAAGGCTTTCTGTGGTCAAACTGGCAGAAGACTGGTGCCACAAGTTCTGGGAAAGAACTGCAACTGAGGCTACGGGCCTTGTGCATCCTACTTATAACATCCGGTGACATCAGCTCGACGGAGGCCCTCGAGGACAGCGTATCGACGTCATCGACGCAGGACGCAGAAAGATTTTCCGAAGCAGCACAGCTGTGGCGATTACCTGTCATAGATATGGAATACGTTGTCGGACCATCCCATCGAAAGAGCATTACCAGGTAAGAGAGTAACTTGTTCTTTGCTATATTATTTTCACTGTTTGTATGGTCTGTTAACAGAAAATGTGTTAAGTACACATAAAGAAATGATTATTAATTTGCTTATATAGAGAAGTATCACTGTCTTCACTCATTTCATCACATGGGAAATTTTCTTCAAGCCATTCCAAAGTACTGGACATTTCTGTGTAAAAAAAAAGATATTACTTTTAGTGTACCTAATACAGAAAGTTTAGAAATGTATAAGAAAAATTAAGTTTACTTACTAGTTTCTGGTAAGTTTTGTTGTTACTGTTGTTTAGGTCTGCTGTTGCTTCTTGCTGTGCAGTTTCTGTGAGGTAATTATGTTGGAGGCATATCTTTTTTGTTTTGGTATATTCCATTTTAGTACATATGCTATTTAAATGGATGGTTGATGTGTTACATATATATGTTCCACTTCTTATTTATTATTACATATAATGTGTTTGTGTGCTGCTTTTTGAACTTGTTCAGTGTTTATATGGCATGATGGAACAATCTAAGATACCCCCTGAGTTTTTGGGCAGTGTTGATGTTGTCCGCGTCCGTCCGCGGATACACGCACAGTCCGCAGACATCAAAATCACTAGCAGGGGGTTCAGTATATTCTATGTTACATGTATAGACATAGTAAACATCTATCAAATTCACACTATGTATATGTATATTCAGTAAAAAAAACTTTGATAAAGGGAGGTTATGGTTAAGTTGCGCTACTAAAAACCTATGAAATTCAGTAAAAAAACGGTGTTAAAGGGACATTATGGTTCCTAGTAAAACCGAAAAACCCCTGAAATTCGCTAGTTATGGTAAGCTAAGCAACCATAACTCGCGCCACCTACTGGAGGGCGAGGGGGTTCATCCCATTGACAAATATTTCTGTAGCATGGCATTCGCTCTAGCGTTGCTTCCTCGGATAGATCAGGTGTTATGGAACACCTATCTCGCTTAGCAGCTAGTCTTTGATTATCCATTACACAGCCAGCTTTAAGAGACATATTGCAAAATAAGACAGCCTAAAATATGACAGCTTAAAGCAAACACCAGCCTGACTAAGTGAAAAAGATGGCATAGGGCAGAGTCTCCTGGGACTCTAACACCCCTGCACCCAGCTACAAACCAGCCCAAATGTGCCAGGGCTAACACACCGGCACAGAAACTAAGTAGGCTACAGCAAAGCCTGTCGGGATCTGTAATTCACTGGCTCTGTGATGCACGCATTTTTTTTTAAAAAAAACGGCAAAGATTTTCACAATACTACAATTGCCTAACTATAATAACAGTTTTGTCAGCACTCAGCAGTAAGCAAGCAAATAAATAATAAAAGTGCCACATAACCCAGACAGCTCATTAAAAATGCCCAGCGTGAGCCAGCCCATACGCGCCGGCGCTAACGCGTCACCAAGGAAATGAAGTACGCTAAGTTTAAGATTGTCCGGATGTGTAGTTCTCTGTCTCTGTGAAATTAAATTAAATGATACTTTATTTATATCGTGCTCATACACAAGTGTTTCCGAGCACGAGATGTTGTGTGATGCACACAATTTAATAAACAATGCACCAGACACAGATTTTAACAATACAAAAATTGCCTAACTAAAAGAACCGTTTTGTCTGCACTCAGCAGTAAGCAAGTAATAAAAGTGCCCTTATGCAAAGAAAGTTCATACACAATGACTTTGTGCATGCATGATGGCTGGATATCCTTGTAATTGATCAAATGCCACGTTGTGTACTGTCACATGATCAAGACAATGGACAATGGTTTGTCACAGGAGCTGTGCTATTTTATAAGTGCTTCGTCACATGCTCCCAGAATGTGCCCTTTATTCTAAATAATGTGGTGCACTAATATGTTCATGTTCAGTATTCATGTGTACATAAGTATTTGCTCGCATGAAGTTCTTCTTGGGGTGGCTCCTTGAGACTAGGAGCTTCTGATTTCCATCCTTATGGATGAAACAGACTCTGCCTCTAAATCTCCCTCCACTTCCCAGTATCCCTCACATATTTACACTTTGGTTTACAACATTTCGTTTCTCAATTCAATACTAGCATCACAACATTGTCTGTCTAGGAATAATTCACTAGCAAATCATGTTGGTGTTAATCTCGCTCGATCCCACGGCACACAGAGATCAGGCGCAGGCAACTTACATCCTTGTCATGGAGGCATTAGGCTGCGTCCTTAAACAGAGTGTGGGCATTCTTCCTCACTGTGGTTATGGAAATCCACAATTAAACAACATGATATGTCTTAATGTGGCACAGCTTTGGTCGGTCCTTTCCTCT
Organism: Ambystoma mexicanum; assembly: GCF_040938575.1. Lineage (NCBI taxonomy): Eukaryota > Metazoa > Chordata > Amphibia > Caudata > Ambystomatidae > Ambystoma > Ambystoma mexicanum. The sequence goes on from NC_090922.1 coordinate 265,323,853, forward strand.
AATGTTCTATGGGATCATTTTGCTCTGGCTGCAAAGCAGCACCTTTGTGCTGCCTTTTGGAAAGACGCCAGGCAACTGCATGTGCATGCACATGATGGCATAGCCTTGCACTCGCACAGAGTCTCTATTCTCTCTGAAAGCTAGATACTGGTACGCTCATGTTCACCTGGAGGTGGCTGTCATTGCCGCAAACATATGCCAATCACTTTGCTGCTCTAATATTGTCAGCGTGCTGACATGTTTGCAGTCAGAGCTGCCTGCAGGCTGTACTCAGCTGGCTGGTCAGAATTCCTAATCTCTCCCACTGAAACAGACTCTGCCTCTAAATCTCCCTCCACTTTACAGGGACTACTTGGGTGGTAGGTCCCTGTAAGATCTCATCTAGTGTGGCAGCATGCACGGTAGCTATGTATGTATGGCAAGCTGACGCGGCTAAGGGAGGGGTCTGTGTCATTCAGTGGATTGACATGTATGCAGTCGCATATCTGAAATGTAATCATCCTGTACAAATCGTTCAGATCAACAGTCATAATTGTTAATGCAGTGAGCTTGCCTTGCTAGTTGTATTGGCCATCTCCCCTCGTTCTGGTATTAATATGCCTGATGGACATAACCACTTGTAGACAACATGTGTGGATACTGTGAACACCTACATTTTATGTTATGTTATCTTGCATTTGTATAGCGCCTACTGCTATAGTTCAATGGCGTTGAATCGCTTTTGCCTACCAGAGAGACAAAGCAAGGGCATGATAGAAAATACCGTAGTGGTAGGGAGAAGCAAAGTCGGGTAGATTGTTGGGGTGAGGGTGAGGTGTAGATAAGGTGCTCAGGAAGGCATGAGAAGGAAACGGTGGAAGAGCTATGTGTACAGTTGGACTGAATTTATCCGGGGACTCCACTGACGGGGGAGGCGAAGGCAGACCTCAACGAGACCACAACCTAATTGGGCCGTAGCCATGGATGCAGGTTGGCCGAAGGATCAAAGCCCATGAAAACCTGACAAAACAGCACCAAAGAGGCGAAAGCAGAACATGGTGACACCCATGGAGAGGGTGCCGTCATTGGTCAGCACTTTTTGAAATAAGTGTGCTATGTGAACACAGCCAATGGGGAGCGAGCCGAGCAGGGCTCGACTAACCTGCGCTGCCAGAAAAGCCACATATCCTGTGTGTGGCAGCTGCAGACTAGGAGGACTAGCATAACAGAGTGGTTCTATGTGATTTTACTGAAATCCTTTTCAGAGAGGTATTTTATAACAAAATATTTATAAAGCAAAAACATCCATTCTTTTATTTCCCTATGCTTTTAACCCCACCGTCCCCACCCGATTTAACCCCTTACCCCATCCCCCACATATATTATATATACACCTCTCTGAAAATGATTTGGGTGAAATCACTGAATAGCGCCCAGAGCAAGCCTTTCGGATGTAGCTGCTTGCAAAGTAAGCAGCCTTTCGTCAGCTCATGAGGAGGCACCGGCAACACTCGCAGAAGCAGCGGCAACACGAGGAGTCGGCATGGTTCAGTGGCGAAGCACTAGGCCCAGGGTTGGGGCGCAGTTACGAGGAGGCAGAGTTGAGAGCAGCAGAGCTGTCAGTTGAACTCTGCTCAAAGGAAAAGTTTAAAAATGATACAATTTCTTTCATGCTGTTTCTTTCCATACTTCACACTGTACAGCAATTCTACTTTAAATCACTTCCATGGCGTGGGTGCAGCTAGAATATGTCATCGGCGCCATATTCACGCCTCACTTGTACTCTCCCCATCTCACAGAGGGGAAGATCAGAGAGACAACACGGACAGTAATGAGCAATGGATCCTGTGCAGCCACTGACTGTGCTAACGTCGAGCTGGAGAAGTGAATAAGGACGGCGAGCGCGGCGGCAGCTCGCCACAGCACGGAATGCCTCACCAAGGTAGCAGCCCAAGTGGAAGAAGACAGAGCAGGATCATCGGGCTTTATACATTAAATTCCGGTTAAGAATGCTTCCATTGTACGACCATTGTGCTGCTGGTATGGCGCAGGAGTATCTCTGATCTATGTCCCAGATGTCAGCTTCGTGGCGAGAATTTAGAACATTTTCTCTTTTTATGCCCTTTCTATAACGAACTTAGGGCACGCTTCCATCCAGCACCTTAAGGATGCTGCTCTGACCCTATGCAAATCTACATCTAGCCTGTTCATCATCTCCGCAGTGTCCTCATACATGTATAAGGCCTGGGCTAAAAGAGCCAAGACTCTTAGGGCCTGATTCATGGAAGTGTTTTATAATGGCGCAATCCCATAGGAAAACGTTCCATGAATCAGGCCCCAAGTTTGTTAGCCCAGAGCACAGAGGACATTGTTGCTTACAATTCTCTGTATGCAGTTGCTTCGTCTGTAAGGTTTCGTGCAAGCGTAATTACTGGCACACATGCTACTCTCCTCTTCTCCCTTGGGTTGTGGTTTTTAGCTTTATATTGTATTTTTCTTATGCATTGTTACAAGAATGGCGCATTTTGTATTAACTACGCAGTTATTTGTATGGATACAATATGGTGTACCGTTATAGTGATTTTATTAGTATTTTGGGGTATTTTTATCTCATGAGTTGGCTGTCCTTATGTTTTTTTGTGATGTGATAAAGGGACTGAATGATTATTTTATTCCTGGTATTTTTGGGGTGCCTCCAAATCGTTGATCTAATTTTTATTTTTTGCAAAGGAGTGTGGAAGCCCCTCTACTGAGAACGAACATGGGTCAGATACCCTCTTCTATGGACTTTTTCCACTCAGGAGGCTCTACAATCACACATGTTTTAACTCCCTGGACCCTTCACAGATGAGAAATATCCCTTTGCATATCAGTCTTTGTCCCAACCACAAATGCCAGGCAAATATTCCCTGAACGAGAGTCCCATCAGCAACCCCAAACACATGTTTCAGCCTTGTTGGGCATCATCAGTGAGGTGAAGCTGAGTCTAAGGAATATTGAGCAAGGGCTCCACGCCTGGATTACCCTGGGTTACAGAGGGTGAAACCCCAAGTTGTCCAAAATTACAAAGGAGTGTGGGAACCCCTCTAGTGAGAACGAACAAGGGTCAAATACCCTGTACCGTGGAACCTCTTCCACTCACAAGGGTCTACAACCACGGTTTAGCTCACTGCACACTTAACAGAGGAGAAGTATCCATTTCCATGTCATTCTTTGTCCCACCCACAAGGGCAGACAAGCACCGGAATGCCAGGCAATTCTCCTCTGAGCAAGAGTAACATCAGCAGCCCCAGACTAGGCCGGAACACGGGTCTGGGATTGCTGATGATACTCTTGCTCAGAGGAGAATTGCGTAGCATTTTGGTGCTGGACTGCCCTTGTGGTTTGGGACCAGACTGATATGCAAATGGTTAGTTCTCTTTTGTGAAGGGTGCAGTGAGCTAAAACGTGGTTGTAGACCCTCCTGAGTGGGAGAAATTCCATAGAACAGGGTATTTGACCGATGTTCCTTCTCAGCAGAGGTGCTCCCACACCTTTGTTTGTTATTTTTTGTTCTGTATTTCCGAGGTCTTTGTTGAGAAAAGTGGAATTTACATTTTACAATTGTTTATGTTTTATGTATGTACTTTCATGTCTATGGTCGAAATAAGGATCTACGGACTGACACACAAACACGTAAATGTACTGACAAGCTTATATTTTGTAATTTAACTGTTTATGTATGTTGTCATGATGACTGCACTAAATATTATTTGTATATTGAAAAAGTTGTTTTTACAGCTGAACCAAAAAAAAAAAAAAAAAAAATGTTTTGTTTGTACAGCTCACCTGGCAGTGTTCTACATCACAAATTCACACCAGGCCACCAAGTGAAACAAGCCGCTGTTATTGAGGACGGTCCACCCACAGGGTAGTCATACTATCACAAAAGATCTGGATCGCCCTGTATAGCAAAAAGAAAAGAATAAATCCTATTACTAAACCCAACCAGTCCCTCAAGAAGAACTTAACTGTTCCGGTGTGTCAACCGCTACCCCTGGGCCAAGCTGGTGTGTCGCCTGTCTAATAGGGACAATGTCTTCCACATCTTCCTCTGTGAAATGTGTTGTCTGCTTCTCTTGTTAGCGTTCATTAGCAGGCTTTTATTTTTTAATGGGAGTTTCTGCTGTGGGTTATTACTGGATGCAAAAGAGCCTTTCTGCTGTTCTCAGTTGCACATGTTTTTTCTACATATGACACAATGCGCCCTTTTTGGGGAATCTGCCCCAGTATATCCAGGTCATTCTCTGTTCTAACATTGTGATTAAGACAGCATTTTAACCACAGATCTGGCACTAAACAGAAAATACTTTAAGTGCATTTGTCTGTGCTGTTGTTGAGTTACATTTCAGATGAATATCAGATTTAAATTCCAGGGTTTTTTAAAAACAGTTCTTCTACTTAATAATCTAAAATATAATAAATATTCCTGTGTTTTACTCATGGAAGAGCTTGCAGTCTGAAGAGCATAATCGGCAAATAGCATTGGTTGAGGGGGGACCCAGCATTTAGGGGCACAGATAGGTTCGACTTTGGCATGCCAGCAGGGCCATCCGCTGCATGCAGCCTCTTCTCCCAGAATGCCAAGCTCAGTGGTTTCCATGCTGGGATGGTCTATGAGCTGCTAGCTGGGTCGGACTTGCCCATTAAATTGTCTCGGGCACGAGTGGAAAAGTGGCCAACCGTTGTGAAGGGCTATTCATTCCTTTTGTGACAGACTGTTTGAATAGTACTCAAGGTTTTTTGTTTGTTGATAAACTGTGATGCAAATTGTGCATTTTAAAGAACATTTATTCAGCAACACTGCTCAAAGCTATTAGCCGCATAGTGAAGTAACTCATGAAAGTGACCCATTTTGACCAAAAAAACTGTCCCACACCAGCATTTTGCGCTTTTTGGTTCGGCCATGGGCTTATTGCCCTACAGTTCAGTCTGAGCCTGGCCACTACAGCGCTAAGTGTTAAGCCAAAGTATCCAAATAATTGAAATAAATGAAGACCCAAATGTCATAAGGAAACGAGGATGGTAATAGCTCAACAATGCACTATATAAAAAAAGCAATGATAAAAACAATCCCTATCTTGAATTACATGTGGGTGACCATCAGAGGAGATATCAGTTTCCGAATCAGCTCACAAAATACAAACTACCGCTCTTTGGCTATTATTCTTCTTCTTCATCTTGCATAGACCTGGTCCTTGGCTGTAAGCAAAGTAAAATAATATTGCCCACATTTGTCCAGAAATTGATATTTGCTTTCATGCAACACTCTTTCTTTTTCCAGGTTGAAGGAGAAGAAAATCAGTAATAGCAAATTCTACTCCTAGAGAAAATGGCGATCTTACACAGACATGGGGATGACTTCCTTTCTCGCTCTCAGATATCCCTAACGATTGTCACCATCAGAGACTTAACAGAGAAGAAAACAAGATGTTGCGTCCTTTTCCTGTCTGCTTTATAAGTCCTCAAGTTTCATTTGCAATGTACGAGTCGAGCAGAGCAGACACAGACCGGACCTGCACACACATGAATCTGTGCTGCCCCTTCCAAGTGGTAATATCGGCAAACCACCCCAAGGAGCTTAGTGTGCTGTAGGATCCCACTGTCGTTCGTGCCCGATTGTAATTTATTAATTGTGACTAAATGCACTTTAAATCACTATCCACATCACATCATCATAGATCTCGTGTAATGGGCAAGCGTCTGTACAAATTGATTTTTGGTGCACCTTGTCTTGCGGAACGGACATGTATGCCAAGGATGCCAATGAAAATCTAAGTTTGTTGACTTGTTGTGTGGCCACTACCTGGACATCCTTGAGCAGGACTTCAGTCTCTGCCTTTCTTTCTTGCCTGTGCAGATCCTTAGTAGAGGAATTGCAAAGGGGAGAAACAGAGGCAGGTGCTGAGGTTCTGCCCAAGAGACAGGTGGCGTTCTGCCCCGTCTGGTGGAAGGAGTGGGGGACTGCGAGGTGTGGGTAATGCTTGTGAATTTTTATTACAACATTTTGCCTCATTCTTTGGAAAATACTAATAGCCTATGGCAAGCTCCTGCTGACTATACTGGCCAATATATTCACTTGCCCTTGGGCTCAGGCATTTTTTGGTCTGGTGTAGCCTCTCGCTGCAACCGGCTACAGTGGCCTCCTCCCACTGCTTAGTCAATGGGTCAGCAGTTGATCAGAGAATCATCAAAATGCTGTGATCAACTATTGACCCATTCACACGCACGCTCCCAAAGGGATATTTAACCGCAGCATCAGGAAGAATCTTCATTAAATATGTTTGAATATCAACGTAAGCATGTCAAAGAGTTTAGGAACCTAGTGTGGTGTTGTATGAAACCCACAAATTCAACAAATGAAATAAAACCTGGTCTGCAGAGCTCCTGAGCCCCACACTGTGGCCTACACACCACTCTACTGATGCATCTCATTACTGATGTTCAGGACTCAATACAGAGACACACAAACAGCTCTCATGTTGCACCTCATTACTTATCAGCAGCATCCACAGAAACCCACATACAGCTCCGTTATGCACCTACGCACTGGCCTGCAGAACCACTTATGCTCAGTACTAAGAACCACAGAAAGCTCTACTGATGCACTTCAGTACACGCACACACACACTTCCCCCCCAACCCCAAACAAAACAGGGCATTAGGTCCACACACACCTCTCTCTAGTGATGGACCTCCATAATTATTTTCAGTATACTCTGGACCCAGTACCAAAACCCATACACTGCTCTTCTGTTGCACCTGAACCCGTTTGCTCGCACCACCACCAACCCAAGGTTACACTCTCCCTTTCAGTGCCTTGAAGCTGAAGTGCTATGCTAGCAATATCAATCGCATGCCATTTATTCATTTGAAGGAATTATTTTAACACGAGTGAATTTTGTCTGCAGGACATATATGCAACCCCATTACTTTAAATGGAAGGCATCATGTAGTTCACCTTTAACAGCCGGTTACAAATATATGTCACGTGTGCATTCAATTATGTATTTTCTCTGAATTGTATCCTGTACATTTTGTGTGTGTGTCGTTTGAATTTTATTTTAAGTTAACATTATTTTTAAACGCTGTTAAACTATGTACCTTTAAGAGCAATAGTTTATGTCAAATATCGTGTGCAATCAGGTGGGCTTTATTCTAGTGCATCATTGAGTCCCAAAACAGTGTAACGCTTTAGTATCTGAGGCGCCTCGTGAGACAGACACCGAAGCCATTTGATTTGCAGTCAGTGCTGCACAATCCACTTACCTCACTTACTCTGACTGATTTCATGAGAGAATATAATATGTAAACCTAGGTATGAATCTTTTACAAAGCCTGCAGATGTCCTCTGATTAGCCACATACATGCCCGCATAAAGGTGACCAGTCTGGGTTCTAGGGGACTTTCTCTCTGCAATGCTACAAACCAGACATGTCTTTCTGTCATTCTCATCTAAACAATCCTAAACATACATTCATCAAAACCATAATGTAATGTTAAGGTAATAACATCTGCATTTAAATGTCATGTAGACTTTCACTTGACCAAAACATTGAGGAATCCGCCACTCCACCCTTCAACAACCCGTCTACACCCAAGCTTCCTCGATCTACAGCCACTAATTCTAGATGAAAATATTTTAGATCAAACATTTTGGAGTCAAACTTGCAACCGAATAAACGAGGATACATTTGTAATTGTCACAATCCTATTGTAGTTGGATGCATTGCACAGATCATTTCACTCTATACCAATCTGGAGTGGTTTTGGACACTTTTTGAAAAGCAACTATCCACATGAAAAAAATGTGTGCACAGGTGGTCTGGAAAACTGGTTGTGCATGGTATTTGAAAATCAAAAGTGATAGGTGGCAATGCTGTGACAACACTTCTTAGCCAAGGAAAATCAGCTGGATTTGCATTATATATACTTTCCTCCTCTCTGTGTTACTGCCAAAAGGGCACTATCACACTGGGATTGGGAACAAATATATTCAAGCCGGTTAGTAATAGTTTCAAATCTTTAACCTGTGTTTTCAGAGAGTTGTGCTTCTTAGGTTTCTCTACACCACAGCTAGTTCGATGATTAGATCGCTGTTGGGCTTAGCACGACATTCAACTTTCTTCTGTCTTATCGAGTCTATCTTGTTGGGGTGGTGTAATGCTCATGTTTTTTCCCAATGTTTTTCTCAAATGTTCTGACCTACAGTAAAAGAAACAGGGTAAAAAGTATCAAGTTCATGTGGGAACCACTGCTGAATTCCCTCCTTCCCCCACACCTCATAAACCTTGGTTACATTCTGGGCCTGATATGACATTCATAACGCGCCTATACACAAGTGTTTCGAGGCACGACGAGGCAAGGGAGGGGGAACAGTGGGAAACAGAAACAGCGATCTTACTATGCATTCATTGTGCAGGATTCTCCTTTGTTGGCTGGATCCAGAGGAATGCTCTTCACATGTGGATCTCCAGATTTCACAAGCAGATTCCCCTTTTCAGCAGCTCTTTATCGGAAAATTAACAATTGGTCTCTAAAAACTCCCAGAAGTTATTTCTACCCTTTCCCTATGATTTGCATCGAATGCCTTTGCATGGCTATACCTCACCCAGTCCCATCCCCAGGGTCGTTTGGGTGAGAGCGAGCGCCTTCTGTCTTTCAGTAAACCGGTATCCATTCTCCTTTCTTATGGACAGGCCAGGTCTCTGGCTTTCCCCTCTTAGGCTTTTAAGAAAGAAATAACTTCTCCTTCAGCAACTGCATGGGGAAAATGGTTTAATGCTTCCACGGGCATGCCCCCCTTTAACAGCTGTAGTTGGTGGCCTGGGAGCAAATGCTGTGAAGCTCCCCTTTGCACCCTCATGTTCACCCTGTGAAGTCATGCTTCCTGGGCTCCTACTGTGGGGCTTCCAGGCATTGGCGTCCTACGGTGCACATTTCGTTACTGCTCCCAAAGCTCGTTATTGAGATCATGCAAGATTTCGGTGCTGTGGTTACTATCAAAAACACAGTATCTGCAGTGCAGTTTCCTGGGCACACATTTACAGATATTACAGAATATCAAAGCCATCTTAGATGCACACTATCTGAAAATCGGTCTTGAAGAAGCTCCCTGAGGGAGGCAGTCCAGCATGAAATGCATGGACACATCTCTTCTGCATATGAACGCAGGTAACCTCCGACATGTTTCAGCCTTTCCTATTTGGGCCCCATTGGTGAATTGGAGTGTGAATCCCTAGGCACAGCAATCTCTGGCTGCTGATCTGAACATGCTCCATTCACTTAGGAAGACTCCCTGAGAAAGTCCAAAAAGCACGAGTCAATCATTCCTAACCAGAAAGAATTCCTCTGGGTAACATAATACACCACAGTTTGTTTCAGCTCATTTCTGACTGAAAGGGACCAGCTGTATCCAAATTAATCTTATTACAATCCCCTAAAGGGAGCAGTAAAGGTGAATGGCCAGGCAACTGTGACATTGCAGGCCCGAGGAGGAAAAGCTCACTCGTCCCTGAATCATGCCAAAGGGAGGTCAATTCTTACGCGACAGATTCAGCCATCATTGCTGATGACAATGGGCCTCATGACGACCCTGGCGGTCCGGAAATAACGGTGGCGGTAAACCCGCCGCCACCGTTGTTTCCGGACCGCCTGATCCCGACCCCTGCAGGCGGGAGGTGATGTTCCCGCCAGGTCTGACCTGGCGGGTTTAACACCGCCCGCCTGCAGGCGGACGAGGAAACACCGGCAGCATTACAAGATGCTGCCGGTGTTTCCATGATCCCGATTCCCATTGAGTCCCATAGGACTCAATGGGAATGGGGATTTACACCATTCCGCCTGCGTGATTCCCGGAAAACCGGGGTTGTGATGCCCCGGTAATTCCGGGAATCACGGAGGCGGAATGGTAATACGAGTCCGGCGTTAACCAGGCGGTTTTACCGCCTCGGTTAACGCCGGACTCGTAATGAGGCCCAATGTCATTGCAGAACTTCCCCTTCTCACTTCATGTGCAAGTGTATTATCTAATATTACATAGGGAACTGTACTTTAGAAAATGGCTGGGCACAGTGTGAAATCCTACATTGAGGTCTAGACCGAACCCATGCATTATATCTTAAGAACGCAACGCAAGTATTGCCATCTTGCAGAAAATGCTTCACATGAGACAATTCCCAGAGCTGTACTCTGATTTTGAAAAATACATGGGAATCTTACAATTTGGTATTGAAAGTGATGCTAGTTTGGAAACATTATTTATAATACGGTAACATTTCTGGTTCTTTGCAGTACATATTGTGATCATCTTTTGATGAGCTTTCATTGGAATCATGAGCTATAATTTGAAAACGTAGTGTAAACTGTAAGAAAGGTGAAGAAAAATATTTACAACATTTATTACACTGTACTTCATGAAGCCACGATTGCTAAATTACATGTTTAACTGGATTAATAAAGTTTTTAATTTATTGTTACGACATGTATGTAAATGTGAATGCATTACAGTCTTGCTTGCTGCAAAGTTCATGTGTGCAGACACTACTGTGAACAGTACCAGCCTCTACTGTTTTAGGAATAGCTATTTACCCTTGTTGGTGAGTGCCATTTACTGTGGCTACTCCAGAGCACCCATCTCCTTCCAGGCTGAAGTGCAATTCCATTGCCTGTGGATGTGGAGGAGCATCACCAAAATCATAGTGGATGTGAAATCCTACAACGTTTGATCACCCTGATTACATCACTCAAAGGGACATCACATGACATTTGATTTAGGTGACATCAGACAAAGATATATCACTTCCTCCTGGGGCTATGTATTAATAGTAGGATGGGAGCCAACCCCTGTACAGTGACTATCTGAATCCACTCCTCTTTACAGCATCTTATCCTGGTATGACTTCCCTCCTGATGAATGTCTCAAGCTTAGTATATGTCCCTTGCAGAGTTGTCGGTGGACATTGTTAATCTCTTCCACAGTTCAAGGCCCTTCTCTCAGGCCCAAAATCGGATTGGCACAATCTGGTTCTGCAAATAACATGAGGGGTGGGGGGGTCCTGGGAGACTCACTGCCAGACATTAGTCCTGGTTACGAGAGCCTTACCCAGAGTCTTTAGCTCACTATCTTTCACAGAGGAGAAATATCCAAAACATATCAGTCTTTGTCCTACCCTGGGGCAGTCCAGCACTGAAATGCTAGGCAATTTTCCTCTGAACCAGAGTAGCAACAGCAACCCCAGACACGTGTTTCGGTCTGGTTGGACCTCATCAGTAGGGTGGAGATGTGCCTCTCTAAGAATAGTGAGCAAATGTCTCTTGTTTTTTGATTTATTAGAAATGCAAACGGACAACACTTTAAAAACCCTCCTGAAGAACCATGTATAAATATAAATGGGGAAACACGAGTCGGGGAACGAATTTTGTAAATTGATGAGCAGTTGCAAATAATGAAGATAAATACAGAATAATCAATGCTGAAAATTTAATAAGAATTAAAGTCAAATTCAGACAAAATCAAAATTATTAAATTATTTTAAAAAATCTCAACTTTAAACACTGAATTGGAGCGCATGATTTAAATGACTGGTTTTTAAAAATTAATTTTGTTCAAGGATTGGCCAGTCTAACTGCAACAAGTCATAATTCGTGCAGCTCCAGTCCCATTCAAAATATAACCAATATCAAAAGCAAGGATTCAAAGTACTCGCCAACAGTTGCTGTAGACTGAATAATACTGAGTAGATTTGTTCTTCACACAACTGAGGCAGAATTTACACTAAAAAAGAAAAGAGAAAAATAACTTCAAAAAGAAATCAACACTATTCACATAATTATTCCATCAATATGAACAAGTTATTCAAAACACGAGAACAAGAGACAGAACAACTTTTCGCAGGGATACAGCAACAAAAATCTGTCAATTTTGACAGCAATATGAAATCATTGAAAAAAACTGTTCGAACAACTAAAATATCTCTCCAAGAAAGAACTATCTTAGTGGTGGGAAGTCACCACTTTTGAAAAATATTTACAGGTGGGCAGATTACCGAGAGGTCTCAGGTGTAAAGACGTAAAGACTTGCGCACTGGGGGGTCAAGGGGTGTCTGTGCTCCTGCTGTCTATACGGCAGAGGAGAGGCACAGAGGACCCCAGCCAAGATTCTCTATTAGGTAGCTATGGTCGAAGAATCAAGGACTAACTTCTCAGGAGGTGATGCGGGCTGGTTCTTAAGTACAGTGTAGTCCCCAAGTACCCACAAAGGAATGTCCACACACACTGTATTATTTAAAACACAGTCTTTATATAAATAAGGTTCAATATTATATACACTATCACGATAATACACTTTGTGCTCCGACAATTCTAAAATGGTAAATATATACAGTTGTAGGTTGTACCACTCTTACTCTGATTCCATTAAAATGCATCAACTGTACTCCGTTCAAATAGCATACGAATCAACACAGCAAAACAATATCAACCATAGACTTTAGAGGAAGAAAAGTCGGTTAGATAATCAGCAGAATACTAGCCCCGTTACCTAGACAAAATTCTGTGTGAGGATTCCCTCACCTGAGCAACCTGTAAATAAAGATATATTGTCAAGCCCAGTCCATGTATTGTCTATTAGAGTCTTGTCTTATTCTATAGTTCTGCAACCCAAATGTACCTTGCGTTGTAGAGTTCTTCGTCTGGGAATCGACAGGCCCTTATTGAGTGCGCTCCCTTTCAAGCGGGAGCCACAGGTTGTCGAACTTCCGAGATGAAGAAAGGGTCAACAGTGTACTTGAGGCAGCAGCTTCGGTCCTTGCGGTCCTTGTAGATGAGTGATCGAAAATGTCCTGCAACAGGGGAGGTGTGCAGTGTACCTAGACGACGATGGTTCGTGGCTGCAAAGAGTTAGTGAAGAACTTTGGCCCAGCAAGGGCGTCAAGTCGCCGGCGAACGGGACGTGACCACGGCTGGCTTCAGTAGCTTCATCAGCATCTGAGGTCTTTGGGTGGCGGGAAACCCACTGGCGGATTGTCCTTGGTCTTCGGCGGCCTTGACTTTCTCCGGCAGGACGAAATCGGTCGATGAGGATCAACAAGGGAGTCCTTGGATCAAATGTTCTTGGGCAAACGGGAGTGCGGCGGCTCCTGTCGGCGACGGTGTACAGCTGTCTGGTGCTTTTCTTCATTCTCCTCGGTGGTCCCCTTCTCCGGTCGGCAGCCTTTCGTAGGTCTGTCTACCAGGGAGCTTTGGCAAAGATCAGCTGGTGCACGATGGTCCCTCGTAGCTCGGGAAGAGGTCTCCTAACCAGGTCCTCTCTTGGATCAGTTCTTGAAGACACAGCAGCTTTCGGATTACACAGAAGGGAACAGCGGTTCACCTTCTTCTTCCGGCTCAGCTTCGAGAGTAAGCATCAAGTATCAACTTGAGCTTCTAAATGATTTCTAGCAGTGAGAGGCCCCCAGATACACTAGTTGATCTCCCATTTACTCTGCTGGGTCACACACAGGCAACCAATCACTGAGAAGGGCATTCAGGCAGTCAGTCAGCCAATCAGGTGCACAGTGCATTCAGGCTATTCTTCTCCATCCAGACACTCACAACACAGAATGTGGATTCGGACACGTACTCTGCCATTCAGCACTGCACACTGCATTCATACCAGTTTCGGGCGGGGCTGTCTCAGTCATTGGGCCTCATTACGACTCAGGCGGTAAGGGGTTTACGGCGGCGTAAACAGCGCCGACCCTTACCGCCTGAGTCCGAGGTCCCTTAGCGCCATGGAGGTTTTAACACCTGCTTTTAGCAGGTGTTAAATCCATGGCGCTAAGGGACCTTGATGTTAATTACGCCACCGTAATTTACGGTGGCGTAATTAACGCCTTCCCCACTCCCATTATGCCCTATGGGGCAAAAATGGGAATGGGGAAGGGTAAATGGGGATTGGGGACTTACCGCCCCGCCAACCTCGGAATGGGGCGTAAGTCCGCCAACCACCATGGCGTAAACGTAGTTTACGCCATGGTGGTAAAGGTACGACCCAGGCGGTAACTTACCGCCTGGGTCGTAATGAGGCCCATTGTGTCAAACACCAGATCCTAGACCCCCATAACACAGAATGCGTATCCGTCACACACTCCATTCACCCAGGTCCAACCCTATGGACGTACCCACAACATATGGTCGTTGGGAAGGCTCCAGCCAGTCTGGTCGGCACTTCCCCACACTACCATATATGGAATTTCCACCCAACAGCCAGTCAGGGGAAGGGACAGAGTCAGGGCTTCCTGGGACTTCGGGAAAAGAAGGTAACAGGCAATAGAAAGCAAGAGGCCACAGGGGCCATCTTGTTCCCTGTCAGGAATGCACTCATTCCACTGACAGGGCCTGGACATCCCAAAATGGAGGACGCTCAGGGCACATGTCAATTCAGCACAGAGCTGCTACCAGCCCGTACCCTGCTCTGTGGGCCACACACAGGTGCCCAAAAACATACACTAGGCGTACAGGGTCGTACTCCCACCCATAGGTTCCATAAGGGTATCCCAAGAGTCTGTTCACCAAACCAAATACAGGAAGAGTCACACTGCCAGGAGTCCCACATGAACTCCTATGCAGAAAACAAGTCCGAACACATGATAAAAAGCAATAAAGGACAAGGATTCAAAGGCCCTGTCCCTCTGATGCATTTCCAGCATCACATCAGGATCTGTATTTTTCCTTCATTTGAGGAAGGTAATGTTGAGGACTTAAAAGATTGGGAAGACACAAGAGGCAGAATAGTTCTTTTGAACACAGAAGACTACATCAAAATGGCACAAGCGCATTTGAATAATGAAGATTGCTATGAAAAATTTAAAGAAAATCCTCTGCATAGACTAACTCATCAATGGAAAATAACAAGCACACAATGGTACAAAGAAGGACTTCTTTCAGATGAAGAATTTGACTACAGGATAAACTACCATCCAATCATTGCAAGCATATACTTCCTACCCAAAATACATAATAAATACGATCAACTACCTCAAAGCAGACCGATAATAAACAGTATAGGCTCTCTAACTGAGCCTACATCAGAATATATTGATGAACACCTACAGCCCTTAGTGACTGGACTTGCGTCTTTCATTAAAGACACAAAGGATGTAATTCAAAAATTGACATTCATCAACTAGAAATCTGATTATAGATTGGTGACATTTGATGTCACCTCATTATATACAAGTATATTACACATTCCTTCAAACCAGATAAATCTCATACCTACAACAAAATGCAATGATATGTGAAATGTTAAACTTTACTTTAACAAACAATATATTTATGTTTAACAAAGAGCTGTATAGGCAAAGGCAGGGAACGGCAATGGGCACTAAATTTGCCCCATCGTATGCTAATTTACATATCGAAGCCTATGAACCTCAACATGCATGGCAACACATTGCTTTCACAGAAACAAATCTGGTAATTTATTGGGGGAGATACATTGATGCTATTTTGGTAATATGGAAAGGCAGCAAGCAATCACTTAAGGACTATCATGCGTATCTTAACCACAACACATTCAATTTAAAATTAACCATGGAGGAAAGTGAAGAAAGAATTAATTTTTTGGATTTGGAGATACACAATAACCAAATTCAATTAACTCTTTATATAAAACCAACTTCTGGAAACAGCATTTTACATGCTAAAAGCAGCCACCCTTTACATGTAATCAATAACATACCATATGGAGAGTATTTGAAACGGAACTGCACACAAACTGAAGAATTTGAAAAACATTTGTCTGCAGCCACATTTAAATTTAAAAAAAGAGGCTATGCGAATAAACTCCTGAAAAAAGCACAAGAAAAGACAAAACAAAGGACAAGGACAGAATTGTTACAAAACAAACCCAAGTTAAAAAAAAATAAAGATCACCAAAAATTAATGTTTATTACAACATACAGTTTGGAAGCGTATCAACTAAAACAAATACTTCAATAACATTGGCATCTTCTAAGTATGGATGCAGACCTTATACCTCACCTAGAAGACTCTCGAGCATTACTTACCGTAGAGCCAAAAACCTCAAAGAAATTGTGTGCCCGTCGCATTTCGAGATAAACAAAAGAACCAAAGGTAAAAAGAGACTGTGGGAAACCACAAAACTAACAGGCAATTTTAAATGTGGCAATTGTACAATGTGCCAATTCTTGGAAAATGGAAGTTTATGATGCCAAACGGCCGAGAACACATGCTCAAGGATTTTATAAATTGTAACACAAAATTTCTTGTGTAAGCTCTTAAATGTCAATGTGCAAAATTATACATTGGCAGCACGACACGTCCACTAAAAGTGAGACTAGCAGAACACATACGCACAACAAGAAACAAAGATCTCAGATACCCATTGGGACAACATTTTTCAGTAGAACACACAGAAATACAGATTGATAAAATCAAGTTCTTTGGATCGGAACATATAGACACACCAGCCAGAGGAGGAAACAAAGAAAAACTCTTACGACAAAGAGGGGCAAATTGGATATGCAATATGGGATTGAACTCTCATACAGACATGAGTCATTTCTTATAATTATGCAAGGCCGTAATTAGAATCACAATGAACAGTATCAATCTGCCAATATGATCAGCAAAACAAAGATAAGATCAAGAGCAACAATTTTGAATTGATACATGAATGGACTGAATATGAGAATTGTTACAAATGCACTACTATATTTAAGTTAATGCCTCAATATCATGATTATCATCAGAACATGTGTTATTCATCCCGCAGTAACGTATGGTTGTGCCCTTTTGTTTTGCTCTTTGTTTATTTGACATAAATAATTTGATTTTACCAATTCACATTTTAGGAATTATTCTGCATCATTAATTTTGAAATTAATTGAAAACACAATCCATTTTTTAAATAAATCAGTAAGTAATTCGTAGTTATGTGATCCCAGCCAATTTTGGCCAGTCGAGTCATACCGACTCAAAATGAAGCAAAGAGCGTAATGACGTCATACGCACGTTCTCTAGGCGCGGACATCGCAACGTCCCTTCAAATTCGGACATAGAATTTAAGCATTCTCCACGCCGAAAACTAAACATGTCGCTGCAAGGAGCTGCTCAGATGGAGCAATTTGAACAATAAGGTGAGAATCATATTTCAGCATAATACATTTTATCATTTAAAAAGGAACACATTACCTAAACTAGAAAAACTTAACTTGATCTATTTACTAATAGATAATATCCATTCGGAAAAATATGGTGACCAATTCGTGAACATTTGAGCTACACAACACACTGAAGATAACGCAGCACCATTGCTAAACAAAGTAGAATCTCACAAGTAAGTTGTTGAAATCAAATGCGATTATCAGTAATGATATTTTTTAATTACTTAACTGTCACCACCATGCGATCTGCATGATGGGGCAATTGAGTAATAACTCTCACATAACATTGCAGCACAATATTGAGAAAGAAATGTCTTGTTTTTTGATTTATTAGAAATGCAAACGGACACCACTTTAAAAACCCTCCTGAAGAACCATGTATAAATGGAGAAACACGTGTCGGGGGATGAATGTTGTGAGCTGTTGCAAATAATGAAGATAAATGCAGAACATTGAATACGAATGAAATCAAATTCAGACAAAATCAAAAGTAATTATTAAAAAAAGCTCAACTTCAAACACTGAATTGGAGCACATGATTTAAATGACTGGTTTTTCAAATTCATTATGTTTAAGCATTGTGCAGTCTAAATGCAACAAGTCATAATTCGTGCAGCTCCAGTCCTGTTCAAAATATAACCAATATCAAAATCAAGGATCCAAATTACTCGGCAACAGTTGCTATAGGCTGCATAATACTGAGTATATATGTGGCTAAGTGCCTTCCTTCCTCCCTCAGATTTCTCATCTCAGATAGTACACAACCCTGGAGGTGGAAGGATAGCGAGAACAACCACTTAGATCAGAAAACTCTGGAGCCTTGCCTGCCCAGACCTGGCATCCTGACTAGACAAGGAATCAAGGCGGTTGTGCTTGGCAAACTTATACAGGGAAGCCTGTTTGACCGCCTCACAGACGTCCACAACTCAAACACTTTTCTGAAGGGCAAATAGTTTCAAAGGACATGAAGATATATATCAAAGATAATGATTCTGTCAAAGGAAGGACTAATTAATCAAAAAGAATATTACATAGAGGTAAGTTCTTGGTCTTAATGTGGTCTAACTGGCGCCGTAATTATAGCATGCAGTACTTCTTGTCTCAATCCATATCTCAGTGGGTCTTGGGACAGGGACTGCAGGTTCCAACATATATCAGTTATTCTCCACACGTGTTCATTTTCTCTATACTGTTTGGCACCTGCAAGCCTCTCTCGCCCTCCGGAATATTGCTCCTCTTTGTCTCACCTTCTCATTCCTAGCATTGTCAAAGGCACTGTACTTCGCAACCTAACTGAATGGGGTATGGGGTTCACCCATACACAAATGCAAAGGAAAGAAATGCTGTAGCTGATCTGCCTGAAACGAGAAATGCACAGAAGCTTATATTTCTAATGGATTTCCTCCTCCCATAGATTCCCCCTCTTAAGTACAGCTTCCCCAGTGCAATCTGTCCTCTGAAACGCTTCCATCTACGAGGGAGCATAGTGCGGCTCAGTACTTTGTTATGCTCAGTGCTGTTTCACACACTTAACGTGGACACACTCTCTGGGTCAGCATATATGGAGCCAGCCGCGCCCCAATGCATATGACCTATGTTCCTTTTTTCTACATACTTAGTATGCTGCTTGAACGCCATTAGCTTAGCTTACGCTACAAAATGACTACATCATGCTTAATATCACAAAGGTTTCAGGCCTCAAGCTCTGCTCGGTCTGCAGGAGACAAATGTCAATGTCAGATCCCCACAAAGTGTGACTATATTTCCTTGGAATGAGTCACTAAACTAAGGATTGTGGATCCTGTCAGTCCATGCACTCTAAGGCCCTCCGAAGGGTCCTGCCATACATACTCTTACCGTCACAAAGGAGTGAAGGCACCTGACACTTTGTGGAAGACAGCCCAATCTCTTAATGATGTCCAAGAAGAAGTCCCTTCAACGAACAAGGATAAGAAGTAGAGGAAGCATTGCTCTTCTTCATTCTGCAAGTGCTCACAAAGCCATCACTCCTGCTCCGGGGATGCTGATGAGATCTCCACTGAGTCATCACCTGCTGAGATAGCTTTCCCAACTAAGTCTTCCTAGTCAAGACCATGAGACCATGAGAGTAATTAAGGCACAATATGACTGACATATTTGCCAAGGCCCTGTTGACCTCAGCCTCAGCGCTGATGACAGAGCTATGTACCACAGCGTTTGTTGGAGTTACCTTCTCCACACATAATCACATGCCTGCTGGCTCAGTTCCGGACACTCTGTAGACTTCTTCAGACCCAGGCCAATCGGCTCTGCCTTTGTTATGTTATATATATTGGCGCTAAAGTAGAGCAGATAAATCCAAACACACAGCACAAGCCACCTAAGAGAAAAGTCTTGAGGGAGCGCCTAAACTGGAAGTGGTTCTTGATTGAACTCAAGGAAGAAGGCAATGAGTCCCAAAGTTTGGCAGCAGCCACCGAAAAGGCCCAGCCCCCATCTTAGGAGCGCCTGAAGCGAGGGACAGCAATATGATTGGCGTCCTGAGAACTCAAAGAATGTCCTGGGAATATAGGGCTGGAATTGGAGTTATAAATATTCGGCACCTATGTCGTGGAATGCCCGGTGAACTGTATGCAATGACTTAAATTCAATCTGTTTCGAACGGGGAGCCAATGCAGGGATCGAAGCACTGGGGAGATGTGAGAGCCATAAGGAGTATCAGTGGCTACTCGAGCTGCAAGGTTCTGAAAAAGTTGTAAACAATGAACCCGCTACAATTGTTGGGCTAATAAAAGGGAGTTACAATAGTCAATCCAACTCAAAACCAGAGAAGCAACCAACTGAGCATGTAAGGAGGAAGGGAGAAATGGTAAGATCCTACGGAGAACTCTTAGATGGACATGGCCAACTTGACAAATTGAACTTACCTGACCCTCTATAGAGAGGGAAGAGGAATTTTGGAAGCTCAGGTCTTTTTCCGGCCGACACAGGGGTGGGAACAGGACCTAAAGCAAGGGGTCAAAAGGAGGGAATGCAGAAGGAATTGGCAGGGGGGGGAACGATCAGCACTTCTGTTTCTCCCCATTCAGCTTAAGCAAATTGTCACTCATTCCAAAAACCCACATCCTCCAAGAAATCTATAAGCTGAGTGGCGGTATCCAGCTGGGAGAAGTTAAGTTGCACACTAATTTGTGTATCATCAGCATAGGAGTAGCAACAGAGGCCATGGGAGTGAATGAGTTCAACCTGAGGCTAAATGTAGATGTTTAATAAAGTGGAAGACACGGTGAAGTCCTGAGGAATCCCACAAGAAAGAACAGGGAAGAAAGTGATAAGAAGACAGAGAAAGAGTTTGCCCCCTATCGGTCATAAAATATGTAAACCAGGAAAGGACCAGGCCGGAGAATCCAGCCACGGCCAGGCGGTCCAGCAGGAGGGTGTGATCCACTGTTTCAAAAGTGGCAGAGCGATCTAATGGAATCAAAGCACAGCTTCCCCCCCGAACTGACATCCGGACGAGGTCATCCATCACAGAGACCAGGACACTCTCTGTGCCATGGCGTGACTGAAAGGGGTCAAAGAATTGAGAATTTTCCAAGAAGGAACTAAGTGAAAGAGAAATCAGAGCATCTAAGAGAACTAAATAAAGAAACTACGATACCCATCCTGAAACCAGGAAAACCGCCCCTGGATTCTGGCTCTTACAGGCCTATTTCATTGATAAATCAGGACTGCAAAATCCTAACGGCAGCCCTCGCTTATGGGCTCAAAAAGGTTATACACACGCTGGTGCATCCGGGCACAACACCACGTGGAATTTGCGGGGGCTACACCATGTGGTGGATCAAACGAATGATAGACGGGGCGAATGTGCAATAGAGTCTTTAGACGTGGTTAAGGCCTTCGATTTAGTGGATTGGAATTGGTTATTCAGGGTGCTGACTCATTTTTGTATGGGTGAGGGCCAGAGGCGTTGCTGGGGGGGAGCTAAGGGGGCTATAGCCCCTGGTCTTTTGGTTGTCGCCCCGGATAGAATCTCAGGAGCTACAGCCAAAAGGCTAGTTAGGCCCTAGTCCCAACAGTTCCGACATCAGCATAGCCCCGGGTCTTTTCCAGACCTAGCAACTGAGGGCTTTCTTAGATGGATCAGGTTACTGTATAAAGACCCCAAAGCGAGAGTTAAAACGGGGAGGCATATCTCGGAAGCATGGAGTATATATTGGGGCACAAAACAGGGCTACCCGCTATCCCCAATGCTTTATATATTGCCTTTAGAACCCTTAGCGGTCTTCCTCCGAGCAGCATATACAGACACAGGAATACAAATAGACAACGTCATACATCTAGTGTCACTGTATGCTCACAATATTCTTTTATTTGTCACAAACCCTTCTGAAAACCGCTCTGACCTGCTGTAGGCAATACATGCATATGCCAGACTATCGGGCATTTTCATAAATAAAGAAAAATCCATCTTGTGCCCCCTGTCAGAACTCAGACAGGTTCCCATAAAACAATAGCCACACCTGGGCCTCACGTGGGTGCCACACACCTTCCACTATTTGGGTATAGACATACATCACGATCCTGCAGAGACGCAGACTGCCAACACGCAAGCGGCCCAAAAAAAACTCTGAAGTCCATGGAGTTCTGGAGGACATTGCCACTAGGGATGATAGGGAGGGCAGCCCTGTTGAAAATGATGGTTCTTCCCCGTCTGTTATATTACTTTACGAACATATCCCACAACATACCTGCGACATTTTTTAAGAAACTGACCACATTAGTGCAGGAATTCCTGTGGGGAGATGGGCAGAACAGACTAGCCCTACACGCTCTACAAAGGGACTACCAGTCCGGGGGAACCAAAGTGCCAGATTACGAGAGATACCATCGATCAGGGCAGCTGTAATTTGTGGTCCGATGGATGGGGGATGAAGAATCCATAGACTCACTAGTATTTCAGCCAGCACTACAGAATTGCTATTTACAAGAACTTATCTGGATGGAAAAGCCCTGGACCGAGGGCCTGCCTACGCTGCTCAGATTGGGGCTAATGCTATGGAAGAGGGTGTGGAAGATCCAAGGAATCCAAGACCCATGCTCCTTGCAGATTCCCCTGGCGGGACTCGCGGGGGCCCGGCCAGTAGCTTTGGCTGTATATAGGACACATTGGGAAGCCACATGAGTGGAACAGGTGGGAGACCTGTGGAAGGGGGGAAATGGGTGGGCTTCAACATTCTTAGAGAAGAAAACGAAATACACAAAGGACAGTTCATTCTGCACAATAGCATGGTCCAAACGATCAGGAAAAGGTGTGCAGACCTCATCGGAGAGGATGGACTAAAGGAAGACCTAGACACATGGTATGACATCTCCAAAGGAGGGCACATGACATCTAGGCTTTACGAACAGCTTATGAAAACCAATAATGCCAAGGAACTGCATGTACGACACCAATGGGAGACAGAACTCCAAAGGTCCTTCATGGATCGGGAATGGTCAAGGGTCCTACGATATACAAAAACAGTCTCGAGAAATGCAAGATTCAAGCAGACACAGCTCTATGTCATGCACAGAACGTACCTCACCCCAAAAAGATTATCCAAGATGGGGAATAAAGACACTCAAACTTGCCCCAGATGAGCCGCAGAAAATGCAGACATGCTCCACATGTTCTGGGTGTGCCCATTAATACAGTCATTTTGGGATGGCATCAAGGCAAGGGCGACAGTGGGTGGATTACAAATGCAAGAATGGATGCCAGAATTCTACTTGTTGGGACTGTTCCCAACGGGAGGCAAACAAAAAAGACACACATAGCCAAGATGAAAGACTTGATGTGCATCCTGGAAAAAACTCCAGATCGCAATGGCATGGAAGGCCGACACAGGGCCCAGCATAGGAGCACGGTGGGCCGACCTGAATCGTTGGGCACTGGCAGAGACAACAGTATGTACCAGCGCAGTACAGAGAGGGTCAAGAGAAAGTAGGGACAAGATAGTGGCTTGCAACACACTCCTAAAGGATATGCTGGGATCCAGAGAAGACTGGGACATTGAGGACCCTGACGGGACAGAAAGTGAGGTCACGAACCAAGAGGAAAGCCCCAACAAAGGCGTCTGACCAGCCGTGGGTGCTATTCGAACAACAGTTCACTGGGCATGGTGAACAGACAAACCGCTGGAAAGAGGTAACCCGAGGATTGTGCACATAGACATGAGAAAGCGCCACGACAGTCACAATTGTGAGAGACTCCCTGCAAGCAGTGCCATTCTGTATGTTATGTTATGGTGTTTGTTGTATTGTTGTTTAGTGTTGAATGTTGTAAAAGGAAAATAAACCATTTTTTTTAAATAAAGAAAGGATGAAGAGAGATTGGATGGAAGTTAAGCATATTAGTCGGGTCAGGGGAAGTTTATTTTAAAGAGGGGGATAACCAAAGCCCCACCGGCTTCAGGTCCATCGGAATAAAACCTGACATGCAAGAGGAATTCACTGCCTGGGCGACCAAAGGGGCAGCTACTGGGATGCTGTCTTGAGGAATGGGGTCAAGCGGGACCAGTGATTTAAGTTTCATGGCAACAGCTAGAATGTCAACAGTAGGAAAGAAGATGAGTAATGTATCAAGGTGGTAGGCTGAGTCACTGAGGCAAATGTTCCCATTCTCAAGCCAGAGGATGAGATTTTGTTGCGAATATCAATGGTCTTCTGTGAAAAATGTCAGCCAAAGAATCACATGATGGTTGAGAGGAGACAGCGACTTCCGAAGGGATCGAGTTAAATGATAAGGAGTGGACCAGAGACAATAATTCATTGGGTTGGTTAAGGGCGCTTCCTACTCTATTAGTGTAGAAAATGTGCTTAACATCCCGAGCAGCATTATGATAGAGCTGTGTAGTATGCAGTAGTAGCAACTTGTCATTCGGCCAGAAGTAGAACACCACTTGCATTTGGCTTGCCTCCATTTCAAACAGAGATTTACGGTCAATATTAAACCACGGCTCAGATGGCCGGCCATGAGATGTTACTGACTGGAGTGGAGCAAGACGAACTGCCAGTGAGTTAAAGGTCTGGGACAATAGAGACAGATCAATAGCCGATCATTATTGCAAGTATCACTGATATACGATACAATATCGTCTTTGGCCACTGATCACCAATTCTGTTTGAGAGCCGCCTGCCTGATGGAGGTTGGCCGTGTGAGTCGCGTCTCAACTGAGAAAGAGACGATTAGGTGGTCAGTCCAAGTTACTTGGAAGGCTTGGAAAATTGTGGTAAGTGAATGAACAGAGAAAATTAAGTTGAGTATTGCTCAGCATATCAAACACACATTGTTTAAGGCCTAAATCTGACATAGCAGCGAAAAACTGTATAAGGGAGGAGGTAGTGGGAGCATTATGTTTAAGATTAAAATCTTTCACAATCAATACATTAGGAAATGTAATATGCAAATTAGCTGCAAATTCAAAAAATGTGTTGCAAAAAATTGAGTCAGTGGGCAGCGGATGATATAAAGTTCAAATGTGTATCATCATAGAAGCTGTGTGGGTTACACGAACCAGAAGAAACTCCATCTTAATGTTATGAGGGAGGGATAGTGGCATTATCATCGTCTGGGAATTTTAAATCAAGCATACCCCACCTCCGGGGTGTGTCGAAGTCTATTCAAGACGGAAAATATTTTAATCCGGAGGGAGAGCCTGAACGATCACTGGACCAGAGGAATCTCTGAGCCAGGTTTCGGTTATGAAAACAAGATCAGGCAAAAACTAAGCGGCAAGATCATAACAAAACACTGAGCAAGGAAGGTGCATTCATAAGAAAGTACCGAAATGAATCCGTTTTCAAGGGACCCGTATCAGAACTTATCAAAAAGCTTGGTGCAAAAGCACGAGGCAGCACCGTGTACGTTGGCACCAGCTGCAACAGATCATTGCATGAGAATGTAAAAGGACTTCTCACAATAGGGGGAAGAATAAGCGGCAGCGTCCATGGCCCGTCCTCCGCATGGACAAGCACAGACAGGCTTGACTTTAGCGCGACTTCAGCGCTCACGGTGCGTTCCCGCTACCCTCTTCTGCTGTGCTTCCGGATAAAAGGATGCATATAAATGCACATCCTTTAGCAGGAGCCAATCCATATGTTCTTTCTGATAAGCACAGTGCATGCCAGTCTGAAGAAAAGAGCAAAAATGCTGGCCGGGAACTAGACCCCGAGACAGCATGGGAGGCCAGACACCATCCAGCTGAGCAAATCGGCATACAAGGAACCAAGATTAATAGTTAAAATCCAATAAGGCAACAGAAGAAAAACCAACTGAAATAGTGCATGTAAATAAGAGACAAAACAGGCATCCAGTCACCCGCTGTGGCACAGGAGTTAACCATATCCTAAAGGAAATAAAACGGAAGGCAGTGAAATAAAATGAAACTAAATAAAACCAAACGCAAGCATAAAAGCAGAAAGGCTAGCGCAGCCATACCTGCTAAGCAGATGTGCCGAGCGGCTGACAAGATAAAAAGCCAGCTAACAGCCAATCCGTATGTTCCTGCTGATAGGCAGTGAAGGAAAACTCCCAGAGTGTATGCTGGTCTGAATAAGAGAGCAAAAACCTGGCCAGGAACGAGACCCCGAGATGGCGTGAGAGGCCAGGCACCCTCTGGCCGAGCAAATCGGCATACAAGGAACCAAGATTAATAGTTAAAATCAAATAAGGCAACAGAAAAAAAATAATAAAAAAACTGAAATAGTGCATGTAAATAAGAGACACAACCGGTGTCAAGTCACCCATCGAGGCACGGGAGTAAACCATAGCCTAAAAGGAAATAAAACATAAGGCAGCGAAATTAATTCATCTAAATCAAACCAAATGCGAGCGTAAAAGCAGAAAGCCTAGCACAGCAGTACTTGCTGAGCAGCAGTAGCAAGAGGCTGACAGTCAATCTGTATGTTCCTGCCAATAGGCAGTGAAGAAAGAATCACATTCTGCCGGTCTGAACAAAAAAGCAAAAATGCTGGCTGGGAACGAGACCCTGAGATGCAAGGCACCCTCTGGCCGAGCAAATCAGCATACAAGGAACCAAGATTAATAGTTAAAATCAACTAAGGCAACTGAAGAAAAACCAACTGAAATAGTGCATGTAAATAAGAAACAAAACAGGCACCCAGTCACCCGCTGTGGCATGGGAGTAAACCGTAGCCTAAAAGGAAATAAAACATAAGGCAGTGAAATACATTAAACTAAATAAAAACAAATGCGAGCATGAAAGCAGAAAGGCTAGCTGTTCCTTTGGTGTCGCCTTCAGCATCAGTGGATCCGTCGGCACCGGCCAGTGCCAGCACTTCGCTGGATTATGCTGCAGCATCCAGGAGTGAGTTCTTCTCAACGGTAGGTCAGATCTTTTATGAGTGAGGGGAACCCATACCCTATGGTTTTGAACTGCTAGACTCTGTTGCAAGGACAAGGCTTTTATAATTTCAGGATGTGAACCTGGCTGATTTGAGTCCTTTGGGACTCACTTTTTTCTAAAGTAAATATAGAAAACGTTAATACATTAGCGTTTTCAGACAAATACTATCAAAGGTTAATAGGCCTACCCTCTATTGTGTCCACTGATCCTCAAGGAGATATACCCTTGATGCAATCCAATGATCTTGATATTCTGACTCAAAAAAAGAAGAAGTTTATTAGGACAGAGTCACATGGACAAATGATGCTTGCCTACCTTAAAGCAGGGATCATCCCTGAAGGTTTACAGATTAAAAATGCACCCGAGGTGTTCATTGACAATCCCAAATTTAAAGGCCAGTTTAGTGCAGTAGGTAACAAATGTTCAAGGGATTTCTTAATCCTCATCATAGATACATCAGTAGAAGAAGTAGCTAAACAGAAAGAGGAAATCAATACCCTAGAGAATAAAATAAAAGGAGACTAGTTGATTCAAAACATCAAAGATAAACTCGATAAGATTGATGAGGAAATCGAAAAATTTAAAAAAACTGACCCTGGACAAAAATATATGGAAATATAAAAAAGACGCTGCTAACTATAAAGAAATCACTACATATCCATATTTAGTTGAGTCTTACTACACTGACCTTAACAAACTGGCACAAAACAGAGGACATTTCACAGGACGACCCCAAAAGAATAGATATGTGAGTTTTTCTAACACCTCTAATTCAAGTTCGGGAAGCGATCCAGACATCCCTAATTCCTCTACATCTGCTAATGCCAATGGCCAACCTCAGTTTTTTCCGTGGGAGGGGCAAACGCAGCTGCAACTGACAGCAGGCACCACCAAGAATGCAGACCCACAATTGGTGGGGGCCTCCTCCGACTTGGTGATCCCGGTCTTTAATCTTTCATCACATGTCCTTACTACTTTGGAAAGTAACATCTTGAAAAATGGGCTTAGCTTTGTTCCCACCATGCGAGCCCGTGATTTTGAGACACAAATCAAACTACAAAGAGTCTTTCGTTTAATACGTCTCACATATTTCTTTAATGATTCTCCGCCCTCTACGAGGGAAACCAGTGTCACCGGGTTAAAACCCCCTTCCACTTTTTGCCCTAACAACTCTATGGTTTCACCAGCTGTCTAGCTTTTGAGAACAAAGTGTTGGAAGATACTATGGTTCTCTTGAAAACCAAGAACCATCTTAGGGATAACATGTCAAGAGACGAACGAGATGCTCTCAAATCCTTACAGAGTAATTCCTCCTTCTGTATTAAACCAGCTGATAAGGGGGGAGGCATAGTTCTGTGGGATACTGTTTTATATGAAACTGAGGTCCAGTTACAACTGAGTAACCATCTATTCTACAAAAAACTAGACCGTGACCCCACTCCTAGAATACGAGAGGAAATTAAAAGCCTAATGGACCACGCTTTAGGAGAGGGGTGGATCACAATAGACGAACACAGTTTTTTGATTATTAAAAACCCTACTGTTCCTGCATTTTATTTGTTACCCAAAATGCATAAGAATATTTTGAATCCACCAGGAAGACCTAGTGTGTCTGCTCTTAATTCCATAAAACCCTTTGTTAGGACAATGAAATCATTTGTAAAAGATACGACTAGTATGATCAACCATCTGACAGATCTAGTTATAACTCAAGAAGACCTTCTCGTCACCCTAGATGTTACAGCCCTGTACACCAGTATCCCTCAGGGAGAATGTCTGAAAGTTATGGAAATATATCTCAACAAACGGACAACTACTCGGGAGGCAGTACCAACCAACTTCATTCTTGAATGTATACGTCTGGCACTTACCAAAAACTTTTTCCTATATGATGGCTCTTTTTTCCGTCAGACCCATGGCACCAGCATGGGTGCGACTTTCGCACCCGATTTAGCAAATTTATTCATGGACTCATGAGATGTCCTCCATCTACCATGAAAATAATCCTTTCAAAAACAATGTGTTTCAATGGTTTCGGTATATAGACAATGTTATTATGCTTTGGAGAGGTGATACAGCTAGTTTGAATGTGTTTTTGGAATGGCTTAACAAACAAAATAAATGTATCCAATTCACTATGTCTGCTGACATTTCTCAAATTCCCTTTCTAGACCTCTTGATCAAAAAAAGTCCTGATGGATACATGTTTACCACCTTGTACCGTAAACCCACTGATAAAAACACTTTGTTGAAATACAATAGTTTCCATCCCATGGGTCTCAGCGATAATTTACCTGTAGGCCAATTTTTAAGGATAAGACGTAATTGCACGTCCATGACCGATTTCATCAACGAAGGAAAAGATCTTAAACTTCGTTTAAAAGCTTGCGGGTATCCTAGCCGGATTATCCATCATGCCTTTAAGCGAGCTCAACACGCAAACCAGGAGAGTTGCCTCTACCCGCAGGGGAAAGGTAAAGATGACAAAATTACATGTGTTACAACATATAGTCCTATCAGTCATGATCTCCGAAGGATAGTGAAAAAAAACTGGCACATCCTTAAAACTACTGAATTCAATCCAACCACCTCGAGATTTGCTTTAAAAAGGCAGCAGAACTATAGGGACTTGTTGGTACACACATATCCCAAAAAACAGTCTGTCATACCCCAGTCCACCCTTTGGAATCTTCCCCGTGTGACTGGCCACTTTAAATGTGGACAATGTTCGGTATGCCCCCTTACTAAAAATATCTCTTCTATTGATTTGAACGCCAAACTGTGGCAACTCCGGTCTTTCTCTAACTGTGCGACTGACTGGGTGGTGTATGGTATTAAATGCCCCTGTGGTTTACTATACGTTGGCAAAACAACTAGGCAAATCAGGCAACGTATCTGTGAACACAGATCCTGCCTAAAAAATAAGGTGGCCAATAAACGGCTTGTAGCCCATTATGAATCAAAACAACACAAGTACACAGAACTGTTCTGGTTTGTAATTGAAAGAATTGAAAACACCCCAAGAGGCGGTATCAGAGACAAAAAATTGGCACGATGTGAAGAACGATGGATCTATACTCTTAAAACAGCCCAACGGGGCTTAAATTTATCGGTCGAATGGAACACTGTTATAGCTGCTGAGGGTTTTTACAGCCACGTGAGTGTGTATCCATGTGCAGGACCCAATCTGCTCTCCTCCCCCCCTCCAATAATCAACACACAAACATCAACAACCATTTGGTTACACTTTTGCCCTGCCGAGTTGGCCACCGACTGAGCTAGGAGTTGTTGGGTGATTATCCCAACCAGATAGAGCTTCTGCATGGTCCCCTGTGTATATTTGGGGCCTCCTATCCTGTTTGACCACTGTGCCTGGTTTCCACCACACTTAATTGGTTAATACACCGGCGCGTGGTCACAATAGGACTCGCCTCCATAGTGTTTTGTTTCATTCGTTTCATTTTATATAACATACCGTTGTGTGCGCTACCTAGCTGATAAAACAGGACTAACACTGCTGGATAAATATAACTAGTTTATGTTATTTGATATGCAGAATAATTTGGCTAGCCCTAATAATTGGTGCCTGGGACTATATGTTGGAAACTCAGCTTTTGTGTGTCTACACAAATGAAAATTATGTATAATATGATCATCATTTAGTGCCACTAACAAGTGTATTATTTTTGGACACACGTGCTTATTACGAGATATATGGTATCCCTGCAGCCTTTCTTCCTCGCAAAGCGTTCACAGCTGTTTGCACAGCTACGTGTCAGTTCATGTGTCATGTGACCTTGCGCTAACTTTAAACAATGCAGCTTTTTTCGGCATCAGAGCAGCTACAAGCACCATCAGGTGAGAGTCTCCTTCCTTCTCCCTTCCCCGTTAGGTTCCCAGGCATACGGCATCAATTTACTAAAATGCAGGCGTATTATAACCAGGCTCTTGTTAATGGAAAATGTTTGATTTTTAGAGTCTGGATGCATATTTGGCGATCGAATGTCTACGATTGCGTTTGGAGAGGCTTCTGCCCCCTGATTTCGCTAATGATGAACACTCAAGCTTTTGCTTGATCAACACTCCCGTGGGGAGCCCGAGAGACCCAAATGGGAAATGCTAAATGCTGCGTTGTCTGCCTAAATCTGCTTTCCCATTATAAACAACCCGGTTGTTTTCCGCAATGCTGTGTTGTTTCTGCCTGAATCTGCTTTACCATTTGGGGCTCTCGGGCTCCCCGCCCGAGAGCCCCAAATGGTAAAGCAGATTCAGGCAGAAACAACGCAGTTGTGTTGGAAAACACAACACAACGTTGTATTTATGTTTGCGGTCGCTTTAAAAGCGACCGCAAACATAAATACGTTTTTAAAGCTGCGGTTTTATTTCTAAGTTTTACGGGCTCCTCCAGCCTGGAAAACTTAGAAAAAAAACCGCAGCTAGTGCTTATTTTTAAAAAAAAAAAAAAAAATAGCACTTACCGAGATTCAGCTGCAGCTTTCCTGCTGTGGTCTCCGGTCCCCGTCCTCCGCCTACAGCACTAATGAAGGGAAAGCCACCCAGCGGTAGCCTTTGTTTACTACAGCTGGCTGGCTTTTCCTTCATTAGTGCCGCGAAAGAAAAAGCCAGCACAGGGGGGCCTCCATTTCACAAAATGGATGCGCCCATGTGCTTGCTTTTGCGAATTTTGAGCTTGAATAGCTCAAAATTTTACATAGGAAGTTTTAAAACGGAGAATGCTAGTATTTTTCTTTTTATGTTGCCTATCTATTTTTTAAATAAAAAATTTTACTAGACCATCCCTTTAATAAAAGGTATTGAAACGTGTATCTTTGAGTCTGTGTCTAGCTTGTGATACCATGCATGCCTCACATATGGTGTCAAAGTTGGGATGCCTCTCAACTGAAACAAGTTGGGGAACCCTGAAGTTTCAAAAGCTGAGTAACAGAACCTCAGATCCCACAGTAGCTACAAAAGGCTTCATTGGGTTTGATATATGCAGAAGTAGGAAAGTGTCCATTCCTCTGGGAGAAAGGGGATTGATACCTACTGATTTGGTCCTAATATCTCCCCTGGATGTTACGTCAGATTAGCTCCTAAATCAGGACTGGCCTGCAAGTTTGGATTAGTCATCGATCCTGATTTCCGGGGAGATGTGAAGGTTCTCTTACAGAACATGGGGAGACAGCATCTGAAATCCAACCCGGGGAATAAGATAGCTCAAGAGATACTTGAAAGAGCTGTGTTCCCTCTGTTAAAGGAAGAAGTAGAACAAGAGACCACAGAAGAACAAGTTACTTTCTTACCTGGTAATGTTCTTTCAATGGGATGTTCTTCCGACATATTCCACATCTATGACAGTAATCACCACAACTGTGCTGCCTCAGATTTTTTTTCGGCGTAGGTGTCTTGCGTCAATGACGTCGATATGCTGTCCTCGAGGGCCTCCGTCGAGAGTCGACGTCACCGGATGTTATATCTAGGACGCACGGCGCCCGTAGCCTCAGTTGTAGTTTTTTCCCCAGAACGTGAAGCACCAATCTCCTGCCAGTATGACTGCAGAAAGCCTTGCGGAAACGTAAGCTGCAGTCGCATAAGAAATTCTGTAGAGGGGCAGGCTGGGAGGGTGCGATGTGGAATACGTCGGAGGAACATCCCATCGAAAGAACATTTCCAGGTAAGAAAGTAACTTGTTCTTCGAGCGGATTGTGTACTCCGAAGTATTCCACATCTTTGACAGACTTCCAAAGCAGTACCAATGTCTGGAGGTGGGAAAAAGAATTTAGAATGCCCAATCAAATTGCAGAATAGAGGACCGCCTTACCAAAGTCCAAATCTTGCCCAAGGATAGAGTACAGGGAATAGTGTTTTACAAAAGTATGGACAGAGGCCCATATGGCTGCTTCACAAATATTACGAATGGAACACCCCTCTGCAGAGCAGTAGAGGCAGCCATACCCCTAGTAGAATGAGAGCCTTTAAGCCTACTTGAGGGCCCTTAACCGCCAAACGGTAACATTCAGAGATCGTCAAAATGATCCATCTGGACAAGGTCTGCTTGGAAACAGCATGACCTAAACGCCTTCCAGCGTATCCTACAAATAGCTGGTCGTCCACTCTGGCCTGGGAAATTCGTGAGAGATAGAAGCTCAAAGCTCTCCTCGGATCCAACCTATGGACCCTCTCCTCTTCCTTACCTGGATGCGCAGGAGGATAGAACGCCGGAAGAATTACCTTCTGGCTCAAATAAAATTCCGGCACAACCTTCGGAAGAAAAGAAGGATGAACCCTATGGACAACCCTGTCCTTATGGAACACTGTAAAAGGTGGCTTAGCGGAAAGTGCCTGCAACTAACTCACTCTGCGAGCGGACGTAACCGCAACTAAAAATACAGTCTTAAAGGTCAACAGTCTCAATGGACAAGAATGCAGGGCTCAAACGGAGCTCCCATTAGGAATTTTAGAACTAGGTTCAAATCCCATCCCGGCACCTGGAAAGGTGACATTGGAAACACATTAGTTAGCCCTTTTAGAAACTGAGAAATCAAAGGAATCTTAAAATAAGAACACTCCTCAGACGAGCGCTTACATATTGACAGCGCTGCCATGTAACCCTTAATGGTACCCACTTGCAGGCCCTTGTGAGGTAATCAAAGCAAAAAAGACAGAACCACAGGAATTGAACACTGAAAAGGATCCACATTCTGAACCCTGCACCAGTCACAGAACTTTCACCAATGGTAACGGTACATGGATTTTGTTGATGGCCTTCTGGCCGAAAGCAACACCTCCATCACATCTTCTGGGAGGTCCCAATCCTTATACCTCAACTTTTCAGATACCAAGCATGAAGGCTGAGAGATTTGACCTCTGGATGGAGAACCTGACCCCCCCTCCCGTGAGAGCAGATTGTCTCGATAGGGAAGATGGCATGGAGGGCAGATGGACATGTCAAGAAGGTCCAGGTACCACGCTCTCCTGGCCCATGCCAGAGCAATGAGGATCATTCAGGAACCGAACCTCCGTAACATCCGCAACACTTCCGGAATGACGGGGACTGGAGGAAACGCGCACAGCAAGGACCACTCCACTATGAACGCGTCCCCTAAGGCTCCTCTTAGAGGAAATTCCTGTGAGTAGAATCTTTTGCACTTCCGTTTGACACTGGTGGTGAAGAGATCCACTTGTGGGCTCCGCCAAAGGGCGAAGAGCTCCAAAAGAACTTCCTGAGCCAGCTCCCACTCCTGAGAGACCATGCTCTGCTTGCTCAGAGCGTCCGCCGCCGCTACGTTTTCGTCGCCGGCCAGATGAACTACCATAATCGAAATTTCCTCCTGGATGGCCCAGAACCAGAGCTGCATCGCCTCTCTGCACAGTGGGAGTGACACTGCCCCCCCTTTTTTGTTTAGGTAGTGCATGGCCACTGTATCGTCTGTCATAATCAGGACATTCTTCCCCTGCACAGACGGCAGAAAAGCCTTCAAGCTCTCAAAGATTGATGTGGAGTCTGGACTCCGACAGAGACCAACGACCGCTGACTGTCAACTCGTTGGCATGAGCTCCTCATCCCGTGAGGGATGCGTCTGTCACGATCGTCACCTCTGCCCAGGGTAGCCAAAATGGTGCTCCCTTCATCAGATTGCCTGCGTCGGCCCACCACAGAAGTTCCTGGGCAATCGAGGGCGGCACCTGAACGGAATCCGACATCCTGCAGTGGTCGCAGTCCTCCGGCATCTTGAGAGCCCACTGCAGAGATCTCATCCACAGCCTGGCCTCTGGCACCAATAGAATGCAGGATGCCATGAGGCCGAGCAACCTCAAGAACTTCAACGCCGGTAGACTCTGGGCATGTTGAAACTTGTCCACCATCTGCAGAATGTGATGAGCCCTCACCTGGGGAGGCGAACACTGCCGCAGGGATGTGCTGAGCACTGCTCCGATGTACTGGAGCCGCTGGGTAGGTGTCAAATGAGACTTCTTTAAGTTGAGGGAGAAGCCCAGCTTGTGAAGGGAGTGGCAGGTGACGGACAGATGATCCAGGACTTGCTCGGGAGAGCGAGCCCTGATCAACCAATCGTCCAGGTAGGGGTAGACGTGAATCTACCCTTTCCTGAGATACGCTGCCACCACCACCATTAGCTTGGTGAAGCCCCTCGGGGCGGAAGTCAATCCGAACGGCAGGACCCGAAACTGAAAATGCGAGTCACCAACCACAAACCTCAGGTACTTCCTGTGCTTGGGATGAATCGGTACATGAAAGTAAGCATGCTTGAGGTCAAGAGACACCAACCAGTCCTGAAGTTGAAGGGCCTGGAGGACTTAAGAAAGAGTAACCATCTTGAATTTGTCCTTCCTGAGGAGCTTGTTCAAACCACGCACGTCCATGATGGGTCTCAATCCCCCGTCTTTTTTCGGGATCATAAAATATGGGGAATACCATCCCTTGTTCCTCTCCGCTACAGGCACCAGTTCTATGGCGCCTTTCTCCAGCAGGTATAGGATTTCAAGTGCAAGGAGCAGATCCGGAGTCTTCAAAGAGAGCTTCTCCGGTGGATTGTCGTGAGGCCTCTGCCGGAAAGGAAGACAGTAGCCGTGGGCAATGATCTCCAGAACCCACACATTTGAAGTAATGGCACACCATTCTACAAGATGCTGCACCAGCCTTCCCCCAACCGGCGAACCATGGGCCATGGCCTCATGACTGAGTGGAAGCGGCTGCGGCAGTGCCTGAAGGCAAGGAGGCAACTGCCCGAGCAGCTTTGGCACCTCAAGTACCTTGTTTTCCACCTGAAGTACTCCTACGTTGGCCCGTTTGACTAGCAGCTCCCCTGGATCTACCAAAGGAAGAGTAGTATCGAAAGGAACCTCCTCTCCATTGCTGTCCCCTAGGACAAAAAGGCGGAGGTTGACGTACTGCAGCACTCAACGACTTTGCTCCAGCTTTGGAGGTCTGCAACCTCTCAAGGCTCTCATCAGCCTTGCTGCCAAAACGATGGACACCAAGGGCATGTTGAGAAGCCGGGACTGCACATCAGGCGCAAAACCTGACTTCTGCAACCACGCAAACCTGCGCATCACGGTGCTCGCCGCCATGGACCGGCTGACACAGCCTGTCACGTCCAGACCCGACTGAACAGATTCACACATGGCATCCTTGCCATCTTGCACGAGGGCTAGAAAGCCATCCCCGTTCCTCCCCTTCGGGAATATGTTCAGCCGCCAAAGATGCACAATTCCACAGAGTGTGAGCGAATCTTGCTGAGGCACAAACGGAGTTGGCTGCCTTTAAAAATACTTTCATCGCCCAACCATCAAAGCGCTTGTAGTCCCTATCAGGAGGGATGGTAGGGTACGCAGCCTGCTTCGCTGGGGCCGTAGCCGCCTGCACCACCAAACTCTCTGGAATCGCCACTGGCTGGACTGTATTTTTTCAGAAGCGACTTACCCACTGCCGGGAGACTCTCCGGAGCAGTCCAAGCCGCCACCCTTCTTTGTAAGGCCGTATGAAAGGGCAGCACCGGGTCAGTGGGCGGACCTTGTTCCAATATATCTGTCAGGTCATCCTGCAGAAAATCCACAGGTGGAGCAGAGCACCCCAAGTTCTCAGTCACCCTCGACATGAGACGCCTGTACGAGGACTCGGCATGTGTACCAAGCTCATGCTTGCCAAACTTAACCTGCAAAGAGGTGTCAAGACCACTTGCGTCATGTAAGGACTGACGTAGGTCCTCCATTTGGCTGTGACCAGACAACAGGTCATCAGGAACCTCAGGAGGTACAACCCCCTCCTCATCCGACCCTTCTTCCACCTGTGAAATATAGTCCAAAGGCTGGAATAAATCAAGCCTGGGGGGATGACCAGAGAAGGGCTCAAAAACAGGCCTCACTGATTTACTGAGGGCCTTCCTCAGAGTTTCCACAGCCCTCCGGGGCACCTCCGGTAATTCGGGCTCAAAAGGGGTTGAGGGCGCTGATGACTAGGCTTCAGCGTCGACCGAGGCGCCGACGGCTTCGACAACGGCTTTGAGGCCAGAGCCCCGAGCATGTCCTTCAACGGCCTTGGCGCCGATGGTGTCGACAACTTCCTTGGAGCTGGAGCTTCGAGAGAGTCCCTCGACAGACATGGCGCCGATGGCGTCGATGCCTTCTTAGAAGGCCTCACAGGCTCTGATGGTCTCAACGGTATCGAGGACCGGGACCTGGCACGGCTATGGTGATCAACTTTGTCCGATAGGGACCTCGATGGCTCCTGATGATCGCGCTGATCGCCTGAGCCCGAAGGCGTGCAGCGGTGGCTCTAGCTCGTTCCTTGCCGGCTTCTCTCAACAGCGTGGACAGAACGGTGCCCTGCGATTCGAAAATCGCCATCATCTCCTTGCGGAATGCGTCCCATTCCGCCGGCGATGAATACTTGGTGGGACAAGCTACCCGCCGTCTGGAAGAGTAAGAGGAACCTATCATTACATCCATACTATTGTAGGTTAGGATTTGAAACTGTGCCGACTACCAGAATCCCACAAAAAGATTGTCATTGAAGAAGTAGAAAGTATGTTAAAAGCGAACATCATTGAACCATCTTCCAGTCCCTGGTTCTCTCCCATAGTATTGGTGACAAAACCTAGCCAGAGCTAGCCAGAGCTGGTGAGCTAGCCAGAGTTTGTGATTCAGCATCCCCTCCTTAGATGCCTATCCCATTCCCTGAATCAATGACTTCATAGATAAATTAGGGGATGCAGTCTATTTGTCGTCTTTAGACCTTACAAAGGGGTACTGGCAGATCCCATTACACAGGCCTCAAAGAGAAAAAACTGCCTTTTCAACCCCAATAGGACTATTCCAATTTAAAATCTTGCCTTTTGGACTCCATAGTACTCCTGCGACTTTCCAAAGATGAATGGACAGAATTTTGCAACCTTATTCTAACTTCTGCAGGGTGTACATTGATGACATTGTAGTATACACCAAGACATGGGAAGACCATCTCCATCACCTACATACCATCATAAGGGCTCTACGCAAAGCTGGGCTAACAGCCACCCAAAAGAATTTAAATTGGCCCAGTCATCCATAAAATACCTAGGCTTCTTCGTAGGGAAAGCTAGTGTACAGCCACAAATAAAAAAAAAGTCAAAGCAGTCCTCGAAGCACCAACACCTAAAACCAAAAGAGACGCAAGAGCCTTCTTGCGATTGATAGGATACTATCATAGGTTCATTCCAAATGTTTCTGATAAAACCTCCAGACTGACTGATAAGCTTAGAAATGCAGAACCACAAAGACTCCAGTAGAAAGATGAGGATGAAGTTTGTTACAACTTGAAATACACCCTGTGCCAAAACCCCATTTTAAAAGTAGCAATTTATTTCCAAAGATGCTTCCCTGATTGGATTGAGTGCTGTCTTATTGCAGGATCTTGATGGCTTAGAACACCCTGTATTACTTGCTAGTATTTATTGTATGCATTTATTGTGCGCTTGGAAGGTGCCAATACATCAAGTAAGTTGTCAAAAAATAGCCCATAGGCGCCCCTCTTTGAGAACGAACCCGGCTAGATTACCTGTTCTTTCAGATGGTACCCACACAAGAGTCTGCAGCCACACTTTAGCTCACTGTACCTTTCACAGAAGGCAAATACCCATTTGCATATCAGTCTTTGCAGGTGGCCAGGGAAGGGCCATCGCTATTGTATCCCAACACTGGGTTTGGACAAGCGAGGGAGGATCACCTGGCTAGGGAGTCCTTGGGAGTGGGGAAGAAACACCGGAGGCGAGACATGGTATCCCCCATATCCTGACAGTTGTTTACTCCAAATTCTCTCTACCTTTATGAGATACTACAACTGCCATAATTCCCCTCCTTTCTTTATCAGCCCAACTACTGAGACGAGCAAGAGGAATACTGAGACTAGGAAGATTACTACTAGTAATATGTAATGGCCTTGCCTCACTAATGAGGCCAGGCAGGTTCAGACACTCCAGCACAATCACACCCACCTGAATCTCATTGATTGCTACTCAGAGTATAAAAGGTGGAGCACAGAAAGACAAGGAGAGCAAGAATGGGTACGAGGAGGAGCTGCTGAGCAGGCACTGTTGAACATCAGACTCCGGAGAACGGATGGCCGAGACGCTGACAGATTGCTAGCGAGAGCAAGAGAAAGCAAGGCAAGGGAGTTGCATCTCCAAGAAGCCAAAGAGGTGTCGAGAGGGAAGCAGCTGGAGGAATCCTCTTTGATGGGCCTGAACGTTACTAATTTCCCCAGAGTGACAGGAGTGCCTGGTAAGATCTGAGAAGGGAAGGGGAGAGACTCTGACCTCGTGCGCGATAGCACAGAAGAGCCAGTTACAGTCTATCACAGCCGGTAAGTTCGTGAATGAAGAGAGTCTGTTTGTGAAGATGCGAATATGAACATTGTTACGAGCAAGCCAACGCGTCTGATGGATGCGAGAAGAAAAAGAGCAAGCCAACGTGTCCGACGGCAGACGCAAGATAAGAAAGATTGTTTTTGAAATACAAAGTAGCAGAGTGGTCCTGCGGAGAAAGAGGGACGCATTATCAAATGTCTCTGAACTGTAATCTCCCTCAGAAAAGGGAGCGGAAAACTGACTGTGTTAAATGGATGAATGAAGCAAGTAGAACAGGGAGGCTGACAAGGAAATAAGCTATGATCCCAAAAGGGCGTGTTGAGGAATTAAGTGAATGTTTAAAGTAAGAAGGAAGTGAGACTTCCAGAGAGTGCCAAGAGGGTGGACATGAAAACAAGGTGCTAAGAAGAGCACATGTGAATATAAGGAACTACAATAACCAAAATACTTTGTTAAAGTCTTGAAAGGCTTAGGCTCGGTGAGGAAAACCTAAGGGGCTTATGGTGATAGATTCCCCCAAAATATTGTTATATGAGAACTGTGCTATATTGATGATGTGAAACAGGCGAGGAAAGTCTGAGAGAACGGTGTCCTGTGTAACAGGCGAGGGAAGCCTAAGAGAACTATGTTATGTGAACCAGGCGAGGGAAGCCTGAAAAGAATTGTATTTTGTGAAACAGGTGAGGGAAGCCTGAAGAGGATTCTGCTACATAGTGAACTAATATTGAGTCACGCAAGGGAATTCTTTGAACTGTGCCTACCACCCACTTTGAAAGAACTCTTAAAGAGCTCCATTGGCTTAAACTTGGGGAAGGGAGTTGTGAATCAACTTCGTTGCCATTCTGACTTTCTTTTGATATACTGTTTTATTTTCCAAACACTGTCCCACACTTAAGATATTGTACAGCGTGAGGGCAAGTATAGGTTTCGACAGACTTTTTCTTTGTTTGACTGACTGACATGGACTATGTTATTTTACTTTGATGGTTGAGACTACTCCCATTATAGAATTAGGGCCAGCTAGGAAGTCTCTTACCCCATTAAAAGCTTAATAAAGGTGTTGAAATGTTTATCTTTGTGTCTGTGTCTAACGTGTGATACTATGCCTGCTTCACACCTTCTATCTCTCTGAGTGCTCTCCTCTTGGAGGAGGTCTGGGTTCTTTTGGAAAATAACACAATCAACCTGGTATCTACCCCAGAATGAGGGACAGGTCTATGTACTGGTCTCGAAGGAGGATGGGGGCCTGCGTCCAATAATGGATCTGTGGCTTCTGATTTTGTATTTGTGCATTGGAAACTTCAAGATCTACACTGTAGCACAGGATCCTTCAGGCCATCAAGCTCCTGGACAGGCTGGTAACCCTGGACCTTCAGGATGCCTACTTCCATGTACCAATATTTTGGATCTATAGGAGGTACATGAGGTTTGTGGTGGAGAATTCCTATTACTAGGTCTGAGTCCTACCATTTGGCCTCTTCTCGGCGTTCAGAGATTTCTCCAAGTTGCTGGTTCTGGTGGACGCTCATCTCAGGAGGACAAGAACTGATCCCTTCCCTTTCCTTGGTTGATTGGTACATTTGGGCCCATTCCCCAGAGTTGGTGACAGCACATCTGCAACACACCCACTAGCCTTTACAAGGTTCGAGATTCTCCCTAAACCTGAATAAGACCCAGACTTTTCCATCCTATTCATTCCACTTGCACAGGAAGGGCCTTTCCTCCTGAGAGAAGGGCCTTGCCTCCTGAGAACATCACTCAGATGGTGTCCAACATTCAACCTCAGTGTCCGATCCAAGCCTTGGATTTTATGTGTCTTCTGAACCTCATGGTCTATTCCATTCTGTTGATACTGGCCTGAAAGTGTGTTTGCACTAGCAACGGCTTCAGAGTCATTGGTCTCAGTATGGGGGAAACATGTCGGAACATTTGTGGGTGTCCATCAAAGTGTCTCAAGACTTACTGTGGTGGTCCCTGTGGGTCAACATACTGAAAGGGCAGCCTCTGAAACAACCCTGCCACTAATTGACCATAGAAAATGAATGCTTTCATCAGTGCATCGAATCTGCTGGTGATTGACCTCTGGTCCCTGTGTGAGCTCAAGAGCACATTAACCTGGTAGAACAGTAGATAATTAGGCTGGCCCGGGTGGCTTTCCTTCCTCTGCATAGGGCACCTGTGTTCAGATTCTGATTGACAACACAGTAGCCATGCACAACCTTTGCAAGAGGGGTGGGAAATGGTCGCCACCTCTGTATGGGTGTGGTTCTGTGCTCTAAAAAAAAAGATGTGCCCTTGTCTTCTGCCCATCTTGCGGGGACAGAGAACACGATTGCAGATACCTTCAGCTGGCAAACATCAGCTCTATCGAGAAGTTCTGGATGGGGTTTTCATCCAGTGGGTGACCCTTCAGTTGGGCCTCTTTGCCTCCAATGTGACCTGGAAATCTGAGGGGGTTCTGCTCCATTGAATTGCTTCAGCTGGGAGCCGTAGGGGACACATTGATTCGAGTCAAACTTTGATTGCCTCAATGCATTCGCTTCAGTTACTCCCATCCCTCTAGCTCTCACGAGTCTGTAGAAGTTTGGATACACCATGATTTTGATCACCACAGACTTGATTCAGAGGAATGATTAACTCAGCTTCTAGTCATGTCTATGTGACCCTCCCCCCCAGTGCGCATTCCAGAGAGGGGGACCTCTGGCCCCCCGTTCGGATGGGGCGGGGGAACAGGCTATGCACCGGAATGTCAGCAGCCTCTATCTTCATGCTTAGCACCCAAGAGACTGCAGTACAAGGAGTGAGACATGTCTGACAATGCCCTGGATGTTCTCCTTTCTGCCAGGAAGGCCTCCTTTAGGTCCATCCATGCCTACAGGTGGCTTAAGTTTCCGGTATGGTGCTGCGAGAGGGGTACAGACACTTTGATCTGCCATATCTCATTTGTGCTGTATTTATTACTCTCTCTAGCTTGGCAATCTCTTCATATCCACACTCTGAAAGGGTACCTAATCGTTATTTCAGTTTTTAAGAGGGCCCCCATAGACGGCTCATCAAGCCTAGCCTTTAGCACATCAATATTAATTGAGCCATGACTAAGCTCTCTTTAGCTCAATCACACCCTCCCACATCAGCGACTAACAAGGCCCGAAAGTGCTGTAGTCTATAGCATATTC
Source organism: Ambystoma mexicanum (assembly GCF_040938575.1). Taxonomy (NCBI): domain Eukaryota; kingdom Metazoa; phylum Chordata; class Amphibia; order Caudata; family Ambystomatidae; genus Ambystoma; species Ambystoma mexicanum. The sequence goes on from NC_090922.1 coordinate 265,365,972, forward strand.
GCAAGTCTCTCTGCGAAACCCATAGAAAGCAGATTGGTACACAGGAACTAGATATTCCCGACCAGCACCCAACCCATCAACGTCACAGGTTTTATTTCTGCCTCTCCCACTGTACCACTATTGACCCTGCTTTTCCTTAAGGACCGACGAGCAGCAAGGCCATCAAATGTGGCCAAAGGGGCTATGAAGGAGCACTCATTATGCCCACTGTTACACAATATTTGCAGGGACTATTTAACCAGTTTTCAATGCCCGATTTTTGCTCCTGCATGAGATTTCAATCTTATTACTTTCCTTATGGTGTCTCGGTGTGTGAGCCTTTACATTTATGCTCTTTGAGATTGCTGACATTGAAGACGATTTTACTGTGTGCTAATACACTCTGCCAGTTTGGTGAGCGAGCACCAGGCTCTAGCTAATAAACCAGATTTTACCTAATAAACTGCCCTACTTTGTTTTCTCCAATGAGAAGGTAACCCTGAGGATGAAAAAGACCTTCCTTCCCAAGTTCACGTTGGATTTTCATCTCTCTCAGAAGATCCACCTTTCGGTTTTCTTCCCTCTGTCTTATCATTTTGCTAAGGTGGAGGATTGGTTTCACAGTTTTGCCCCCAAGAGGGCTCTCAGCTTTTAAGCCTCTTGGATGAGGGACATCAGGAAGGATGCCAGTTACACTGGTGCCCGTGTGGGCATGCAATGGCCAGGTAGATTGTGCATTATATTTCACAGAATTATGATCTGGCCAGGAAAGATGTGCTTGATGGTCTCTGGGCCATCTTCACTGCGGTTGGGGGTTCCGGTGCTGGAGATCGGCCAGGCGGCTACATAGACTTCCATGCACTTTTGCCAAGCATTGTTGTCTGGATTCGTTGTCGGACAGGATGCTTGTCTTGGTCAAGCGTCCTCCAGAGTTTCCTGGTGCATGTGATGTTCTTGCACTCCTCTATGTTCCAGGTTGTCTACTGCTATCTAAACCTTTCTACAATGCGGAATATGTGGGAGGAACGAATTCCTTAAAAGAACAAATTACTTACATCTTAGTAATGCTCTTTCTCCCACAGATTCTGCACTGCCCTCTCAACCTGCCTCTCTTGGAAGAAAGCTCATACACCTCCTGCTGCTATGAAGTTCTTCATCTGCTGAATACTATAGAAAGCTGAACTGAGGTCATGGGATGCAGCTAGTTCCATAAATACTGGCCCTGATATCACATTTTGTGTAGAGGCATCAAAGGCACTGAGCAGAGCTGATGCAGAACCACGCTGCAACCCGTGGTAGCTGAAAGAGTTCCCGAGGATAGTTGGCACTGTATAAACTATATCTAAGATGTGGAATCTGTGGGAGAAAGAACATTATTGATACCAAATTTGTCTTGCTATAGCGGGTTAGAAATAGATGTCTCTATGAGACAGAAATGAGGACACTTCTTTGAGCATATCTCATATCGACCTCAGTAGTGATGCGCCTTTAGCATGAACTATCCTTCTTACTCAACACACCGATTTGAACAACAAACTCTTTTTTTGCAAAAATGTGGAAGCCCCTTTCCTGAGAAGCAGCACAGTCAAGTAACTTGTTCGGATTTATTGCACTCAGTAGTGCCTAAAATCATGGTTTAGCTCACTTGACCTTACTAGAGAAGAAACAGCAATTTGTATATCTGTCTGCTCTCACAGACAAGGGCAGTTCAGACCCAGATTACTAGGCAATTCTACCCAGAGGTGGTTTTATGCCATATTGAGCAACATCATTGAGGTGTGGCTGTGGTGCTGTGTCTGTGTAGACACAGGGAGCAAGTGGTCCCCGCCAAATTACACTTACTGACATAGGGTGAAACCTCAAAAATTCAAAAATTTACAAAAATGTGTGAGCCCCTCAACTGAGATAATCTGATATTGGGTTTATGATTCAAAGAGTTTGGTAGCACCCAGAGTAATAACCATGAATAATACATTTATGTTAGATTGTGGTACTCACCTTTGGGAACAGATCAATGCAGAAGGATGTAACAGTCAGGTATTACATATTATTCTAATAATATCATTACTTGTCATATTTTATGCAAATAATAGAAAATATTGACCCCTTAAAGCACATCCTGTGAAAGGCCATGACAGTGTGTGCATCCGAGATGCCATCCTTTTCACCCCTTTCCATGGCCCTTTCTGAAAACTTTAAGGGCCTAATTCACAGAAACCTTTTATAATGGCACAACCCCATTGGAAAACGTTCTATCAATTAGGCCTTAAGTGTTTTGAAGGAAAGCTCACCCACTTTGTGCTCAACACAAATACATATTGATGTTCAGACTTTCTCCCTCTCCATCACCATATACATGGATGACACCCCACGCAGTTACCTCTGCTTCCATGAATTGAAATACGCAGCAAACCTTACAATAAAGTGCAATATGTCAGCACAATAAACGCCATGTCCACTGAGTGGCTTTCATCTTACCATCAAGTGCCGACCACAACTTCTCGTGTCTTGCATAACCAGAATGGCAAATAAATGTGAGCTACCATGTACATGTGAAGCAGGGCAGTGGAAGGGCGTGAGTTACAAGCAATTGTTTTCCGGTCGTGGCCGCCCAATACTGGAACGCCCTCCTTTCTCATCTGCGAACTGACCAGACCCTTCCACAGCTTCAGGAAAAACACTAAAAGCTGGCTAGGTACGAATGACATATGACATCCATCAGGACATCCACTACTCTCGATACTATAACTGTTTAGATTATTGTAATGTACTCTCTTTTTGTTGTACACCATGTGTCACCTGCTGTACTTTTGTATATAATGTTTCCAATTATCTATGTGTGTAACTGTATCCTTGAAATTTCCTGCAACGCGCCCAGATACCTACGGTTTGGTGCGCCATACAAATCAATAAACAAACAAACAATTGGTCAATGGGTAATGTGGGTAAATGAAAGGGCGTGCGTGCCAGGGAAGGGAAGTTAGTAAAGGGATGGTGCAAAATGGTAACAGAGGTATGAAACTTTATGGTAAGTAAGCGTAGGATGAAGAGGCATCACGGATGTGGTACAATGGAAGAACACTGTATGGTGTGATGTATGTAAAATAGGGTAAATGAGACCGGTATAAATCACGAAAGCTGGGTCATTAGATTGAGTGGCAGTTGCAAAAAATGTATCTTTGCCTTGCAAGCCTATGCAACTCCGTGTGGAACTGGCTTAACTCCTTACGTGTTCTAACAAGTTGATGCATCATTGCATTAAGAACATATGTTTAAATTACAACTAGTGTTGATAACATTTCTTAATGCTTTGCGACAAAAGTAATGTTCGCCAAAGTTTACAATTAAATGCATTTTTGTTGCATGCTAAAATCCATATAGTGTCAGCCTATTTGCTCAGGGTTGTGCACGGTCAGACATTAATCCAGTGTTCCAAGTCCCAAAAACAAAGGGATAGCTCATTAATGTACCAAATGAACGTTGTTTCACCAGAAATTAGCTTATGAAAGTGCATGCTGAAAAAAGTGGGTGGACTACTGGAAAAAGTGGGGTTACTCGTGTCCCTTCGACTTAAGCCCGGTCATAATGCTTCATTACTATCAATCACACAACTAATAATTATTGTCCTGTCATTCCATGTCCTGTGTGCAAGATACATTTTGACTATTACATCTTGCATCTGTTGTATTGTAAATATTCAATTATGGGATTGTATTACTTTGAGTCGATGTTCTATTTCTCTTAATGAACATTTTACTGAGACTTTTTACAAATTGTTTGCAAATTAAAAAGAATATGTATCTAGAATTTTAATCATAAAGGACTTTTCCATAATTCTGAAATAAGGCACATACTTCAAATAATCACATTGACATTTATCGTTGTAATATAAATCAATGATACTGAGGGAAAGAAACATTTCTAAAAATGTTTTTTTTAAATCAAACTATCAATGCATATCTAGTAAGATTACATCACAAAAAATTATTACATTTAAAACAGTCATTCAAAAATTGCATTGCAAGTTTTATACTATTATATTTTTTTGTACAATCAATACAGTTTCCAAACATTGGGCCAAAGATTGAAACTTGCTTTGTAAATAATTGTGAATACAGCTACACAATTTGAATCTTGAAGTCAACCTTTCAACAAGTTCAAGTTTTGGGAGACACACCTCTTTTACAATGTTCTGTGGGATAGACTGGGCCCTGGGAACAACATCTGGAGGCATTCCATGTGTATGCATGGCCAGCACAGTCAATGTCAGATCTTTTAACAAATTCAAAATCCATCTGCTGGAATATTGGCTTTGGCATCCACGGTTTGCTTCTTTTTATAAACACCACTGAAATATGCAGCAAACTTTAAAAAAAAAAAGCTTTCTTTGGACCCCCTTCTTCCAGTTAACTACCACCCCATCTCCCTCTTCCCTTCCTGATGAAAACTCTTAGTTCTCCTGTTACACCTCTGCTTTCCTCTTTTTTAGAGGAATCCTCCTTCTTTGATTCTTTTCAGACCGGTTTTCGACCTTGTCGGGGTAAGGAAAATGTTCTGGTATCAGTCCCGGATGATTTGGTCATGCTGTCTGACCAGGCGGGTGTCACTGCCCTACTTCTTCTCGATCTATCAACAGCATTCGACACCATTGAGCATGCCATCTTGCTCGAAAGGTTGGCAGCTGCTGGGTATCTCGGGCCTGGTGCTGGCCTTGTTCCACTCCTTTCTTTGTTGTTGACCATTCTCAGTCTCTGTCCCTGCCTCCTTTCCGGTCTTCTCCTGTTTCTCTCATCTCTCTGATCCTACAAGGCTCTACTCTCTCGCCAATTCTCTTCAACGTCTATATGCAGCCATTGGCGGAACTCATCCAATGCTTCGACCTCCACTGTTACATCTAGGCAAATGATACCCAGATTGTGGTGCCCCTTAACCTTGCCCTCTCTGAGGCTTCTGCTAATCTTAGGACTCGCCTGATTGCAGTTGGGAATTAGATGAGCCATAACTGGCTTAAACTGAATGGCGACAGGCCCAAGGTCTTCATTGTGGATGCCCCTCTAATAACTTGGTCTGGACCTCTGAGTACTGACCCCTTTCTCTTGGCCCTTTCCCCAAGCCTGTTGCTATTGTCAAGGATCTTGGCATTAAGATCATGCCCAACCTTTCCATGGACGTGCAGGTTAGTTTAGTTTGCAGAGGAGGCTATTATAAGCTTAAAGTTCTTCGAAGGATTCTCCCTTTCTTGCGTCCTGACCTGTGCACCTCGGTGTTAGCGACTGTTTTTGGCTCCCTCGGCTACTGCAACCCACTCTTTTTATCACAGCCTCTCTATATTCGTATTCAAGTTTTCAAGATTTTATTAATATACTTTTAGCCAATATTGGCTTTGTATAACATATTACAATTCAGTTCAAATAGCATAGATAACATGACTAAAAAAGGATTTGTATTAATACTCACTATTTTTTTTTTTTTTTTTATTGTATTTGGTTAAAAACCTTTACAAAAAAAATTTTTCATACAAAACAGAATTCTCAGTTCATTTTCCCATTTTGACCATAAATCACATACATTATATATGCTACCTAAGCAAAAAGAATTTGTGCATAGCTAAACAACATTACTACATGCATCACATACCATATAAGTATTTACAGCTCATCTTATATCATTTATATCCTTTAGCTCAGATTCAATAATTATTAAAACAGATAGCAATCTTAATATGAATTTAGTACTATCACCAAGCATGCATCGCTGCCATAGTACTTCACGCGATAGATTTGAGTTAGAGATCATGTAGTTCCCAAACTTCGATAGTCTCAAAACTTCAAAATGTTCACAGTAGATAACTAGATGTTTAAGAGACTCGAGAGAAAACATATCCTTACAGAAACGGCAAAAACCATTGTTAGATTCTTTATCAGAGGTGCCCCATTTGCACAATCGTTCATTAGTGTGAAATACATTCAGTTTGAACCGTAAATAAATATTACGACCCATAGCAGAAGGGAACTGTGAAATATAGCCAGCTCTATCTCCCAATTTTCTTCTGAATTGGGCAAACTCGTAGTATAAACGGTAGGACCCAATTCTATCAGCCTGACAGCTCCAGTAATAGCGATACAACTTTTGTTTACAACTAGGTAAACCTAGTATTAAGTCATCTTTCAGGATGCCCAAGAGAGCCATTAGATCGTTCATTTTTTCCGCATATCGGGTCAGAGATTTCATACAACCCATATGAAGAAATTCATTAAGGTCTTCATACAGTGAATTACCAGGGGGATCTAGGATTTTTGTATAGTTATTCAGGAGTCTCCAGTTCCGTTTGGCAGATATAGGGAGGATACCTAGTTCATGACGAACAATATCATTTGGGACTGATGCCGGAAGCCCCAAAACGCTTTTCCAGATCCCACCTTGAAGTGTGTCTAGGATGTCGTCTATCTCATATATACACATGTCTAATATATAAAGTAGCGATGGTTCGACTTTAAGGAGGTAGAATTGGATGACAGGTAAAAGAGAAAGGCCACAGTATTTACCCATGATTATTTTCATCTGTGAAATTAGAGGTTTAGATTTCTCACATATTTTCTTTTTCCACCAGATTTTTGAGTAGGCATTCGATAAAGGATACCCTAGATATTTAATTTCATGTGTAATGGTGACCCGAGTATTTTCCATGAGCCAAGTGTATGGGCAACTCTTTTTATAACCATCCCTAAAGATGATAATTCGGGATTTGTGGTGATTGATTCTCAAGTTATGAGTATTTGCATAACAGATGAAAGCATTTAGTTTATGCTGGAGACCAAATGGTGTTCTATCTAAAATAAGAATGTCATCAGCAAAACCAATATAGTTCAGTCTTGTGCTACCAATTAAGATTGGATAGATGACTTCTTTTGTCCAACATTCCTCTATATCACAAGTATACAGATTAAACAGTACGGCAGCCAGAGTACAACCTTGTTTCAATCCAATTTTCGATGGAATTTTGTCAGTTAACATACCTTCTTTATTAAGGCGCACTCTGTAGGTTGTGTCTGTATGGAGAAGCCGTATTAATGCAATCAGATAAGCCGGGAAACCCAACACCTCCATCTTCCGCCACAGGTGCTCCCTTAGCACGGTATCGAATGCTGAACTCAGATCGAGAGCTGCCATATAGACAGCACCTGTGTTGTTATGTTTGGAGTTCCACTCGATGTGAGATATCAGTAAAGCATTAAGAGAGCATCCCATGTTCTGACGAGAACCAGTTTGAAATTTTGACAGGATGGCATTGGTTCTCATATAGACTTGCATTTCTTCAAGGATCAGTTGGGAGAATACCTTAGAGGATGCGTCAGTTAGCGCAATCGGGCGAAAGTTACCAGGGTCATTAATAGGGCCTTTTTTATATATGGGGATGACAGTAGCTGAGCACCATGAACTAGGAATTGCTTGGGAAGAAAATATCACATCAAATTTGTTTTTCAAAATGATAGCCCACAAGAGGATATCCGATCGAAAAAGACAAGCAGGGATGCCATCAGGTCCCATAGCCCTAGAAGGATTTAGTTTCTTAATTGCACGTGTTACATCTTCAATGCTCCAAGGGGAGCGAGTAGGTATTGTATTTTGAATTACAGTTTTAGAGTTGTTGTGGAATACTAAAGGTAACTCGTATTTCAGCCTAATGTAGTTTGCCCACTGATCCGCTGAGATGGCATTTTCTTTCAACCCCACATTATCGCCGTTAATCAGTCTCAATAAGGACCATATTTTGCGTGCATCGTTTTTCAAAATATGATACATCATGTTCTGGTTATCTTTCACATAAAGTTGTGTTTTTAGATTTTTGACAGCAGTTTTATGTGTAGCAAGGATTGCCCTTTTATGAGAGTAGTATTGTGTTGATTCCAGAGATAACCTAGATAGATGTCGTAGTTTAAAATTCCTGAGCTTCTTTAATTTAAAGATCTCAATATCAAATTTATGTACATGATGTTTTACATCCAGAGCCGATTTTCTTTGTTTTACTATTTGTGATAAATGGAATTCAATCCTCTTTGAGATAAATTGATCTATACATAAAGAGTCACTCTCAATCACTAATGGATTCAGATCAAGGTCATCTCTGAGTCGCTCTGATAGCTGATGACATACAAGAGGGTTCCACCTCACAGATATGCCCGCTCTGTCATTCTCAACCATTTGTAGAGAACGATTTGAAGTCAATCCCCAACCTTCGATTTTTAGATTTATCAATATCGCATTATGGTCACTAAAGCCCAAGTTTAAAACATTTACAGTGTCAATTTCCAGACAAAGATTAGATGATTTAAAAAAATGATCAATATGTGAGTGATGTCCTCCCCTAGACCATGTATATGTGAGATCCATCATTCCAGTGGGAATTATCTGAATATCCCAATTAAGAAAGAACTCCACCCATTTTCTCCCATTCATAGCCGATGTAGTATCTGTATGGGATTGCTGGCCCGGGCCTATATTGTGGATTAAACAGGAGGAATTAAAATCACCCCCCACCACCAAACCAACCTCCTCATGATGTATGAAGATACCTTCTAAGATGGAATCAAGAATATCGATGATATTATTAAGCATTATTAGCTTTCTATTCCAATAGATGCACATAAAAATGATATGTTGATCCTGTGGAGATACAGGGAATAGTTCTATAACTAATACATTAGGATCTTTATAAACCAGTCTGGTTGGGGATTTACAGGCGTTATTTACTAAAATGGCTAGGCCCCCTGAGGGCCGACCCTTGTTCCCTCGAGTAGCAGGTTGTGAGTAACAGACAAAACCTTCGACAGATAATTGAGATACATACATGGTTTCCTGTAGTAAAACTATAGCAGGGGTCTTATCGCTCTCGCATGAACCCCACCATCTATTAAAGTTAGCAAGCCCACAACAATTCCAAGACAAACATACAAATGATTGTTGATGATATGCCGGGCTAGGGAGATGGATTCGTCGCTGTTAATTGCGAGGCTGAATGTATGCCCGACAATGCAGCAGCCATTGCTATTATCTGTCGGACCAGATCACCACTAATTTGTTGTGGCAATGATTGCATCATTTTCTGGTCAATTGTGGATGTTAGTACCAGTGGCTTATCCAAAAAGACCCTCGCATCTTCATCAGATTGAATCAAAAAAGGGGTTAAGCCAATGGAAACAAAGTTTTCCTTCTGTTCCCAGATAAGTTTCATAATCAATCTTGAATATAGGCCACAGGTCATCCTGTTGTTATTTTTATCTGCAGGTCTTACCCAGTCTATATCATCAGATCTCAGAGTTCGCAGGCAAGGTATTGTGTGAAAAGCTTTTAGCAGGGAAGAGCGGTTCAAGTTTTGTTTAACATTAACATTCGGATCACTCTCCCAGCCAAGTATGTATGGAGGTTCACGTATGGACTCAAATTCATTATGAACCGTCTTATGATTGTTAATAGGAGAACCTACCATTTTAGGGTTTATCATTTCCGTCAATGTCAGATTAGTATTTTCATTAGATGACTTGACTATGGGAGGTGGAATATTGGACCCCGGATCAACTATAGGGTCCTCCTTAGGTTCCTGGGATCGCAACAAGTCCCCACCTAATACACCCAACATCCAGGGTTCGTCGGAAGAACAATGGTGTGAAGTTTCCAGTTTAGCCGATTGTATCTTAGAGTCCCTAGATACGGTGACATTAGTTTTCACTTTGCTAGAAGAAGTTTGTTTCTTACTTATAGAATAGAATTGAGAAAGGGACATTTGTGATCCCCCACTTATGGATTCCGGGGGATTAGAACAAGATGGATTAGATTGGCAATCAATCGGCTCCTCATTCATATGTACATTAACCTTTTTTTTTTTTTTATTATTATTTATTTTCCCCTCCTTATTTTTCTCATTGTTCTTATCAGGGGGATTGATATCTAATAATACCCTTGATTCATCATTCAGCTGAGAAAGATTAATCATCTCCTCATTCTCAAAGGTGACTGGTATTACATTAGATTTCTCAACTTGTACAATCCTTGCCTGTTTTTTTATTAAGGCTAACGCTTTGGCTTTCCTTTTTTGGGCCCTTCCCGCCAGTCGCTTTTCCCTCCGGGTTAGGACTGTTATAGGCTTAGGTATCAGATCACCCACAATAGGGTCAGACATTTTCACCATACCTATCCGGGAACAATCTCCCGCAAGATCAATTAAGTCCGTCAGATGAGAGGGACTATCAGAACCATATGATTTGTTTGTATCATCTATCAATTGATCAACGGGAGTATCTGTAATCTCTATAGACTCTTTGTTCATTTTGTCTAGGTGCTGCTCAATTTTTTGAACTGTCGTAAAAACTTTGTGCAGATCATCCACAATTACATCGGTCTGCGTACAGATCGAATTATGTGATTGAGTCTTTAGTGTAGCCGCATATGAACGCTTTATCTGTGAAGGATTGTTGAAAATACCATCAAACTGTGTGGCACTATCTACCATATCCTTTTTCTTATATTGTCTATCCGAAAGAGCTGCTACAGCATCACATGTAAACAGGAGGCCTTCAATTCTATTAGTTTTGTTGGATAGTTCAGTAATTGCTTCTCTCATAATTCCCATTTCATAATGAGAGCGCTCATGTCCCTTGTCCAGTAAATTTAAAATTCTCGCAAGAACTGGGAAGTCTGAACTCAGTGATGGTGCATCAAGGATGATGCTCGCAGATTGAGCATCATTATTGGAAGCATCTTTGTCTTTTCCATTAAGGCTCGACTGGAATTCTTGAATATCCAAATTCATTCGATCATTAATTGCTAATTGGGCACTAATGGCCTTTGGGGAGCTCACCATAGGTTTGTTGGGAGATGCGTGGGACTCAAAGTCCATTTCCCAGGGCAATTTTACATTCTCATCACATATAGGATCAAGATTTCTTTCAGAAGGTATCATGCCTTTAGTACTCAACATAAAAACATCTTCTCTCCCCACTAGTTTCTGGTTAGCGGGCGTAGAAGGCCCTAAAGATAGGCAGATGCGCTTACTTAACTCTGCTTCAATAATGGGGCCCATCATAGAACAATCCACAACATTCTCTTTGTAAGGATTATCGTAGACACTATCGGATCCCATATCATTTCTCTGTATTGATTCAGTTAAGATAGTATCATTGGGAGCACTATTATTCAAATCCTTTAGCTTGAATTTGGTGTTTCTAACAGAGATATCAGCAGAGATCTCAGCATCACTACCTACACAGTGAATCATAGCTACGGCATCAAATTTGGAAGCAATACCTATTTCTTTAAAGACCATCGCTTTCTTATCAGCTGACATATTATCACTGTCCACTCCCACAGATGTCATATTATCGGGGTGGACCAGTGCGGCTGCACTCTCAACCAGAATATCTTGGCTCACCGGTTGAGAAGATGATTGGGACAGAGGCTCAGTGAGTTTCCGTCCGCTTTGCAAACCATTCACCATGCTGCTATATACAAGAAAAGAGATGGTCTACGCTAAAATATGGCCAAAACTCCTATCGTGAGCGCAACCAATTCACAACCCAATAGGGAATCAACACTTACTAAATTAGATGCAGAAAGGACATATACAAAGGCTACAGATCATTAATATATTACCACCCTTACCACCCAGCCAAACAGCTCAACAGCACTTGCAGTGCACTTCCGGGGTGCGCGCGCGGGTGCGCGTGCACCCGGGTTATGAGCACGGCAGGGAGGGACGGGCGGATGGGTGGGAGGGGGCGTGTCTCGCTCACAAAGGATCTACGTAGAAGAAGGAAAAAAGAATACGTAAGTACCTAAAAGGCACTCGTTTTAACATCAAAGTTAGACACAGTAGCACAGTAGCACAGTAACACCCTAAAGGAAGTCCAAACACAAAGCCCAATATCCAAGGCAGCAAGTCCAAAGTTAAGTTGTATTATGAGTATTTACTCTGGTATTTGGAGTCCGACAGCCTGTTTCGCCGCGCTACGGCAGTGTTGTTTCCTCTTGAGCATGGGCACCTTCCCAGCATAAGGAGAGACAGGAACACACCAGCAGGTCCCACAGCTCAACAGCACTTGCAGTGCACTTCCGGGGTGCGCGCGCGGGTGCGCGTGCACCCGGGTTATGAGCACGGCAGGGAGGGACGGGCAGATGGGTGGGAGGGGGCGTGTCTCGCTCACAAAGGATCTACGTAGAAGAAGAAAAAAAGGAAAAAAGAATACATAAGTACCTAAAAGGCACTCGTTTTAACATCAAAGTTAGACACAGTAGCACAGTAGCACAGTAACACCCTAAAGGAAGTCCAAACACAAAGCCCAATATCCAAGGCAGCAAGTCCAAAGTTAAGTTGTATTATGAGTATTTACTCTGGTATTTGGAGTCCGACAGCCTGTTTCGCCGCGCTACGGCAGTGTTGTTTCCTCTTGAGCATGGGCACCTTCCCAGCATAAGGAGAGACAGGAACACACCAGCAGGTCCCACAGCTCAACAGCACTTGCAGTGCACTTCCGGGGTGCGCGCGCGGGTGCGCGTGCACCCGGGTTATGAGCACGGCAGGGAGGGACGGGCGGATGGGTGGGAGGGGGCGTGTCTCGCTCACAAAGGATTCTGGTATTTGGAGTCCGACAGCCTGTTTCGCCGCGCTACGGCAGTGTTGTTTCCTCTTGAGCATGGGCACCTTCCCAGCATAAGGAGAGACAGGAACACACCAGCAGGTCCCACAGCTCAACAGCACTTGCAGTGCACTTCCGGGGTGCGCGCGCGGGTGCGCGTGCACCCGGGTTATGAGCACGGCAGGGAGGGACGGGCGGATGGGTGGGAGGGGGCGTGTCTCGCTCACAAAGGATTCTGGTATTTGGAGTCCGACAGCCTGTTTCACCGCGCTACGGCAGTGTTGTTTCCTCTTGAGCATGGGCACCTTCCCAGCATAAGGAGAGACAGGAACACACCAGCAGGTCCCACAGCTCAACAGCACTTGCAGTGCACTCACTATACAAAACATTTAAAAATCTCAACAATTTCCAGATAAAATGAGACTATAAAATATATCAAATTGATATCATCGCCTATAAGAAAAGTCTCCCATATACCAGCTAAAATATTTGTATTCGTATTCACCTTCAGATATATTTTCCCCACTCTGCGCCGTCTTCACTGGCTCCCTGTTTCGCCAACAAAGTCAATTTAAGTCCCTCTGCATTTTACATAAGGCTTTTTATGAGCTTGGTGCCGAGATCCTGCAGAAAAGGTTTTGTTGTTACATTCCAGCTGGTGCTTTGCGCTCTACCTCTGACCTCATGATCCAGGCCCCTAGGTTTTGTCAATCTAGGATCGGCAGACATGCTTTTTCAATCTGCTGAGGCTCTTTGGAATAAGCGGACATGTTCTCTCTGCATCACTGACAACCACTTTCTGTTCAGCTGCCATCTAAAACCCTCTTGTTCAAACTATTTTCATTTGCCTGCTCTGTTTTCTTCTTTCTTCTTTTTTCTCTGTCCTCCCATTCATTAGCGCCATGAAACCCTTGGGTGAAAGTGCTCTGTTTTAACGAAGCATCCTGAAAGTTCCTGCAGTTTTTGTATGTTCTCTACTAAAGTTCTTGTTGAGTGTAAGTACAGCCAGTCTTTTAGGCCTGTACTTTAGACACATGTTATGGAATATCTCCAAATATCAAATGTGTGGCAGAAATCAATGAGTCCCTTCATGGTCTCTTGAAAGCGTTTTGTCATACACAATGTTCTTGAGTGCTCTTTGAGGAAGGGAGCCTGTCAACAACCACTTTCTTATGCTCCTGCTCCTTACTCAAAGGTCCATGTACACATTCATGGAAATGCTCGTTTTCTTCCCAAGATTGTATGTTGGAACAATGATGCAGCACTGAATGCCATAGTTAAAGCAGAATATCTATAGATCCATCACAAATTTTTGAGCTCCAACAAATATCGCTGCTAATAGACTGACCAATTAAAAATGTTTTCTGTACCCTTTTTTAGCAGCCGCTGTAATTCTTTTAGAAGAACAAGTTACTCTCTTACATGGTAATGTTCTTTCGATGGTATGTTCCAACGACGTATTCCATATCTATGACAGTAATCACCCAGCTGTGCTGCTTCAGAAAATCTTTCGGCGTCTGCGTCCTGCATCAATGACGTCGATACACTGTCCTCGAGGGCCTCCGTCGAGCCAACGTCACCGGATGTTAGAAGTAGGACGCACGACACCCGTAGCCTCAGTTGTAGTTTTTTCCCAGAACATGTGGCACCAATCTTCTGCCAGTATGACCACACAAAGCCTTGTGGAAACGTAAGCTGCAATCTTATAAGAAATTCTCTAGCGGGGCAGGTAGGGTGGGAGCGATATGGAATACGTCGTCAGACCAACCCATCGAAAGAACGTTACCAGGTAAGAGAGTAACTTGTCCTTCGAGGGGATTGGGTCCTCCGACGTATTCCATATCTATGACAGACTCCCAAAGCAGTACCAACGCAAGGAGGTGGGAAAAGAATTTAGAATACAGAAATTTAGAATGCCCAATCAAATTGCAGAGTAAAGGACTGCCTCGCCAAAGGCCAGATCCTGCCCCCCGGATAGAATCGAGGGAGTAGTGACATACAAAAGTATGGACCGAAGCCCAGATGGCTGCATCACAGATGTTACAAATAGGAACACCCCTCTGTAGGGCAGTAGAGGCAGCCATACCCCTGGTAGAATGGGCCTGTAAGCCAACCGGTGGGTCCTTACCCGCCAAGCGGTAACATTCGGAAATTGCCAGAATAATCCAGCGAGACAAAGTCTGCTTAGTCACAGCTTGTCCCAAACACTTTCCAGCGTAACCAATGAAGAGTTGATCGTCCACTCTGACCCGGGACATGGGTGAAATATAAAAGCTTAAAGCTCTCCTAGGATCGAGTCTATGGAGCCTCTCCTCTTCCTTATCAGGATGCAGAGGAGGATAAAATGCCGGAAGAATAACCTTCTGGCCTAAATGAAATTCTGACACCACCTTCAGAAGAAAGGAAGGACGAACTCTAAGGACAAATATGTCCTTATGAAACACAGTGAAGGGTGGCTTAACTGAAAGTGCCTGTAACTCACTCACTCTGCGAGCGGAAGTGACCGCAACTAAAAACACAGTTAAGGGTTAACAGTCTAAAAGGACAAGAATGCAAAGGCTCAAAGGGAGCACCCATTAGAAACTTGAGAACAAGGTTCAGATCCCAACTGGGAACCTGGAAAGGTGACGAGGAAACACATTAGTGAGCCCTTACAAAAACTGAGAAATTAAAGAGATTTTGAACACTCCTCAGACGAGTGCTTAAATATAGACAGCGCCGCCAGGTAACCTTTAACAGTACCCACTTGCAGGCCCCTGTGGGCCAACGAAAGCAAAAAAGACAGAACGACAGGAATGTCACATGAAAAAGGATCCACATTCTTAACCCTGCACCAGTCGCAGAACTTTCTCCAACGGCAACGGTACAGTGACTTTGTTGCCAGCCATCTGGCCGAAAGCAACACCTCCAGCATGTCTTCAGGGAGGTCCCAATCCTTATACCTCAACCTTTCAGAAACCAAGCGTGAAGGTTGAGGGATCTGACCTCTGGATGGAGAACCTGACCCCCCTCCCGTGAGAGCAAGTCGTCTCGGTAGGGAAGACAACGTGGAGGGCAGATGGACAAGTCGAGAAGGTCTGGGTACCACGTGCTCCGAGCCAAAGCAGGAGCAATGAGGATCATCCGGGAACCGAACCTCCGTAACCTCCGCAGCACTTGCAGGATGACGGGGACTGGAGGAAACACGTACAGCAGTGGGAAGGACTACTCCACCACAAATGTGTCTCCTACGGCTCCTTTTGGAGGAAATTCCCACGAGCAGAACCTTTTGCACTTCCGGTTGACATTCGAGGCGAAGAGATCCACCTGCGAGGTCCCCCAAAAGGCGAAGATCTCCAGGAGAATCTCCTGAGCCAGCTCCCACTCGTGAGAGATTGCGCTCTGCCTGCTCAGAGCATTCGCCGTCTCGTTTTCATCTCCGGCCAGATGAACTGCCGAGATCGAAACTTCCTGCTGGATGGCCCAGAACCAGAGCTGCATTGCCTCCCTGCACAGAGGAAGTGACCCTGCCCCCCCCCCCTTTTTGTTGAGGTAGTGCATGGCCACTGTGTTGTCCGTCAGAATCAGGACATTCTTTCCTCGCACAGTCGGCAGAAAAGCCTTCAGGGCAAGCCTGACGGCCCTCAGCTCCAACAGATTGATATGGAGTCTGGACTCCGACGGAGACCAACGACCGCTGTCAACTCGTTGGCATGAGCTCCCCATCCCGTGAGGGATGCGTCCGACACGATCGTCACCTCCGGCCAGGGTAGCCAAAACAGAGGCCCCTTTCATCAGATTGCCTTTGACGGCCCACCACAGAAGGTCCTGTGGAGGAAAACACTGCCCCAGGGATGTGTCGAGCACTGCCCCGATGTACTGGAGCCGCTGGGTTGGCGTCAAGTGGGACTTCTTTAAGTTGAGAGAGAAGCCCAGCTTGTGAAGGGAGTGGCAGGTGACGGACAGATGATCCAGGACTTGCTCGGGAGAGCGACCCCTGATCAACCAATCGTCCAGGTAGGGGTAGACGTGAATCCCCCCTTTCCTGAGATAAGCTGCCACCACCACCATGAGCTTGGTGAAGACCCTCGAGGCGGAGGTCAATCTGAACGGCAGGGCCCGAAACTGAAAGTGTGAGTCCCCAACCATGAACCTCAGGTACTTCTTGTGCTGTAGATGGATCAGCACATGAAAATAAGCATCCTTGAGGTCGAGAGACACCAACCAGTCCTGAAGTTGACAGGACATGAGGAAGAGTAACCAATTTGAAATTGTCCTTCCTGAGGAGCTTGTTCAAACCGCGCAAGTCCATGATGGGTCTCAATCCCCAGTCTTTCTTCGAAATCAAAAAATAAGGGGAATACCATCCCTTGTTCCTCTCCGCTACAGGCACCAGTTCTATGGCGCATTTCTCCAGCAGGGATTGAATTTCCTGTGCAAGGAGTGGATCCAGACTCTTCAAAGAGATTCCCTGGTGGATTGTCGTGAGGCCTCTGCCGGAAAGGAAGACAGTAGCCGTGGGCTATGATCTCCAGAACCCACACATCTGAAGTAATGGCACACCACTCTACAAGATGCTGCCC